>NC_088185.1:11289445-11889445 GCF_028769735.1 Zonotrichia leucophrys gambelii
TGCCTGTCTGCAAACTTCATACAGAAATGAGAGGCAAAGTCACATCTGCTCCATTATTTTAAAATAGACCAGAATGGATGCATTAGCAATATGATAAATATCTTCAGAGTAAATTCTTCCCTTGCTGTATCCTTCCATGGGTCACCTCTTCTTTATATTCTGTTTCCTCATTTCTCTCATGTTGTCCTTGAAGGAAATGCTCCTCGTGTGTGAACACAGCTGGCTTTAGTGGGGCTGTGAGGAGGCAGGGTTTGCCTTTGAGTTCTTCCCTCACACAGGAAAGGAAAACTGGCTCCTCAGAGACATTGTGGATGCTGTTGGCAGTAGTAACTTGTTTCTGGCCATGGTACATGGTTTTAATTACGCTTTTTTACTTGTCTGCCTTATGAAAGCCTATCCAAATGCTCTATTTTTTTTTTTTTTAGAAACACCACATAGATAAATGAACATCAGCTGTCCTGAGTACAAAAAATTTGCTAAAAAATCCAATGTTTTGGTGTCTTTTGGCAATACCTCATGATGCCTGCTGCCCAGCGAGACTTTGGTGAGCACAGGGGAGCTGTTTTCCCTTCTCTTTGTTTGGTCTGGCTTATTTAACTGCTGGTCATTCATCCTTACTTAGTTTTGCCCTCCCTGGCTTTTTGTGACCATTAGAATTGGGATAATTACTGTGAGGTTTTTTTCCTTGCTTTTTAAACATTTATAACATCCACTTAGGAAAAAAAATATGGTCAAATGTGTTTTGTTCTAATCTTCCGCTGCCACAATAAAGATTAATCCACTTCTAGCACTCGGAGGGCAGGAGGCAAAGCTGCAATGTTGGTTTGGGATTTGCCATTCCTGTCAGCCAGCCCATCTTGCTTGTTGTCCAGTGGGATTTCACTTTTGGGGCAGTTTTGGTTTTTAGGGTTTTTGCTAATGGGCATAAACAGGAGGAGAGGAGAGGCTCAGGACAGGCTGGCAGGGGGTGGGCTTGTCACAGTGTCACAGTTTTGGCTGCTGTCTCTGGTGCAGCACTCTGGGTATCTCTGGTAAATCATTCAAGGTTTTACACCCAGGTTCACCATGCTGGAGCACAGCCTCCTTTCTTGGCCTGGACTGCAGCAGGGATGGAAATGTAAAACAGAATTGCTGCCCCTCTTTGCCATTTCTAAACTGATAGACAAAGTTCAGGCACAGAACAGGTCTCTGAAGAGCCATCTCTTCTGCCTTTCACCAGGACGTGAAGGGAAGGTTTTAAGTCTTGGAGGGCTGTTGCTTTCCTGTAAGAGGGGATTACACCAAATTTAGCAAGCTGAAGCTCTCATTTTACTTATTATTTCAGGAGAACTTGCAAAGCCTATCCAGAAAGCTCATTACCCCTCTGTAGGTTTATATTACAGCAGACTTCACTTCCCAAGAGGAGACAAAGCCTGTGCTTCCAAAAATCCCTGGCCTTGCATTTTTGCAGTCAGAGCATCAGTGGCTCAGATGATATTTTGGATAAAATCTGAAATGGTGCCTGGAGGGGTCAGACTGGCACGTGGAGCCCCTAAAAGAACAAAAATTTCCACACCTGCCCATGTCCTGCTCTCTCAATGGTGTCCATGCAGGCAGGCATGCAAGTGCTCCAGGTACCTGAAAACCAAGACCATGGTGTGCTGATAATTTTGCCTGCTTTGTTTCACTTGCATCCTTTGTTAACAAAGAGCAGTCTAGAGGGAAATAGTCTATTATTAATATTTAATTTCCTCCTATTACTGTAAGCAGATGACCTAAAAGATCATTTAGGCAGCAGCCAATAATAAAGCAAAGAGAGGAATCAGAAAATGTATGTCTTGGTTAGGTGGGTGATGCCTCCTTCCTCTTTCCTGCCCCACCCAGCCACAGCTCCTCATCCTCCCATCCATGGGAGGCAGGGCTGGGGATGCTCCCCACAGCTCTGTGAGCACTCTGGGACCTGGGAAGCTGCTCTGTGTGAAGCACTCATAAAATACTGAACTACAGAAAGGAAACCCCTGGGCAGCACAGAGAAGTGCTCCTGTTGCCTTCCCTGTGTGCTCCCCAAAGGACACCTGTTTTCAGCATGTTTTACAGAAAGGAAACCCTTGAGCAGCACAGAGAAATTCTCCTGCTCCTTCCCTATCATGCTCCCCAAAGGACACCTGTTTTCAGCATGTTTTACAACCCCGGTTGTTTTGCAAATTTGTGTTCTGCCTGTGAGCACATTGGCTGGTTTATTGACTTGATCCTCTGAAGTGGTGGGGAGAGACAAGATTTCTTGGAGTCTTTGATTTAAAAGATAGGGAGATTCTCTTTGAGCCGAAGGGATTTCAAAGAGAGGATAAAAACTGACAAGCATCTCCCCCTCCAGGCTTTGGAAAGTAGGAAACAAATGATTTAGCAGCACCAATTTTTCTGCTTAGGGCCATGTGTGAATCCAAGGATTCCCCCTAGGGGAGTTAGGTAATCTGCATGCGGCTGGGACCTGGGAAGGGTCATGTAGAAGGAGATGCAAGATTTGATCTGTGGAATGAGCAACCCCCTGGCCCCCTTGAGCTGCCTGCTGATCTCCTGCCCCATCCCAGAGCAGGCACAGAGCCCCTTGGGGCCAGGGGAGGCTGCGCTCTGTCACTGCGTGCCCACAGAGTGTCCTGGTGCCCCCAGGGCTGCTGAGCATCTGCAGCTTTGCTGATGGGTGAGGAGCTGTCAGGCTCTGAGGTGCATCTGCTCTGCAGCACTGACAGAGCCTGGGCTGCCCAAACCCCCAGAGCAGCGCAGGAGCTGCTCTGAGCTGGGTGCTTTGAGCCAAGCACCGGCCAAGGGCTCAGCTCAGCGTTTTGGCACTCAGAGCAGGGGCAGCACCTTGGTCCAAAGTCAACTGGAGATGCCAAACTAAAGCTTGCCTGGGCTCTGCTGGTGAATTGCTTCATGGGAACGGGCTGTGCAGATGCTTTATTGAATTTTCAAGGAGGAGTTTCGCATTGGGACTGAAATATGAGAGAGAACAGAGTGTTCCAAGTCACTACAAACGAACAGAGCGGCAGGTTTACAGGTTTGTGAATGACAAAAAAAGGTTTATTTAATAATGGGGGAAAGGCCGGAACATAGCCCGGGGTATCAAGAAGGAATTAACAAAATAAAACAAGGGCTGATGAAGAAATACTAATTGTAGCTGTCCAGCCTGTTGAGTGATACAGGTTATTTTTCTTAAGTTTCAAGAAGCTTGCCATGCTGATCCCTCAAGGGCTTGAGATGTTAAATATACACTTCCCCAGTGAGTAAAGCAGATTGTTAATTAATTTTTTCTTATTAGACCTGATTGCTGAGCCTTTGGGTCTTGCATGAAGTAGACAATTCTACAATAAATTTAATTTTGCCTCTGGACCTACGTCATGATCTCTGGGTGGTCTCTATTTAATTTTGTCCCTGTGCAGTGCATTTCTAGCTGTATAAGCAGAAAGCCTGAGCCTGTTTTTGTTGTAAAGCAAGTTGCACACACTCCTGAAATGGAGATTTGTTGTGCCAGGTGAGCAGTACAGCAGGGGCACTGTGAGAGGAATGAGCAGGGGTGAGCTCAGCTTGAACGTGAACCCTCCTGCACATTCTGTCAGCAGCAGGTGAGGCTGGGCTGGTGTGGTCAGTAATTGGCTTTCCTAATGTCAGGGGCTGCTCAGCAGCACTGAAGCAGAGACAAAATGTTGTTTTGTGGTGGCTGGGACACCTGCTCAGCTGCAGCCGTGTCTCCCCTGAGATGTGCTGGCTCTGCAGAACTCCGAGTGTTTTCCGGCCCATCTGAGAGCAGAGGGTGGAAGGACATGCTGTCCTTTTCTGGACATAACATTCCAATTGCTTCAGAGTAAATGGCTGGGGCTTGGGATGAGGAATCAGGCCACTCACTGTTTGTGTAGAGAGATGGAAGCAAGACACAAACAAACTCAGGGATAAAAATTCAAATTCAACACGAGGCCACGAAAGAGTCAAAGTGGAAGGTTAAAAGCTCTGTTGTGCCAGAGGACAGTGTGTGATGCAGCCACTGAACTGCAGGTTCCTGTTCCTTTTCATGTCCAGGCAGAGGTGTAGGGAATTTCAGCTCTGTGCTGAGCCATTGGTATGTGCAGGAGCTCCACAGTGACGTTTGCAACTTTCCTCCATGTCCTGCTGGAGTCTGAGATGAGCCAGAGTCAGGATAAACAAAAATGCATCTAAGATTAGTATGGATTCGTTGTCCTACTGAAGGGAGCTCTCAGAGGGGAAGAATGTGCAGTAATTTTGCTTTGATCCTCTTCACTGAGGTGTTTGAGCTGTGAACTCGATGGGCAAGAGCAGCAGCAGGGCTGTAAATGAAGGTGCCCCGTTCCCAGGGCTTCCCTCAGCTCTGACTCTGTCTCAGAGCTTGTGGAGGAATCACAGTGGCTCTAGCAGCGGTTTGGGCCCAGAGTAATTTGTTAAATGTTTCTGATCTTGGGCTGGCACTGAGTTTGCGGTGCCCTTGTCCTGCATGGCTGTGGGAGGCGTGTGCTCCCACTCTGTCCTGCTGAGGGCCCAGGGGCTCACACCCACCTCAGTCTCAGTCTCAGCCGTGTCCTGCACGCCCCTTCCTCTGAGGAGCCTGTTTTGCCCACTGCTTCCTTTGTTAGGTTGTTTTTTTCCTCCTACCAGCTTTTTCCTGTCTTTTTTTCCTCCCTTCTTGCTCACACAGATGCACAAAGCCTTGTTTATTTCTCATCCTGCCCCTTCTGTTCTCTCTGCCTCCAGATCTTCTTTATTTCTGTCTTATATTCATTCTAATCCTCTTCCCCAGAAGCTGGGCTGGAGGGTGAGGTTTCAGTGTTGCTGCTTTGGAACAAACCTGTTGGGATTTGTAATGGACAGGCAGATCCTTGCAGGGGCATATCACTGACATCCCTGAAATCCTAGAAAGTAAAAGCCATCCTTAGGAAGCCACTGAAAAACCGAAGGTTTTGCTGTAGGAGCACAGACAATATAGAGACAGCTTGGGGTTTTTCTTCTTTAAAAAATATTAAATGGGTGATCTTTATCTTCCTCTTAATAGCTTGATCACACACTGATCTCTTCTGTTGATCTCTTCAACTAAAACCAAACAAAACACAGAAACAAGATAGCTGAAGGTAGAGAGAAGCAAGGGGTTTGAAGCATGTCCAAACCACCAAGAATCATTCACTTTCCTTTCAAATGCAGCATTAGCAATAGAGCTCTAAATCAATGAAAGGTCTAAAATTAGATTATATTCCTGAGATCAGATGTGAATCACAAGTTAATCATATTTTCTTTTATTATCACTGTCTTTACCCTTTTATTTTATCCTGAGAAATTAGGTTTCTGACTTGAAAACAGAGTGAACTGTGAAGGCATCAAACCCTGATGGGTGAGACCACGCCAGATCACCTGTGGATGGGGCTCAAAAATCTTGTGTTTTGGAGCTCGGTGATTTATCAGTTAGTGCTGTGATTCTCTCTCTCCTAACCCTCTGATGTATCAAGCTGTTTCTTAAATTAATGAGAAAATATTATTGCTAAAGCTTGCTAAATAAGGTTTGCAACCCACTCTGGAAGTGACAGGCGAGGACAGCAAGCAATTATCTCTTGACTGTGGCACAAAGCTCAGGGAATTGTGTTCTCCCTTGTGCATTTTTAGCTGAAGCTGTGGTGAAATGCCCCCATATCTGAGCAGGGGTACGAGGTGACCTGCAAGGCCATGCAGGTGATGTGTGTTCCGTATGAAATGCAGCTGCAGGGCTGTTTCCTCACAAGGCCAGAGCTGTGTGCAGGAGCTGCAGGAGCTGGAGCGCAGCCCTGAGCATGGCCCTGTGCCTGGGTGTGTATTTTGGGGGAGGTGAGTTTGGGTGGGCCTGGTTCTGGCTGGCTGCAGGAGAAGGATGATGCTGTCCTGGATGCCGCCAACACTATGGACAGTGCAGGTGTCATGAACAAATGGTTTGCTTATAGGAGAGAGATTTACATGAACAAAAATAACGGAGTTGCAGGAGGGGAGCCTGCAGAGAGCCCTGCAAAGAGTGAGCATGGTCAGCAGGAGTGCCCTAAAGATGTCCCTGTCTGGATACCTTGGACACTTCTCCCTGCCCTGGATCTTGCACCACGGATCCATGGAGGCCACAGAGGGCTGACCACACACGTGCCAGCAGCGTCCTGGGGCTGAGGGCTGCTGTCCCTGCAGGGCAGGGCTCTGGTGCAGCAGCTGTGTGGGCAGCGCGTGATGGCTCCAGCGCGGTGTCTGCCCTCAGAGGGAGACAGGTGTGTGGGAAAGGCTCCTGCACCTTTCCTCTGTGCAGCCTCAGCACTTGCCAGCACATAATTAGCGGGGCTCTCGTGTTTCAGGGCGGGCTGTGGAGCAGCTGCTGAAGTGCCAGCTCAGTTGGTAGCCTCGAAAACAAAATGTCCCTTGTTTCCCATCACCACTGTGAAACGCTGCCTTCCTGAACTTGGGTTTGGCCCTGCAGCTTTCAGGATAGACAAAATGTGAGAATTTTGCCAATAATGTATTCTTCTAGGTCTGTGTAATATCCGTTATCAATTTAATGTGCCACTTTAATGAGATTTTGCTTTCTCCATCTCCTCCGTAGAGCTGATTACTTAGTCTATGTGGTCGGTGTTTTCTTTTCTTTTTAGAGGAAACTGCAAGTGAAGAAGTTTAATGTTTGCTTCAGCTGAAGAGAGTATTTCCCAAGTCCTGGTGGGAAAAGGTGAAAAAGAGGACCAGAGGATGTTGCTATGGCATGGGGATGACAGGAAGCCATGACTAGAAGGAGGATTGTCAACAGGAAACAAAGCACGGCAGCCAATGTGGCTCTGCTGTACAGCACAGCTGCTGTGCTGCGCTGCCTGCTGGACCCTGAGGCCTGGCCAGCACTGGCTGTCCCCAAGAGAGATTCTCCTGTCCGTTTGTCTGCTGGAGCCTGAATTGTTGTGCACCTGGTTAATCCACTGTGCTGCAGCTGGCAGACCCTGGGCTTCTTTTCTCGACACCATCCACTGTAAAGCCCTTGAGCAGCCATGGGGAGCAAGACGTGTGTGTGAGCAGCTTTCCTGGGCTGGCTGAGCCCTGCGGGGAGCCCAGGCAGCTTGAGGGGTGCTGGCTGTTCAGGGCTCTGCAGATATGAACGCTGAGCTCTGGGGCTGGTTGTTCTCACCATGCTAGTACATGGGAAGGACGACTTCCTCTCAGACATAGCCTACATCATCCTGGAGCTGATCATCGCTGTGCTGGCCATCCTGGGCAACATCCTGGTCTGCTGGGCCGTCTATCTCAACAGCAACTTGCAGAACGTCACCAACTACTTTGTGGTGTCCCTGGCTGCTGCTGACATTGCTGTGGGGGTGCTGGCAATCCCCTTTGCCATCACCATCAGCACTGGCTTCTGTGCCTTCTTCTATGGCTGCCTTTTCATTGCCTGCTTTGTCCTGGTCTTGACCCAGAGCTCCATCTTCAGCCTCCTGGCCATCGCCATCGACAGGATCATTGCCATCCGAATTCCCCTCAGGTGAGCAGGGGCTGGCCTGGGGTGGTGGGGGCTCAACATCCCTAAAAACACAGGTCTGGAGATGAATCAAGGAGGGAAAAGATAAATGAGGATCGGTGCTTTTTCTCCTGTATTTTGAAAGCAGCTTTTCCAGGTCCTAAAGTCTGCCTTGGCTGGTGGATTTTCTGCTTGTTTCCTTTTCCTGTTCTCCTGTGGTGGGTGTCCATGGCATCTCAGAGGTGCTGCCTGGGAGCTGCCACTCCATACCCAGGCAAGCTGTGCCCCGAGCTGCAGGCAGTGGGGGGCAGAAAGGGGGTGAGGCTCCTGTGGGGAGCAGGGGGTGCTGCCTGAAGCTGGGACAGCAGGGCTGGGGCAGGGAGCTGGGGTTGCTCTCAGGGGTCTGGTTGATGTGAAGGGAGAGGAAGCAGCAGACTACCAAGGAATGGGCCTCAGGAAGGTTTGGAGTGGCTCAGGCACTGCCTCTGGAAGCACAGCACAGGCTGGGTCAAGGTGGAGGCTTGTCCCAGCCCAACCTGCAGGTGGGGATTTGTGGTCTCTGCAGTTGAAAGAAAGGAAAGGACGTTTTAATGACTGAGACTGGCTGCTATTTGGTGAGTGACCAGGGAGGCTGGCATGGGACAGGGGCAGGTTTGTCACACACACAGGGGCTGCTGCTCATTCAGTTTGGCAGGAGCACATTCAGTTGCTGCGATGGGCTCTGTGTGCCCGTGGGCGCGAGGCAGCCCCACAGTGCTGTGACGGCTCTGAGGCACTCACTGAGCTCCAGAGATGGAGAGGAAGCTCTGGAGAGGCTGCAGAAGGACTGTAGGAGTCTCCTTCCTTCCTGTCTTGTCCTTGGGAGGATGCAGCACGCTCTCAGGAAAGGAGAGACCGCCCTCGTCTCCTGAACAACCAACGTGGCTGCAAAAATGGAACCAATTTCTGGTTTTTATGCTCTTGAGTTTGAGTTTTTGGACATCCTCACTCTCCTTGAGTTTAAATCACTTTTGCTGATCTGTACAATTTAGTTCTGTCTCTTCTGAATACTTTGGGCATGCAGCACTTATGTCAATTAACACAAACCTCCTGTTCCAAACCAGAATGGGAGCCCTGGAGAGCGGAAATTGCCTTTCCATGTGGAAGGACCAGGGCAGCCAAGTCCTTCCTGAAGCCTCACCTCAGCAACTTTGTGCTGCTCCAACATTGACTCCAAACCCTATTGGTCATACCTGTCGCAGCCTCTAGTTTTGATGTAGGTGTAAGGAACAACTGTTCCATTCCATTGCAGAGAAAATGCTGTTTATAATGGTTACCTATAAACTGGACTGTCTACACTTTTCTGCAGTTCTGCTATAGATTATTTCAGTTTATAAACCAAAATAATGATAAATGGTACACGGAAATATGTTGAGTAGCCCCTGGGAGCTGCCTCTGGAATGGTTTGAGAAGGGCTGATGTCTTGATTTCATCTCTCACAAGGTAACTCTGAGGATGCCTGCTGACAGTTTAAGCTCTCTTATTGCTAGAGCATGACTTGCCAGGAAAGGGATTTTTAAAATCTGGATTTCTGCCCACGTTTTGGGCTATCACTGTAACTATATTGTCTTGAAAATGTAATTTCCTGGAACAGCCAAGGTAAAGAGTCTTTTCAAAAAAAACCAGAGTACATCACTGCTGGGCAGACACCGGTTTCACTATCTTGTTTTGGAAAAAACAGAGCACACCCTCTTCCTCCCCAGGAACAGAGGGACTGATTGGATGCAGAAACCCACAGGTAAATCCATGGGTTCCTCTCCTCTCTGTCCTCTGCTGTTTGTCCTTTCACAGCAGGAGTGATGTACTTGTCAGTTGTGTTTTGCCTTTAGAATTTATGGATGAATAAGCGTTTATAGCCTCAGACATGGTGAGAAAGTGAAAGCTGATTATCTGAAGAGGGAAATGTGGTATAATTTAGATTGCCCACATCCTCATGTTTTTTCTTTTTTCTAATAGCTGTTTGTCTCAAAAAGGGGTCAAACAATTTGATGGAAAGTTCTGCCACTAACAGGGTGTTGTTTTCACCTCATCCTTTAATACCTGGGAAGGTCCCTTCTCCTCCTCACAGGACATGAAAGGTACCAGCAGGTATTCCTAATATTCATTAGCTGAATAATTAATAGACCAGACTTCCTTCACTCCAGGGAAACCAAAAAGGGCCAAACCTGTGCTTTATTTTTCTGTTTCTCTTTAAATATTTCATGTCTGATCTGTCCTAATGAAGATAACTCCATATGTGGATGTGTATTCCTGCAGAAATAAACTGTCAGTATTAAGAAGGCAGAAGAGTGGGTTTTCTGATACTGCTTGGTTTTGGACCCCTCAGTATATTATCAGTTACCTTTGAAATAATTTTTTTTATGGAGAAGACATGCTCCTCCAAAAACCTGCAATGAAAAAAATATTTATAGGTGAAATTTTAAAATAGATAAAAACTAATTTGTGAATATCTTATGTGTTCTGCCTTTCAAACAATGGAAATACTTTGTAGAATTTGGTCCATTTTCCACAAGTTCTCAAGCACTTTGCTGAATTCTGCCAGGTTTTATACAAATGTACCACTCTGCAAGGGGCAGCAAGGCACTGCCAGGGAAGGGAGCCCGAGCCATTGTTCACTCTGGGACAAAGCGAGGTCTCTCCCAGGGCAGGTACCTGAAAACCTGCACTAATATCCAACCCCCAGGTGCTCTGCACAGACCTGGCTGTGATGGAGCCCTGGGCCAGGAGCAGTTGCTGCTCTCCAGGCTGCGCGGTGCCAGCGTGGGCAGCGTGCCCAGCCGTGTGATCCTGGGCAGGGATCTGTGGAAGCACATTCATTCCCAGGAAGGACAGGTACCTCCAGCTCACAGCACTCAGAGGGGAGATTTTCCTTCCTGCAGCCAAACAGAGAAGTTTGCTGAGGTTGCTGCTTGCTCTCTGTGCTGGATTCAGGCATGAAACACGTGGGTCACACAGTGCCACTGCAGCCTTTGCCTCCAGTGAAAGCTGCTTCTGCTGCTGCCAGGCTTCTCTGGGGAAACATTAGCCAGGTGCAGCTCCCTGATGTTTGGAGCTTTGGCACTGGTTTATCCCACGTGGTGGTGGTTTAAACTGCAGCTCTCAGGTGGCATGGGGATGTTTTTCTGCCGCAGGACATGAAGAATCAAGGAAGGAAAAGCTAAATGAGGATCAGTGCTCTGGCTTCCCAAAATCTAGGAAACATAGGAGAGATGAACACCAACCCTGAATAAAGTGTAGGATGTGCAAGGGACCTTTGTGCTGGGAACAGTCTGTTTCAGTAGTTGCTTTAATTCCCTAGATTTCCTTTCTTTAATGCTCCTATGTGAGCATCTAAACCAGTGAATCAGGGTTTTAATGTTTTATTGCCACTTTGAGCCATATGTGGATTAATTTCTTTCCCTGCTCACCATAAAGCTTTTGACTTTATGGCAGGCATTTCCTACGTATGTTCATCTGTTAAATAGATTTAGGGCAGGTTCAGCCTAATGTGAGAACAGAGTAATCCTCCTCCTTCTCTTGAATGGGCACAGCTTTGAGGGCAGTGCCCTCATGGCCTGCACAGAACTTGCTGTTGCCAAGGTTTTGCTCAGGAAGCTGATCACATCACAAGGAGAATGTGTCTGCCCATCATTCCTGCTCCTGCTGATTAAAGAGATCCTGCTGGGCACCTGTGCCCACCTGGGGGAACCCACCTGCCCCTCTCCATAGCAGTGGATAAACACCAGGATCTGTTGGTACCTGGCAATAGAGGAGGAAGGTTCCAGATGAGTGGTTTGGGAAAGGTTGTTTAATGGGTACATGTGAAGGTCTCAGTTTGATTTCTTGCCCTGTCCCAGATTTCCTGGATGATCTGGGATTGCCAGGGTCTCTCATTTCCACCTACATGTAATAGGGACTGAATCTCCTGCTTGGTCCCGTCCCTGATGGCTGCAGCTGCCTGAGGTGTGGCTGGTGGGTGCTTGGTGAGCAGTGTTTTGTAGTGATTTGTTAAACACCTTTAGCAGTGCTGAATTCAGAACAAAGCCCTCAGCTGGGCATTGGGGTGATGCAGTGTGTGAAAAATGCTCCACACCTGCCAGAGGATGTGCAGTGCTGTCCACAAAGGAGGGCTTGGAAGACAAGCAGCAGGATGGCTGGACACTGTGAGGGTGAGTTAGGCCAGCTACACATCACTCAATGTAGTGAAAGAGTTTAATTTCTCCCTGAGGACACTCTGGGCAGACTACCAGCTCTGCCTTCCACCCAGTCTCAGAGAATTCTTTGTCTTCATGGCACAGAACTCAGTCCAAGGGCCCAGAAGTGGCACATCCACAGCTGGATTACTCCAGGCAGCCCAGAGGAGCTGTACATTCACCAAGGGCACCTGTTCTCCTGCTCCATTTTGCCAGCTGGGTATTTGGGAGAGCAGCAGAGCAGGTTGAAACTATTTTGAAGAAAACTTTCACATTTTCATGTGTTTGCAAAAGTCGGGTTTGCTTTTTAGAGGAGACGTGACTCTATCCCCACCATGAGCATCCCTGTGCTCACGTCCTTAGTGTCTGGAATTTCACAAGCAGAAGTGGTTGGTTGTGTAGCAAGTGTGTTATTTGCAGGAAGCAGAAGTGCTGCTGCACAGACAATCCAGTGCAGCCTGGACACATCAGACACGCTGCAAGGTCACCTGCCAGCTCTGCAGAGCAGGGGCTGCAGGAGTGAGCAGGCTGTGTCCCCTGCGTGGTGCCAGCAGCCCCCGGGGCAGGGGATGTGTCTGGGGAGCCCTGAAGTCACCCTGTGGAATGGAATGGAATGGAATGGAATGGAATGGAATGGAATGGAATGGAATGGAATGGAATGGAATGGAATGGCTCTGGCCTGGCTGCTGTGAGGCTGGAAAGATACTGAGACAAAGCACACAAAGATGTACACAAAGTCTTCAGTGACATCTCCAAGTGGATGAGAGGAAAGAGTCCAGGAAAGCCCATCTGGACTGTAACGCTACCTCAGCCAAGTCAGTCAGAGGTGCCTCGTGTGGATCCCAGAAATGAAGCTCTCCTAAACAAATCCACACTTCTCAGTGGGTACCTGGCCAGCACAAGGCCGTTGGCTTTGTCACCAGATGCTGTGAGCTTTCTGTCCTGACCCTGGCAGATGTTGAGCGAGGTGTTATGGCCATGCAGGGCAGTGCTCTGCAGCTGGGCAGCTGCTGGGGCTCCTGCTGCTCTGAAGCCTTGCACAGCTCCTTGCATGGGAATCCCCAGGGGACAGCAGGGAGGGGGAAATGCGGCGGGGTGTTTGTCTGGAGCAGCGGTGAATGTATTTTTAGTGGAAGGAAGGGACATCTCTAGTCGTGGGATAACAGCTGCACAGTTTCAAAATTCCTCTGACAAGATGTAGCTAATTCCAGGGCGGCAGGGTTTTGGTAGTTGTGGGATGTTTTTGGGATTTTTTTTTTCTTTTGTTGTTGTTGTTGGGTTGTTTTGTCTTTTTTTGTTTGTTTTTGTTTGTTTTCTTTTGTTTGTTTTGTTTTGTTGTTTTTTCAAGCTTCAAGGGCCCCCAGCCACCCTCTTGCTCCCTGAGTGTACATTTCAAAGCACAGATGCTGTTTTGATGTGTTGATGAGGTCTGAATGGAGCAGCTCTCTGCTACCATTCATGCTGCTCCCTTTGCATCCTTTAAGCACTGGGCAGGATCCGCTAATTGCTGGAAAAAACCTTTTTCTCCCTCAGAATCAGCTGAATCCCTTCCTCATTTCTGGAAGGGCAATTTAGGTGTGTTTTGCGTGCTGGGAATTGTGTGCTTGGCTCCCTTATCCACTTACTCTTTTCTGGTTTTGAAATGCAACTGAGAAAGGGAAATTGAAGCCTGATGGGTCTTGTTTTTTTCCAAGGCCCATGGTCAGGGATTTAAAGCATGTGCAGGATCTCCATTCTGTACTGTGCAAAAGCAGCCACTCTTCTCCCCTGTCTTGAACTTGTGCTGGGATAGGAGCACGAACCTGTGGGAGCAATTATTTCACTGGAAGATGGAAAGATTTCTGTGGTTTGCTGTATTATTTCTTGTAATGTTTGTTTTTGGAGAGAATTCTGGGGACAGAGGCAGAAGGGTAAACACTGGGAGCTACTGTTGGGTCAAACACAGTGTGGGACCCACGCTGCCATGTGGGAACCCAGCCATCTACTTTCCATGCTGAGCATTACCCAGGGAAGGAAATTGCACTGAAATGTTAAACTGCTGCCCTAATTTACATTTTCAGAGGGGAGAAACTGGTGGAGTCAGCTCAGGATTCGCAGTAACCTGTGAGGCCCTGCAAACTGGCTGATAACAAACAAACCAAGGTCTCTGCTGCACTGTCAGATCCTTACCACGTTGCTTATTATTTCTTTTAACAGATTTTGGAAAGTTTACTGTTAAGAGCAGTGGCTTCAGCCAGGCATCAATACCTCCACCACTGAGGTCCCTTTGGTGTGTGCAGGGCAGGCCATGGCACACCTGTAGTCAGAGAATTGTCCCCAGCTTAATTCCTCTTTTCTGAGAAAGATATGGGATCCACTTAGCTGGGCTGGTGAGGAAAACTCAGACTTGCCTCAGTTATGTCAAGAAGGTTGGTGGTGCTGAAAGTGGCACTGAGGAGCAGAGTGAGGTGCCATGCAGGCAATGCCAGCCTGGCTGCTGCAGCTGAGCCAGCAGGATTTCCTTGGAGCACACCAGAACGTGGATGCAGGGCTGGTGGCACTGTGCCTCCAGGCTCTTTTGTGCTGTTTGGTTTGCAGATCTACTGCAAGACAGACCTAACAATTCCATGCTAAAAGGCTGCTCCTTTGCCAGGAAGGAGATGCTGGCTTAGCCTTTGGCAAGAGACCCACAGTGGTCTTCATCTCTTCATCACGAGGGTCAGAGCAGTGCTCTTGGTTATCCAGGCTGCAAAATCGATGTGCACACCCAAGTGGACTGGTGCAGTGAAGGAGCACAGATGAAATCTGAATTATTTCCCTGCTTTTCTGTCAACTATTCACTGCTTAAAGGAAAGGGGAGGGAAGTAGGTGGCAGACAGTGTCAGCATGTCCTTGGTGTGCTGCTTGGGTTCTGCACATCAGTGCAAAGGCCCCTCTGATGAAGCAGGTGCCTTTCTCACTGTCTTCTGGGCCACGGGGCCACTGTGAGGTTGTGTGGGTGCCAGCAGCTTGTTGGGTGACACTGACACAGCTCCCATCTCCTCTGCTTTACAGGTACAATGGCTTGGTGACCGGCTCTCGAGCCAAAGGCGTCATTGCCATCTGCTGGGTGTTGTCCTTCATCATCGGCCTGACCCCAATGCTGGGCTGGCACAACGGAGCCCAGATCCAAGAGCCCCATTCCAACTGGTCCTCTCCCATCAACTGCAGCAACAGCATGGTGGCGTGTCTCTTCGAGGCCGTGGTCACCATGGAGTACATGGTCTACTACAACTTCTTTGCCTGTGTGCTCCTGCCCCTCCTTCTCATGTTTGGTATCTACTTGAAAATCTTCATGGCAGCGCGGCGCCAGCTCAAGCAGATGGAGAACAAGATGGTACACGGGGAACGTTCCCGCTCCACGCTGCAGAAGGAGGTCCATGCAGCCAAGTCCTTGGCCATCATCGTCGGGCTGTTTGCAGTCTGCTGGCTCCCGCTGCACATCATTAACTGCTTCACCCTTTTCTGCCCGGACTGTGCCCACGCTCCCCTGTGGCTGATGTACCTGGCCATTATCCTGTCTCACGCTAACTCGGTGGTGAACCCCCTCATTTATGCCTACCGCATCAGGGAGTTCCGCCACACCTTCCGCAAGATCATCAGCCAGCACATCCTGGGCCGCAAGGAGCCGTTCAAGGCGGGAGCCGCCAGCTCCAGGACTTCCACCCACGGCGGGGACGCGGAGAACGCCAGCATCCGGATCGGTGAGTATGCGCTGGAGCTGTACGGCAACGGAGAGATCCACAGGGACCCCGAGAAGCAGGACTTGAACAAATGCAAAGCTGCCTTGGAATGGCACCAGAACGGAAACGCTCTGGACTTGGAGACAAACGGACATCTCCCGCATTCCTGTAAAAATGGGATTCTCTCAGACGCATGCCTGAACAGGGAGCTTCACAGTGAAGAGCTAATTGATGCCCAGGTGTCTTACTCAGACCTGGAAAGAGCAGCCTTTACTGCAGCTGATGTTTCCTGATGAGACTTTCGAAGTTTTCCTGGTAGAATTATTTTTTTTCCATTGGTGACCTCTGCCATGGCAGAAAGGGAGGCTGGGGGGCGGGGGGAGAGCAGTGCATTCAGATCACTGTGGAGAAAGGGGTCCATATCCAGGACTGTTGGATGATCCTAAATACCAGGCTGGAGAAGAGCCAAGAGACCACTGAAGTGGACTAAGGAAGGAGGACACGTTACCCATCAGTGACCTGTCACCAAGGGCAGTGCCAAGGTCCGGGATGGCATTCCAAGTTGAGCACTGGGAGACTGCTGATGCAGGGATTTTGGGACATTTTGCTGTACTGTGCCTCTGGTTGAGAGCTGGTTTCACTGTCTTTACCAATGGAATGGCTGGAAGTATTCCCTGAATAACAAAGAGCAACTGGGAAGGAAGGGCCTCTGAGTTCTGTGGCCCTGCAACAAGCAGAAGGGGGATAGCAAAATCTGTTGTCAGGAAGGATGCCAGGAACTGCTTGAGAGGGAAGGAATTTACCTGATTGGAACTGTGGATACTTTCAACCATGGCACTTTGTCTTTCAGTTTGTGTTCTTGAAGCTTTTACTGCAACAGGTTGCTCAAATGGGTTTTTTCCACATGATGATAAGGTTGCTTTATGTTAACTTATAAAAGATGGGCAAGAGCTCATGTCTGTTCCCTGAGTGCTCAGTGTTCCAGGTGCACATGACAAATATAACCTCTTAGCACTCCCCTTTGTCCAACAAATCACCAAAGCTGAGCCTTGCCAAGGATTTCCCTTGGCAAAAGGGCTGTGGTGCTGTGGGCTGTGTCCTCAGGGCAGGGCTGTCAAGGGCTCTGGGTGTGGGAGCTCTTTGCAGAGCTCTGCCCCTGCCTCTGTGCTTCTCCTCCTGAGCTCCTAGGATTGCAAATTCTTTCCATGGCCCCAGATGTGTGTGAGGGGAGGTAATATTCCATATTTCAGTCATCTTCATCCTCACTCAACAGGCTGAGGGACTTTTGTTTTACTTCTTTCTTGGGGTAGAGAACAACCCACACACATACCCTGACCTAATTTTGGAATTCCAATGAGCTCTATTTAAAAAACCTTTTCTCCTGTATTTCAGTTTTTTCCTGAGAAGCCTGATGTGTCCCTGTGGTGCAGAGGCCAACAGAGGAAGCTCTGGGCTCTGTCTGGTTAGAAGATGCTCCTGCTCTGAGAAGCTGAAAGGTGTCAGTGGTATTGGAACTCAGCTTAGAAACTGCAGTTTCTACTTTCTGTAGAAGAGAACAGGCAAATTTGTGCTGCAGCAAGTGTACACGTTGCTGTGGTTTGTTGCAGAGGTGTTTCACTGCAGTTTGGTAATTTTCTGGAAGGAAAATTAAGGAAGTCTGGCAGCTCAAGAACAGCATGAATTCTACCTGAAGATTGTCTGGGTTGAGTTTTTCAGACAAATAATCCATGTCCAGTACTACCAGCCTTCTGGAGAGACAGGCAGTAGTCCCAGGTCCTGCTGGGAAGTGAAAAGTCTGGTAATTCCAGGAATCTGAAGCTCATTGCTAGCTGAAATCATCAGAAATATCCTCCCTCAATCTGGTTCCTCCTCGGGTCTCTCCACGAACATTTCAGAAGCCAAGGGGGATTTTCATACTTGAGGAAGAGCAGGTTAGGTCTGTGTGTTCTTATTCCATGTTTATTTTATATATTGTGAACTATTAAAACGAAAAATCAGATTTATTTTGAGGAGAATTTTCTTTTTGCCAGTTTCCCCACACGCATGTGGGGAGAAGCTTGTGATGCTGAATGTGTTTGAGCATGTAGCTGCTGTGGGCTACACAAAGCTTGCTGTGAGATGGATAAAATGATGTGGCTGCCACCACAGTGCTTAGCAGAAAGACAGGCCAGTTGTAGAACAATAGACTTGGTGGTTTAATTGAACTGCTGCTTTCTTGGCAGGGCTCTTGCCCGTGGTCTGATGTCAGAGGAGAGCATTATCCCTGAAGGAGCTCTGAGCCATCCCCTGTCACTGATGTCACGGGCAGCTCCTGCGTAGGGGGACTCGGGATCTCGTCACTCCTGATCCTTCTGGATGGAATATTTCTGTGGGTTATTTGTGTGATGCCTTCTCTGACCTCCTGTAACAGCAGCAGAGAACTCAGGAAAATGGGGGGCTGTTCTGTTCAGGCCTCAGCTGGAGCTGAAATGTTTCTAAGAATAACACAAGATTACATCCGGCACTCATGTCAATAACAATGAGGTCCACAAAGAGCCAGAGCAGGGGAGGAAGTGTGGGAAAATACCAGCGTTGCTCATGGGCTGGAGCACACACGAGTGCAGAAGCGTTGCCTGCTGAGTTTAGCTGCCATTGGCAAAGGGATGGTTTGCACAGTTGGTGTGGATTGCTTGTGTGATTTCTATATTTCCTGAGCATCTCCACACCTACTTGTGGCTGTTTCTTGCTTGGTTGCCCCAAGAATCCAGTTGATCTATGCTGATGGACAAGCTTAGGATTGTTCTGCTTTCCAGATTGCTCTGGAAAACTTTCCTGCCCAACTAGATCACCACCTGAGCTTAGTGACTTTCCACATGTCTTGAATTTAACTTTGGTGGTGCTGCTTGAGCTGCCCCCAGGAGTGTCCGGTCCCTCTCAGTATCAGTGATCAAACTTGAAGTGAGAAGGGTGTGTGAAGGGCAGGGCAGGGAATGGGCAGGGTGCTTTGTGGGGCTGTCTGCAGTCACAGGAAGGAAGGGATGGCAGCTGCACCGCAGGCTGGGCCCTCTGGCAAGCACATGGCTGAGATGGACCCTCAGAGGATGTTTCTGAAGCAGTTGTTGGGGAGAGCAGGAGCCTTTTGAACAGAATTTTGGACTTCATATTTCTTGTTTCCTAGGGATCATAATTTCAGGGCTTCCTGCTTTTTGGTTTGTTTTCCATTAAAAAAAAAAAAAAAGAATAGGTCCCACCAATGAAGTGTGCTCTTTCCTTCTCTGGCAGCTCTCCACTCCTGAGAGAAGTACCTGCTTTCCAAACTTCCTAGGACCACTCAAATCTCCATTTTTCTTCCAGCTGGAGAATGTTTAGCTGATCCAGCTGTTCTGGATAAACAAAGATGGTGCCCAGACAAAGGGAAGAATGAGGTGACTCTCAGGAGAGGCTGGAGAAGACCTTCCTGGGAATCCCAGGTGCAGTGGGTCCAGAGAGTATGAGCTGGGATCAGCAGAGACCAATTTAATTGAACGAGAACTTCTTGCTAAAAAAATCTGAAGATGCATTGAGAGATGTGGTGCCTCATTTGGTGTGAGGGCATTCCATGAATTTCACCATTCCCTGAAGACTCTTAGGCTCCAGAGTTTATTTGCTTTATAAGAGTTTTGGAGAAAGCAACGTTTGATCGGTTGCCAGGAGTAATTTTACCAAGAGTTCTTGGTGCTCTCTCCTCAACAGGGCACTGCTTTTTGTGTGTGCAAATAAATGCACTCACAGCTGTATCCTGCAGAGTCCCTTTGGATCAGTGATATTTCAAAGCTCTGTGCAAGTTTGAGCTGCAGCTTTTGAACCAAGAAGCAATGTGGCATGGTGGGACACAAAGGGTTTCTCACTGGTCCCAGTTGGTGCAGGTGGACTTGGAGTGACATAGAATAGTCTGAGCCTTTGGTCATTTTTTGATGATTCCTCAAGGGATGCTGGTGGAAATAGAGAAGTCTCTAAGGTGAGGGAGACTGGAGGGTCAGGATGGACAGGAGTTCCTGGTAGTGAAGGAGCATTTGCAGAGCAGGTGTTTGGGAGGATTTCAGGGGAGCAGGAATGTGCTGGGAGGTGCTGAGGGGTGCAGAGGTGATGCTGGCTTGAGACCAAGGTGGGACTTGCTGGGGAAGGACTCTGGAAGGGATGTACAGCCTTATCCTGAGCTCTCCTGGGTCACTGCAAGGATCAGCCCTTCCTGGGGCGTGCACAGGGTTGACTTTGTAGGGTCTGTATTGACAGGGATGGTTGTTATGGATTATGTTCTTTTCACATACATTTTCACATTTCACGAGCACCTCCAGGTATAACAAATCCCCTTCTGCTTCATGAGCATGGGCCCTACCTAAATCAAATCCTTCCAGCCAGTTCTGTGGAAGGACAAACAGGCTGCAGTGGTGCCACAATGCATTAAACCTGCATGCAATACTCTCTGGTGGTGTTTGCTAAGTTCAGCTGCCTAAAAATCACTTCTCTCCCAAGTTGTTTTGGGCATCAAATTGCACTGAGTCATTTCAGCGTTTTTTTTTCTTTCCAGCCCTCAGCTTCTGGCTGTCTTTATGGCAAAACACATAAAGAGTAACAAAAATCACAGTTCCTCATTTGCATGAGAGGTGACTAAGCCTGATAGATGAGAGTCCCCAGACTGGGGCAATGTTGTGTGTAACTCCCCCCTGACTTGCCTGCTGGGGCTGTTCACACAAGGATGTGTTGAAATCAAGACTGGAACCTGTTGATCTGAGAACATCCATCCCTCCCCTCACTGTCTCAGGAGCTGCCCTGTCCTGTGGAGAGGTTCTCTGTGGTCTGCAAACCAAGACACTATCAACACCCTGCTGCACATGCTGTCAGTATGAAACAATTACTCTTTTAATTTAAATGTTTTATGATATAGGTGTTGTTTTCCCTTTGTCAGTTACCATTGGGGGGTGGGAGGTGGGAAGGGGGTGGGAGAATCTGTGCATGCAAATGTATTTAAAGTGCATTGACCAAAGGTTTTTTTGAATCTGTGAAGTTTTCTTATCTGTGAAGTCATCAGACTGCTGGGCAGTGAGGAGCCGCCGGTGCTGCGGAGTCTGTCTTGGTTACATTTCTTAATAAGCATTAAAATAATAAAATATATTTGTAAAAGAGAGTGTGAGTGCCTTTGTCCCAGGAAGATCCGGCTGGCTGGATCTTGTGTGCAAGCATTTTTTAATTATGTTGTTACCTTTCTCCATTGATTGATCCTTCTGGAGAGCTCTCTCCCTGGTGCTGCTTTCACAGCAGAGATTAGCATGGCCTAAAGTGACAGACCCAAATGGACTGGGAGACTTCTCCCATCGTGGCAGTAGAGATCCCTCACAGCTGTGTGTGGAACACAAATAGAGCTGTTTTCACCCAAACCACTGCCCTGGCAGGAAGGGGGTGTTCCACAGCAGGACCTGAGCATCCATACCTGCACCGTGCAACAGCTTTGCCAGCTGTGACTGGGCCATCCCACCCTGCTGGCTCTCCTTCCATGTGGCCCTGCTGGTGCACCTCAGACCATCACCCTTTCAGACTTCTGCCCAGTTCTTGCAGCCAAATTAGTCTGGAAGTGGAGGCAGGAAATCGAGATGCTGCTGTGATGTTTCTCCTGTCAAATCTGAGCAATGCTGAAGCAGAAGTAATTTCCATCTTTTTCCACCTGGCAGCTACTCAATGTGTGTCTAAGGAGGTTGATAGAAGTCTGTTCAGTCCAGGAGCACTTGGAGTTGGGAGATTCTGAACTGAAAGTTCACCAGATATCCATCAGCCACTGGTCATTCCCTCTCCTGGGTCACTTTGAGCTGTACTCAAGGCCTCCTCATAGCCTCAGCTTGTGGAGAGGTGCTGGCACCCTGGTGTTCTGCAGCCCTGGTGCTCTGCAGCCCGAGCTGTTCAACCAAGTGTGTAACTGAGCAGGTTTTGATTTTCCCTCCTTTCACAAACACTGAGCGTTTTGTTCTGCAGCATCAAAGGCCGGGAGCCTCAGGACAATGGGCGCCTGCAGGAGCCCAGGGAACAATGCTGTGCCTAAGAAAGGGAACTTGGAAGAACAGAGAGAGCTCCCAGCTCCACAGCACAATTGGCCTGATCAGAAATCTCTGCTCAGAGATCCACACCTTGGCTCAGTCCCCCTGGGCAATCAGACTCTGCAGGGCTTTTGCTGTAGACATGAGCTGGCTGCAGCACTGGGGAACTGCTGACATTTCTGAGTGATGAAGTAGGATGGGACTGTGGAGGATTAGCAGGTTTTCCCTACAAATGGGAAATAATGATTTTGGCTCTAAAGAGCTTTTCACAGTATTTAAAGCAGCAGAATGTTCCTTGTCACTTTTTCCCCCAAACTGGAAGGCTAAGCATAATGCACACAAGTGTCTGCATGTGTTTCAAGAAGTTTCAGGTAGTTAAAAAGCTCTGAGCACCTCCTCTGAGGCCCTCACAATTTACTTTCACAGGAAAGATTCCTCCAGTCTTGCATTTGACTGTGACCATGTGAGAAAAGAGATTCTCTGTGTGTTCATTCATGGGAAGGAGACAGACTTTTGCCTGCTCTGAGTGACCCTGAGAGGGATCCACTCCTCTGATCCCACAAATGAGCACCTCAGGTGAGATGCTGTGACTCACTGCAGGTTGGAGTCTCCCTGAATAGGAAGTGGACCTGTGCTCCTCCATGACTTCCCAATCTCCTCTTCAGTGCTGTTCAGACAACAGAGAGGGGCATCTCTGGATATTGGAGATGTTTCCTCAGAAATGACCCAGTGGGTGGAGTTGTTGGAGGAGTTTTGGCTGTAAGATGCAGTAATTTCTCTGCTTTGGGACTGCAGCACTCACTGCTAAGATCCTGCAGTGTCAGGAAAGTGCTGTCTAGATCTCAGAAAATCAGGATTTCATTTCAAGAATTAGAGTCCTTGCTATACATCAGAGAAAGTAATGTAAGCCAAGTTTGGGTCTGAGAGCAGCGTGGTGATTTCTCAGCAGGTGAAAGGCAAGGAGTGGGAAAAGAACTTTGCATCTGCAAGTTCAGAGTGAGCGGTACAAAGATGAGGTTATGTGGAGTGCAGACCCATAATGTGTGGTCCAAGACTGTTACCCTGAACTCCAAAGCAAAGACTGTGGTTTCTGGGAGTGTTCTGCAATCCAGAGAGGTGACTGCCACTTCTAAAGATCCCAGGGAAGCCTTTAAACCTGCTAGCTTGGACACTGACAGCAGTGGAGCTGCAATTGAATGGATTTAGTCAAGAATTTACCCAGAACCTGAGGCAGCTCCCATCTTTTGTCTCTCCTAGGTAACAGCTCATGATGACAAAGAAGAAATCTATGTGTGTGGGGTATCTTGCTGCCTCAGCTGTTGATGAGATCATGGGGATGTTTTTTGGGCTGGTATTGGTCCAAGATATTTCTTCTAACTGGGAGTTAAGCATATCTTGGGTACTTCATGTTGCTGGAGAACTTGCAGCTGCATCATTTGGGTATTTGGCATCATCTGGGCTGTGAAAGATTGTGCCTGTTCTTTGGGATTTCCATGGATGCAGGGCTCTTGGGAGTGTGGTGATTGCATCCAGGAAAAAAAAAAACCACCTCCTAATAAAGAGAATGGAGCTGGATCAGTTCTATGAAGAATGCAAAACAAGGCTGGGCCATCTCAGGGTAAGCTGCACTCACGGTGCCTCCTGAACCCATGTCCTGTTATTGTTGGTGTGGAACGTCAGGGTCTGGGCCAATGAAAATAAGGAAGGTGACTTGACAGACACAGATTTTATCTTTTGAGATTCGTCATGACCTTTCTTGTGTATAATAAATAAAGTTGACTCAGGAATTGGCAAGTGCCCTATAACACGCAGTCCTGGTGTTGGGACTCGGCAGAACGTTCTGCTTAGCAATGCACTCCGTTGGCTCTGTTTGCCAAGTTCCTATTTTGGAGGTGCTGAAGGGCTGAGCAGGGCAGATGCTGAAGCCTCCTGTGGACAGGTGTGCAGGGCCCAGCTGGGCTGGGTGAAGGCCGTTTTCACTCCGTGCTCATACAGCTTTTATCACTGAGCTGTAGAAAAAAGAGTCCTGCCAAGGAGAAATGCTGCTTGCAGGGCTGTGAGTCCTGGGCCCAGGCAGGCTCCCATCCTTCCACATCACTGAATAACCTGCCAGGCAGTTAAGTCAACACTGAACAATATTGCTTCCTGTGTTAATGTCTTGAGCAGCCCTGCCACACACACTGGATCCTGTGATATTAAACCATTCCATCATGCAGAGAATCTGACTGGTTTCACAGGTGACAGGAATGGCAGCTCTGAGACTTGCCGAGTGACTCCCTGACATCCTGTCTTCTCTGTTAATGTGATTGTGAGCAATCACAGGTTTCCTGATCCAGCCCTGAGATACACAAGGCTCCTTGCTGGCAACTGAAGATTGTGCTGCTGACTTGAAGCTGTTCTGTGCTGGTGACACATCCAATTGTGAAGTTATTCTGCAGATCCAAAAGACTTTGGGGAGAAGAGGGCTAATGTTTGCATTCCCAGTCCCAGAGAGGCTCCTGGGGGACAGCTGCAGTTAATTCACAAGGATTGTGACTGATTGAAAGGCAGAGCCTCAAGAGGAGAGCACAGGGGTGCAGGGCTACGTGGCACCCAGCACCTTAAAGGACAGCTGACTGCCTCGGTTCTGAGGTGCCTGCCATTTGGGAGCAGTCCAGTATTCCAAGTGTTTCCTGCCTTTCTTTATATCCATGCCAAAAGCACTAACAGAATAGGGTGGAGACAAAAAAAAAAATCTCAGACCCTCCTCAAGATCCTCCTCTAATTCCAGAAGGATCAAAATGCTAAAGGTTGCGCTGGAAAAACAGAAATAGTCTTTTCTCCCACCATCGGTAACTCAATGCCACGAGTAAAGCTGAGACTCAGCTGCTTGTTCTACAGCTGTGTCCTTTCTGAAGTCATGAGAAACAGCATTTTGGTTTCCTTCCAGAGGAAATACACAATAATATCCCTAACTTGCACTGAGGCCTTCCAGTCTGCTGAACTAACCCAGATAGCATTCATCCACAACAAAATTAAACCCAAGATCCCCCATTCCTTATGGATTGAGCCAATGCATAGGAATCAAGTCTTTTGATCAGAAACACTTCCAGCTTGCTTTCTCTGAGCACTTGCTTCACAAGCAATTTCTCTGCCATCCTAAATTCTGTGTTTGCAGATGATCCCTCCTTTCCTGCCACACACCAGACCTAATGCACAAGGAGTTTATCCAAGATGCAGGGGCCACCATGGTTCAGAACTACCTGCATTTTCAAGGCCTGCAGCACCCATGTTCCTGTAGATTTTCCATGTGTGGCTGGAGGAGACATGCTCTCCACGCTAACAGAAGCCTCTGATTCCCTTGCAGGAGGATCTTTCCATCAGCATTTGATTTGGAAACACTGTGTGGGACATGCAGTCCTCCCTGGGAGGGTTTAATGCCTTCTTCCCATCCAAAGCACGAGGCTGTGTCCTGGGGTCGGGGTGTCAGTGACATGTGGCTGACACTGAGCACTGAAGCCTCAGTCAGGGCTTGGAAGAGCTGTGCTCTGTCTGCTGCACAGACACGTTCACGGTCTCCACAGGGAGCTCCTTGAGGACAGAACCATGAATTCCGTGTTTTCCAGGTGGCTGTGCTCTCTCTGTGCCAGATGGATCCCAGCGCTGTGAAATTTGTCCCTGCTCTTCTTCCTAAAGAGATGCATCTGCTGATGTCAACTTCCAGGTAAGGACACAGGAACCTGCTCCCCCTCAGCATCTGTGGCCTTTGGCCTCTGCTGGTACTCAGGCATCCCAAGAAAACTACAAGTGACCTAAAATCCCTTTTTTTTGCTAACCCTTGGCCAGTGTTGCAGATAGAGAAGTAATGGCAGTTTTCCAGCAGGTGAGACCCTCCAGGCCAGCTAAGCAGACAAGAAAAATAAACACAGGAAATATCATCCATGCAATAAGATAACAGAGAAAGGAGAGGCCGGGAGAGCTTTGTGATGCTTGTGTGCCAAGGGGAAACCCAGAGCTTGGAGCTCTCTCTAGCAGGAGCAAGCAGATGTTGAACCTCAGCACAAAGGAAGGGGTTACTGCCTGGACAGAGGGGAGAGGAGAGAAAAGGAGTTTTTGCTTTGCCCAGACAGAGCAGGGGGTGCTCTCTAGGGCATGGGGTCTGTGGAATGAAGATCTTGGGTCTAGATGTGGGGTGAGTTAGGGCTTTGCCCCAGGGCAGAGACTCTGATCAGCTCTGCTCTGTTTTTCTGTCTCAAAAGCAGTTCTCAGTCTCGGTGTTGATGGAAATTCTGCTCTGTCTCACCTGTGAAACCCATTCCCTGAACTCTTCCCTTTGTGTCCCATCCTCCAGATCCAATGGGCTTATCAGAGCCCTCTCACTGCTCAGTTTATCCCTGGTGGAATGGCAGAGCAGTATTGTGGTGAGGCATCTGCTGCCTCCATCCCTGTGCTCAGCGAGATGGAGAAACCACCTGTGGTGCCCAAAATAGCCCAGGCCTGGGCAATCCAATCCAAATGGTGTTGATAGTGCTGGGGGATTCCCATGCCTCATAAAGAGCCTTTTGTTGGGAGGATCTAAACTGAGCTCCAGGCCTTGCCAGCTGTGGAGAGAAGCAGATGGATCTGCAGTATAAAAATAGACGGGAGCAGACTTGTTCTGCCTCTTTTCTTCACCAGCTCAAAGCACAGCCCCAGAGGTGCCTGGTCAGCAGAACCAGAGCAGGGAACTGGGTGCTTTGCAGCTGCCAGTCTGCCTGGAGCCCATTAGCTATTGTCAGAGACAGAAATTTATCTCTTCTCAGTCCCACTGCCTTACAGCTGCCATGTGGACAATCTTGTTTGCTCGCAGCTGTTGGCAGCATGTTACATCCTATTTCCCTGGGGCAACAAAAGCAGGAGAATGGGGCATTTCTGTGAGACACCATGTCCCTGAAAGAGGTATTAGTCTGTGGCTATGTCCTCTGAGATCTCTGTTCAGCACTTTAGGAAATGTGCTGAAGACTTGCACCAGTGTGTCAGGGCTGTTTCAACAGCTGACTGGTAGATTTTGCAGCATCTGAGACCTTTGTGTATTTCCCGTGGAAATCTCACCTTTCCCCAGCCCCAGCTACAGGGGGAACATTTTGGACTGGGATTGTCTTTGCTGTTGCTCCAAGTGACTTGGCTGCCTGTTTCAATGCCATAAGTTCATATCAAAACTCTGAGGTTAAAACACCTTCCAAAGGCATCTGATGCTCACCAACCTTGGTCTCTTATGCAGATTAAAAGGGGATGTCCCCTGTGGGTACCTCCAGGCCCAGTTGTTCATCCCAGTACTTTCCATCGAAGATTAGAATTTTTTCAACTCTAAAATATGATGGTTCTTGTGCACAAAAGCAATTGAGAGGCTGCACCAATATTCAGTACAGGCAGGACATGTCCCTGTCTGTCCATCAGTCCCGTGTTTGCATAAAATTCCTTTCTCAGCTGGGCATCCACACTCCATCCCTCCCTGCCAACTGAATAAGGGGCATATAGATGTTTCCTGAAGGGGCTTTCTAAAGGCACTAATTTGATACACACAGGGGCATCTTCCTGTAATGAATATTCCTGAGGTAAGTAATTAAAGCTGACTCTGCATGGCTGGCAGAGATCATGGGATGAATAGCAAAAAATTTATTGTTCCAATGAATTCAAATGTGTTGTCTCTCTTTATGCTCCCCAACTTCTACCTGTGCTGTTTGTTTTGAAGGTGGTTGCACTCTTCCTCTCCTCCTCACTTTTTTCTTTTTCATTTAATCTCGTGAATCTGTTCTGCACTTTTTTCATTTTTAGCTTTTTGTTCCTTTGCTGGTTTCTTCTCCTCTGCCTCATGCTCTCCTGTTTCCTGAGAAGCTGCACACTGTGGTGTGTGAGGCAGAGGCCCTGAGGCTGGCCATTCCTCTCCACATGGGCATCCAAGGATATACTGATATACTGATTCCCTGATATTTGTGTGTGCAAAATAGCAGCAAGAAGGGAAGAGGGAGCAAAGAATAGCATCACTGGGAGAAACCAGGTCAGAGGCTGAGGTGGGTGTACAAACGGGGCCCTTTTGATGAGAAATTTCCAAAAGGCTGCAGAGAGTTTCTCATCAGGAATATTCTCCTGGATCACAGACCCCTGTGCTCTCATTTGGTGCTGGGAGTCAGGACATAGTGGCAGCATTGAGCCTTTCCACTTATTTACAGCATTTCCTTTTGCTTGCTGGGGGCAGAAGGGCTTGTCTGAATAAGTCTGATTTGCCAAGTAGAGGCAATTGCTGTTTCTGTACCTTGGGAAGCTCATGGTGGGGGAAAGGTGATTTCTGGAGCCCAGGATTGGGGGTTTTCCTCACACATCTAGAAAGCCTGGACTGACAGAACTGCTGACAAGAACCCAGCTGTAATGTGCCAGTAAACAGACTAGGAAGCACCTGCCCTGCATTTCAATGGTGTAAATCTGACATTTAACCCCTGACTGTTTCCTTTTTTAGCCGCTTAATGTTTGGTACTTACAGAAATGCTTCAGCCACTAAATTGATGGGATTCAGCTCACAAGATGTTTCATCTCTAGTGACTGCCGTGAGAGGTCTCCACACTGCATGGGGGAGCTCAGTGCTGCCTCCACTTTGGACGGTCAGAGGCTGGATGTGGTGGGATGGAGCTTCACAGGATATTCCAGCAGCACTGCAGGAAAGGCGGGATTAAACCTGGGGGCTCCAGCAGTCCAGTCCAGACCGCATTTCCATCTCCACGTGTGCAGTGAAACCCTAGAACAAACCAGAATCAGGACTAAACGTGTGCTGTGATCACTGTGTGCTTGGTGCAGCACAGCAGGGGAAACATCCTCCAAAACACAGCCCTGACTAAGCACCTGATCTGGGCAATAACTTGGTCTAATAATTCAGCAGCATTCGAACCACAAGTGCAGCATGTTTATATTGGTACCTCCATTTTCCCAGGGGGCCACCGGGGGTAATTTTTACTTTTGTTTTGCATTGTTGGACTCGGACAGGATGCTCGAGCTGAGGACCGGAGCAGTGAGTGCTCCCTCTGCTGTCTGTGCTCTTCCCGGTTCCTGGCTAAGCTGCTCCCTGCTCAGATTAAATGATTTGCGGGGCTGGAGATGACACTGGAAGCTGTTTGGTCTGCAGATGGCTCTGTAAAGAACCCATCAAATACATTTATTGCTGTTTATATGCAAGGCCCAGCGTGACTCACAGCCTGTGTGTGGCTGAATTCAGGTTTGGACTGAGTGCAATATCCCAATGAGAAGGGATGGATGTATCAGTTTTGTATTCAGCTGAGGATGGACTGCACTGAGGGACACTCATGCAAGTGGTCTTTCCTGAGGAGGTGACAACTGTGATGTGTGATCCTGCATGAGACAAGAGGAAATAAAATCCTGTTCAGTTTTGCAGGCACATGTTTGTGGTAATCAGGAATGGGGTTGTGGCTGATCCTCACACCCAATGGGCTACAGCTGTGAGAAGCTGTAGCATTAAAAGCAGTGAGCCACGGAGTGCCCAGTGCACTGAGCAACCACCACAGGGAACAAAGGGCACACAGGTGCAGTGCTTGAATAACGAGGGGCAGAAAAGGCTGGGCTAAAGAACCAGCTGGGCACATACCTGCAGCCTTCTGAAGTGATGTGGTGTTGCTCTGTGTGGGTTGAAGCCTTCTGAAATTGTGTGGTGATGCTCTGTCTATTGTGGCTGTCTCAACTGCAACACAATTTGCAGTACAAATCTCAGGTCTGTAAAGCAGCTTCTTCTCTGGACTTCTCTGAGGGTTTATTTCAGGCAGGTTTCTTTACTTTTATGGGAGACAATGATGGAGGCTCAGACCGGGACACATGACTTGACTCAGCATCAATGCTAAGGCCCTTAGGGAGGTGCCAAGAAGTCAAGGGGGAATGGGGCAACCACAAAGGATTTTTAAAAGCAATTAAGCAATTTAAGAGCAAAAGTGCCTCTAAATTACTCTGTTGTGATTATTAAGCTTATTAACCCTGGTCGTTATTTGTTTGGGTGAAGATAGAAAGCATTCTGGCTATTTGAACTGGGCAGTGCCTTGCCAGAGAGCAGCAGCAAGGGAGGCAGCCCTTGCTTTTGCCTTGGACTTGTGTGGCTTCTCACTTCATGTTTATGAGGCCTCTTTTAGCTTTTGGAGGGTCTTCCCCTTTGTTTGCTTGTTTTGTGGGGTTTTTTGTCCCCTCAGGACTCTCTGTTTGCAGACCACATTCTGGAATTGTGCTCAGGAAGACATTCCTGTGTTTCTCAACTGTAACATAATCAATCCTTTGTTATGGTATTTCATTTAGTTCAGGTGCCCCTGAAGGATGAGCAACTGTGGTCAGAAGCAACAATGTTTTCTGGCTGTGATTGCTCACTGGCCTGGCAACTAATAAAAATGCTATTTTTCTTCACCTTGGTTAAACTGCAAACATGTCCCTGCATGCACGAGATGTGGAGGTTCAATAAACCCAAAGGGCTCATTGTTAAGCAAAGTAAATCATCCTGAGAGGCAGGGCATTACATGGTTTTCTACATTTAAAAAAGGAAATTACCTTAAGTATCTTTCTTGTTGTTGTGAAGTTGGCCCTTGCTTTGTGAGCAGCTGTACACATTAAACAAGCTAAAATAAAACATAGCATAAAAAGATGAGAAACAGAAATAAGACAAAGGAATAAGAGAAACAAGCAGCAATCTGATCATATATCTGAGCTCATCCAGACCATATGGAAGTTTTGAATTGTAAGCAGGCAGCTGAAAGACAAAATTGTAGTAATTTTAGAAGTTTTGTTTGAGTTTATGAAAGTAAGTGAGAACATAGTTATTGGCCAAGTATGTGGATGAGGGAAGCTGAATCACTGGCAAATCAGAGGCAGGAAGAAAGAGGTGGATGCAGAGGTCAGGACTGGGAAGGGTTGTTGCCTGGGATATGAATATTTTGCCTAATGCATAAGGAGATGGAAAGGTGAAGAAAGGCCACAGGCACATTAGTTGTTTGTAAATTGCACTATGCCTTCCCTCCCCCTGCCCATTTTCAGCCATTGTGTGGAGCAGGCAGCAATATGTGTGCATGCTGCATCCATCCATCTTCATAATAGCTGGCTTAAATTGCACAATCTTTAGGAATATCATTTGCAGGCAGCTCTTACTGCTTCTCCCAGCCTCTGTCCAGTAATCTGTGGCTCCAGGGGCTGGGCACATTTTGAAACTGTGGTGAGACAGAAAGTATTTGTATGCTGCTACTCCTCTCACCTTTATATTCTATTATTCTGCTAAATCGTTGCTTTGTAAGCAAGCGTTCCTCTAGGACTGGTAATTCAAGATCTGGTGATTCAACGTGACTAGAGCGTGATTGTTTGTACCTGTAGGAAGTGAGGAATCTTTCCACTCAGATGCTTCTATCCTTGGGGAAGGCTTCCACTGAAAACTGCAGCTTTGTACATACAGAGCTTCCCAGTGGCTTGGTTTCTGAGGAGATCTTGCTTGCAGTGGAAAATTACACAATTCTAGAAGGAAGCTTTGAAGACCTGAAATAGCTTACATGAAATTAGGCAAGAAAGGTGACCAGAGAAGCACAGACCAGCAGATGTGATAGTCAGTGTATCATTTTTTGGGTACATTGAATGCAAGGTCCAAGTGAATCTGAAGTGTTGCAATCCCTCAGGATCACAGCCTAACTGGATGTTGTTTTGCAACGCTGAGCAGCCCTTCAGTGTAATGGCCTCTTCCCCCCCAGAGCCTGAACATCTGGATTTATGGTGACAAAAGCAATCCAGCAAGAAAGAGCATGAGAAGTGGTACCCTGTGGATTAGAAGAGATACCAGATATGGTCTGAGTTACAGCACATGTAAGACACTCTGTGGCATTCCCCAGTTGTCCCATCCCTCAGTAACAGTTCCACTGCTGCTCCCCTCTGTTGGGAGCTGCTGCTCACAGGGATGGCTCCTCAGCCAAAACATCTCAGAGCTTTCTGCCATCACCTAAATGGTGCCACATCAGCTCCTTTCCATCGGAACTACTGATAACAACCTCCACCATTGTGCCCTAATATCAATTTATTAATTACCATTCTGTGTTTTAGGTGCATGTTGGTTAATTTTCACCTGCCCACCTCTCTGGGGAGAACATACAACCTGTGTGTTACAAGATCATAAAAACTCTATAGCTGAAGGGGATGCAGCAGTAATTGAGGGGACCACTGTCTCCTCCTGGGACAATTAGGAATTGTGGTGCCTCTTGAAGGAGCTGTATGGACCCTACTCACACATCTTCACCTCTGCCTGAAGTTCCTGCTGATGCTCTGTGCAGTCAGGGTGAGGAGCGTGGATGTGCAGATAGGCAGATATGTGTTCTTCACTGCTCCCTCTGGTTAACACAGGAGGAGGCTGTGCTGAAGGGGCTTCTCAGAGCACAGCTTTGATGGAGGCTTTTAAAAAATATCTAATTTTCTTCAGTTCCTGGAACTGAGCTGATGCTGGTGACTGTCATTACGCCAGGCCCAGGAGGAACTGAACTGTGTCAATGTATTTGTGAGTGACACACTTGTGACTGCTTCCCATCGTGGAACAGAGGATGTAAAGGGTGAGTGAACAGATAGCAAAAATCTCCAGGCATGCAAATAAAGGGGGGGTATGCATTTTTTCCAAAAACATTTATTTTTGGTATGTAAAAAGAAGGTCCTTTGTTCAGGGTATTTCTCACCCAGAGTTGCATCTTGGAGAAAAGCAAGAGCTGGTGCTCATGCTGTTGTTAGTGATTAAGAATTCCCACAGGACACCCAGTGTATCTTTGACGTAGGCTCGTTCCTTTGTGTGCTGGCTGCCCCCATCCCCACCAGTGAGCCTTTCTCTGCCTCTCTCTTCTCCCATTGCCTTCTGCCCCTACCAACTTGAAACAGCATCTTTTGAATAATCTTTGTTGACAGAAGCTGTCTTAGTTGTAGATGCGGCAGGGGTTGGGAAGGCTCCTCAAGCAAAGTTCAGTCCTTGGGGTCGTGGAAACCAGCCAGGAATTTCTGCTCTCCCATTCCCAGGGGCATGAGGAGCCCACAGAGGAAAACCAAAGGTGACCATTTCCTCAGTTTAAATGTCATTGACCTGAATTGCAGATGTTTTCCAAGGCTTTTTAAGATCAAGAGAGTAGTTTTGGAAATATAACTGGTATCTTGATGGAGGATAATTTCAAATTATAGAGTCCTATAAAACAATATAGGAAATTTTTATTTGAAAATAAGAAAGCATTATTACTGTCTTTTTCAAGCCTTCAGAGCTTTTTTTATCACACTGGATACATGTGTGCAGCTTGTTCATTGAGGGAGCTGGATATTAAATGGCCAGATATTATTTCTTGAAAATCAAGACGGTCTAAAATGTTAGCTATGTGCTATAGGATCACAGAGGATTGTATGTTACAAGGAGAAAGGAGGTGACAGTGGGACTAAAGCTGCCTCTTTTCTGTAAGGGTGATATCTTAACAGCTCTCATGGGAGGAAGGACATGTTCAACCTAATAGGATAATGGAATAATATGTTGAACATATCAGCTTTGACACAGACCATCTGGTGGCTGTAGACACAAATAACCTAAGGAAAACAAATTTGAAATGTTTCAGGAAATGGCTATATGCATGCAGCACAGTGGGGGGGCAGGAGGGTGCCTGTGTGTAGAAGGAAAGAGATAAAAGCCCCTCTCTTTGGCTGTGGGAAGAGTGTCTCACTCATTCCTGGAAAGGACTACATTCCATCCTTAATGATATCTGGGCTATAAATTTAGCACTGACATCTCCTCAGGACCCACAGAACTCTGCACTGTGAGGTTGGACCAAAGGTCTCATATGGACTCTAGCTGGTAAACAGAAAAATCCCCAAAGCCAAACAAAGAATCTTCCTACAGTTACTGTTGGAAATTTGCTCAGAAATTGTTGGTATGGTAACTATTGCTCAGCAGGGAAATTATCTCCACCAGTAGGTCATCTACAATCTCTTCCCTTCCTTCTTTCTACCGCCTTTGTGTTTCTAGCACATCCTGTCTCCTTATCTCTGTCCAACCAGTTTAAATTCCAGCGACCTGCGTGTCGCTCAAGTCAAGTGATGTGTTGTGTCTCGAGGCAGATGTGAGCCTGCTCTGTGTGCGCAGCCCAGCCCACACTGCAGCTGCTGTGTCACTCCCAGAGGCATCACCCCATCACTCTGGGCTCCCTCTGCTGTGCCTGGTGTAGGGGGATAGAACATAAGTAAATAAAGAGAGTATAGAAAGTAATCTCAACCCCTAAAGCGTTACAGCTGGGCCAATTATTAAGAATTAGGAGCAGGCCTGATGTTAACAGGGAACTGTGGCCAATAAGAAGAGTGTTATAAAAGAGTGGATTGGTTGGTTGAGGGGAACTGGAGTCAGCTGGCTGCTGTGAGGATGAGGAAGAGTCAGTGCCTAGAGGAGCTGCCTACAAGGAACGTCAAGGAGGTATGAAACTCTAGCAATATGGAACCTTGGCAATATAATGACAATAGAACTCTTGCACTAGAATGACAGCACCTGGGAACATATCACCAATGACACAAACTGCTAACAAGCCTTTAAAAGATGCTGAAAATACCCAAAATCTTGCGGATGCAACTCAATCTTTGCAGATGTCCTCTTCCCTTGGTGTCTCTCATTTGGAAGTTTTTGGTTTGTGCCATTACAAGTCCACAGACATTTGTGTGGGCTCAGGAAGGACAGCAGAATGTGTTACACTCTTCATAAATGCACCTTCCTCATGTGTCAGCAGCAAGTATAACTTTCCTGTGCAGGAATGGCTTTGATAAAAGGTACACTAATGAGATATAGTCCATTGAGGAGTTATTTCTGGCACAGACAGAACTGGAAGGAAGTCAGCATTACACACAGACACTCTTTGGCCTGGGAAGGTCTGAGAACCCTTTAAACACTTGGCTCAGAAATGGCTCTTTTCCTTTTATCTAGGAGATTTTTCCTTTCCTGTTAAGTTAATTAAACTTCTGTTTTGTCTTTGTCATGCCCTTTTGCCAGTGTCTAGGCTGTTCATGAAGACACCAGTTCAATAACCATCATTTAGAGTGTCAAGCTTATGTTCCTGCTGTTGGTTTGCCAAGTGCAGCTGCAGCCGTCTGCCCAATTTCACGTGTTCCTGTGAGCCAGAGTTATTGGTCTTCGCTACACAAATATGCCACCGAGGCCTCCCAACATCCCTTCCATGAGTTGTCCTTAAAAGATGGCAAGTTTTGTTGTCCTCCCACTTCTCTGAAAAAAGGGCTTGTTTACACTGAACAACTGATTTGGGTTGCAGTGAAATATGCAGTCCAAATGAGATATTACTTCTGGTTTGTGCCCTGTATTCTCAGTAATATCATAGGTATTCTCACTGTGGAATAAAGTGTGTTACTCAGAAATAAATTCTGCAGCAGATCAGGTTATTCTCAAGCAGAAGTTCCAGGCTGGGTGTCAGTGTCAGTCCCAGTGTATAAAACCCCTGAAATCCTGAGAGAATGTGTCCAGGTGTCAGGGTATGGATCAGCTCATTGGGTAAATTCAGTTGAAGGGTTGGAGCCCCTTTGCCACTCCTTAGCACGAAATTGTGCTCCCACATCAGGGTGCAGCAGATGGATCCCACAGAGGCTCCTGTTTTTCTTGCCTTTCCTGCCACTGAAATCACTCTGCAGGTCTAGTTCCTGCTGGTCAGTGGGAGCTGTGGGTTCAATGGCTTTGGTGAGAGACTCATGAGGAAGTACTTAATATGGAGAATGTCCTGTCTTTGGGCCAGCCTGTGCAACCTGCACTGGAGGGCCTTTTATAAAGAGCATAAAGATCTCTCTGTATGAGAAATTTAACATGTTTTCCCTAATAATTCTAGTGGTGGGAAGCATCTCATCCTCTATGAGAGAGAGCCTTACTGCCATTTCCTCAATCTCAGCATGAGATTTTCCCAGAAAAGCAAGGTGTTGACTGGTAGTGGATGTTGCTGTTCCTTTTGTGCTGTCAAGTGTGAAACTAAAGATTAATAGTAGTCAATAGAGCAGCACTCTATTGACTTCTGTGTGCAGTTTTTGACCTGCCTGAAAAATATTCAGTGCCTATCCTAAAAGTTACCCATTTGGCGTCCAGTTCAGTGGGCAAGCTCTGGAAACAAACCTCTTCAAGGTCCTTGTTGAGTTGCTTTGAATACCACCAAACCCCAAATCGTACAACTGAGAGCCAGGGCAGTGCATGGAATAATTTAATAGCACTTTGCCACTGGCCAAGCTATTAACCAAAGTTCTCACCTAGAAGATAATGGGTCTTGGGGCCATCTCATAGGCTCGCATGGAACAATTTGCAGGTTTTTGCATGAAATAATTTTTCAATTTCTTTTTTGCTCTTAAGGGCAATGTAAAGTTCCTTTATTCTGCATTTGGTTTTAACTTGGGTGGCTCTGAGGTAGCCGTTTGGGATTGCATTATAATCAGATCCTGGATGCAAGGTTAAATGACTGAAAATTGTCCTTTTCAGAATTTCAAACAAACTGCCATTCCTTTCAGTATGATCTCTCTATCAAAAGCTTTTCCAAAGTTCATACAATTCACACAGAGCTTCCACTCAGAGGGGAACTCCTTCAGGATTTTGAAGTTAGGCCTGTGCTAAATTCAAGCCCATCTTTCTCAAAATCAGATCACTCAATTCCAAATTAGATGTTTGCTAATTCCATTATCTAACAATATTCTTGACAGGAATAGGGCAGTGTAGAAATGTCACGTTCCAGACTCTTCCTCATCTCTCCAGCTCTTACACTTTGAAATACTTAATTTCTGCAAAGATTGAAACAAAAGATCTTTCTCCTCCTGTGAGGGGAGGGACATCTTCCTCTTCCCAGATTATACCTAGAATTCATTCATTTTGGTATAGACTACTACTCGCTTTGATGAAGGATTAAAACACTATTTATAGTAGGTGCTTAAAACCAAGCTTCCTGAATCCGTGGAAAACATACGCGCCAGATTTTATTCTTTTGTTCTTTTAATAAACTGTCCGTGAGATTCTTCCCCTCCCCTCCTTTCCTGCTGGTTTACTTGCATTCTTATATGTTCAGTGTTTTGCTCTTCTGTCTTTGTTCCAGTTTATCAGCAATTTACACACAGTTGTTTCCCAGACTCCATGATGTGGACAGCAAAAATAACACTGACCTTTTGAGCCCATGAGCAATCGTGTTGGTGGTAATTTAGCAGAAAGTTACAGTAATGAACAAGAACTCTGCTCTTAAATGTTAGATCACTAAATGTGTTTTATGAGTCTTTATTACTTCTTTAATGCACTTCCTGTGCACCAGGGAGACAGCCATATTCCGGGGGAAGATGAAGTTTTTAATTGGTAAAGTAGCCAATTTGCAAATCTCGTCTGCTTTAAGGATACATTTTCAGGTGTGATTCAGTCAAAGCAATCAAGGAAAATGTTTCTAGCTAGAAAGACAACAACAGAAGGGATCTTCCAAAGATATATTAACTCTGAAAACTGTGAGCTGGGCTTTTCCTGTGGGAGGGAGGGGAGAGTGCTAAAAACTTAGATTTCACTGGATTTGGGGCTGCCTGGGGACTGCTTTGGTCCCAGGCATGCCTGAGGGCAGACAAAATGTATTGTCAACAATAAACTTCCTCAGTTTTCAGCCACTTCCCCTCACCCAGCCTTCAGAACAGCAGGAAGCCAAAGCAGAGGACACAAAGCCAACTGGATGAGGTTTGTAATTTAGCTCTGCTGCTCTGTATGTGATTGTACCTATGGCTGTTGCAGAGTTCACAGATAAGACAGGTAATCTAAATGTAGGCTGGAATTCTCCATCCATATCAAAATCCTCAAATTCGCTTTGGCTTAAGTTCACATACAGACCCATTTCTAAAACTGATAACAGTGGTTGTAAGGATTTAAGTAGAATTAGGAAGAGAGCTTTGTCTGTAAAAAACCCAAACCCCAAAAGCCCCACCAGAGTTAAGTGCTGTTAGCAAGAGGTCATGGTACAAAGGAGTGATTTTAAAATGGAGAATTTTGGTTTTCCTTCACCACGGCACCCTTAAACCAAAGCAGAGAGACAGGAAGGTTACCAACTCCCTTCTTTTAGCTGTGTATTAAGGAGCCTGAAGCTTGTGTTTTATCTTCCCTCTATATTTTAGAACTTCTCCTCTCCTACACTCCTATTATGCTAATTCCCCTTCACTGCCTGTCTCTTAAACTTGAAATGTTTTGAATTAGGTGTGTTTCGAGATAATTGTGTTATATTTCCTCATGAAGCAAGGGAATTTGTATTGGAGGTGAAGCAATGTAAAGACCTGATTGCAGTAGAATTCAGTACTTTATTTTGTGGCCACTGGAAGACGACATTGCAGAAGATAATTTTAAAGGGTATTGCAGCATTAGAAAAGCAAGCTTAGCCAGAGCACCAACATCATGTGCCCTTGCAGGACACATCTGTGTCCACCCCAATCCCTTGATAGGGGTCAGTGACCAGCAGCATGACACTGGGGATATCTGAGGCAGGTACTGGATTAGGGACATGAGTTATTAATTGATTTAGCTGCTCTGGGGAACTCTGTGTGACCAATTTCAAGGATTGACATACAAAGAAAGTGTCAGAAACGTGATTCACATGACGATAGTAGCAGGGTTTGTAAGAAGCTGGGTGTTTCAGAGGGAGCACATATACTGCTACTGCCTCAGGAAGGACAGACAGAAATTCTGTCTCTAATCCTCCCTATGAGCACTGGTTTATGATGCTGTTCAGCCTTTCCTCCTATCTTGGGCTACAGCAGAAAGACTTTGTTTGTTTGTTTAAATCTTTTCTTGGGTCTTTCCCAATTTTAGCCTGAACTCCAGATATTTGGCTCTTAAATGAATTCTCCAGGGTGCTTCTGACTAATGCCAGGGTGCTATTGTGGGCTTTTACAGGAACTTTTGGGAACAGTTGCAGCACAGAGTTGTGGACCAGCACTAGCAAAGCCCAGGTTTAGCTCTGTGATGGTGCCTGTGCAATGCAGGGTTTCAGCACAGAAACACATGAAAACTCTTTCTGAACAGACTGCACTGTGTGGTCTTGACTTCTCGACTTTATGGACCACCCTGCCTGAGGGCAATGGAGATGAAAAGCATGTGCACTTCAGAACTGTTTTGCAGGAATTTCCCCTCGTTTTGAAGTGCTTTTGTTCCATAAAATACTTATTTTCCTCTAAATCAGTTATTACAGTTTGGGTTCATACCAAAAGCTTCAGCTGTTTCCCAAAACAATTACTTGGTCCAGGTAATGCAGAACTGAGAAGAAGTTTAAATACAGAGGTTTGAAGAAGTCAGAATCAGCACTGGGGTCTGGATTCGAGCATCCTACTTAACAGATAATTGCAATGACTGAGGTAGAACATTCAGACTTAAATCCAAGCCCTCTAATATGCTTTGTCTGGGATATGGAAGGCATCTTCCTTTATTAGGTTACCTTCCTGCTCAACATTAACATTTCGTGCTTTGAAGGTTTATTGTGTTGGCTGGAGTTATACCTTTATATACACACAGTCCCTATGGAATAGCCTGGTCTCCTTTCATCATTATTAGTAATTCTAGGCTTGTCATTTCCTATCCATGCAGTCTGGACCTCACCACGTTGTTGCAGGATGGTTGATACGGTGCACAGGAAATGTTCTGTTTTTTCAGGTCTCCACTGTTCCTAAGTATTCTTTTCAGGGGCTTCAGTTTTATTGCCATGAAGTCCATTTCCTACATGTAGTACAATTTACTAAATTACAAATAAACAAGGCACCAATAGAGAAGTCAGTGAAAGTTCACACTAAGAATAGAACTTAAAGAGAAAAGTTCAGTTATGTGACCTTCTTCAGGAGCTGGATACAAAATAGACCTGCTGTTTTCCCCTTTAATTTCCAGTCCAGGCAGAAAAGAACTTGAACAGTTCCCAGAGAAACCCAGGCCCTTCTGTTTGTTTCTATGAATCCTCCAGAAATGCTTTATCTGTTGACATCCTGGCTATGCTGATATGGAAATGAACTTACTTGGCCTCCTCATTTCCCCCCTACATTGTCAGCTGACTTTGTCATTGATCTCCCTCCCTGCAATGTTTAAAGATTTGCCAGCCATGGACAGAACAAAATGTTACAGACAGGTACCTTTAAAATTGCCCTTAAAAGAAAATTAGGATCATCAGATAAAAAATCTAATGTACGTATCAGTCACTGCTTATTATTGTCATTCAGAAACATGTTTGGGAAAGAAAAGTAATTTCACTGAAAGTTTTTTTGGTTAAAAAGGGTGAATTAGAGAGAAAGAATCACATGTCTCCAAATACCACACTACCACTGGACACTTTCTGCCTAAAGTTAAATATTAGACACTCTCTCCCTCACATTATTTTTTTTTTGTTTAGTCTAAAAGGCTTAATATTTAACTCAAAATACCTAACAACTGCAAATGCTAAGTGCTGAAAGTTGTTACATCCTCCAGCAGATACATAAAGCAGTGCTTAAACTCAGTGGGATATATTTAGAGAAGTGAAGCCATCCCTGGACTTGGTGTTCCACTCAAATGAGAAATCTGGTTGCTATGTTGTGAACTTGTGTGTGTTTTGAAGCAGAAGGCATGGCCAGTGCTTCAGTGGGAAAATCTGCTTTAAACAGAGCGTCTGCCTTGGAGCTGCAGAAGGAAATGGCCTTTATTTGGTGCATTTTTATTTTGCCCCAGACCAAGGTCTTAATTGGTTCAATCCTTTATCTGACATTAAGTCTGGTTTTGGGATGGATTCCCAATTATAATGGGCCTCAAAATCCATGTTAAACTCAAAGTTAATTATTACTGGCTCCTGTTCAGAGTTTTACTGCAACTTCAGTGGACATGCACCCTGAGAACCACTGCCTTTTTATGACTTATTTCCAAGCCTTTTTGTTGGACAGGTATCACCAGAAAAAGCTCCTAAAGATGTTCTACTTTTAGATGAGTTGTGTCTGAAGCACAAGAGCTGCTCCAGAAGTGGCAAGTAGCCAGGAACGGCCTCATCCCCTCAATATCCCATCGGCTGGACCGATGGAACCAGGGCTGGTGATCTTTTTCCTTTCCTTCTTTTTCTTTCTTTCCTTTTCTCCTTCTCTCTTTTCCCCCATTTTTCTACTCTGTGTTCATAGAGTAGGTCAGGGACCAACATAATGGATTTCCAAGTGACTTTTTGTGGGCTCTCCGACTTTGTGCCTCTTTTCCACTACGAACATTTACAAGTCCGGCGCCCTCCCTCTTCCCTCCCCCACCCCGTCGCTGAGGGACCGTCCCGCCAAAACCCGTGAGGGGAGCGAGGCGTGGCCGACGGGGCCGCCCGGGGCAAAGTGCAGGGGCCGCCCAACGCCTGAGGGGCTGCGCGCGCTCGGGCTCCGCCATGGCGGCAGAGCTGGAGTCGCTGGAGCTGTGCCTGGAGCGGCACATCCCGCCCGGGGAACTCGCCGAGGTGAAGCGGATCCTGTATGGGGGCGAGGCCAGGTGCGCCACCAGGACGGGCTCGCCCCTCGCTCTGCGGGTTTCCGTCCGTCCCTCCTCTCGGCGGCCTCCGCGGGGATGCCCAGCCCCGGTGTGAGGGGAAGGAGGCAGTTATGAGGGGAGGTGTGCGAGACACAGGGCTGGGCTGAGGGGAAAAAGCAAAAGTAGGGCTGGTGGTGCTGCAGTGAGGTGACTGGGGGATTTTGGAGGTGATCCAGGTGTGGGGAGCAGGGCAGTGTGAGATGATGTCGGACAGGGATGGAAGACATGACGGGAATAGTGATACCGGGGCGATGGAGCGTGAAGAGTAGGGATTAAACCTGAGGGAAGGACATGGGAGGGGAAGAGTTTGTAATCCAACTATGCCAGGTGGAAATTTGTGTGTGTGCTCCTTGATTTCTACAGCAAGGAGTTAATGTCTGGGGGACACTGGGCAATGACTGGAGGACAGTGGGCAATGATGGGTGAAGTAGAGGTGAACAAGGGGAATCAACACAGGAGCTGGGCTCTGCCTGTGCCCCAGCTGACACGGTGACATTGGTGACAAGGGGCATGGGAGCTTGGGTGTCTCTGCAGGGTAAGGCAGAATTGTCATTCCCTTGGTCCACTGCATTCACAACAGAAAAAGAGAACATCTCATCTTGAAATGTCTTTGTTTCCTGTTCAATCCAGAAAACTTGATTTGCCAACTGCTGCGCTGTCAGCAGCTCAGGAAAAAGATTTTGAACTACAGGGCTATGGATTTGAAGCTGCTATGGAGCAATTGAGAAGGCCACGGATTGTTCGAGTGGGACTGATACAGAATAAACTTCCTCTTCCCACAGACACAGCAGTGGCAGTCCAGGTACACAGACTGGCACTGTTTTTATCTCCTCTTCTGCTGGATTGAGACATAACACAGTTCAGTTGTTAATTTTAGGAACTTATCATGAAATGTCTTAATGATTGTCTGGCAGTACAGGACCCATCACTACTGCAATAGAGCATTCTGTAAGAAATCTGAGTGACACATTTAGTTTTGTTTCTCAGAAACACCTCTTGTATTTACCTAGCACACCCAACCTGCTTGCAGTTTTTCCAAAGCTAAATATTAGGAGCTCGTTTTACACATGAAAATCCTTTGCCTCTAAGATGAAACACCAAATCATTTACACGAAATCAAAAGGGATGGCAACCAGTGGAAACCACAGGTGCAGTTCTTGTTTTAATTGAGAAATGTTCCATTACAGAAAAATCCATTAGAGGAAACAGATTAATAAAGCTGTGTTCATTATTCTTTGTACAGCAGTGAAATCTTATTACAAGATAACATGGTTTAGTGGTGACTTGGCAGTGCTGGGTTAATGGCTGGACTTGGTTGATGATCTTAGAGGTCTATTCCAACATTAATTATTCTGAAACCATCATCTCTTAATATCTTGGACACAGCAGCACTGAAGTGACAAATCTGTATAGAAATAGTCTCCTGAGAGTAGCTTTAAAGAAAGGAAAGAAAATAATGCATTTATAAAACCTCCTGGAGTAGTTTTGTACAGGGACAGAACAGAACACTTCTGAAGTAGTTTGTTTTGGAAAGATTACCTATCACAGATGCAAGTCATTAATTCAGTGAACAGATCAAGTTGGGGATTCTTTGTAACAGCTGTTGAATAAAGCACTAGCTGTATTAATGATTTTGCTTCATGAATAACTAGTTAACTGTTTCTGTAAATCAGTGTACAGTTTTTGATTTCATAGGTCACTGCAGTTTTGTTTTTAGTAATTTTTTTTGAAACCTGAAAGTAGCAATGCAAAGTACTACACCTATGCTTATCTTTACATAGAATATTCTAGAAAACTAATTAATAAATTGATGATTTTTCTTGGTAATAATTATTTAGCTCATAGGACAGAGGGCTTAACATCATCCTGTAGATTGTTTACAATGAGCAGCAAAATTATATTTTTTATTAATTCTGTTTAGATTTTCAGCTTTTTGCGAGTCAGGCAGCACTGAATTTCCAGCTATGTAAATGTTGCAACCATGGAATTAGAATCCCATGGGAATGCTTTCTCTATTCTCAGCATCTAAATGCTTTTAAAAATCTAAATCTGGCTGAATTATCAGTGTTCAGGGATGATAGCTGAGTTCCTCCCCCTGAAAGCAATGGCTCTAAGTACAGAGCAGGTGAAGTCAGTGTGAGCACAGGGTGTAAAGCAGGCAGTTGGAACGGAGGTGAGTTAAGCACGTGGCTTTTTAACGGTGTGACAATTTAACGGTGTGACATTTTAACGGTGTGACATTTGTCACCGCCAGGTGGCTGCTCTGCACCGACGCATCGAGGAGATGGTGGGAGTGGCTGCCATGTGTGGGGTCAACATCGTGTGCTTCCAGGAGGCTTGGAGTGAGTATTCCCTGTGCTGCCCTCTGGGCTCTCAGATGTTCCAGTGCCCTCTGTTTTAGCAGCTGTGCTGTAAATGAACACTAGAAATCTCCCAAGATACAACAATTGACTGCAGTGATTTGCTTCCTGAAGGAAAAACCAAAGAGTCTGAGGTAGCAGAACTCTATGAGGGGTCTGTTGTATTGAAGACTGCCATGTGGTATTTGGAGCTCCTTCATGGCATCCTTTATGACCCTTTCCTCATTCTTTTTCTCCTAAAATGTTGGGGTTTTTTTCTAGACAGGTATTAATATTTAAAATCTGTTTTTAATTAACATGGGGTGTGTGAGGCTTAATGGAGGCAAAACCCTTCACTTTAATGGGCAAGTGAAGGCCATGAAATGTTTGTGAAGGCAGGTTGTTCACAGTGTACACCACTGACTGGGATATATTGTTTTTTTACCCCTCTGAGGCTTCTCTAAATGCATCCATTCTCTTCTGGTTTGCCCTGTGTGAGCTCAAAACTCCTTGCCCTGGCTAAAAATATTTTTAAATAGCTTTTGCCTTTAAAGAAGGAAAACAGTTGAATCATTCTTAATTGTTTAATTTTTTTATCTGTATTCATGCAAATATCATGTATTTCTTGAGTGACATGAACATTTTTGTACATTTACCTTGCTTTGGTGTTTTCCAGCCATGCCCTTTGCTTTTTGTACAAGAGAGAAACTTCCTTGGACTGAATTTGCTGAGTCAGCAGAGGATGGGCCAACAACCAAGTTCTGTCAAGAGGTAAAAAACCAACCAAGCAAACAAAAACCAAGACCAACTGACATCATTTGAAGGAAAAGACAACATATCAGTGAACTGGCAGGCAGAATTTGCTGTATTTCTGACTCGTACATGTGTTATTTAACATTTATTTTAATTAACTGTTTTCAGCTGGCTGTGGTGTCTGTCACTCTGGGGTGCTGCAGGTTGGTGTCTGACAGAGGAATTGTGTTTATTTGTGCAGCTTGCAAAGAAATACAACATGGTTGTGGTGTCTCCAATCCTGGAGCGAGATGAGCTGCACGGTGGAGTTCTCTGGAATACTGCAGTGGTCATTTCTAATTCTGGAGCACTCCTTGGCAAAAGCAGGAAAAATCACATTCCAAGGGTTGGAGATTTCAATGAGGTAAGGTGCAGTGTTGTGGCAATCAGGTCAGTCTTACCTTGCAGCTCTGTTTGTGCCAGCATGTGTTGTGTCAGAGTCACAGTGACAGGAAATGCAATGGGTTCTAGGAAATGTGGTCACTTGCTGTCAGATTAGTTTTTCTGAGGTGAACTGATAGTTAATTTATCAAGAAGGATTAATTTTTGTGAGAGTGATGAGTCTTAAAGGAAGAATAACATTAAATCTTGTTAGGTACTCTTCTTTGGCCCTGTGAAACTTCAAAAGTATCACTGTCCTTTAATAAAAGGATTGTGTAAGTTACAGCTGTGTTATGTTTGTCGTGCATGATTGGCTTGGGTACTTTTGTCATGTGTGCACATTGAACTTAGTTTAATTTGCAGGGCAATTGTTTCATGGTTCAAGCATGAACATTACTTACAGCCTTTCTGTTTCTCTGGGAGGTTGTCTTGGCAATGACAGTTCTTTTGCTTGTGCTTATTCGAGCAGAATCCCTTAATTCATGGTGCCTCTGACGGAGTGGCTGCTTTATGGCATCTCCTGTTTACTAATGGCATTATTGCAGCTGAAGCCCCCAGCAGGGTTTGGGCCATCCTCCAGGATCACAAACTGAACTGGCACTAAAGGCAGTGACTGGTACATCTGAAATGTGTTTATTCATCCAAACAATTATCACATGCAGAAAGATCAGGGTTAAAAATTAACTGAAGTCTAAAAATACATTGTCTTACCTAACTAAATCTCTCCTTGTCAGCTAAAGTGAGTAATTAACAGAGGCATTTCTGCTAAGCACTGGAGGCTGCTGTATACCTGCAGTAGCTTTTGTTCCCTGTCTGACTGCTCCACTCATCAAACTGAGGCTTCAGAACTTTTTTATTAATGTCAAAAGTTCTTTTGGGTGTCAAAACTTTGTGTTCAAAGACCTCTGGAAGCTTTGACCTTGCTCCCAGACCTGATCAGGCTGGTTTGAGTTTCTCCAGAGGAGGTTGTTAATAGAGTTCTACACAATGAATTTCTGGCACAGCCTGTCAGTCACCAGACTTACCTGGTATTTTTAACACTTACTCTGATATTTAATATTATTTTATCAGGTCTGTCCTTTAGCTAGCAAAAGTAGTAACTAACAAATCCATTGGTTACTTTCCACGTTTTTTCATTTGTTCTTTCTGTAATCCAACAAAAAATAAATTCCTGTTGCTTGTGCTAAAATATGTCTTTCAGTTTTCCTGACAGTGTTTAATGGAGAATCAACAGATTCCAAGAAACTCATTGTTTCCAGCTATGAAACTGTAATGAGAGACACCTAAAAAAAGAAAGAATTTTTACTTTCTCATGTGAAGTACAAATAGAGTTTCACTAAGAGTTTTGCATAGTTGCTAAAAGAAGTTAGTTCTTAGAATCCTAAATGCCAGAATCACTACAAAACTATCTGTTTATAGCTTCTAGATATTCTAGAATGATCTGGCACTTTTTCTTGTATCTACTTGTTACAGAATCAAGTAGTGCTTACCCAAGACAGCACTGTCTTCAGCTGGCTTTGGTAGCAAAGCATTAAGTCCACTCTTCTGAACTGAACAATTCTGATAAAGCAACTTCAGAAACCACCCAGGCTACAGGAAGGGATTATATTCATCTGTGTTACTTTAATGTTGTTTTCTTTATCAACAAAGTTAAACCTCAAGGAAATATCGAATTTGAAATTGTTTCTTGTGGGTTGTCTCTGTAGGGCAGATGGGAGAGGAGCCTTGTTAAAATCATGCCCAGTGAATCAGTAAGAACTAAATGGAAAGGGCAGAGAGGTTGGTCTGTGGCCTATTCTGCCATGTGTGGGAGGCCTTACAAACAAAAATCAATCCTTCTTGAGACATCACAGTTTATTGCTGTGGAGAGGATTGTGACCTCTGGTGTGAAATAAAGAAATAGGAACTGATGAATTCCCTGAAGCAACAGCATTCTTGTTTTTCTTCTGCTGTTGTAAGAAAAGAAACTGAGAACAGGATAAAAAATGGAAATATATTCAAACAGCAGAATTGTTTTGAAAAAGACTTGTGTGAGCACCCACCATGTGGTCTGCTGTCTACAGACATGAAAGGAGATCAAATCACTGCCCAAGGGACTGTGCAATTTCACGAGAACTGATAATAAACAAGAAACATGAGATGAATATTTCACTGGACATACTGAACCTGTAGCCCTTGGTTTCAGAGGGTGACCCCCTCTATCTGTTGTGCCGCTGGCCCACACTTACAGGGGGCCCAGGTTTGTTCCACAGCTGGACCTGCTTGCTTTGACCAGCCCTCAGGTGTTTCCACTTCCTCCAGGACCAATGGCAGTGGTGGTTACAGGAACAGATAATTTCAATAAAGAGGGGTCTACTTTACAGCACACCTTCCTTCTGGGATGAGAGACGTGTCCTGTTGGGTCAGGCTGCTGGATTGTGTCCCTTGCACCAGAGGATACTGTCAGGAATCAGCCTGGCCACTGCAGGCTCTGTGCTCCCTTGGGATCCTCAGTATTGTATAAGGAATGTTGGGTGGCATGTCTTGTCTCCTTGTCTGTGTGTCTTTATCACTGTCTTTGTCCCTGTCTGAACCTGGTGATGGTACCTTCAGCACATTTTGGAGGTGCATATGCCTGCTGCATAAAAGAAATTCCTTTGCTTGGAAGGAGGTATAAGAGTGTAATTTCAGTGACTACACACTCCTGCTGCTGCCTTGGCATTTCTGTATCCATCTTTTCCACTGCCCAAGTGATTTTGTAAATCTCATCATATTATCCTCAGCCTTCCATCTACAGATTAAAAAGCTTTTTTAGTTGAAGGTAATTCTTTGCACTTTTTTAAGAATGGGTTTTGTTTTTTGATTAGACTTTTTCCTTTGTTTTTTCTTTGTTTGTTTGTAGTCTACTTACTATATGGAAGGAAACACAGGACACGCAGTGTTTCAGACCCAGTTTGGGACAATTGCTGTGAACATCTGCTATGGGCGCCACCACCCTCTGAACTGGCTCATGTATAGCATGAATGGGGCAGAGATCATCTTCAACCCTTCAGCCACTATAGGGACACTCAGGTAAAACACAAACTGGGCTGTGCCATTGCTCCCTTTGTGGCTTAGCTGAACCTCTGAGCTCCTCACTGGGGCCTGAAAGGTCGTGGAATTTGTAGTCTCCTTGTTTTGTCTTCAAAAAGGAGCCTGCATTCTCCTCAGTTATAGGAGCCTGCTTGAGCCAGGTCTCATAAGCTCTTGGAGGTCTGTTTCTCACCCAAGAGAGAAATACCTATATATATATACCTACCTTTGGAGGCATAAAATCAGCAGGATGGCTTCAGTTCCTCCACCAGCAATTTTGGGCTTTCAGTCTCTTCCCAGTAACTGATTCTCTTTGAGAGCTTTATTGTACATGAGCAGCTTTCCTGTCTTTGAGACAGCGTTCACCAGCATCCAGCTGCTGCTCTGAAAACTGAGAGTTTATTTAGATTTTTTATGTAATATTTTTGCTATACAATAGGTAGTGGTCATGTTCAGGCTTATTTTACCAGCTTGCATTGTCCACCTAAGGAGTGTGGTATGAAATTGCAGTTTTCAGAACCAAGCTGAGATACCTTTTTCTCAGAATTTTTTTTAAACTGTTGGCAATTTTATGATTATCAGGCTTCTTGAACCAGACTGGACCAGTGTAAACTGTCCCTTGAGATTAATCTTCTGCACATTAACATTAATTGCACTCGACTGACTTGATTTCCTAGAAGCTAACTGTGGCTGCTTGGACAGAAAATGTGCAGTGTGAGGCAGAGTGTAGATGTAGCACTGGAGTGTCAGCTAATGAACATTTTCTCTGTGTGTGCAGTGAATTAACACCTCTGTGTGTGTGTGTGTTGCAGCGAGGCGCTGTGGCCGATCGAAGCCAGGAACGCCGCCATAGCCAACCACTGCTTCACCTGCCCCATCAACAGAGTTGGAACGGTTTGTATCCTCCTTGCCTCATTCATTCCATCATCCAGGCCCTGAGCAGGGCTTTGTTCAAGGCAACATGGGTTCCCCTGCTGGCTAACCTCTGTCCTGGGGTTTATGGTGTGATTTGAAGATGGACAGTTGTAGTAAACCCCTCAGGTTTAGCCAGGGCCCCTTGGAGAATAGAATGCTGACACAGCGGCAAAGAAGTTTCCTGTCTCCAGGGACATCCGCCTTGTACCTTATCCCTATAGCCATGTAAGGCAATATTGTGTTAAACCCTACCATTGGTCACTTATGGTCACTCTAACACCTTTGCCATTAGTCAAGATTGGATCCAGGCCAAGAGTATAAAAGTAGCATACTGTACCCCTACTAACTCGGAAGAAGAAGAGCTGAGACCCTTCACGGACCCTACAATAAAGCCATACTCGTGGAACAGCCAGCGTCTTCTGCTTCTCCTCTCTCTACCGTCTGCTGGAGCCTTAGGCCAAGGGAAAAGCTACCCAGCAAGCAAAGCTGAAATCACAAGAGCTGCCTAATCACTAAGAGCTGAATATCTCCCTGCTTGCTAGGGGCTGACCCGCGGCCTTGGTCTGAGAGCGAGCTGGCTTCTGGCACCCAGTCCCCTTGGGGACTGAGCTCTGGGGCTGTAACAGCTTGCATAAGATACGACCAAGCAAGGCTCATTTAGACAGTGATGAAGAGATTGAGAGCTGCCTCTGTTGCTGCAGCCTACTTTTTGGTTGCAGCTATTTCCTGTTCTTGAATTGAATCTTTGTAATAGGCACCCACCCTTTTGCTAACTCTCCCAGTTTCTCTGTGAAATTAGTATTCTTTTAACCAAAATGACTGAAAAATTAATACATCCTTAAGTCAACAGTACACAACTTGTGGCTGTTGTACAGCTACTATCTCTGTACTGTAAAATTTTATAATGAAATTTAATAGTGCATGCAATAAGTCATTTGTACCTTCAGACTAGTCCAATTACACTATGGGTATATTTTTAAAATTAGATTCCCTGCAAAAATCCAGAATTGTCCTTGCTGCTATGTGAATATGTTTGCCTGTTTTTTGTGATCTGAAAAGATATGTTTGGTTAAATATCTCCTCTTTTGCCTCTTTAAACTTGTGAAATGGATACAAGGCATGTTCCCTGAAGTGTATGAACAACAGGCAGTGATACAAAAAGACCTTGTGTTCTGTGCTATCCATCACAGAAACTAGGCCCCTCTGATGACTCCCTTTAGACAGTGCTGATTGTGTGCCAGAAAAAAATATTTGTAGATTTATATAAACTCCCAAAATATGATAGACTAGCAAGGATTTCTTGAATGAAACAGAATTATACTGCCACCTATGGATTCCTCTTATTTCACAGGAATACTACAAGAATGCCTTTACTTCTGGAGATGGTGGAAAAGGTATGTTCAGAAATCACATTCACTACCAGTTCCCAGAATTGCTGGAAGTTAAAAAAGAGAATTATCAATGAGGAATATGAGATTTTCTTGTATGTACTTACATGTTGAAACACAGTAATTTATGCTGTGAAAGCTGTGGCTGCTTGTGGCTCCATCCAGAGTGTGCCTGAGCCTTTTTTAGCCAGTTCTGGAGCTAAGTGCTTTTAGCAGCTGCATGAGAAAGGTCAGTGGAATCCATGGCTTAGTAGTACAACAAATGGGATTGATTTTTGGCACAACTCAAGAGTTGTGCAATATGAAATAACATCTTTTCTGTGCCTCAAATCGCAGTGTTTTCACCTCTGACCTTTTATTGAAAATAGAATGGGTGTATCTCTGTCAGCTGGTTTGAAAATGTATAATTTGACAGTTAGAATTCATTTAAATGCAAAGTAAAAAGCAGTGATGGGAATTAATAATGGGAATTAAGAATGGGAAAGCATAATGGTGCATTGTTTTGAAAGGCAATGCAAGGTGATTTTCCTGATAACTTCACGGTGTAATGTGCATGAAAATTATAACTGGCCAAAACTGCAGTTATTTTAGGATCAAGCTGTGACTCTTTGAGATGATTATCTTGCCTAAAGGACAGTGAGTCCCCAAGAAATGGAGTCAGGTTTAGTGGGACACTGCATGTTAAGGTACAAACCTGTTTGCAGATGGCAATTGATGCTTTTTAACAATCTCTCTAAGCCCACCACGAGCTGGGCCATTTCTATGGCTCGAGTTACGTGGCTGCGCCGGACGGCAGCAGGACCCCGGGGCTGTCTCGCACTCAGGACGGGCTGCTGGTGGTAGAGATGGACCTGAACCTCTGCAGGCAAGTCAGTGACAAATGGAATTTCAAGGTAAGCCTGACTATAAAGGAAATACAATATTAGAACAAGCAAGCTTTGGTAATCATTCTCTGTGGTTGTTGTTTCCCTGGGTCTGGATTGAAGGCACTTGAGACAGTAGTTCATGTTGGGACTCAGGTGTTTATTATTTCTTATCAGTAAAACAGTCTCACTACTTTTTTTAGAAGGCACAAAATGGCCAACAACCTCTTGTTACAAGGTATTTTAAGACTGAACTCTCCACTTAAGAGCTGACACCTGGATTATTTTCCCTTTTAACCCAATAACTGGTCCCACAGAGCTGCAATGGGGACTTTTCTGCCCAATTACAAAATGCCACCGAAACCCATGAAGAAGGAAGAAGCAGCACGAAGAAGAAACCCAGGACAGCACCCTGTGCCCTCCATCTTGCTTTCATCCACAACATACTAAAAACCCCAAACCCTAAATTTCTCACCAAGGGATACACCTACACTATTCTCTGTAATCTCTTTCACACTTTTGTGGATTCCAGTCTATCTTGAAGTCTGGGAACCTTTCTCCATGAATGAGGGTCAAAGTCAGAGCTTCTCTAGGGGTCAGGGCACCCCAGAGCAGACACAGAAATATTCCCAGTGCCCTTGGTTTCCACAATTCTATGATGTTACAATAGTTAAAAGGCAGCCTTTCTTTTTAATTTTTTTTAGCAGTTCAGAGCTTAAATTGTTGAAATAATTTAACAGGGTGTTATGGAGGCCAAAAGCATAAATGGATTTGGGAAAGGAGTAGCTAAATTCAGGGAAACCAGGCCAGTAGCTTTCAGATGAAAACCTTAGCCTGAGGACCTTGCTGTGGGCTGCCAGCAGCTCTGAGGGTTGCTGGGGAGGAGTTTTGCTTTCCGTGTGCAGTGAATGCAGCCATGTGTGCTGAGCTGAGCCAGGCTCAGTGGATCTGCCTAGCATGGTATATATTCTTAAAGACCTTAATTGTCACTTTTGGTGAAATTTAGTGAAAACCCAAACCCACAAGCTGGAGAACTTTCTGAAGGCAAAATTCTTGCAATGTTAACTTCCTGAATTTGTGGATATGTTGAAACTACAGAGAAAGAACTGTGTACTGTATATATTTATCTCTGAAGCATCTTAACACACGTTTGAATTTATCTAAATCAGATTAAGATAGCTGCAAGCCACTCCACATGGCTTTAACAAACCTTATTTATTACTATTTTTTTTGTATTCTGAGGTAAAGCTAATTTGGTTCATCTTTCCAGAGGGCATAATTGGATTTAATTTGTCCAGCAGCAGTGCTGGTTGAAGAAATGGCTGCTTCAGCACAGCAGCTTGCTAACCCTTCAGTTGTGCCACTACAAGCTGTGTGGGTGCTCTATTATATACTGATTTAGTGGAGTGAGCAAATTAATTTTTTTTAAACAAAAGACACTCTAGTTCCTTTTTTATTCTGATCAAGTTTACAACAGGCCACACAGAGATCTTGTTGGAACAAAAAGAAAGAGGCAACTCTGGAAATAGGCTTTGTTGATGAAGAAAACATCTTGTTTGCTTCTGTGGAGCCAGATCTTTTGTTCCAGTACTCAGTACTGCTAAAGACTAGAAGTTTTTCCTAGTCCCTCTTAAGATCAGCATGGTTTGAATCCTAAAAAAATAGACCAGAACTCCTGGCCAGCAGCTGTACAATATATGTAGGTTCTTCAGTGATCACCTGGTATTTAAAATAAGCAAGGAGTGTCAGTTTTTGAACATCATGCTACTGCAAGCAGACATTTATTTTATAGAGCTGCTTCATTTGTCTGTTGTTCATTACAGTGTGGTGCAATATTCCATGTGTTTTGATGTCAGCTTGACATAAAAATGAAAAGTCTGTGGATTTGAAATGCTGAATAAGCTTTCTAATTAAAAAATAGTAATTTCTTATCTACAGCACAATTTCTTTGCTAATATTGCTAATCCATACATAGGGACTAAAAGCAAGAAGTAATTTCAGGTCATCTTCTGGACCAGAATTGCATTTGTTGTTTTACAGATGCCTGTGGTAGGCATGTGGTTGTTGCCATAATGGAATTAAGCTGTGCTGAAAGATCCTTAGCTTTTCACATCAGGCACGCATTTCGTTTTGCTTTGCCACGAGTCTGAGGCCCTTCCTCAGTGCAGAGCAGAGGCTTGGTGTGTCAGGAAGCACATGGAGCATTGCAGGGGTATCTGAACAAAAGCAATTGTAGTGATTGGGGAAAACAACCAGGAAAAGCAAAACACTGCCCTTTGGCTGATTTGTGTACAATTGTGTATTTGTTGTTGTCTTCAACTCCTGTGCTTTCAGCACCTTTATTTCATGTTGATGGTTTGGAGTGCTGTTGTTGGGTTTTGGCACTTCAGGCACAGCTGTGGTTTTGTTTATGTGGCAGGGGAGAGCTGTTTCCTTTTCCTCTCACTTGTGGCAGGCCAGAGGTGGTTCTTGCTGGGGGGAACGAGGAACAGTGGTCACAGGATTTCTCACCCACTTTAACAGCAAGTGGGAACTGAATTAACCTGCTCTGGTATCTGCAGTTTGCACCCAGTGATGCCTGAAAGGGACATTCAGTAGAATGTCTTTGCTAAACTTAGGGCAGCAAAGGGGTTAAACAAATGAAATAAAGATGTGATTTGCCTCTCTCAGAGCCAATATTGTGGGTTGTGCACTCAGAAGAGGATGATGGCACTACCTCAGGTGCTGCATTGCAGCACTTCCAGCGCTTGCTCTGTTGCCCAAACCATTGATATTTTGTATTATTAATGGGTGAAATAAGAGAAACCCAGGGTTCTTCAGTTGTCAAGGTCATGACTAATTACAGAGACACTCCTCTGCCTTCACTGACATAACTCAAAATTGTTGGTGCATAAGAAAGCAAGTCCACCTTTGACATTCACCTTTCAGCTGTCCAGAACAGCTGTAATAAGTAGGGAGTCAGTGGACATGACTGTCACTGAAGGAGAGCTGCAAAATAGGAAGGTGTTCATTTAAAACTTGGACTTTTCAGGGTGGAACTACGCTTCTTTTTTGGATAGACATACAGTCCTAGGCAACATAATATGAGTTCTTTCATTAATAAAAAAGGTTTTGTTTAAAAAAAAAGTTCTTTTATAAAAAAAAAGTTTGTGCTAAGGCACTGGAGATCTTGATTTTGAGGAAATTATGGTTTTGATGTTTGGGACAATTAAATCATATATTGTCATAGGGAAAACCAACCAGTAGATAGAAATATTTTCTACTGAAGTACTTCTGTAGCTTACTTGAAAGAACTGAAGCTTTGATTTTTCTTTTCCAGATGACTGGTAGATATGAAATGTATGCAGAAAAGCTCGCTGAAGCAATCCAGCCTTTCTTTATACCCAATATCATCAAAGAGTAAGAGAGAGCATCTCATTACACTCAAATGTTACAAGACAAATTCAAAGTTACTGTTGGATTATAGCTTTACGGTGTTGCTGTTTTAATGTTCAGTTTAATTTCATGTAACCAGTTTTAAATAATAGGAGTCAGAACTGTGTTAGGTTAGATAATTGAAAATGGCTTTTTAAGTGTTTGTCATTTACACTAATGAGTCTAAAGTTGTTCCTTGCTAGAGATACATGCAGTGTTTTCTAGAGTAGATACACATACAGTGTACTGTGGTAGAATTGATGGGATGAGTTCAGAGGACATGAACATTTTTACATTTTTAAGCTTTGCATTGTGCATCTGTTTCTGCTTTCTGGTTTTTACCCTCTGCCCAGATGCATAATTTAGGGAGAAATGAGGCAGAAATTGTTTTCATCTGGGTTTTGTTTGCTTTTTCTGCTTACAAACTACTTGATGCAATTCAGTTATAGCTGAGTAATGTACCAAACATCCCAGTTGTGTCAAGATCAGATGTGGGTGCTGTAAAGCAGGACTGCTTTGGTTCTGTTGCCTTTACACAACCACAGCTGGAGCTGTCTTTGCAGGGCCCCTTCTAGGTGCAGAAGTCTTGTTCAGGGAGATGCTTTGGTATCTTCTGAAGCTCAGTGCCCTGAAGGGGAGCAGAAATAGAGACCCTGGCCAGTGCACAGGCAAGGCTGGGGCACTTGCCTGCTTTCACTGTGAACAGAAAGCTCAGGATGGGTAAGGAAGACTCCTTCCCTGGGGCTGCACTCCAGTAGGATATGTGGTGGCTGCAGAGTACACAAACCAGCTCTGGAATAAAGGTAGTAATGATACATTTGCTGTTCTTAGGTAGTACTGAAATGTTAGTAGTATATTTAGTGTTCTTAGGTGGTATTCTGAAATTCTGCTCTGTATGATTTGGGTGATGGCAATGAGTGTTCAGGCAATGCAGACTGAATACAATTTACAGTCCAGCAACTATGAATTTGTAGCCAATAACAGTAATAAATATTTGAACTATTGTTTTTGTTTTTCTGAATTACAATTTCAGAGTTTCAAAACCATTATTTCTAATAAACTTGTTAATAAATGCACTTGCTACGTTATGTTACCAGGTTATTTGTGAGCTTAACCTTTATTGAGAATGGCTTAATTACAAATAAAAATATATTTATGTATAAAATCCCTGCATGTAAAATCCCCTTCCTTTGCTATTGACATCCTGACAGAAACAAAGCAACAGAACATTTTCAGAGTAATCTTGTAATAGGAAACAAAGTCTCAGAAAATGCAGGTGGTTCTGGGTGCTTGTGCAGTGAGCTGCTTTTTCAGTTGAATTGGTGTCACATACTCGGTCTTCTCAGTGGGCTTTTGCTTCTCCCTTGTGTTTTCATCTCTCACAGCCATCTTCCATTTGGCAGCTGTATGACATCCTGTTGTAGGGGACTTCTCCTTTTGTCTGCTTTGTTTATCTTTCACTTTTGTTGAAGCATTTAAACCCTGGGTACCCAACACTTACCTGTCAATATTGTTACACCTGTGTGTGCACTTCAGAACACTGAGCCTGCCCTTAAGTTCATGTTTTCTGTACACCCAGGATTCACTTTTGGTAATGGAAACAGTGAGATGCTGAATGCCAGTTAGAAGCCTTTGTAAGAATTGGTTTTATTCAACTAATCAAGCCTGCTCTAAGACAAATCCTGTGGCAGTTTAATGGGATTGAATGAACCTGAAAATGCATGGGTTAAGGGGGTACTCTAAGAGCCTGTAGCTTCCATACCTGTTAATTATTAACTGAGCTAATACACTCTCTCAAAATCAAACATCACAATTTTGGCCCTGGATATAAAAATTCCCAGATCAGGAGTTTTCTGTTTATTTACTTTGGAGGAGTTGAAAGGCACCACCTACAACAAACACAGGTTTTGTGCCTTTCTTCTGGAAGGATTCTGCTGGTGGCACTGATGGACCAGTTCTCCACAAACCACATCCTACCTGTTGCTCATCACTGCCAGAATGTATTTAAACTTCACCAATGATAATTGAAATTTGACACACAAAACTTCCTGTCATGCACTTTTGTTTGGATTTTTTAAGGGTTACTGCATTTTTAGGTGTCTGTTACTATTTTTGCCTTTGTACAAAGGAGCACTCTTGATTCTACTAGTACTTAGTCAACACTGTCTACTTTTCAGTTAGTCAACAACTGATAAAAGAAAATGTTTATCTTGGTAAAAAACTTTCTATGCTGAAAGTAGATTCCTATTTGTTATATCCACACAGTTTCAGAACTTGAACAGTTCTTTTCCTAAAACCATGCCAGAGATGTGGGACCTCTGTCTTAAGTGCAAATTTTCCTAGTTTTATGTCAGTGCTGATTTTCCTACTCACTTTCATATAGGCAGGACTGAAAATTGAGACTTGTAAGAAATTAGGATGGATGAAGCTGAAAGAAGTGTTTTTTTCTTACACTTCAGAGTGCTCCTCAGGTAACAGAGGAAAGGGCTATGAATGGGTATTACCAATTTCACTTAATGTCTCAATATAGCAACACCTTTATCCACATACAGCTGCAGTATAAGAGCTAGAACAATCTAAGTTCCTGCCTTCTTACTTGTAGAAGGTATGTTTGTATTTCCTCTTTCTTTAATTGATTTTAGCTCTTCTGAGAATGTCACTGAACTAATACTAACAGCAAAATTTGGCTCAAATTATGATTTAGCATTTTAGATACAATGCAGTAGATGCTGTCAGATATTTACAATTTACACACAAAATATATACCATTAGTGTGGATGACAATTTTCTGCATTTGCTTAATAAGTTTAAATATTTAAAATATTCATATTTAGAATGGATTCTGCAGAAACTGGCACATGTGGGTGGCATAACATTCAGAGCTTTTTGCAAAGAGCAGTAAAGACTTCCCAGTGCAAATAAAATCTTTCCATTTATAAGTTTTGGAGCAATGTGGAGTTCTGAGCAGTCATCCAAGAGGATTTAGCCAAAAGAGATTGAGTTTGTAGTGCAAGGGAGTAATTCCAGTATTGCAGTTGCATAAATGGTAAATCTCTGTGAATTTGGTAGGTGGGAAGTTTCCTACATTGCAGACAATACTGATGAACCAGCAAGGCTTTTTTTTCTTATTTAAAGATGGTTTAAATTAATAATTTTTTCCTTTTACAATATTCTGCTGAACTTCAAATCCATAGGTTTTGTATGAAGACCAGCCCTTCATGCTTTGACAGAGAGAGTAACAGGTATTTTCTATTTTTTCCTTTGTTCACCTAAACCTATGCAAATATTACCAAGTGTTAAAATTCATAAATTTGGTGCTTTTTCTTATGTGTTTAATTTGAAAATAAGCTGAAAGTGAACAGGCTCTGGGCCTGTATTTTAGAACTGCTGTCAAATGTGCAATTTTGAAAATTAGGGGAAGAAAAAAAACCAAAGACAGATATTGCAAAATCAAAAAAAAAAAAAAAAAAAGAGAAAAAGGTAAAGACAGCATTGCAGTATAGTCCTGTCAATGTCTGTAAAGCCTCCCTTGGTGAGGGTCCCGCTGCAGTCCAGGAGGGAGGTGTGTGCAGGGGAGTCCTGAGACGAGCAGCCAGCTGCCCTGCAGGCTGTGCAGGAAGGAGCAGCAGTGTCTGGAGGGTGTCAGCTGTCTGTGTAGATGAACAGAATATCTTCATCCGTGCCATAACTTGTCCTGGCTTCCTCAAAGTTACTGATGCTGGTGCAGCATGTTCCTGAAGGAGGAACAAAATGTTACAAAAAATTCTGAAGGATTTGCCAGTGAAAGGTTCTTACATGGGATGTAACAGTATAGAGACTACACCCAGCAGCTTAGGTTACAGCTTTACTCAGGTAGATTTTTCACCTGAAGTAGTGCTGCAGACAGGTACCAAAGTACCCTTCTGCTACATTCTGCACATGGACATTTCAGCACCTCTCACTAACCCATCTGAAAGCCAAACAAGCCAATTGCTAGAATGCCTATCTGAATTCTTCAACTAAATCATACCACAAAATGCATTAACGTGGCAAAACCCCTTCTGACAAATTGGGTAGTGATGCTTAAAATGTCTGAGCACTGCGAGGAGAGGTCCAGCTGTGGCTGTGTCAGACTCATTAATAATGCACTGGCTGAATCCATCCAAAAGGGACAGGCTACTCACGGTCAGCATAGGCAGGGTTGTTGTAGTAAATGCTCCCTGAGGCTTTGTTGTAGCCACATAACACAATGAAATGGCCCTGGTAGTCAGGGCTCCTGCAGAAGCACTTCTGTCCAATGGGAAGGAAGCAGCAGTATTTGACAGGACTTGAGCAGAGATCACACAGCAGCAGGACTGCGTTCACAAGGACAATGGCTACGTGACCCTGGGACAGGTGGTTTTGGATGTCTTGAACGGTGACTGTGCTGCAAGGAAAAAACAGACACATTATTGAAAGGGGCTGGTGAAAAGAAAGGGCCTGATGGTGGACAGTGCAGCTGGCACTTTATAGATACATCACAGATACACTTCTTTATCACAGGTACAGCTCTTTGCTGTTGAACCCTGCAGGCTTTGCTGTGGACAAACCCTGACAGAACCTGTAGCATTCACAGCCTTCTCATTTCACTGCTGCTGCTGAAGTGCAGAGCAACAGGTCTGTATTTGCAGTAACACATTCTGAGATGACATACCAGATGCCCCAGAGAAGAGAATGAAAGGAGCTGGCAACTCACTCAGGAACTTGAGGGACTTCTGTTGTAGGAAAATTTTAAGTGAAGTCTTCTCTCTTGCTGTTAGAAAAGCTTATCTCTGAAACACCAAATCTTCATCCAGTGAGTGGTTAAATGTTGTGTAACCACTAACCAAATTAAGATGTACCCAGATATGCCTGTGTCACACTAGCTGAAGTTTTGAATTGCCTCATATTTTAGGCTTTATATTTACAGACAGTAAGTATTCACCAAACACCACCCATAACCTCAGCTTTTAAAAGCTGTCCCTCTCTGAGGCAGATGGTGTGTTCCATATGCGTGAGAAACTCATTCCTTGGATCAGTTCCAGATGTCTGTGCTGTGTGCACCACCTGACTGAGCTCATGTGCTTTTTATTTAATCCTTCCCCACTCTGACGCCCCAGCACTGCACAGGTAAATGTGCCCTCTGTCCCTGCCTTGATCAAGGCCACGGTCTTAAGACTGCAAAAGCAACAGGGACTGTGTGTCCCTTCTGTCCTGTCACAGCTTATTCATTAAAGTGAAGGTGACTCCATGCATGTTAGCAAGGACACTTGATTCTGCTAAATATAAGTTATGCTCCAGCATTCAGATGTTATTGTGGCTGCCCCATATCCTCTCTTCTTTCCTTACCCTAATCATTTACCCCACTTTGACAGCAGGGATCCAAGTCCAGCTTCCCTATAAAAAGGGATGCAGCTCAAGTTGGATGTTTGGTCATTCCCCAATCAAATTTCACTGCTGATTATAAAATTCTGCAGTTTTTCCATTTCCTCTGGGTTTGTAGTTCTTTCACGGAGTTCCTTATTTCATGGTCTCCTTGGCAAAAGCTCCTATGCTAACTTGTAATTTGCATGTTTGTCTGGGAACAGAGATCCATAATGTTTGCATAGTTCTGGGAACAATGAGTTCTGTACCCACACAGCATTCCCCTTAATTCCAGCAATGGCCAATTAGATTGCTGTAGGCACTCCCTACTAAGTGTAATGGATAACCAAATTCAGAACACAGTCAGCTCCTATCAGCATTTTCTTATCACTTATTTTGCATCATGACTAATTTTTTTTCAAACTTCATTATTAGGTCTTGATGTGCATGAGGTTTTTTTGAGACAGATATAGGAGAAAGACACTAATTGGTAAAAAAAGGCCTAGGGCTTGATTTCAGTCTCTTTCAGTGATTTAGCTTGGTGCCTCCAAGAAAAGCAGGGGCCCACAGAATCTCCAAAGAGAAAGAAAACAGCTTACCATTTCTCCACCAGCACCTTGCAGTCTTTGGCTTGTGCAAAGAGCTGATTCACTCGATTCTCTTCTGTGTCAAAGTGCTTCCTGTAAAATGACTGTGGAAATAACAGAAGTTCTGAACTGGAATGGTGTTTACCTTGGGTAATCCACCACTTAGAGTCTGCTAGCAAGAGCCTGCAGAAGTTGGAGCTCTGGCTATGGGATAAAAGATCTCTCCCTTAGTTTGCTGGAAACAAGACAAGGATTTCTGCTCTGAATTACAAATTAAATTTGCTCCTGGTCAGTTACTGTTGCAGTTTCTGTCCAGTGGCTGTTCAGCTGCCTAGGTAAGAGAAGCCTGTCTGGTTTCCCAGGGGAAACTGGGCAGGAGCTTGCAATAAAGTCACCACTGCTACAGGCCCTGGAGAGGCCAAGCTCTCCGTGGATGGGAGGCTGAGTTCCCCTCTCACCTCTAGAGGTGGATCTTCCAGGTCAAGGCTGAGGCACGGTGGTGGGGAAAGTGTGGAAGCTAAACACTGCTGCTGCCCAGGCTGTACCTGTTCTGTAGATAAATACAGGGCTTCAGTCTCCAAGGCTGTCAAATAGGTTGGAACCTTTCATGAACACTACATGCAAACTTTTTAAAAATTCAAAAGGTGGAATCAGTATGGGATCATACTGCCTTTGAAACAGATCCGTGCCAGTTTTGGCAGTAGGTCAAATTAAATGTGGTTGACTGTCAGTAAGACACCAGAGCTTTTACAGCATGACACTCAAGGCTTTTAAAGCTGCCTGCTGTCCCCCTGTAGATGGGAACACTGACCTGATTTTTGTAGCCCTTGTCCACTCCGAGTGTCTGGGTGCAAAATTTATGCTTAACTCCGAAGTGCCGCATCAGGTAGGCCAGGTCAATAGTCCAGATACTCTTTGTTAACTGGAGATCCTGGATGGCTTTCTGAAACTCATCATTGTCCAAATGATTCAGGTACCTACGGTATCAACAAAGGCAGGGGAAGGGAAGCACAGATCTTAGGAGAAGCAAAATGTGTGCTGTAGTCCAAGCCTCTACATCACAGCACATAAAAACTGAAACAACAGGCTTGGCTAAGAAATAACCAAAAAAAACCAAACCAACCCACAAAGGAGACAGAAATTTAAGGGAAAGGAATAGGGAATATTTAACTGGATTTATTTCTGATTTTTTAAAATTGGAAATGTGTGGTTCCTTGACTGTTTCAGAGTGCTAGAAGTGTACAGGTGCTGTACCAGAGTCAAGCTGGTATAGAACTCTGTCCTGAAGGGTTTACAGTGTAATGTACAAGTGTATTAGAGCCAACACAGAAAGAAGAGTTAAAGACTAAAACTTCCTTCACACAATAGATGGATTTTAAAAGGAGGAGCCATAAAGGAATTCAGTACATATTCAAAGGAAGCTTGTCTTAGGCACTGATGACACAAAAGGAAGAAAGTGGGAGATGGAAGTCAGGAGGAGGCTTGGGACAGGTTGCAAAGGGGCAGGGCAGGGTAGCTACAGGGAGTTCTGAAAGTAAGAAAACAAATGGAAGTAAATGATAAAAAAGAAAAAGCAACTGGAATTGAGGATGCAGGGCAAACAAGGTCAGATCAGCAGGGTAAGAAGATTAATCTTGGAAGCTGAGTTTTGGGCACACTGGAGTGGCAAAGAGGTAAAGGGAATAGAGGTTACAGTAGTCAAGATGGGAAATTACCAGCACACGGACTAACGTCTTGGCAGAAGGGATGGAGAGAAATGAAAATCTTCTGCTTCATATCTACTAAGTGGACATCTAAATAGGTATTTCTCCTGCACCTAAGCTCATGTTCCTCTGTGGAAGGAAAGAGGAGTTCAGCAGGACAGCTACTAGTTCAAAAAACCAAAAATAAAGAAAAAAACCCCCAGAGGGCAACACAATTTTGAAGCTGAAACTACTGGAACACACACACTCATCCCACAGGTTGGGGCTCAGCAGGACAGAGGCAGTACAGGTACAGCACACACTCATAAACTGGGATACACCTACCCATCACTTGAAAACACAGAAAGGAATCAGATGAGTCACAGCTAACTATCATTTCTTAATTGTGACAACAGGAAAGAAGCAACACTTTCTATGAGCTTATGCATGCCAGCCTGCAAAGTTCAGAGAGCTGATTAGGTATTCTGCATCTGTGTAATTAGTCAATTATTCAAAAGAGTCTGAAGTTCACTCCAGTTTATGTTTTCCCTTGCTCCTGAGCTGGGCCCAAGCAGCAGTCACTGTCCAAGGGCACCTCAAAACCTGCTGCTCTCCTAAGACTGAACTCATGGCTGCTCCAACACACCTCCCTGGGTTTGCTTCCTGCTCCCCCTCCCCATGGAATGGCATTTCCCTCTCAGAGAGCCACTTACTGAAGCACCATCCTGGAGCAGGCCAGCCCGCAGTCCCAGTGGTACAGCTGCTGAATCACGGGCACTTTCAGCTGGATGCAGTCAGCTGGGTGAGCAGGACACAAACAATGTCAATCCATACAGCAATGCTTTTCCATGCCACCAAAAGTCAGCCTGTCCTCAGCACTACAACCATGGAAACTTAGGAACGTGGTTTTGTCTGACTGGCAGGTGGATTTTTTCTTTCTTAGTATTTCTGTACAGGTAAGAATCTGGTTTAATCTCATACTTCTTTGTTGTTCCATACCTAGATCACTGGCTTTCCACCCCCTTTTCCATTGGAAGTTTGGGGGGGGATTTTTTGTTTTTTTTTTTTTTCTGTGGGGTGATGTCCCACCACCCCTCAATTGATGCTGTGTCTCCTCCTGGATAACAGCAGGTAAGACACAGGTATTCATCTTTTCTCTTGTGTCTGACTGTACTTCTGTGCCACAAGAGGAGTTCAACCAAACTGGGAGAAAACATACCAAGATCTCTGGGTAGGAATCTCTTAGAAGCCCCACATATTTCTATAGATGTCATTTTTTCTCAGGAATGGTAATTTACAGAATTTAAAAAAACAAGTTAAAACTCGCAAGTGGCACTGTTGTCCTTTTTTATTAATTCCATCAAAACCTCAATAGAGAGGGAAAATTAATAAGCTCTGCCAAAATGTCCCAAAGTACAAGCTCCATCCTCTGCCTCAGTTTTTTATTTTTATGGGGTTGGCAACGTGGTGGTTTCAGTTTCACCACAAGCAGGACTTGAAGAGTTGTGCCTGTCATTGTTACTTCAGCATTGACCAAAGTGAGTTAATCACAAAGGGCTTTTCTCAATAACCTTTGATCTCGAAACGGCCTTTGACAAGTTTTGTTAACAGGGTCCTCTACATTTTATGATGGGAATAAAAATGCACTTGACATCATGTGGACTTGTTTAGTTTTGGGGTAATATGATTTATAGAACTTTTTAGATAATGTTGTTATATTTTTCCTAGCTGTGCCTCTGTTTAATCATGACTTTAAAGAATGGCACACCAGTTGATATATTCAGTCTTTTAAATTCATCTACCAAGTCCCACATTAACCAAGGAGTACGTGTTTTCTACGTGAAAGCTTCAGAGAGCAATAACAAGTTTCTTGGCCGCCCAGCTTCCAGTCACCTGTTTCCCAACACACCGAGAGCTCTTCAGCGATGGCTGTGGCTGTCCCGAGAGAGACCAGCCCGTCTGTGCCGTGCCTGTAAATCACCCTGCGAACCCTTCTGTGCTTGGCCAGCTCCCGCCGCCCCAACCTTACGGACGGAGCCGGTAATTCCCCATCGCTGCTAAGGGCAAACCCGGCTCGGCAGCACCGAGAGGCCGCCGGAGCCCCGGCAGGGCCCCGCGTTCCCCGCCCGCTCCCCGCCGGGCGCTCTGCCAGCCCGTTCCGCGGGCGGACTCGGCCTCCCCGCCGCCCCCTGCCCGCAGAGGCCCCGCCGGCCCGAGCGGGGCTGGACGGGCCGCACTGACCTGGCGGCGGCTCGCCGGCCTCCCGGGGACTCTTCATGGCCCGTTCACTGCCGGCCCCGCCGAGCCGGCGGCGCGGCCCCGGGGCCCGGCGCTGGCTCCTCCCGGAGGCGGGGGCTGAGGGGGGCCGGGCCCCGGGGCGCTTGCCCCGCGCCGTGGCGGCGAGGAGAGCGGCGGGGTGTGACAGCAGGCAGGGGCATGACACGGCGGGCGGGGGACGCGCAGCCCTGCCCCGGAGCGGGGGCACCGCGGGGCTGCCGGGCTGGCCCCGGGCGGGAGCGGACGGGACGAGGCTGCACCGCCCCCCGCGCTCGTTCCGGTTCCGGCGCGCGGAGCAGGGCGGGAGGCGGCGGAGGCCATTAGGGAGAGCGGCGCGGGCGGTGAGTGCGGCTCGGGGTTTTCGGTTCCCTGTGGGGCACCCTCGCTCCATGGGCGCTCTGGGGAGGTGCCCGGGCGATGCCGCATCCCCTGAGGGGGCCGGGTCGGAGCGGCGAGGTGCGGGAGGACTGGGGTGGCCCCGGCTCCCTCACGAACGGGCCCGGGGCCCCCGAGCGCGGCCGAGCTGTCCGCGGGGCTCGCAGGGGCCGTACCGCTGTGGGATCCACCTGGGGCCCTTGCCGTGGAGGTACGAGTAACCACTCGTTTGTAGTCCTTAGAAGTGAATTTCCCAGAAGAGACCTGGAAAAGACTGGCTGCTGATGTTTAACGTCTACATGGGCACGTCTCTAGAGAAGTGTTATCGATGCATAGTCAAAACACATGTTGTGTTAAAAATGTCAGAAAATTGGTTCGTCACACTACTGGAAGGGATGATGGATTGTGTAATTGGAAGTTATTCTACATCTTCCTTTGTAATAAACGCTTTTGTTTTCCTGGTGCCTCAGGTGTAGAGCCCCAGCACTGCAGCCATGTCGATCGGAGTGCCAATCAAGGTCCTGCACGAGGCCGAGGGCCACATCGTGACCTGCGAGACCAACACTGGAGAAGTTTATCGAGGCAAACTTATCGAAGCTGAAGACAACATGAACTGTCAGGTATCTTTTGTTTCACAAGGATGGAGGGAAGGTTGGCTGATCTGGGTCTCAGAAGGCTGAAAACGTGATTAAAAGACTGTTGCTTTTAGTTATGGGATTAAAAAAAAACTGTACTGATGCTGTTTTTTACTGTGGTGAAGTGGATTCAGCATTACAGAATGCTCCAAAGAGGTCAGAACTTATTTCCAGTTTCAGAGTAGGATTGGGCATCCCTGTCAGTAGGATCAGAGATTTTGTGAACAGTATTTTTCCAGAGTTCATTGTTTAAAGCCACTGAGTGTAAGAATAAAAAAACCTTGATTTAAGAAACTGAAGCTTATTTAATGCACATTACTATAGTCATTCCAAGAAGGCCTAACTTGGACTTATGGCAAGTGCTCATTGAAATCAGAATGCTTTCCTAATAGTCAGTACTAGAATAGCTTTATTAAAACTATTTACATATAAGAAAACAAAAATAATGATGCTGATAAAGCTAATTTGTAAACTGGTGAGAAAGCAAAAGTTCTGGGTGTGTTTGAATGGTCATGATGGTTTGTGTCACAGCTGAGGGCTGTCTGAGCACTGACTGATTTTCCCTTGCAGATGTCCAACATAACAGTGACATACAGAGATGGCCGGGTGGCACAGCTCGAGCAGGTCTACATCAGGGGCAGCAAGATACGGTTTCTCATCTTACCAGATATGTTGAAGAATGCTCCTATGCTAAAGAGCATGAAGAATAAAAACCAGGGTTCTGGAGCTGGCCGAGGGAAAGCAGCTATTCTCAAAGCTCAAGGTGGGTACAGTTTGTTCCAGGTCCCTCCCCCTGTTTTCCTGTAGAACTGGAAAACTCATCTCTGTCACTGAGGAGATTAAGCAGTAAGAAGTGGAAAGATTTCTGGATCATACAGTGTTTTTCTGTATGTTTTATCTTAAAGTGAGAGTCAGGATTCAAATTGTCCCAATTACCCAAATTGTCCCAATTGTTTAGTATTGATGCTACAGTAATTTAGAGGTAGTGAGTAGTCCTGTTAAACAGAGCCCTTCTGTTAAACTTAAAGAGTTCTGTTCTCCTGCAGTTGTGGCCACCAGCTGTTTGAAATGCTTGGGGAAGGATCCAGGTGTTCTTGTTGAGCTGTTGTAGGAAAACAGCTTTATTTACAAAGCTACTGGGGAGCTGTAACTATTACCTTTTCTGTAGTTCCCTGTCATTTGTGCCTTCCTCAGGGGATCAGTCTGCTTCTTAGGTAGCTCAGTAACAGTCATGTGCCACAGAGTCCCTGCTTAACTGCAGTGTGCAGTAAGGTTTTTGTGGGGGAGTAACTTACTGAGTAGTGTTACAAAACCTTGCAAGAACATGGGGTTCCACATCTCTTGGGTGGCACAGGTTTGTGTGTCAGAAGGAACATGAGATGTGTGAGTATCTGCTGCAGTTGTTCTGAGGAGCCACACTGTGGGACCATTAGGTTCTGGCTCTTCTCACAGAACACTTCTTGCTCTCACATCACTTTCTGAGCATTTCCTGCCTTCTGAGCCAGAGACCTTGAGTTTTGTTGATGTTTTGCTTGTCAGTTGTTGAGATAAATATGCAGGCATGTCAAATTCATGTCATCCCTGATGTTTTCTTTCTTCAGTGGCTGCAAGAGGAAGAGGCCGTGGTATGGGCCGTGGCAACATCTTCCAGAAGAGAAGATAATTTTGGTCTTAGCTAAATTGCTTTTTTTATTAGGGGTATTGACTTTGTGTGCATTGGTATCAACTTTGTTTAATAAATGTTTCTGACAAAAACTTGTCTGCTCTTACCTGTCAGGACAATTCTTGGGCAAATATTTCAAACTCAAGCCAGCTTTTGAAAATAGTGGACTTTATTATATCTAGTTTTGACCACTTTGTGTGATGCATTGGTTTTTGAAGATCATTATGTTTCCTTTTTCTTGTTAATCCTGCTGTCATTTATTCTCTAAAGAATTAGAAGGCATTCTTAATGAAGAATTTTAAGTCATACTATAAAGTCTTATTAGCAGCTGAATTTATGGAAAATACAGCAAAACAGAGGCAGCTTCCTGAGAAGCAGAGCACTGTGTTCTTTCTTTAGCTTTATATGGACCCACAATAGATAGAGGTCCACCTTCAGATCTTTGTATTGAACTTGTATTCTTGCATTTCTTATCTTTCTCTTTGGATATGGGGAGAATTTTTCATTAGGAACACACAACTTTGATAGCTTGAATCTATATTTGCAGTGAAAAAATCTATTCTGACTTTCTTAGCAGTGTTTCCCTGTGTCTGGGAAAAGATGACAGCATATAAAATAGGCATTTTCCAGGATAAGTTTGAAATGCTTTGTAGATTTGAAAGGCAGTGCAGGTGTGTGAGAAATTTTATAAATAGTTATCCATTAAACACAACTCAATCCAAATGCTGATTTTTGAACAAAACTCACTTTGAATTTCAGCTTTTGATCTTATTGTCTGTACACAGTTGTGTATAGATCAGCTGATCTGCAGGAAGCCAAATGTAGATGTAACTTCATTAAAGTGTAGCCTGGGTGTTTTTACTGACTTAAATGGTTGAAATGTTTCACTGTAACCCTTGTGTATCTAATCTCATACTTGCATAAGGTCAATTACCAGTCTGTACACACACTAAAGAGCTGCTCTTGCTTTTCTGCCTGGATGCTGTGAAGACTCTCCCTTGTGTGCAGACAGGAAAGTTGGACTAATGTATTAACTTGTTGAATTGTGTGTAAATAAAGCTGTGTTTGGTCTCTAGGGAAAGCCCTGCTGCATGTTCTTCTGGGTGGTAGTGATCATGAATATTTGCAATGGAACCCTCCTTAGAATGTGTGTAAGGGATACTTGAGCTTAACTCTAAAAGCATTTTAGTGTCATTTTGTACCTCTCATGAGCAATGTGTCCAAAAGATGGCAGTCCTCACAAACAGGGACCATTTCCACTGGTGCTGACTGGCTCACCTCTTTTGAAGTTCTGTTCTCCTTCTTGAGCAATGCCAAGCTGCTGTTCTCTCAGGAGCAGTGGGTGTGGCATTCAGCAGCACTGAGGGTGGGGGACAAGCAGGAATTTTGGAGAGAAACAGTAACTTTCCTCAGGAGGTTTGATGGAACAAACTGTATCTGCTTTAGGAAGTTTGGAGTAACTTCTCTAATGCATATCAGCTTTGATGAAGATACTGGATTTTGCAAAAACAAAAAGCTTTGCACTGTGGCTTCAGGTTGAGGCTGAGTCAAGGATGAACTATTCAGAAGGATAGTGTGAATTTTGTGTTAAAAATGTTGGAGTTTCACACTGGTAGGAAAGTCCCAGCCAAGCCAAACTTAGCAATTTCTGACTGAGTTTCTGACTGCAGTAACTGGAATGCTGGTTTGTACAGGCTGCTTTCCAGTGCCTTCCTGTGCTGTGTGTATTATTACAGTGGGATAAATCAAAATTTCCTCACAGACGAGGTCTCACCCACTAGATGGCTCTGTTGGGAAGAGAATGAAACTCAAGAAACCAGAACCCTCTGGAAAAGAAAAATGCAGGAAATGTGACTTCTGCTCTAAAGTCCATAAACTCAAGGGCTCTTATAAACTAGCATGAAAATACTCACCTTATTTTCTTTCTTCTCCAGTGTTCCTGAGTGCTGGCTTCCTGCATGGCTGGGTTATTCCAGCTGCTGATTGATGCTGTGTTTCCCTGGTACTTGGCTAATTGGCAAATGCACTTAGATCATGCAGATTCCTCAGTTCAGCAATTTAAGCAATCTCTTTCCCTGGGATGGCAGATACTTAGGAGAGATGCAGCTGTTTTTTTAAACATCTGCACGCACTTGTCACTTTTTTTAAATCACAGATTGCAGCATTTCTTTACATTCTTTGCCATCACACTGTGTGTGGGTTTATAAATCTCATGTTCTTCAGTGGGTTCAGGGCTCTCCATAATTTCCTGCTTTTGGCAGAGAGAGACAAGCACTGGCCTAAAGCCTTGTTCCAACTTGCCCCTTTGATAACACCAGTGCAGGTGCCTTTGAAGTACTGGTGGGACAGGGAATCTGTGCTGTAGGTGTCCAAAATGGTGTGTGGAGGGGTGCAGGTGGGAATTCACCTGGTCTTCCAGGGTCAAAACCACACTTGTGCTCTTGTATGAAAACAAGGCATAACATCAGAGAAAAGTTCAAGAAAGTATCACTTGAAAAAAATTGCTTTGCACAGAGCTGTGGGATCTTTCCTCACTGACCAGATGCTTTCATCCCATACATGTACAGCTCTTATCTCCAGGTAAGTCTAACTTGTATTTGATCCTAAAATTGTACTTTCCTTTAGTTAATTTTTCAATGTTCTTCAGATAACCTCTTCTAGAAGGGCAGAATGGAGTGGGAAATGTGAATTTCTGGTGCTGGTAGTCAGGACAACTGTCCAGTCTGTATCTGTTTGCCACTTGAGCTTTACAGTGAGCTTTCCTGTAAAACAGATGTGCCCTGTTTCTTTTGCCAGTAAAAGGGTGGAAGACTGATGTCCCAGTGAGACACCAGTCCTGAGGGAAGCAGCAGAGGGTCACCAATGGTTTGGTAAGGTAGCAATGGATGGAATTCTGAGGTCTACAAGAAAATGTCAGTGATTCAGTTGTTTATTTCTCAGGCAAGGGCCAAAAGTGGGGAAAGAGTTCTCCCAGGGATCTGTGTTGTTTCCATCCTGATAGAAGCAGAAATTTAGATGTGGACTTGCACCTTATTGCAGCCAAACTGATTTCAGACAGATCTGATCTTCCTCCTCCAACATTAGATAAAACTTTCCAGGACCCTCCTGCCTTCAGAGATTCTTTGGAAGGAAATACAGATATACCACTTTAAAAGCATGGTCATGGAACAGCCCTGAAGATGGGTCAGTGAGTGCAGATCACAAGTGAGAGGAGGCTTCAGCTGCCCACACCTGCAGACAGGAGAGCTGCCAGGGGACTGCAGTGTGCTGAAGTCACCAAGCACTGCCTATCTGCAAATATTTTCCAGGTCAAGCTGTGTTTTGACTGCTCCAGGTGTCCTGTTGTTCCCTAGACCTGTAATGAGAGCTCTTGATAGAGTCAAGAGTATTTTGGAGGTGGTGAATAAGAACATGCCACCCTTCCCTGCTCATGGTCACTGTTCCTCACAGACCAGGGTGTGGGATTATTTCACTCCTTCTGGAGTGAGTGCTGACATTAGTGTGCAGTATGAGTAGTAGGTTTGGGGTGGGTTCATGCCACTTAATTCAGACCTTTAATGAGAAAAGTATTTGGGTTAAAAAGTATTTGTGTGTGAGTTGCTTGTTCCTAGTAGCAGGCTATTATTCCTGGCACAGGACCAGTCATTGCATAAGCAAGTATTGTGCAGCCTTCTGCTGCTCAGCACAGACTATCAGAGCCTATGAAAAGTGGAGATTTTCCAGCATCGTTAATTCAAGGGAGAATGCTGAACCCTGGCAAGGAAACAGATTGTATCCAGAAGATGTGTAGTTATGCTGGGAGAAATGAAAAGAATTGCAGAAAAACACTATCATTGTTCTTTTGTTTGGTGAACTGCTTGCAGTGAGCATTTAATTTGTTCTTCATTTTCCCTTTCCTGGGGACTTAAAATCTGTTGTGTGGTTGGGGGTTTGCCCTAAGTCCAGCTCACTGGAGAGATGCTGGCACATCTAATCCTGAGCAAGCTACTGCTTGTGAGGCAAAACTTGTACATTTTGTCCCTTGGTGCCTAAAATGTTAATACAGAGTGGAGCCGAGAGCCTCAGAGAGGTTTTGGAGCACTGCAGCTGATGGCCCTCAGCAGATATGCAGTGAAGCTGATATTGTGACAATGCACAGACCCACGTGGGGGCATTTTAGAATGTTTATTGATACCTTTACACTCCCCTGAAATCTCAAGTAAACTGTAGGGTGAATTGGGTTTTTTTCCCTGACACCATACCCAGCATGTGGAGATTTTCACATTTCTCTAACAAAGAGGTGTTGCTGTTTGTTGCTTCATGATCAAATGAGTTCCTTTCTGTCTCATGTCTCTGAAACAGCTCCACAACAAGCCTGTTTTTGCAAAGCTCAGCCAAAAGTCAGTGTTGTTCCTCTTGAGGAGCACTATATCAAAGGGCACATCAGATGCATCCTCAGAACAGACAGGAGTGTGTCATTTGCCTGCAGTCTTGTTCACCTCATGCTTTTGAGGGCAGCTTGGATGCAGCAGCAGGAGTGCTGTGGTGTGGGGAAAGGAATGGCTGCACTTAGAGGAAATGTTGCTTCTTCCTTTTCTCTTGGTACTTGTTAGCATTAGCTTTGTTTTGTCTTTTCACTGCAACCTTTCTTTTTTTCTTTTCCAGTTAATGATCCAAAATTGACATGGAGAAAGTGGATGAAGCTCTAGGGAACTCATTAGAGGCTTTTCATGTCAGAATTGGACTCCAAATACATGAAGTCTAATCCTGAACCTAGGCAAAGATTTATACCATGGGACATGCTGAAGTTTCTGGCTGGAGGGTTTCTTCTTGAGAGGGTCCATGTGGGAGATCTCACTTTATCTCCAAGGCTTCATTTGAGCCTGGCTGAGCTGGATACCTTGGGAAGGAGCTCTGGGCATGCATCCTGCTGTCCTGCTTGTGAGAGCCAAGTGTTCACCAGCTCCAGAGCACCTGGCCTGGTGCTAGCAGGAGCTTTAGGGCTCCAGTGACACTGTAAAACACTGGGGTTCATTCTGGAGCTGAGGGATGGGCCAGTCCAGGGCTGAGACCCAGGCAAAGAAACCTGCAGACACTCTGGGCTGCTGTCTCTGAGTATCTGGTTACACATCAGATCTGTTCCTTTGGCCTCCACTTGGCTCTCTTTCCATTGCAGTTTCTGAAAAACTAAAACCCCAAAGAACTGTTGGTAAAGTGGGTGGATGGGTTGTGACTTGCTCAGTTTTTCAGTTGCAGCAGAGTTCAGACAAAGGTGCACACATCAAACTGTTGGCTCTGCAAACCAAAAGATTTCAGGGGATCAAGAACAAAGCTCTGCTCAGAAGTCTGACATTGAAACTCAAAGGCAGCTGCCTCTGCTAGTCTGGGAAAGAGCCTTTTTCCCATACTTTGTGCCATGGTTTTGGTGTTGGGACACCATGTATTTCAGGGGAATTACACAGGTGGAATAAGGCCCACGTCATTTTTGATAGCTTTTTAAATGCTTCCCATCACTGTGTCCAGTGTGGGGCAGATTGACACAGAAATGGACTGGGAGGAATAACCCTCCCAGAAGCTGAGGAACTGGCTGGTCAGAAAGCAGCAAAGTGCCTCTCTTCCACCTTTGTGACACACCCTGCATGCAAGCAGAATGAACCTGTGGGAGGAAATGTCAGTGCCATTGTGGCTCACTTGATTTTGAAGATGCAGCAGGGGGAGTGCTGGCCTTTGGGAAAAGGAGTAAATGGAGTAAAAGCTGACTTTCCTCTGATCTCTTCTGCTGAAGAGGAGTTCCCGTGTGGTTATTGAGTTTAGTGGCTGTTCTGGTTTTGAATCAGCATCACTGAAGTGGGATCCTGTCAGGTCTGAGAGGAGCAGCAGAGGGTCACAGCCAAGTACTTGGTGTCTCAAAGTGGATCAAGAGGCAGTCGTGGCCTTCTGGAGCACTGGCCTCAGCCAGCAGTGTTCCTGTTTTGTTTTGTGAAGTGTCCCTTGGCAGCCTTAAACCTGCATCTATGCTGAGAGCACCTGCTTAAGGCCAATAAACTATAAACCAGGTTCTCTTATCTGTGGCTAATGTCCCCAGCTGGGGTGGCTGGGCCTCCTGCCAGCTGTCCTTGGAGGCTTTTTCATGCAGGGGCTGCATGTGAGTTTGTATTGAGGCACTTTGCCTCTTCCAAGCTTTGAGCCACATCCTCTGGTAAGGAGCAGAGCAATCTCTAAAGGCAATGTTTAATCTTGTTTATTTTCCTAAGATGAAACAATTTATATTTTTGACATCTTTGTCAGCAGCTGTCCACTAAGGAGCTTGTCAGCCTGCCCCAAACAGTGCAAACTCCTTTATCTTCCTAGTGCTTGTGATGAGAAATGAATTATAAGTTGAGAAAAGAGCCTTGGCAGTGCAAAAGAAAAGGGCCTTGACAGGTTTTGAAGTGTGTGAAATAAAAAATAGATTAGACAAGCCTGTGCTTCCAGCTGCTTTTTGCATCCTTACCTCAACAAAATAATTACCACTTATTTAGGCAGAGTCACTGAAGTGAGGGAGGCTTTTGCTGAGCTCAGTGCTCAGCACACTGCTGCCTGGAGCATGCCAAGATGCTTACCTGGGTTTTGTGGTCAGAAGCTGAGGTAAAATACAGGATGTGGTTGCAAGGAAGGTGTTGTCCTGCTAGGTCAGGAGAGAACAAATGCTTTTCTGTGGGAGTAACTGTTCCTTCTTCCCTCCCAGGCACCAATGGCCTCATTAGCTGTGGTGCTGCTCGTTATCTCCACATGTGGCTGGGCTTTGCTGCTGGAGCTCTCTGCTGCTGCCTGAGCCCCGTGGAGCCCCAGCTGATGCTCACCAGCACCTTCAAGGGGATGCTTTACACCTGCTGACCTGTCCTTCCAGCACACTGCTGCTGAACAGTGAGCTCAGATGTCTCACAGAGCTGTGATGAGACTGATCACCTGCAGGGAATGGGGAAGGGCTGTGGTTCCATCTGTGCAGCTGCAGCTTCAGCTTCCAGGTCCCATCCCAGGCTGACCATCTGCAGCCTGCACACAGAGGGAGGCTGGCAAACTGAAAATGGTGGAGGCAGAGGCTGGTGTCTGAGTCTTGCTACTGAGTGCTGCTCTAAACACCTGAGATTACAGCAAGGGCCTCCTGAGGACAGTATTGAGTCTGCTGTGTCACCTGACAGGAGACAGGCTCACTGCAGGGCAGGTGTCCCCTGACTGAGCATCATAACTAAGCTGGTCCCTCTGGCTGAATTAGCAGCTCATCCCTTTGATACCCTTTGAGAGCCCTGAGCCTTCTCATTCAGTGCAAGGAAAGGTTTATTCCAGTTGTGTCATCCTCTCTGGTTGGTAAATTCAACTTTAAAGGAAATTGCAGATTTGGGGCCTCTAGATCTGCTCCTTGAGCACACACCTCATCTGTAGGGGGCCCAGGAGCACTTCCCAGCTTTGGGATGAGCTGGATGCACTGTGCTGCCCAGAGCCCCTCTCCTATCCATGGGACCAGGAGCTGGCAGGGAGCAGCTGGGTGTGCTGGGATCGTTCCTGCTGAGTTCCCATCAGAGTTCATCAAAGAAGCAGTGGCAGCACTTTGTAATTTGCATTTTCACACATTTATTCACAACCAGTTCTCCATGGGGAGCTTTCTGTGGCAAAGCAACCCAGTGCATATAGAGGGATAAACATGCATGCCACAGCTGCTCAGCTGAACCAGTGTGTTTCCTGCTTTATCTCCACATCCTGGAGCTGCCAACTGGCAGGTGGCACGGCCAGAGATTGGCACAGAATTCCCCTGCAAGGGGCTGAATGTCTCATCCCTGTCCTGCTGGGTAGCAGAGCTCAGACTGAAAGCACAGGGCTGGAAACAGGGGCTCTGCAGGAAGAGCTGTGTCAGGGGTGCACCACACACTGAGGGTCTCACCTCATTTTAGGGGGTGCTGCTGGCATGGAAAAGCTGTGAGGATGCCTTGATGCAGAGCCCTAGGGGGACAGTGCTCAGAGCCAGAGACCAAATGTTCAGCAGCCCTGCTCCCTCTTTGGAGATTTGCACTGGCTCACCAGGCAGCTCCAAGCCCTCATTGAAATGCTTTGTGCCCGAGTTTTCTTCTTGGCACACAGCAGAGTGCTGCTCTGCTTACACTGTGAGAGTTTAAACAGATCTTGCTGACATCTGAAATACTTTTCATTTTTGCTGAAAGGTATTTTGGAAGGAAAAGAAAAAAATAATATCATCTCTTCCATAGGAGGGAAGGAAAGGAAGGGCTGAGCCTGGAGATGGTGGTAAATGGAGCTGCAGCCAGCTGGGGCTGCCACTGGTGGGCTTCCCCAGGGCTCAGTAGTGGGGCCAGTTCTGTTTAATGTCTTTATTGATTATCTGGAGGAGGGGACCGAGGGCATCCTCAGCTGAATTCACAGATGACACCAAGTTGGGTAGAAATGTTGATCTGCTGGAGGGTAGGAAGGCTCTGCAGAAGGGTTTGGGCAGGCTGGATTTGATCGTCCAAGGACAATTGTTTGAAGTCCAACAAGTGCCAAGTTCTGCACCTGTATCACAACAACCCCAAACACGACTCCAGGCTTGGGGAAGAGCAGCTGGACAGCTGCTGAGTGGAAAAGGCCAGTGGCATCCTGGCTTGTATATGTGGCCAGCAGGAGTGGGTTGTAAAGCACTGAACAGGACACCCAGGGCAGTGGTTGAGTCACCATGCCTGGAATTATGGAAAAGAGGTGCAGCTGTGGCTCTCAGGGATGTGGTTTAGTGGTGGGCTTGGCAGTGCTGGGTTAATGTTTGGACTCAATGACCTCAAAGGTCCTTCCCAACTGAAACAATTTTATGACTCTTTAAGATACTACATTGAGAAGGGAAAAATGAGTGGTGAGAAGAGAGCAGGTGGTGGCCTTTGTGCAGGTTAATGGGAAGGTTATGAGGTCCTGCACCTGTGCCTGGGGTGCAGATAGGACTGGGTCCAGCATTTGCAGTGTCGGATTGTAATGCTCAGCACAGTGTCCAATCCCACCTTTCTTCCTCAGGGAACTGGTTTTATCTGGGGCTTTTGGTGGTTGATCAGAGACACCAATACCTTCCAGTGTCCTCACACTCTTGGTCCAACTGGAATAGATCACTTGAAAAAATCACCAATTTACTTCTTGCAATGTCTTGTAAAATTAGTAAAGAGCATGAAAGGTATATCTATTCCATGTGAATTTGGGTTGTTTTCATATTAGGAGCATTGCTTATGTGTGCTGCTCTGAGACTCACAGAGACAATCAGCAGAGGAAGGCAAAGTTACCATTGTTCATTTAGAAGGGTGAGGACTTTTAAGGTGTTTTTTTAAATATGTCTCATTTTTTTAACTGTTAACTCTTTCAAAAACTCATCCAAGTCTGAATTCCTGAGGGGACAGATAATTGAGAGGACTTGACTTATCAGCTAAATCTCATCAGTTTACTTCTACCAGCCTCTTGCAACATGAAGGACAAATGAACACCCATGTTTCTCCTTCCTTAAAGGAATGAACCACACTGCCCAATGTGAATGGCACCTGATCCTGTCCCTCAGGCACAGCTTGAGGGCTCTGATCCATATTCCAACACCTCCAAACAACCCAGATACTCAGACTCTGAAGTGCTTCACGCTCATGTCCAAGAGAACTCTTTATTATGTTTACATAGAGCATGAGCAATGTGGAAAACACTGGAAATTCTGCATCAGTGGCTTGGTTTCTGGACAGCATTGGAGATGGTGATGCAGCTGCTCCCGTCGTGGCTGTATCAGGAGGTGAGTGTGCCACGAGGAGCCAACGCTCTGCGCCTCCGACTGGGGAGCTCCCACCTCTGGCACATTCCCTGCTCGCTCCTCTGTGCCACAGTTAGGTGCTCAGCTGTCAGCTTTTCCTCAATTTCACTTGGAACTTGCAGTTGTAGTACCTTGGAACTTGTAATTTTAGTACAAAAGCACAGTTTTTGAAACCAATCCTACTAATCCACAAGACCATTCCCACTCCCTCTCCTCCCCCCCTCCTCCCCATCCCGTCCCAACTCATCCCATCCCCCATGCTCCCACCAACACATGCCTCCTTCCCCTCCCTCTCACCCCGGTCACACAGCAAATGTCCTGATGCTGCAGTTCCAAGCCATGTGTCCGCCCCAGCCTATGTGATCCAATGGTCTCTGACCAGGTCCCTTTGTTCAGACGTTCATACAAAACACACAATAGGAAAAAAACAAAACAAAAGGAGCCAGACACAAGAGGGAGACACACTGCCGGGCTCCAGCTCTGGCCTCTGAGCCCTTCCACTAAGCTCCACAGCACTAGGCTCTTGGGGCACCTCCTTTACACTCAAGGCTGCAGGTCCCAAGGTTTCCAAGGTGCATAGGAAAAGGAAGAAAGGAAGTAAACTACAAGCCTGTTTCTGTTTTAGGTTCCCCCCAGCCCCTTTCCCTCAACCCAATGGCTGCTGGAGGATATTCTTGACTCCGACAGGTCTTTTCCCGTCTTCCAGTGAGACCCTGCCTGGGGACCAGGTTCACTGTAAGTCACCGGTTCCTCTCTGGAACGTGGGCAATGGGTTTGGCAGCGAGGGGAGGGAGCGGAACACGCCGTGGGGGGACGACAGGCTTTTGTCTCACAGCAGGTGGGGGGGAAGATGTCAGGGAAGGCGAGAGAAAAGAGCCAAGGGAAGCCGGTCAAGCTGGCCCTCTGCTTGATGTTTGTACTCAGAAACTTCTCCTTGGGGTTGCTTCAGCGTGCCAGCGCCGGCCCGTTGTTCAGTCACCTCTCGCAGCCCTGCTGAGAAAGAGCACGTGGCGGGGCGCTTCCGGCTGCTTCATCCTCTGGCTGGCTGCCCTCGTGCCCGCCGGCGATCTCAGAGTCGCAGTCAAGCGCCTCATAGATGGTCGGCAGCGTGGTCTGCTGGCTGAGGCGCTTGCGCAGGCCCACCAGCAGCGGCTGCGGCATGGAGGACACGTCCACGTTGTTGCCGAGGTCCACCCAGGCCAGGCAAGGGAACTTGTTCATGTCCTTCATGGTGTCAGTCAGCTCCTTCATGGTGGCCCGCGTGAGGCGGTTGCCGTTGAGGGACAGGTGGGTGAGCTTGGGCAGCGCGCCGAGGAAGGGCAGCAGCAGGCGCACCATGTCGTCGTTGAGCTCCGTGAAGCTCAGGTCCACCGAGGTGAGGCGGTCGCCGTGGTTCTGCAGGTAGTAGGCCATGCGGTGCACGTCCCGCATGCTCAGGGGGATCCCTGACAAATCCATGGAGTCCTGGCTCACCTTCTTCTGCAGGCTGGTCTTCAGGCTGGTGGTGGGGAAGGGGAGACGTGGAGAGAGATCATTAAAGTTTAAGCATCATTAAGGGGAGCACTCTCAGCCAAGTGAGACAGCGTTTGGGACAGGGAAAACTCATCAACAACACGGGCTAGAATGTTAAGGAAAGGGTTAACAGAGCTCAGTGGGGAAACAAGCATTTGCACCATACCTCAGGGCAGGCTGTTCTGGGGATGGGGAGATGGTGGGGAAAGGGAGACATCAAGAGAGACCATTAAGGTTTAAGAAAAACGCTCCCATCCATCCCAGCCAAGTGAGAGAGCATTTGGGACAGGGAGAACTCATCAACAACACGGGCTAGAACGTTAAGGAAAGGGTTAACAGAGCTCACTGGGGAAACAAGCATTTGCACCATACCTCAGGGCAGACTGTTCTGGGGCTTTGCTGTGTATTTTCAGCACTTACACATAAACTTTGCCAGAACTGGCTCAACACAGGTTGCTAAAGCGTCTCCCACTAGCAGATGTCAAAGGGTTTGTCTGTATGTGCCCATACAGGCGCTCATGCATAGAAAGCAAAAATAACCAAGGCAAGCAAACTTTCCAAAAGCGCTGGTTTACTCTGTGTGGGGGCTGTTTGTGAGCTGCCTCTCCAGGTGAATGCCAAGGTCTGTGCTGCAGAGGAGAGCCGTGTTAAATGTCTGAGAAATGGATGTTTCATCAGGAAAACAATAGATAGGCAAACTGCACTCCAGGAATGGATTCACTGCGTGTCCCTTTAAAAGCCTTCACAAGCAGCACTTAGTCAGTAAGCAGCACCAGTGGCTGCCTATCTGGGTCTCTGTGGTCAGCAGATCATCTGGGATCTGCTGCAGCTATGAAGAGGCAGGGAGGGCATAAGGGTGCTAAGAGATAACTTCAGCCATTTCTTTTCTTGTCTGCATGGCCAAGGGAGGGAGGAGGAGGTAGGAAAGCTGTGTTGTGAGGCTGCTGGGGATGCAAAGGAAATGGGGTGTGGAGTTTAATGATGGACTGTGGGTTTGTAAAAGTGCTGTGAGAAGTGGGAACTGTGGGGCTACAGGAGCTGCTGGGGGATGTGTTGCAAAATTGAGTAGAAACATGTGTTGGTGTTACACAGGAGAACCTAATCCCTTACCTAAATTGTGTTAATCTTGCTGCTCTTTCTGACACATCTTGCCTTAAGGACATAGTAGGACCCTCCCCAGTCATGTGCTCAGGGGGTCTTGTAAGTGCCTTATTGAGTTTGGGAGGATCAGGGTGGGTTACGCATTAACCACCACTTCCAAGGTCCCCACTGTTCCTATCTGGCTCTCTGTAGTGTCCTGCACACCTGTGGCACAGCCAGTCCCTGAAAGCAATGGGGACATGGGGACATGCAATTCCCTCGGAGGAGGCTGCAGCACCGCAGGAGCTCCCGTGGCAGGTGAGAATGTCCCTCCAAGCCTCAGCATGGCCAGGCTCTGCTGGAGCTGTGCAGAGGATGTGGCACTGCCTCTGCAGCTTTGCTTTACATATACAGCTCATGGCATCCTAGAAAATTCAGCCCTTAATAATCCCCTATAAGCATGTGTTGACATAAGTCAGTAAATGGGCACCAGTGCAGGCCACAGCCCTTTGTGGACATGTTCAACACTGGCACAAACCTGCAGCTGCACCTTCTTGTAGGAGCATGAGGCAGAAAGGTCTCATGGCCTGTCCTGTCAATTCTTAAGCCCACAGATTCCTGCCCTGGGTTTAGCAGTACTTTGCTCAGGCTACTTCTATGTGTCCCTGTATTTCCCATGGGAATTCACTGTGTCCTTGTATTTCCCATGGGAATTCACTGTGCAAGGCTGAAACCATACCTGCAAGCATGCATTTGGAATAATGAGCTCTCATGGCAGAGAGCTAATAACAGCACGAATTAACTTCTATTCAGACCTGAAGTATTGTAAGTAAAATGTATTACTTACTAAATATTTACACATCAGATGACCCACACCACACCTCAGTGGATCACAGGAGGGGCACGGGGAGCAGTGCTTGTCTGTCCTGTCAAATAGCAGGGACTGATGTGCTGGGAAATATAATTGGTCTGAGCACACAAGAGGGCCTTGAAGATGGTACTTGATATCCCTCCACTATCTGGGCCCAGAGATGGGACTGTGAAGAATTAATTAATCCAGCACATTGCTTGTAGCAGCAGTGCAGTTCTTTTGCCTGCTGCAGCAGCAGGTGTGAACTGTGCATGCTGTGGTCGGGGTGGCACTGAGCAAGTCTCCCTTTTCCTGCTAACCCAAGACATGCTTGAGATCAGCCCAGGCTTCTGGGAGCTGTATTTCTTCAACTCTCTTGAAAAGCAACGTGTGTGTTTTGGTGTAGTTTGTCACCAATCACTGGCAGTGGTGTAGCACAGTCTACCACAAAAGAGGGTTCATCTTGTCTGAAATTTATCAGGGATCAGCCTCGAAGTTGGAAACATCTCAGGTTTCCCCTAGCACAACAAGAGTTATCCATGCTAGGTGTTTGATCTGGAGTCCTTGTTCTAGCAGAACAGAGCATCCAATGCTCAGTGCAGGTGTGCATTCATGTGGATCAAGTGAAGCAGGGAGGAATGAAATGGAGTGTGAACCTGAGTGCACAGGGTACCTGTCCCCTGTATCCACAAGGGGCTGGTACAGGAGATACAGCTGCCTTCTCTGGCCTGCAGGGGTTTGGAATAAGGCTTTCTTGGGAGTGTGGGGAATACAGGACAAACAAGCATAGAAACAAGCCTGTAACTACTTCAGTGCCTGTGTTGTACAAACACAGCCTGTGGCTCCTGGAAATTCTCTTCCCCAGTCAAACCACGGCAGATCTGGGTGGGGAACACAGAAAGGAGACACGAGCACAGGGGCACATTTCCCAGCCCTGACCCTTGTCTGTGCCTGTGCAAAGCCTCCTCAGACCTTCCCATTGTGAAGCTGCGGGCAGGAGGCTGGTTTGGAGCGGGGATGGGAGCCAGGCTGGAGTGGGGACCACTGGAGGGCACGTCTGAGCCGGCACCGCTCGCTGCGCCCTCGGCATCCAGGTGCCGATCGTCCTGCGGTTCCTTAACAGGGGACAGGTCTGAGAGGCTCTCGGGGTCCCCTCCGGAGCGACTTGGCTCCGAGTGCAGACAGGGATGACTGAACTGAAGGGAAATGTCTGAATGACAAAAGCAACGTGCTCGTCTGTCTGTGCCCGCTGAGCCTCCCCTCCCTCCCCTCCTGTGGCTGCCGTGAGCAGACTGCAGTAATAAGGCACGGATCGTGCTCTCGCCACAACAGGTACCTTCTGCTGTCCTCCCAGCGCCGAGCCAATACCCCAAGGAGGCTTTAATCAAGCAGACAAATTATCTTCCCATAATTGATTCTCCAGACCGGACTGCTCCTGGCTGAATGCGCTCAAACCCTCCTGTCCTGTGCCAGAGCCCGCCCTCCCTTCTTTGCTGGCTTGTTTTTCTTTCCTTTCCTGTGTTTTTGCTGCTTCCTTTTGCCCTCATTGCTGTACCTGCCAGGGTGACTCTGGGCCTCCTGTCTCAGGACCGGGGGCTCCCTCCTGTGTTTGAGCTGTTCTCTTGCCTATAAAAATGCCTCTTGTGGGGATGTGTTTGTAGGAGCCTCATCCTGGTGGACACAGCCCTGTGCTGCAGCCAGGCCCTCAGCTCTCTGGTAAGTGCTGAAGCATGAGATGCAACACCCCACGCATGCTGTGACCCCTGGCAGCCTCCTCCTCGCCTCCCTGGTGTTTCTGTGCTGCTCCATGAGGCAAAATTAAACCCCAGGTCTAGGGCAAGGCATAGAACAGCTACCCAGTCTCTCTATTGCTTTAGAGGAAAATGGGTCTGCAGTCAGAAATGGGTCAAGGAGATGTGGGTAGATGCTTTACTCTGAGTTATCTGACACTTGGTATTTTTTGGGGGTTTCTTTTTGGAGGTCTGTTAAGCTCCATTTCTTGGGGGGAGAGGGGCATGATACACAGGGCACCAAGCTCTCAGTCACTCGTGCAGCAGCTGAGAAAATACTAGGTTTATTTCCAGGGAAATGGGTCATGTATTATCCTCTAATTTCTGCACTTGAAACAGGCTTTAAGATTGCTTCAGCTGCAGAGGGCTTTTTTCCTTTTGTGTGAGATACAACAGCTACTTAGCAACGTGGCTCTGGATGCCTGTGGGACTCGTGGACAGAGGCTGCAGAGCACTGGGGGCTGGATTAACCCACTGCTGCTGCAACTGGTGCTCAGGGCACGTTTGTAATTGTGAGGATTTGCATCTGACAAGGATCTGGACCCTGGGTGCAGGGCAGCAGACTGTGTTTGTATTATCTGCAGCAAGCCTGGAGAGGAAACAACCCCCCACTCCCTCAAATGCTGGAGAAATGGCTTGCAAGTGAGAAATTCTTGGAAACTTTGAGCAAGAAACAAGGAAAATCAGCAGCCCAGCCCTAGTGCCTGCCTGGGGATCCAGCATCCAGTGAGGAATGGGGCTGGCCCAGAGTCCTGTCCATAAAGGATCAGCACCCTGCTGAGGGATGGGAGCTCTTTAGGTGCATGTCCTTGCTTCTCATGTGGAAGGTTTTACTTTGCATTGTTCCCAACTCCCTTCTTGGGGTCTGGCCTTTCTTCTATGGACAAGGAGGGAGTTTTCCTCCCACCCTCACTGCCACTTATCCCTTCCCTGGGTGCCAGCTCTACTCTTCAGCAGTAGTTAATATTCTCCTCATTACCAGCATTCCCTAGGCTGCACTTTGAGCCTGGCTATGGGAGACACACCCTGGATCAGTCCACACAGAGCAGGGGGCTGAGAGATCTGTGGGTGTCTGGAAAAAAAAGTCCTCTCAATGAGAAATGTGGGCTGGGAAAGAGGTGAAACCATCCTGTGCCTCCCCAGGCTTTATTTTGGGACTAAAATCTTCCTCTTTCCACTAACACCCAGCCAGTGTTCCAGCCTCCTGGATGTCAGCTAGCATGAGCAAATACAGAGCTGTCTTGAAATGGGACAATTAGGGGACCTGAAATTAATTGCTGGCTGTTTGTCTCCAGGACCTGTCCCAAGAGAATTAACCCTCAGGCCATCTTCCAGGTCCTTCTTCAAGTCCATGAAGCTGCAGGCTCAGCATGTTTGGTTTTTTATTAGCACTGAATCCCATCAGTTTCTTGCTCATCAGCTAAATTCTTTGGTGGCAGTACCAAAGGGGTGCAGTGGCTCTGAGTGATGCCCTGTTGGGACTTGTAGCAGTCACAGTGGTGTCTGGCCTCTTGTTAGCTGTGTGGGGTTTGGGGAGCTTGTTCAGCCCAAGAATGTTGAATTTCCTGGAGTCTCAGCTCATTTCCTTGTCTCCATGCTATGGAGAAAGGCTGGGAAGGGACAGCAAGAGACAGAATTTTGCTAATGAGGGGTGCTCACCAATTCATGCCTATTTCTCTGGAGAACTACCAGCTTTCTACCACTCTGCCTTTTATTTTTACATTAAATTTGTCTCCAAATATAAAACTTTGCTGATGCCAGAAATTCCCATTAGTGGATATCCCCTCTGTCATTAACAGGCACTGCCAGCAGTGGCTAATTAGCCATGAGTCAGGTATCTCTCAGCTGCTCTTTCTTGCACAGAACCTCAGGCATGTCTGGATGGCATCCCTGCTTTGAGCAGTGATTTAGGGGATGGATTCTGAGCTTTTTAATTGCCTGCTTAGCATAATCTGCTTGCTTTGCTTCCCCAGTGGCACAGGGTGCTGCTGTGCAGGGTTGGCTTTAGCTGCCTCTAATGCAACATGAAAAAGGAAAGGAGAAGCCTCAAAAGTACTGACCTAGAGTAACCCAGCCCCAGCTGATCCTGGCCCTGCTGGGAGGATGGAGGCAATGCACAAATAGGTCACTTCTTGAGAACTCCCTCAGTCACATCTCCATCCTTGTGCCCAAGCTGTGGAGAGGAGGCAAAGGCAGCCTTTCTCCTGTCTCCCTCCCTCTGCAGCTGGGGTGGGACATGGAAATCTGGAAATCAGCAGTTGTTGATGCAGCTGAGTGCCTCTCTCCTCCTGCCTCTGCTGTCACTTTGTCCTTGAAGGTGTGTTCAAGAGAGCTGTGAGCCCTTGGCCTTCCTCCTGCTGCTGCTTGATCTGTCCAAGGCCTCACGTTGTTTCCTTTCATTATTTAGGCCTCTCCTAGCAAAGCAGGGAATGCCTCCTTGCTGTAAATATCATGTATTGACCCATGTCCTTGTCAGACCTTCAACTGGGTACGAGTCACAGAGGCACAAGGTCTCTGCTGATTGTTTTTAACTACTCCCTTCCACCCAGCCTCTGTTATTTCACTCACTGTCTGCCCACCACAGTGTCCTGCTTCTCTTGGCCTTTTTACTCTGGCAGGGCAGTGTCAGGCTCCTGGGTGACCCTTTCTGCACCTCCAACAGCTTCCCAAATATATAGGAACCCCCAAATGTATGCTGTATGCTCCTCAGGGCAGTGTTTGGGATGCTCTGCACTGTAAGGTGAGGGCACAATTCCTGCCATGTCTGTCCACCTGACATCTCTGTGAGCAGCAGCTCCTTGGGAACAGTGTGTGGGGCAGTTCCTGTGCTCCCATATGATGTTTTCCATGTGGCTTCAGTTAACTGACTTGGCTTCCTCTCACTGGAGCAGGAATGATGGTGCCTGTTTACCCTGTTGCATAAGGGTGACACGAAGCTGTAGTTAATATTCTCCTCATGCCATGTGAAGGCTGGGATCTCATCTGCCAGAACTGTCAGCCTCAGTGCTGAGTGATGTTTTCAAGGAAAAAAAAAAAGATGTGAAGCCCTTTAGAGCTGTTTCCTTGAAGTCCTCCAGACACAAGTGCTTTCACTGCATTTTAAAAATGCACCTAATGCTGCAATGTCTGGCCAATGCACATCAATAACAGAAAGGGAGCAATGAGCCCAGAAGGGATACTGGATTAGCCATGATGGAATTCACTCAGATGAGCAAAGCAAAGCTGTGGTGAGATTTGTGAAAAGGAAAGGCCATATACATGTGGTGTGGGAGTTAACTCCATACACACAACTGCCTTTGCTCTTCCAGAACCAGCCACTGTGTGAAAAATCTGGGGTTTTTTGTCACAATTATAAAGCTGTGTCTGCTGCCTGCTTTGTGCAGTCAGGTTTGATCCTGTGCACTCAGGAAAGGAAGGGTTACACTGAAGGAGCCAGCTCTGGGGATGATGCAAGTGGAAGATACATTAAGGTTCCCTGACTCTGCCTTGCCAAGACAGTTCAGTTGTAATCTGGTACTCCTAATCACAGTACCAGACTGAGATCCAGCTCTCCAGACAAAGGCAGTCTTCACCTGATACCCTTCTCCCTCTCTGCTCTGAACTGCAGCCCAAAAAACAATACACCCTCTGGGTCCCACCCTGTTCTGGCAGCAGATGGTGACAGTTTTCTTGAATTCAGCATGGCAAGAGGCCCCAAGAATTCTGAAAACAAGAATTAATAACATCTGAAAGTTCTGCATCTGTCAAAATGCCACAGAAGTGGCACTGATAGCCCAAAAGGTTTATGTCTGTATAAAGGAGCATTTCTTAATCCATTACTCTTTACACACTAAACATCAATTTAATGAGAAAGTGAAGCTGGAGTTATACAACACTCCAGGATGTATTCTGCTTGTTAAGTGGGAGTGATCTATACAACTGTAAAATGGTGCTAAAACCAAATTCCCTCTAGGATATAAAGGACTGAAAATTGTGTAGTAGTTATGCTAGTCCCTGCAAAAAAAAAAAAAAAAAAAAAAAAAAAAAGCAGCAGAAATCTTATCCTCCACATTTTGAGCTTTCAATTTAAAAAACCCCAGAGTAAATCTGCAAGAGCTTATCCTCCTAGTTGGGTTAGGCAGCCAACCCCAGCAGGGCAGAGCCAGTGGGGTGCAGGCTGCTGGCTGCAGACAGGATTTTGCAAAGGAGCCCCTTCTTTTCAGTGTGGCAATCTTAGTCTGAGTATCACCAGGGCAGCTGAAATAATCTCTTTGGGTGACTGCGCAACTGGGGACTGCAACCCTTCCTTGTACAAGGCACACAGCCACTCCAGGGAGCACACAGGCATGGGTGCAGAGGGCAGGTTGCCTCCCAGCTCCACCTTCAGGAGTTTGGTCAAGCACAGGAACCAGACAGAGCCTGGGCTGGATGTCTCCTGCTCCCTCCAGCTGCTGTTGGACCCACAATGAGCTTTCTCCTTCCACATTTCTGTGTGGGCTCTGCCTGTGCACTGAAACAGCAGAAATGTCTCTGATCCTTTCTGCTTTACCAGCCCGTGGGTGGCTCAGGTGTGCACCTGCTGGATGTGGGTCCCCCTGAGAGCAGCTGGGGATGCAGCTGCTGAGAGTTTGTTTGTGACCCACTGGTTTGGCAGTGGGGACAAACAACTGGTGCACAATCTGACTCCAGTATTGCAGCACCACAGCTCCATAACAGCCCAAATGTAATTAAAACCTGGCAGATGCTCCAAGCTCTCTGTATGGCTGAGCTTGCTGATTATCTCCTGGACCCATCTAACATGCTGCAGAAAGTAGAAATTGCATTTCAGAGAGCAAGGGAGTCGGGCATCAGCTCTGTGAAAGCCAGATGCCAACGCCCAGGAGGCTGCAAAAGCAAGAGGAGAATTTGGTTTCTGAATGTGGTCTCCATGCACAGATCCTCCCTGCTGCCCTTAACCCCCATTAGATTTTAGAAATTCCTTCAAAGTATTTCTGCTACACCCATGCTCTTTGCAGGACCCAAAGAGCAGGAAGGGTGCAAGCCAAGGGCACGGGGTTTGAGACAGACCCTGTAGTAAAATACTCCCACTAGCAGACAGAGGGAAGTGCAGAATGTAAAAACAGCCTGCCTGAACAAACTTATGCCTTGGTATCTCCAAAAGAAGCAGCTATTTCTTGCCTGCCTGCTGCTGGCAACACCCATTTTTCTTGCAGCGGCCTCAGATGCCAACTCTGCAGGCGTCTTCTGCTGCAAACTGCAAAACATTTCATCTCCACACTTAAAAGAGAAAGCTGTGCTGTTAAATATTTCATCAAAATTAATTTGTGCCTTATGTAACACATTGCAACTGGGTGTGGTAGCCAGGCAGGGCAGCCCATTGCAGACCCATTGCACATTGCCCTGCTGCCCTCTCCCTGCTTGTGCTCACAGGTGTTCTGTACCTGGCCAATACCTGGGGCCTGACCCCTCTGTGTGGGGTGCTCATGGACCCAGAGCTCTTCCTCTGGCCACAAACCTCCTCTCTGTTGTTGCTAGGGATGGGTTTGCAGCACTTTGCACGCTGTGCAATCACAGGGAACACTTCCAGTTTGACCCTTCATCCTCAAGGCCAGCTGGAGAAGAGGTTTGCCTGCAAGGAGGAGTTTGGAGATCTGAACTTCTTCTCTTTAAGCTTGGGATGAGGTCAGAACTGCCATCTCTATCCTGCATCTCCAGTATTATGCAGGATCCTGCAGGGAAAATGTCATTGAGTGGGTCTGGAAAAGGGCTCACTCAGCTCTGAGAGCTCAGTCCTGTTCTGAGCTGTGCTTGGCACCTGCAAAGCAGCACAAACAGTCCAGCCCATGGGCACTGGGGCTGAGAGCACCGGAGTGCTCAGCTCCTGCCAAAGTGGGGCTGCAGGTGCAAGAGGAGGCAGATGGCCTGGAAATCATGGCATTAGGGATTTTATTCCTTAGGATGCACTGGGAACCTGCCTCTGAGTCAGAATGAAAGGTATGATGGAAATGTCAACTCTCATGGGGGATTTTAAGTTGCTGGCACATACATCAAAGACCAAAAGCATCAGAAAAGCCCAAGGCCATTCTCAGAGTGCTGCTGATTTTGCATTTCTTTTTATCCAATCCTGCATTTATTCCTGTGAATCTAATGGGGCTGACATGAGCTCTTTTCTCAGTCACTTCTCTGTCTTTTCTTCAGCAGTGGTGATCTGTGTCACAAGAACAGGGTTTGCTCCAAGAAAATGACAAGAGGAGGGGTGGATTTAAAAGACATGGGGATTGCTCTTTATCTGGGCAGAAAAACCAGCAAGTGTCAAGGAGAGAACAAGTGTGGGTGTCCAAATACACTTCTAGAAGTGAAAAGCAGCTGCCATCCAGTAGCTGTCAGTGACCAGCATGCTCTGAGCTGGGTTCTCTGTGCATCTGCACCATCCCAGGGTGTCAGAACCCAGGACATCCCTCTGCTGTCCAGGACCCCTGCCAGGGGGCTCAGGGACCCTGGCACAGAGCCCAAAACACCTGTGGGTTTGATTATGGTCCATGGAGCAAATTACCAACCTTAGATGGAGATTAGCAAGCCACAACAGTTTAGGTAGAATAATAGTGAAGTTATCACGGGGTGGAAAAGTAGATTTTGGGGTTTTGGTATGGGGGTTCAGGAGGCAAGATGGAGGGAACTGGGTGTGTCCAGCCTTTCTCCTTCTTCTTCTTGGCCTCCATCTCCTGCTGTGGTGTTGGCACTCACAGATTGGTTTAGAGTAGAAGCTCACTGTCTAACATAGGTGATAGGTATTGGGAAGGAATTGCAAACATTGTACATGTAGTTTTTAGTATAAAGACATAACACTGCCCTGGGGCAGGCAGAGTGCCTGGAACTGTCCTGCTGGGCAGACCTCAGCAGGGCAGGAGAAAATTTTTTATAGATAAGACACAATAAACAACCTTGAGACCGAGAAATGAAGAGCTCTGACTCCTTTTTCAAGCACTGGGCTGGGAAAAGAGGCTTTGAACAACCTTGGGGTCACTCTGACCAGCCAAAGATCCCAACACCAGGGCCCTCTGCAGGTGCTGGCAGAAAAGTGGGAGCTAAGAAGAATGGGCACCTCCCTGCCAACCACCCCAGAGGGGTTCCTGCTGAATGGGGTGATCACTGGGGGCAGTGCCTCATATGGGACACTTTTCCCATTGTCAGGGATGCTTTAAACGAGGACAAGGTGTGACGCAGAGCTGGGAGCAGCTCCCTTTGGCACATGGGGGGTTTTGCAGGCTGGCAGCCCTGGCCATGCTGCTGGGGCCAAACACCCTGCAGGCCCTGCAGGAGGGGTGTCTGTGCTGTGCACTCAGGGGGGATTGATTTCAGGGCACTTCAGAGAGGGTGAGGAGCTGTAACACCACACAGGAAGGAGCAAAACACATCCAAGAGAATCCTGCTGGGGCTGGGCTTTGGAAGAGGCTGCATGCAGCTCTGTGCACTGCTTTCAGTCCTGCCTGTCCCTGAGGAGGGCAGTGCTGGCAGGCTGGGATGGGCTGCCCAGGCACATCCCCCTCCGTGCCCACCCACACCATCCCTGTGGGCTCTCACCACACTTGGGACTTCCTGCGGGGCATCCCGTGCCGGTGCCACTTGGAGTGCGGCGTCAGGTGGTAAATCAGCTGCCTGCAGATCCTGTCTGAGGATTTCCAGGGGTCATACTCCTGAAAGCAAAGGGACAGCTCAGACTGCCTGCACCACAGAGAGCATGGGAGAAGGAGGAGGGCAGAGGAAGATGGGGAAGGAATAAAGAGGCAATGGAGAAGGGTCATGTATGTAAGGGAGCAGAGGAAGAGAAGAGGGAATGGAAGAGGAATGTTGAGAAGGCCTGAGATGCCTCTGCCATATGCCAAGCTCTCCTGGGGTGGAGGAGGAGCAGGAGTTCTGCACTGCCAGGAAGAACCCCAGCCCTGCCAGCACGTTCCTGCCCAGAGCAGGGCTGCAATTTCCCAGCCTACCCAGGAACAAGTGAAACTCAGAAGAGAAGATCATTTTCTAGGGCTGAGGCAGGGGTGACTGACAATGCTGTTTCAGGAACCCCTGTGCTGCCAACTCCTTGTGTTACAGGACAGTGCTGAATTTCTGTTAATCACCCTGCTGCTGTGCTTCCCCAGACTCTGTCTCTGGACTATCTGATACCCTGATGTGGGAAGGTCAGTCAGTGGCACCCTTGCCCCATCCCCAAGGTGCTTCTTGCTCCTCCTGCAGTAACACACTGACTCCACAGCCTCCTGTGCTCTAGCTGGGAGATGTCAGGACAGGAAACTTAGTCCATAGCCCATCTTACTTCCTTGCAGTCCACTCTGCTACAGGAGGTGTGAGTTTGGGAGCTTGCAATGCCAGCAGTTCCCTCCCGCCCCTGCACTAACTCGTCAGGAAAAGAAGGCACCCACATGGTTGCTCTGCCTTCCTGGGTTATTTTTGCACATGCTCTTTAGTGCCATGGCTTGGAACAGAACCTCTTCCTCTGCCAAAGCAGAATGGCAAATGGCAGCTGCTGAAGGCTGGGAATTCTGCCTTCCCTATTGTATTTTCCAATTGCTGACAGACACCTGCATTCCCAGCCCTCAGCCCTCCAGCCATGGGGCCACACGTGCATTTAGGGTTTGATAGGTGAACACCCAGTGAAGCTGTCAAGGAATCCTCTAATTTATTCCTTACTGTGAGCAGTTAAAGCTCTGCTCTGGGGCCAACAGCTGCTCTGTGGCTTTGCTCAGCAGGCCCTGAGGGATGCACTGCCAGCACGTGGCAGCTCCCCTGTGCCAAGGGGAGAGGGATCCCAGCCTTGTGCTCAGCTGAGCATCCCTGATCCCCACCCCAGCTTCCCTAGGAGCCCATAGGGACTGGCCCATGCCTCTGGACTCCTGTGTGCTGGCAGGGCTGCAGCTGGCACTCTGCTGTCACCTACCACAGCCAACCTGTCCAAGTGGGTGCACGTGCACAGAGGCTCCAGTAGAGCAGCAGCTGGCACAGAGCCCTGCGAGCGATTGTTGGCTCCCAGCTGAGAGTTACCCTCCTGTTCTTTCCTGTGTCCTCTCTGATTTAATTCCCACTGACAGGCTGGGAATTGCACTCAGCCTGCTTGCCTGTAATGCAGTTACAGCCGCCAGATGCTCAGCCAGGGTCGGAGAGGGGACGTGGGCTTGTTCTGGGAAGGGTGTGCTGCTGTAGGTACTGAATTTCTACAAGAACTTAATTAAATCATTAAACCTCTGCTGGCTTTGAAGGGCAACTCAGGTGCTCAACATCTTCCTTAGGAATGGGGAAAACAATTTCTTGTGTAATGGCATGTGTGTCAGTGCATCCATAAGGCATGAAACTAGAGAGGGGGGATAAGCAGGTGTATAAAAATGGCAATGTGTTATCTGGCAAACACATGGGCACTGGATTAGAGCAAGGTCCCCTCCTGCTGCCTGCCCTGAGGGGCACAGCACAGCACGGCCTTGGAGAAGGTTTGGCAGAGCAGCTGGAGATGAGGTCAGGTGAAATACGGGTAAAGAGATAGCACTGCTACCAACCAGCCCTTCCTGCAAATGCTTACATGAATTACACAGGAAAGGTTTGGGTTTTGTTTTTTTTTTCAGGCTGTGCTACAGCCTAATAATGATGATTAAACTTTGGCTAAATGTGGTTTGTCTATTGAGACATGACTGGTTAATTGTTATCAGTGAGCCTCAGGAGATGGCAGAACAAGGTTAGCAATGCCACTAATCTACACCAGGCATTCAGTGTATTCCCTGGGGCACTGCTGCTTGCTCTGAGCTCTGTGTTCTTAATATCTCTCTCTGAATAAAGAAATTCACTCTATTCCTCTCCTTATAAAGCAAACATGACACTTGCCAAGCCTAATGAGCAAATGGGTACATTGCAAATCCAAGTGTCTGTGGTGGCAAAGGGTAACAGAAATTGATGCTGGTTGTGGCAGTGGGACTGGGGCATCTGTGATGTTTGTCTGTTCTCAGCCCTGCTTTTCTGTCTCTGCTCTCCTCATCCTCTGAAGGAAACTGCTGGAGCATGCAGGGATACTGTGCACATAACACACCAGTGGCAATACATTCCTGCAGCACCATTCTCTGTGGGGAACTCTGAGACTTTATGGGGGGAAATAATGCTGGGTTGAGGTAGTTACATATGGCAAAGGGCGCAGGAAGAGAGAGGTGATTTTCCTGCAGAGATCTCTGCTCTCCTCTGCAGCTCCATGAGCTCTAATTGCTTTGAGGTCTGCCCTATCACCAAGTTTACTATGGGCATAAAAAGTCATTTCCTAATCTCTGTGCACATAGCCATCCTCTCCTCCAGCTGCATTCATGTTTTGAAGTATTTTTAACTGATTTCTACAGAAAAATGCCCCACAATCCAGATGCTGCCACTCCCAGGCACGCTGTGCCTGGCTCTGGAGGATTGAGAGAGCAGGGCTCTCTGCACCAGTGCTGTGCCACACAGCACTCACTGAGCTGGGGGAGAATTCACCTTTTTGGGACACTGCAGGTCTCTGGCAAGGCTCATCAGCAGGTCATGGGAGATGGGATCCACCAAGTTGAGGAAAGTTGCATTTTTGTAGAGCACTTCATTGAGAAATGTTCCTTCCAGTCCTAGGTCCTACAACAAAAACAGACAGTCAGGCACACAGATTTCCTCAGGGCTATATCCATGGGATGTTCTGAAAACAGGAAGTAAATCTGCTGAGGTGCCAGCTGGATGCCCAGCACAGGAAATTATCCAGCAGAGTTGGATTATCCAGCCATGTCTGACCCAGCATTACTGTGCAGCCAGAGAGCTGAATGAGATGCTGTGCTAATTTCAGCTAGTCCACCTTATTCCCACCTACCACAGGAAGGTGAGAATTCTATCATTTCCAGGCTGGCTGGAGCCTGGAGAGAATTCACTTCAGAGAAACACAGTTTTGTCAGCTCTATGTGTGAATCTGCTGAAGAAGCCAAGCAGGAAGGCTGGCTCTAAAAGCTGCTTCCCCAATCTCAGCTTTTCTGGAAGAATCAGACCTCTCTCAGGTATTTAGATGCTGCCATATGCCCTGCTGGTGGCTGGCTGAGCAGAAGTCCTGCCCACCTGTGAGAGTTTAGCTGTGCTGTGAATTTCTCAGGATGGGGTGCAATGGCAAATTTAGAGGTGGCTTCACACCACAGTCAGAGGAGCTCCTCTTCCATCTTCCACAGTGTGGGTTAGGGGAGCATCTGTGGTCCACACAACTTATCTGTGTGCACCAGGGGATGGGGCACCTTTGGAAACCTCAGCATCCTTGGGAGCAAAAAGCCTTCCCAGGGCCAAATGGATAATACTGCAAAGAACTAAGGAGAAAACAAAGAGCTAATATACTGACACAGTTATTACAATAACAAGGTACCACAGAGCTGTGAAAAACAAAAAAAGATTTTTAAAAAATGTAGGAAAGAGAGATCACATATTCCCATATGAAAAAAAATACCCTAGGAGTAGAGATGTAGAACAGAAAAACTCTCTAGTAGGTAGGGATAGTGCTGGGTTTGATTCAGTTGATAAGGAGGGCTCAGCTAAGGGAGGGAACAAGTCTTTTCCCCATTCTGTATGCAGCTGACAGGAGAAATGAATAAGCAAATGGGTGCCCCATATGTTCACACTGCTCTACTGAGTGTGTGTTCCAGGCACCACCCAGTGACTGGGAGCTAAAAAAAAAAAAAAGATGGAGTGAGAGGGGGGAAAAGCTGGATGTGTGCACATACATCACCAACAGGGGCAGAGCCATGGCTGGCAGGGGTTTGGGATCTTAACTCCAAGCACCAATCAAAGCCAGTGCCGCATCCTGCTCTGGATATGCCGGATTGAGCAGGAAGCACAATCCCAAAGAGACCCTGGCTAGAGACACAGGAAGGGAGAATAAATGAAATACTTTACCATCACTCTGTGTACACAAATGGCACCTGTAAGCGGGCAAGGAACCCAAGCAGCGGATCAGCCCTGAAGGACAGACAGCCACAGCTGGACATGGGCCAGGAGCCTGCCAAGGCATCATGCCAGTGTCTCCCTTAACCATAAGGCTTCAGGGAAATGGAGCCTCCCACAGCAAGTGTAATGTGCACAGATGAAGAAAGCTGCTGTGGGGATGGCATGGCTGGGCATGCAGCAGTGGATGTCAGAGCAGTAATTAAACTCCCCCAGTTGGAACTGTACCATTAAGATGAATCTGCATTCCCATTATAAATCCTGCCTGCAAGGGTTTTTTTTCAGTAATATAGCTGTAAATGTTCACTTCACATTGATATTCCATAAATTCTTAGCCCGGAGGCATTTTTCAGCTCATCTTACTTATTTCCCTCTCTCCCTCCCTCTCCCTCTCATTTCTTGGAAAATTTTGTACCAGCTAAAAGGTGGCTGCAGACAGCAGAATATTAAAACTCTTGCCAGTTCAGTTGGCTTAGTGCTGTTGTCTTTAAAATGACACTTTGCCATCGTCTCAGCAGAGGGAAAACAGATTATAGCAGACTTTTTGCTGGTCTAAGTCAAATGTCTCCCTGGGCTTCAGCTGAGGGATGCCCACCTAGATCAGCAGGAAAGCTGATCTGGCTCCTGCTGGTGGCATTTCTGGGGTGGATGGTGTGCAGTGGAGCTGTCCAAGTGTTCGTGTACAAAGCACACCTGCACCTGCACCTGCAGCTGTTCTCCATGCACTCCTCTGAAATGCTGGGATCTCACACCTCTGTCGGTGGATTTGCTGCCTGCCTTGCTTGCTTTTCATTATCACACCCTCTGAACGTCCCAGGAACAGTCTGCAGCCCTCAGGGGAAAACCCACTGGCAGATCCATCAGCAGGGAGCACCTGCAGGGCTGGGCAAGCAGGAGGCACACAGGGGATCCTGTGTCCTCTGCTCTGGCTGAGCTCTCTGCTCCCCTGAGCAGGCTGCAATTACAGTCCCACTGTTTCTCTGCCTTCCCTGGGGTGTTTGCACCCTGGCCCGAGGCACGGTGATGAGGTGTGGTGTAAATATCCTCCCTGTGCACTGGAGTGAACAAGGAATCTCTCTTTTTCCAGGTAACAAACAGACCCTCACCTGGGACACACTAACCCGTGACTCCCGAGAGCGTGACACTGCCAAGGTAAGGGGGGACAAATGGGGACCAAGATAAGGGGTGGATGCAGCTGTGGAGTGAGGAAAATCTGTGAGTTAGAAAAAAGCCTGATCTGAAGCTGGCATTGGATACTTGAGGAGGACTGGTGGTGATTACATGACCCCAGCCTGGGGTGTGGTACATGTTAGTGGTGCAAACCCTCCATCTCTGAAACCTCTGAGTGCTCAATGAACCAGAGGCCTTGGGGTGTTGCTGGATGGGTTCCCATCTTGCTTGGCAGAAGATGTTGTGATTACAGGATGCATGTGCCACTGTTCTGCTGTGAGCAGATGGGCAGGCAGTCACTGTTTCAACATGGCCAGGCAGAACTGGGGACCAGGAATAACATGGGGAACTGGAAAGGCAGCAGGCAACACGTGAATGTTCATGGCATGGTAATTCTCGAGCGCAGATGTGGGGAAGCCAGGTGTTTAACTGATCCTGAAAGGAGCTTAGAAATGACCCTGCATTCCATATGGCCCTGTGCCTGAGCACTCAAACCCTGCCTGTTCACAGATGGACCTTCTGGAGACCTCCCGGGTCTGTGGAAGGTTTCAGTGCTTCAGTCTCCAGGAGAGGTGCTGAGCACTACAGAAAATGGCATTCTGTGGTTCTGGCCTCTGGCATACCCTAGTAAAGTCTGGTCATGGTACATCACCACATCCATGAAGTGAGTGCCTGCCTCTCTTTCTTCACAAGCTTCTTGCAAAAATGCCTTCCCAAAACTGCCTTAAATCTTATTCAACCCTTGTCTGCCATACTGGTGCACACACAGAGGTTTGCTGCGAGTTTATCTGTCTACATGTGTGGCAAGAAGAGTGTGGTGCTGGTAACAATCTTCAAGTGAATGCTGAAGTAGCGGACAGGAGAAGCAGAGATGTAATTTTGGTCCTGTGCATTCTCACCTGTGAGTGTGTAACTTCCTGGCAGCCCAGGGCAGTGAGCACCACTGTCAGATGTGTGGTAAAACCCTGGACATGCAGAGCAGGCAGGGCTGTGCATGCAGCTCCCTGCAGCTGGTGGTGTGGGTGACCGAGCATCCAGTGAGCCAGACCCTGCTCCACTGCACTCACACCCAAAGGCCACTTGCTACTAAGGAAGAGATAATGCACATTGCCAAGATGAAGTTAGATCATCCTTATCTAATGAAGCAACACGACAAGCTACAAACCGATGGTGTTTGATGTCCCCATCAGAGGTGGGCTTTGCCCCCGGTGCCACCAGTCACAGAGCTGCCTGCAGTTTGGGGCAGCTGAGTTTGCCTGGAAAGTGATGGAAGCAGTGAGTGATGGAGGAGATGGCTCCGTTCCAGCAGCAGGGCTCTGTCCTCAGCATCAGTTTGGCACCACACTGTCTGCACACTGCCTGTGCTGTTCCTGAATGGCGGCAGACTGAGACGTGCTCCCACTGATACACTGACCCCTTTACCTCTCCTCTCAGCCTCGACTGTCCCAGAGGTGCCCTCCAAAGCCATTTTGGGGTTTCCCAGGCTGCCTGAGTGGCCATAACGGGATGTGGTGGCAGTAGGGCAGCAGTGGCTTTTTTCTGGAGGGGCATCAATCTGAGCCCACCCTCGGGCTGCCATGGAGGGGTGTGGATGGGCACAGCCCAAGCCAGGACCCCCCTTCTCCTGCACAGTCCCCCTCGCAGCTCCCCCCAGCCCCTCTCTGTGCCCCGGCAGCCGGGCCAGCTGGGAGGTGGCTGATGTCCCCTGGCACGGAGGGCACGGAGCGGGGCACGGAGCAGAGAAAGGCAGCACAAAGAGCCCCCCAAGGAAGGCTGCACACCCCGCGCCGGGCAGGGGGCTCCTGCACCGCGGCTCCCGCAGCCCCGCACGGCCCTTTGTCCCTGCCCGCATCCCGCATCCCGCATCCCGCTGTACCTTCCTGAGCAGCCGGAGGATGTGCACGGCGTGCTCCCGCTTGTGCTCCCGGATGGTGGCCTGGATCTCCCGCAGCCACCCCACCCGCCGCACGTAGGGCGCGGGCGATGCTTTCCGCAGCACCCCGGGCAGCTTCTGCGGGTGCAGCAGCAGCGACGAGAGGTGGAAGTCGCCGCGGCCGCTCTCCAGCCTGCCCGGGCACGGCTCCTCGCCGCTCTCCTCCTCCAGGCTGCTCTGCCGGCTCAGCCGGGAGCCCATGGCCGCGCTCCGCCGCGCTCGGGCCGGGCGGGCTCGGGGCTCGGGGCTGCGGGCCGGGGGAGGCGCCGCGGAAGGCGGAGGGTGCGGGCTGCCCCGCCCGGCGGCCCCGCCCCGGCTCCCCGAGCTCCCGCGGCTCCGGTGCCCCGCTCCGCACCCGCTCGGCACCCGCCTCCCCCGGCCGGGCAGCCCCGGGAGCCTCCTCCTCCTCCTCCTCCTCCTCCTGCCGGGCTGGCTCTGCCCGGAGATGCTCGCTGGGGAGGACAAAGAGAGGCGCGGGTGCTGCCGAGACTGCTCCTGCCATCCAGCTGTTCTATTCCCGGACAAACTCTTCGAGCATCGCAAAAGGTTGTCTAGATTAATAGTAGTTCAAAGCACACCATCTGCAGGGAATGCTTCTGTGGGCTGTGTTTTCTATCAGTCTGCTGTTGGACCCAGAGGAGGTGTTTTACTAATCTAGAAAGTGGCAGGAATTTTGCCCACCACCCGTCATCTGCAACTGATAGTACGATGCTGGCACTGTTCCTCACCTGCTGTGGGTAGAACTGTTTTCCTTGTGTGCATCCTTCCCTCCTCCAGCAGTGCACGGCAAGTTTAGCACATGCTTTTCCTCAGACAAAATCACTGCCATCCAACAGGATGGGAAAAAACAAAGCCTGGATCCCATCTCCAGCCACCGAGATCTTGCAGGCAGCTCAGTCATGCTCCCAGCACAACCAGTGGCTCAGCCTGCCCTACTTTTGGGAACTGGAGCCATAAGCTGGCTTCTATCAGGACTATCAGCACAGGGAGCCCAGCAGGCTGTGGGTCCTGCATGCAGAGCAGGGGGAGCTGGAATGTGAGGGCACACAGCTATAGGAACAACCTGGGGTTCCCACTGCCTTGTGCATCCATGGACAAGCATCATCCAATGCATCTGTGGAAGGATGTTGTGGCTGTTGGGCTCTCACTCGGGGGGAATGGGGATGGCCATGGCTTTTTGTGCTACAGAGCCTGCAAGGATCATTTTCCTTCTCAACCTTCCTCTGAGCCATGAATGGGGATGGAGATGTGGGTGCTTTGCATCATGACAGCCTCTTTCAGATACTCTGCTGGTGATTCCTGTCTGGCTTGAAGAGACAGAGACAAAACGGGGCTGGACTCTAAAGCAGCCTGGCTAATGCATTAATTTTGTCAGAGTGTCTGTGCAACCCTCTAACCATGGTAGGTCAGATTCTGAAGGCCCTTCTCAGAGTTTTCCTCAGCTGACCAGACAAAAGCCCTGACTGTCCATCTGCCCATTCATTTGTCCCCTCCCTGCTCTGAGCACCTGCATGAGGGAAATTAGCATCAACAGATCTTGAGATATGGCTGAGACTGACTCAAGCTAATCCCATTTGGAGGGAGTAGATGCTGAGTAAGGACTTCTGGATCTGGTCAGAGAGCTTTGAGAGAGGCTGGGTCAAGAGAAAATCACTCATATGGGGTGCAGTGCTACAGCTGCAGGATTGTCACCGGGAGCAAAGGGAAGGACAAAAAGTAAAGGTGACAAAGGAGGGGTGCACAATGGCCTCTCCCTGCTGTCTGGCAGCTGGACAGCTGCCATAAATCCATGCTTCTGAGTGCTGCTGAAAGGAGCAGCAGCAATAGAGGCTGTGGAACCAGAGCATCAGTTCATGAGCAGAATGGCTTTGTGTGGCTCACTTGTCTCACCCCTTATCTCTGAGAGTCAGGAGGAAGCACAATCTGCAGTTTACTCGTGCTGGGGTGGAACCAGGTGGGCCGTTCTGAGGCAGTGGGAGAAGCAGGGCACACAAGTGGCTCAGAGGATGGCACTGTTACCAGGATACCCCTCCTCTGCATGTGGCTTGGCAATATCCTGCCACGGAGCAAATCCTCTTAACAAACAAACAATTGCAGGGCAGCCCAGCTGTCTCCCGGCTGTGCTTTAGCACTGGGAGCACTACAATAGAACGGATAATGGGAGCTAATGGGAAACACACCAGCGCTCCACTTGGCTTCCCTGAAGGAGAATGCCTGGCCAGCAGCTCTCTGGAGGCTGAGATAATCCTGCCCTAGCTGTGTGTGCCTCCAAAGGGCACATAGCAGGTAGTGCATGCACTTCCATAGCTGAGATGGTCAGCAAGGGGAGGAGGCAGGAGTTTGCTTGGAAAGAGTGGACTCTTGTGTCAGAGTCTGCATCCTCTGGTGCTAATGCAGCCCTAGGAGAGAGTGAGCCAGCATGCAAAACCCAGGAGATACCAATCTACAGGAGTGTCCCCACCTTCCTTTCATCTCTGCTGCAGTGCCAAGGGCACCCACAAACTTTACACAGAGATAGATCAGCTCAAGAGCTGGTTTGGCACAACAGAGTGGGAGCTGGGGTTTCTCACAAGGACCACAAGCTGTGGGTTTGAGACTTGGAAATCCCATCCCCGTGGGTATTTTAGCACCTCTCAGAAGGATGTGATCTTGTTTCTAAACTGAATGCGGGGTACATGGTGCTGCCAACTGCATCTAGCTGGGTGCAGCATGACTGAGTTAATTTTACCAAAAATTGCTCCTAACATGAGAAATGGGAAAAAGGGAAAGCAGAGATCCTTTCTCTATTCACTCAAATTCTGTGCTATGAGCACATCTCCTTGTCACCCAATGCCCAGGAATGGGAATGTTCCAGTTCCTTGTCTTTCAGGCAAGTGGGGAGAGTTCAGATCAGTGCCAGGGCAGAAGGACAACTGTACAGAATCAGCACAGGATCCCATTCCTCTTTCCCCTGGGGTCCTCAATTAGCAATGGTTAATAGAGGGTGTCCAGCAAGGAGGATAAAACCAGGGGCATGTAGGTCAGTGTGTTGCTGGGTACTCTCCTTACCATGAGCCATCCGTAGTTCAGGAATTTCCTGAGATGTGGATCTCTGCATTTAATAGGATTTTCAAGTTTTTCCTAAACCCATTTTTGAGCCTGAGAAAATTTTGGGTATCCACAGCAACTTATGGCACTGTTCAGCTGTGTGAAGAAATATTTACTTTGTTCTGAATCTGTCACTCACTGTTTTCATTTGGTGCTTTTGTAGCTTAAATATTGGAAGAGGCAGCAGGCAGTCATTCCTCTTTCATTTTCTCCAAGTCACTCTCAGATAAACCCCTGCTGTGCCCCCTCTCAGGTTTCTGCTTCCCAAATTGAGGAGTGTTGGGCTTGTACAGAAACCATTTCATCCTTAACCAAGTCCCTGCCTCTCCTCTAGCCCTGCTGCAGAGGAGCAGCCATGGGGCTGCAGCTGCACCCTGGAGCTGCCTGGGAGCACGCTGGGTTTGTGATCTTGCTCTGGCTGCCAGCACTCTCTTGGATTTTTTTGATTGTGCTCAAGCTTGAGCTGATGCTTTTATTGAACACTGCAGCCTTGCTCTTGCTATCACTTGGCCCCCGTGACTCAGTTTCCCATTGGACTGGGGAGGGGATAAACATTGCTTACCCCATTTTTATGAATCCACACTGGCAGTCATGGCCAGGGATTTCCATGTTGTCCATCCCTGCAGAGTCTGCAGCCCGTGCAGCTGGGATGGGAGTTTGGGCTCCCATCTGTGCCCAGGGAAGCTTGTGGCTTCCTCCTTGGCATGGCAGAGGGGCTGCCTGGAGTGGGCACTGCCTGATGTGCCCTGGCCCTGTGTGCAGTGCCAGAGCCCGTGCCACAGCAGTCCCTGCTGCCCTTTCTCCATGCCCATCTCTGCAGTGCCAGTGCCATGGCAGTCCCTGCTGGAGCTGCCCTTCCCTGGCACAGCCGGGCTGTGTCCCCAATCCCAACGTCCCTGCCCGTCACGGGGCTGCTCTCATTTGTATGCTGGTCAAGCTGGCTTCCAATGACAATCCTAATTATGTTTGCCTTGTGTATGATGGAGGTTACATTTCTGACTGATTTTGCTGGGCTGGAGGTGTAATTGATTAATTTAGAGTTTAAGAAGGGAAAGAGGATTAAGGCGGAGGTGAGGCTGTGCTGCCAGACGCTGCATTGACTGCTTCACACTTTCACAGCTTCAGCTTTTGTTTGCCTGCAAACCAGCTTGTCTGAGCTCCCAAGTTGTTGTTTCTCGTGGCTCTGAGCTTGCTGGCAGCCAAGGATCCTGCTGGGAAGGGAGCTGCAGCTCTGGAGACATTCATGCACAAAGAGCTAGTGCAGGCTCCAGATTTAATTCCACTGTATCTAGGGGGCAAATGCACTTGGTTTGGCCATGAGCTTTTCATGTGGGAGCTCCATATCCCAAATACCTGCAAGCTCTGGACTGAACGAAGCAGCAGACCTGCAGAAGATCCATCTGTCCATGACAGTGCAGTTTTGGGGAAGAATTCCTCTTAATAACAACCAGTATTCAGTAGCAGCTCCATATCCCAAATACCTGCGAGCTCTGGGTTGAACGAAGCAGCAGACATGCAGAAGGTCCATCTGTCCATGACAGTGCAGTTTTGGGGAAGAATTCCTCCTAATAACAACCAATAAGGGGATTTCTTTCCTGAAACTGCAGAGCACGAGGAGATGGGGAGATACAAGATGAACACAGCATCAGCTGGGCTGTAGTCTTAGGGATTTCCTGCAGCATCAGTGCTGGTGGAAGCAGCTGCACTCAGGCAGTCACTGCTGGGGCTCTGTATTTGATGGAAAAATGGCAGCAATAACCCATGTAACATTCATTAGGTCTTAAACTTTTTGCTTCTTGCAGCTGAGGCTCTCTTTGCAGCCCACGAGGCCCTTGGTGGTGCTCTGGGTCTGAGGCAGTGATGTGTATTCAAAAGGACAGAGTTCTGCTATGTAATTATGGACACTGGTCTGCTCATTATTGCACAAATTAATCAAGTTCTTGCAGTGCCCATAAAAGCAGATTTGCTGGGCTGTTTATTGCCTGCATAGAGAATATTAACAACCTGTTACAGTGAAATTGTGAGCACAGGGAAGGTCACCAGTCTGCTCCAGTGACACATGGCATTTCCTTGATTTCTCAGCACAGGGGAATTCAGAGCTTCTGCTGCTTTCACAGTCAATCAGTTTGGGAACTGAGGATTTCTGTTACCTCCATTCTGGGAGCACACTGCATCCATTTCATTTAGATTCATTTCCCCTTGATTAAATTAAGGTGGGCTGTGAGGATGCTGTGAGGTTTGGACTGACAGCCCTGCTTTGAGCTGCTGCAGTGGCTGTGGTGCCTGGCAGCAAGGCAGGGCTGGAAGCACCACCAGAGATGTTCCTCACTGCTCTGGGAGCCCTGGGGCTGGCCAGACCCCCCTGTCCCAGGCAGGGAGGGAATCACACCCCTGCAATGTGGGGCGCATCTTCCAGCCCTGAGGGTGTGACCGTGCTCACAGGGGTCTGAGGGTGAGGGAAGAGATGAGGATCTGACTCCACGTTTCAGAAGGCTGATTTATTATTTTATGATATATATTTCATTAAAACTATAGTAAAAGAATTCTTCTATACTACTAGAAGAAAGGATTTCATTGGAAGGCTAGCTAAGAATAGAAAAAGAAGGAATGATAACAAAGGTTTGTGGCTCAGACTCTCTGTCCGAGCCAGCTGACCGTGACTGGCCATTAATTAATAACAACCACATGAGACCAATCACAGATGCACCTGTTGCATTCCACAGCAGCAGATAATCAATGTTTGCATTTTGTTCCTGAGGCCTTTCAGCTTCTCAGGAGGAAAAATCCCAAGGAAAGGATTTTTCATAAAATGTGTCTGTGACACTGTGGGGGCTTGCACAGGGTGGCAAGCTCTGGTGCTCTGGCACATGTAGCTTTTAAGAGGCAGAAATGTCTGATTTTACACTACATCCCTCTGGAATCCCCTTTATTTTTGTGTGTGTGTGTGTCATGAAAATATTTCTGAAGAGCTTTTAGAAAACCTGGCTTAGAAGCTCCTCATTTGAAAGCTAAGGGCTGGAGTTATGGTTTCATAAAAGAATTAAACCATCTTGGCTTCGAAGCTCCTCATTTGAAAGCTAAGGGCTGGAGTTATGGTTTCATAAAAGAATTAAACCATCTTAAGCCCCTGCAGGAGAGGCTGAAGGCAGCACCTGGTGCTGCTAAGCTCCTTTTGGAATTTGAAACCACTAAGTGCACAGATTATACTGGCTCTAAGCATCTTAGCAAGCAGCTCTAAACCACTGAGGGCAACCACAGGCCCTGGGGCAGTGGATGGACCAGGCAGGGAGGCCAGGCTGTGGAGTTTGAGCAGACACAGAGCATGGAAGTGCTGCTGGCTGGTTTGAGGGGTGCTCAGTGCTCCCATCACTGGCCCTGGCAGAAGGAAGCCAGTCCAGCCAGCACAGGACACATTAGATCACATCCTTCACATCATTAAACATCCTTCTGCTGAGGAGATGGCCTCCCTGACAAAGACTCTCATGTTCTGCAAAGGTCTCAGCACTTCTTAAAGTGTGTTTACAGTTCATGGAAGGCCTGGAAAAGCAACCAACTGGTTTTATTTCTGTTCAGTTTGACTGTTTTTTCTCTGTGACGGTGTTCACAGGGGTTCTTGGATGAGGGAAGAGACGAGGATCTGACTCCATGTTTCAGAAGGCTTGATTTATTATTTTATGATATATATTACATTAAAACTATGCTAAAAGAATAGAAGAAAAGGTTCTCATCAGAAGGCTAGCTAAGAATAGAATAGCAAAGAATGATAACAAAGGCTTGTGGCTCAGGTCTCTCTCTGACCCAGTTGGCTGTGATTGGCCATTAATTAGAAACAATTCTATGAGACCAATCACAGATGCACCTGTTGCATTCCACAGCAGCAGATAACCATTGTTTACATTTTGTTCCTGAGGCCTCTCAGCTTCTCAGGAAGAAAAATCCTAAGGAAAGGATTTTTCATAAAAGTTGTCTGCAATATTTCTCCATTTATATCCAAAGATAAAAAGACATCTCTTGTCTAAAAAAAACCCAAATGTTCAAAGAAGCAGAACTTGGAGTGGGAATTGAGGCATAAAAGCCCTTTTGGAGCATTTCCCTCTCTGCCCAGCAGCCTTTCAGGGCAGGTTGTTCCACACAGCGACCCAGCATTCAGATTTAGGTGGCTGAGCAGGAGCAGGCGTCCAGGCCTGTCACTGAGAGCCTGCTGTGGAAGGGGTTCTCTGCTGTTCTGTTCTTCTCAGCCTCTGGACCCTGGACTGGAGCTGTCCCCAGGACCTTGCATGGGTCTCTCTCCAGGTTTTTTCACCAGGGCCACCCACTCCTGCCTTTAGAAGGTAAAGCCAAACTGCCCTGCTTGACCATGGATGAATTTGGATTTTACACTGCAGGCATCTGAATTAATTTTTGCTCCCACCTACAACACCCTGAGGGATTCCCCCTGTGGGTTTGACCCAGGTGGTGCCTGGCCCCACTGCACTGCAGGGCAGTGCCAGGAGCAGCCACACAGGAAAGGGCAGTGCTGCTGGAAAAGCAAACAGGCTTTTCCTTGGAGACTGGTCTGTGTCATTAATACCTGGCATCACCCAGCTGCTCAGCACAAAAGCTCTTTTGGGCTTTGCCAGGCTCAGGTTTGGTTTGGATAACACCCGTGCGTGCCACTTGTGCCCTCCCAGTGCCCAGAGCTTGCTGCTCAGTGCACATCCCTGCACATGCCAGGGATGGAGCCGCTCCAGGCAGGCTCTCAGAGCCTGTGATCCTCACCAGAGGCACTAACTGGGTTAACCTTGAAATAAAGTGAATTTCTAATGGCACAACAGCACAGGCCAACATGCAAACCTGCACCTTGCCATCCCTTTTTTCTGTCACCACAGAAAGCACTTTGGCTTTTCCTGTGCTGACCACAGCAGTTCTTGTTTGCCTCAGCGCGTCAGCCCACGCTGTTCATGGGGAAGGAATTTCATCCACACCTTAAAGAAATTGAGGAAGATGAGGCTGGGAAGGCTCTGGGCTGCAGGTCCTGCCTCAGCGATTGCAGAGCTGAAAAGGAAGAAAACCAGGAGAAAGAGTGAGCTGCTTTAGAGGAGCTCCCTTGTGACAAATGCTTGGAGAGCAGTGACTAAGGACATCCCTCCTCTGCACATGATCCCACAGGACAAAGGACAGGTGCTGGTGCCACTCCTCAGAGCTGGCCTGAGCCCACAGGGACCACTGGTGGGGTCCCTGCCCTGGCTGCCTCTCTGCACACTCCGGGGATCAGGTGTTGTTTATTGTATTGTCCTGGGGGCTGATGGCCAAGGGGCAGCCACAGTGAAACAGGACAGACCCTCCCAGGGAGGATTGTCACCCTCCTTTTGATGCAGTTTGAACCAAACCAGGTATATTCAGTTTATATATTCAGTTTATGTATTCAGTTTTGACTGCCTTTTGATGCAGTTTGAGCAAACCAGGTATATTCAATTTGTATATTCAGTTTATATATTCAGTTTTGATTGACTTTTGATGCACTTTGAGCCAAAACAGGTATATTCAGTTAGTATATTCAATTTATATATTCAGTTTTGACTGACTTTTGATGCACTTTGAGCCAAACCAGGTATATTCAGTTTATATATTCAGTTTATATACTCAATTTTGACTGATTTTGGTGCAGTTTAAGCCCAACCAGGCATATTCAGTTCATACATTCAGTTTTGACTGCCTTTTGGCGTATTTTGAGCCCAGCCAGGTACACTCAGTGCCCTGAGCTTGGCGAGGAGCGGCAGATCCCGGCGCGGGGGCACGGATGCCACAGCCCTGCTGGGTTATGCAGCCTCCCCGCAGCCCTGGCGGCGCTTTGGCGGGACAGGATGGGATATGAGCGGGTGCAGCGGGGCAGTGACAGCGGGGACACCCCACGGAGGGGACAATGGGATGGCAATGCCATTCCACTGTCAGAGCCCCTCGGGCAGTGACAGAGGGGACAATGGGATGGCAATGCCATTCCACTGTCAGAGCCCCTCGGGCAGTGGGGACAGTGGGATGGCAATGCCATTCCCGTGTCAGAGCCCCTCGGGCAGAGGGGACAATGGGATGGCCGATGCCATTCCCGTGTCGGAGCCCCTCGGGCAGAGGGGACAATGGGATGGCCGATGCCATTCCCGTGTCGGAGCCCCTCGGGCAGAAGGGACAGTGGGATGGCAATGCCATTCCCGTATCAGGGCCCCTCGGGCAGAGGGGACAATGGAATGGCCGATGCCATTCCGGTGTCGGAGCCCCTCGGGCAGAGGGGACAGTGGGATGGCAATGCCATTCCCGTATCAGGGCCCCTCGGGCAGAGGGGACAATGGAATGGCCGATGCCATTCCGGTGTCGGAGCCCCTCGGGCAGAGGGGACAGTGGGATGGCAATGCCATTCCCGTGTCAGAGCCCCTCGGGCAGTGACAGAGGGGACAATGGGATGGCTGATGCCATTCCCGTGTCAGGGCCCCTCGGGCAGTGGGGACAGTGGGATGGCAATGCCATTCCCGTGTCAGGGCCCCTCGGGCGGCGGCAACGCCGGCTCCGGCAGCGCCTCCCGTCTGTGCCATCTAGTGCCCGGCGGCAGGAGCGGCGCGGAGCCGGGCTCTCACCGGCAGGACGCGGCCCGGCTGCCCCGAGCAGCGGCTCTGCCCTCCCGCGATGGAGCAGGAACCCTGAGATGCCGCCGCGCCGGCCCCGAGAGCGGCCCCAGGTAGGAGCGGGAGCGGGGCCGGGACGGGCGAGCGGAGCCGCGGCTCTGCCGGGCTGCAGGTGAGCTGGGCTGGGCGGGAGCGGCTCCGTGTGAGCTCCGGGCAGGGACACGGAGGCTGGAGCTCCTGGGAACCCCTCTGCTTTTCAGGCATTGTGCTCTGAGGCTGCACACGTGTTTTAAGGGATGAAAATAATGATCTCTGACTGGAATTCTCCGCTGCAGTTAGCTGTACTTGAGTGAGCACCCTAGACTGAAGACACTTTATTTTTTAGTGTGTTGTGCATAATCTTTGTTATGTCATTTCTTAGCTAAATTCCTTTTATTATTATTTTTTCAAAAGTTTCCATGGTTGTAGCTTGATTTGCCAGCTTTGATTCTTAACTCTGCCTCTGTCCTCTTTTCCCTTTTCAAAGGAATACTTTTCCTCTTTACAGACCCAGTTTCATTTATAAGCTTTAAGTAAGAGCCAGTGATTCAGGAGCTAACAAATTCTTGCTTCCTTCTTGCTGCATTTTTCCCCCAAATCTTTGTAAGAGATTTAATGGTGATGTAAGGAGCTTCTAACTCAAACCCAACAATATATATCTGTTTAATATATATCTTTGATAAACATATTGGTTATCAAAGCCTGGTATTACATATTTCTCTATATTGAATTTCATCAGCTATTATTTGCCCTGCTTCACAGATGTTTTTAAGTTTTGAAGTTTTCCACAACTTTTGCTAGCTCCATATGTTAACTTTATTATTTCATTACTGGATCACAAGTAAATATATTAATCATGCTGCCTGTGGCATCCATAGGACAACCCACTCAGCTCTTTCCACTTGAAGTTTTGATCATTCCTTCTTCTCTTGTAACTTTTATTGGATTAAAAATGATCACCTGGCAGCTGCTTCCTAGGATATCCTGTTGGTGATTTTAGGGAGTTAGTAGTTAAACTGAGCATATCCTTGTTCTTGGGATCACATCCAGCATCTGTGAGCTCTGCTCCTCTTCCCTTGTGAACCTGTCTGTGGCTTTGCCTCTCCAGGATTTATTGCACAGGCACATTGTGCTGCCTCTGGAATGTAACATTTCCTACTGATTTTATTTTTCCCTTGGTACCTAAGTAAGGCTGATTGCTTGGGAAGTCTTGGGAGCCTTTTCAGCTGTGAGAAGGTATCAGAGCCCCTTAGCACCTGGTAGGGGACTGGATGTAGAGAAAGCCTGGGGGTTTTGGAGTGGGCCTGCTTAGAGCTCTCCTGGCTCTGCTATTGATCTTGGCATGTTCCTGCTTTTGAAGGGACTGATCTTTGAAACCAGGCTCCAGGAAATCATTTAAGGATGTGTTTGCATCCTGCTGAGCACTGAAACTGTGAGGATTTCGGTGGGAAGGAAACTCATCTTGAAAGCGACACAGTCCTTATCTGCCTTCCCTAATTAGCACTCTGTCTTCCTGGGGGTGATACCCTCTACAGCATCCCCTTGGCAGCAGGAAGCAGTGCTGGGGTTAAATCCCCACTTGGCCAAGGCTTGCCTGTCCTGTGCCCTGTGATCTCTGTATGTGAGCTGCCTGAGCTGGGGCAGGTGCCTGCTGTGCTGTTTGCACACCTGGGGTGCCCTTCAGCCAAGGCACAGCTGGTTCAGCTCCTCACAGCTCTGTAAACTCTTTTATTGCTGTCTCTCAGTTTCTGGGGTTTCACACCTTCCCCTGTGTAACCCACTCCCAGGTCTGCTGTGGGCCACAGCCAGGCTTTAAAGTGTTTGGGTGCCAGCAAGAATCCATTCTGTGGTTTGTTCCCAGAGCTGCTTAATTTTAACAGGGAAGCCCAAAATCTCTGCTTTGCATGAAGGCAAATGGAGACTTGGACAGGTGATGTGATTTATTACAATAATTTGGCCCCAGAAACAGGAGAAAACCCTTTAACTCCCCACACCTCAGTGCTGTAACCCCAAGGCCACATGAAACCCTTGCAGCAGGGTCAGGGTGGGTGCCCAGCTGTAACTGGGGGGGTTTGGTGCAGGGGGATCCCCTCCCCTGTGCTGAGGAGGCCTCACCTTCATCATCATCATCTTCATCCTCTCTCGTGGCACGCAGGGCTGTGCTGGGCAGGGCTCAGCTCAGGAAGGGGCTGTGTGTGTGACAGCTGTGTCCCCAAACGTCCATCCCAGCTTTAATTACTCTGACACTGCTGCCTGGCTGTTATTAGCAGCTGAGAAAATCTGAGTGTGATTTTAATAAGCTGAGAGTAATGCAATTTGTCTTTTCTGTTGTACGAGATGCTTTGCAAATAAAAGCTGTAATTAAAAAGCACATGCACAGGGCAAGCAGCAACTGTGCTGTGGGTGTGTGGCTGCTCTGTGTGCAGCATGCCTGGCACATGGCCTGGCACAGGGTCCCCCTTTGGGACATCATGGGGTTCCTGAGAGAGTATAAAAGCTGCAGCATGTAAAAACTGCAGGATTTGCCTCAATTGTGCCTTTTACAAAAGGCTCTTCCCTGTCTTCACAGATGCCCTTTGATATGCTGTTGGTTTTTGATAAGAATAAGTCCCCTGGGTGTCATCCTCCCCATTGCTTTTCATCCCTGTCACTATTGTGTTTCTGTGTTCTCACCCAGGAGCCCAAATTAGCTCCAGGCTGGTGGGATCCCTGTGGCAGAGGCCAGTGGGGCAGCCAGGGTGGCATGGGGGGAGCCAGGAAGCCTTTTCAAGAGCAGCCAGCTTTTCTGAGAGCCTCAGATGTGAGCAGGCAGACCAGGCCCTGGACCCTGCCTCTCTTTCCTGCTCCTTCCTGCTCTCTTTAAAAAAATCCATATCTATAAAAGGATAATCTCTTTTATCTAGTCTTCTCTCTCTGCACAATTCTGTCCTGCCCTGCTGGAGTTCAAGGTTCGTTTCTGGCAGTGGGAGCTCTCACAAGGAAGCAGCCCTGTTAAACCCCAAGGTCTGTTTTCTGTTTTTCTGGCTGTGGGAGCTCTCACAAGGAAGCAGCCCTGTTGAACCCCAAGGTCTGGCTCCCACAAACCCCTGTGACACGTCAGGCTGACCTCAATGCAAGGTGTTCCCCTTCCTCAGTGCTCTGGGGCAATGTGTGGGTACAAGGTGGGAGGCAGAGGCACAGCAGAAAATGGTTATACCCACAGCATGAGGGCCAGAGCTGTTGGCTGGGCCTCTGATGCTGTGGGTATAACCATTTATACGGTTATAAATATAACCATGTTCCATAAAGCAATGTTCCCAGAGTAGGAACATTGCTCCAGCCTGGGGAAGCCCTTTTGCCTCTCTCTGCTGGGGAAGGTGAGCTCCTTTCCCATGGAAGGCCACTCTACCCCTGCAAAAGTCCATTTGTGCCTGGTTGCTGTGGCTCTGCAAGTTTAGGAGGTGTGAGTGCTTGTAGTGGGAGACACCCTGATCTGTGGGAGTGCATTGCCCGTGGCATCCCATGCTCTGCCATTTCTGCCCTCTCTTCAGGGGTTCAAGGGGCTCAGGTGGACAGAGGGGGTTTAGGCAGCTTTGTGCTGTGCCATGCAGGTGGCACTGGCTCGTTCTGCCAGCTAAATGCAGCCCTGGCACGTTGGGCAAGCAAACCAAGCCTTCCCCAGGGATCAGGGGGAACGTGGCAGAGCATCTGTGGGTGCCAGAGGCAGTGGGAATGGGAACAGCTGTGGAAAAGCACCAGGATGTGCCCCATGCCAGCCCAGAGAGGCTGAGCAGCCCCTGTATGGGGGAGAGAGAGGGGGAGAGCTGCTGGGGCTGAGCCCCTGTGCATGGCTGTGTGTCCAGCAGGGCTGTGTGTCCATCCCCTGTGTGTCCATCCCTGTGTGTCCATCCATGTGTGTCCATCCCTGTGTGTCCATCCCCTGTGTGTCCATCCCTGTGTGTCCATCCCCTGTGTGTCCATCCCCTGTGTGTCCAGCAGGGCTGTGTGTCCAGCTCCCGTGTGTCCAGCAGGGCTGTGTGTCCATCCCCCGTGTGTCCATCCCTGTGTGTCCATCCATGTGTGTCCATCCCTGTGTGTCCATCCCCTGTGTGTCCATCCCTGTGTGTCCATCCCCTGTGTGTCCATCCCCTGTGTGTCCAGCAGGGCTGTGTGTCCAGCTCCCGTGTGTCCAGCAGGGCTGTGTGTCCATCCCCCGTGTGTCCAGCCCCCGTGTGTCCATCCCCGTGTGTCCATCCCTGTGTGTCCATCCCCTGTGTGTCCATCCCCTGTGTGTCCAGCAGGGCTGTGTGTCCATCCCCCGTGTGTCCATCCCCGTGTGTCCATCCCCCGTGTGTCCATCCCCGTGTGTCCATCCCCTGTGTGTCCATCCCCTGTGTGTCCATCCCCTGTGTGTCCATCCCTGTGTGTCCATCCCCGTGTGTCCATCCCCTGTATGTCCATCCCCTGTGTGTCCATCCCTGTGTGTCCATCCCTGTGTGTCCATCCCTGTGTGTCCATCCCCTGTGTGTCCATCCCTGTGTGTCCATCCCCTGTGTGTCCATCCCCTGTGTGTCTAGCAGGACTGTGTGTCCATCCCCGTGTGTCCAGCCCCGTGTGTCCATCCCCTGTGTGTCCATCCCCGTGTGTCCATCCCTGTGTGTCCATCCCCCGTGTGTCCATCCCTGTGTGTCCATCCCCCGTGTGTCCATCCCTGTGTGTCCATCCCCTGTGTGTCCATCCCTGTGTGTCCATCCCTGTGTGTCCATCCCTGTGTGTCCATCCCCTGTGTGTCCAGCCCCCGTGTGTCCAGCCCCTGTGTGTCCATCCCTGTGTGTCCATCCCTGTGTGTCCAGCCCCGCAGCCTGTGTGCCCCTCCCAAAGCCCAGCGTGTGCTCCCAGAGCTGTTCTGGTGCAGGCTCTGCCTCCAGCCCAGCTGGCCCCCTCACACTTTCCAGCTCAGGTTCCAAGTGCTTTGAGGCAAGGTTTGTATTGTGATCTCTCATAAACAAATGGCCATTTCTGGTGCCCTTGGCAGCGCCTAAACAAACAAACCCTGAAGGAGACTGGGACAGGCCGGAGTTGAAGCAGGCAGGGACTCTTTTCTCTGATCTGTACTTGAGGGCTGAGTCCTGTTCTCCTGGTAGCATGAGGGGACAGGAGACTGGTTGGTGTTTGAGCACCTGCCCTTTGCCCTGTGTTGTGCTCTGCCCAAAGAAGGAGGTGCTGCAAGCACTAAATCTGCCAGATTTCTGCATTCAGGCCAGTCAAGACAGGAATCTCCTTTTGTAGGAAGCTGAACTTGCCCAGTGCTTGGCTGTGGTGGCTGTGAGAGGAGCCTGTCCCACAGGTGGGCAGTGGCTCGTGGTGTGCACCAACACTGACCTGTGCTCTGCATTTCTGTCCTAAGGTCAAAACTGATGGGTTGCAAATGGCCACACAGACATGAACTGTATTGCCCAAGCCTTAGCTGGGCTAAATGTGAGCCTGGAGCACTAGGACATATTGGATCTGCAGTGACTGACTTTGAAAAGAAAAAAATCATTTATTTCCTGAGGCTGTTGGTCTGGCGAGTAAACTCAGAGAGTATAAAGTGCTGACAACCACTGGAATAAAAGAGTTGTATGTCCAGATTTTCATCTGGGGCATGAGCTGTCTTGCATGGTGTGCACCTTTGCTGTGCAGTGCTGTTTGAGCTGTTTGTGTGTCTGCTGAGCACCCTCCTCACCTGCCCACAGCAGGGAAAGGGGTCCCAGTGTAAAGGTCCATGAAACTCTTGCTTTGGGTGCTCATTCCCAAGGCAGGTTTGCCCTCTGAAGCCTGGCAGTAGTGTAGCCAGGATGTGCATAGTCACTCAGTGCAAATCACAGCTTTATCCACAGCTTCCCAGGGCCTCAGTGGGATTCCTTCCCTCACAGCACCTCACAGCCACCAGAGGCCCTTGGCTGGGTTGATTCCCACCCCTGTGTGAGCCAGTGGCCCTGCAGTGCTGGGGCAACAGGGTGGAAAGTGGGGAGCAGAGATTTGGGGGTGGTTGCGCTGCTGCTGTGCCCATCCCTCCCTGAGAGGCTCCCCCCTGACCCTACCAGTGAAATATTGCCACACTGAGGGAGCCCAGGACAGATTCTGCCTTACCAGGACAGGCTGGATTTGATGCTGAGAGGTTTCATTTGTTGCTCCAAGAGCAGTGGAGCTGATGCTTCAGCAGAAATTCCTGAGAAAGGAACAAGGAGCTGTGGGGCTTCCTGAGGAGCACAGCTCTCACAAGGCAAAGTTTGGGTGGGCTGCACACTCAGATCTCTGTGAGTCAGTGTTCATTCATGTCCAGGAATAACTTCTGAGCCTCACATCTCCAAGTCCTATTGATCCTTAAGCAGAATGAAAAGTGGACCTTGGCTCTTGCTGCTAAAGTCTGTGTTCTTCTGGTTTTAGAGCCCTCTTGCTTGGGTTAGACTTTAACAGTAATTAGTTACCCAGAAACTTTCTGTAACAATCTGCAAGTTTTCCATTAAGTGGCAAACACTTTGTCCTTCCCCCAGCACCTCTGTTGCAATGTAATCTGTCATTTTTCCCAAGGAGATGGAGGGTGCTGCCTTCACATTTTATTAATTTCCTGTTTCCAGTGGAGGAGAGCCCAAAGCCATGAGGAACACTGAGCCCAACATCCCATGGAGCAGATCAGTGTCAGCTCTGCTCTCACTTCAGCTGCCTCTGGATTTACTGTAAATATCAGGCATTGACAGGGAAGAAAGGTGATGCCTAGGAACATGGTTAAGGAATCAGGGAAAGATTCCTTATTCCAGCCCAGGCACCGACCTGCTCTGAAGCCCTGGGCAAGATTATCTCTGTTTTCCTGTCTCTGAAGATATGAATGCTTTTATCATGTGGGCCTGTAAGGCTCCCTGGCCCTGAGAGTAGCCTTAAAATGCTGTTAAGTAGTGAATTTTTTTGTGGTGATGATGAAAAGAATTCAGCAGTCTGGACAAGCTGTGGAGTTTGGAGATCTTGTAGGTGCAGCAAGTACTGGAGGTTCATATTTTGGGGGCAGCTTTGCACAGTCCCCTGTGTCTCTGTCTCTTACCATGAGTATCATCGGAAAAATAGAGGAAGGAACCTATTCTGACTTTGATCTTCCTCTTTGTGTTTACAGTTTGGGTAGAGTTTACTTTGTCACCCACCCAGCATGTTTAGGTTTTCTCCAAACAGTGGTGTAAAAACCATGCTGCACCTTGAGCAAGCGGGGAGCTTTCCTTGGGATGGATGGGGTCTGCTGCAGTTGTGGTTGCACTGAAAAGTTGCTGTTGGGTCCGGTTCTTGTTTGGATAATGATACTAGAACAACTCAATGTTAACTGTTCCTGTTTCATAGCCAATAGCTCCAAAGCCAGGCTCTCCCCAAAACAACAGAGCAAGAGGGAATAGTTTATTGAGATTATGTAATTTGCAGAAGAGTGCAATTATAGTAGAGCAAATCTTACATCTGTAAGAGAGAGCTAGTTTGTCCTGGATCTGAAAAAATCTCTTTGGCAGCATTCTTTGGCTGCAGTTAAAAGGGGTTCTCAGTTGTGTCTCTGCTTTCAAGTCCCTTGACATCACCAAAGCAGACCCATTCCAGGGGGTAAGAGAGACCCAGACTGTGGTGTGCTCCTTGCAGGACTGGAAATGGCTCCTTTGCTTGAGATGGCACAGTGTTGTGTGCACAGGGGACATCTCTGGCTGTAAAAGTAACCTGTGAACAGGTAAAGGCACAGCTCTTCTCCACTTCAGCTCACTGAGCATTGCACAAGCAGCCCTTCTGGCAAGGGTCATTCCCAGATCTTCTTCATTCCCAGATCTGCCTTCCCCACCCAAATCTGAGAATTACCCACAGAGGCTCCTGTCAGAACGAGGTTTTGGTTCTCAGAACTGGTGGCATTTGTTTGGCTGCTGTTGCCTGATCCTGTGGATCTTGGTGCAGTTCCTGGTAGAGGACAGTAACTCTGTGAATTCCACTTTGTGAAAGCCTGGACTGGCTCCTGCCTTTCCCAATTGCCTCATCTGAGAGCACACAGAAACTTCTTGTTAGCCCTGGACTCTCCCTTTATACAGCAATCACAGACCTACCCAACTGATTGCTGATTGTTTATTCAGCAGTCACTGACCTACCCAACCTTTGAATTAGACACACCTCATCCCAATGCCTGATGTGGCTCTTCATGGTCAAACAAGCCCTTCAGTGAGTTGTTGGTGATGGAGAGAGATGGGGAGGCTGACTAGGTGATCAGAATCTGATTTTATTGTGGCATATAAACATTTATATACTATTGCAGGGACACTGGTAACGTGCACTGCAATGATTGGTTAAAATCACATACACAAACTTATGCATATAACAGCATCTCTTGCTTGCAGAGTTTAATGGGATTTTCTTTTTCTGGTAAACCTGTCTGATTTAATCTTCTTGCAATTCAGGTCTAATTTTAAAAGTTCCGTTTGCTTTTGCCAAGGCATCCTGTTATCAAATCTGTTATCTTAACCAGGTCCAAAGTCCATCATCTGTCTTGTGTCCCCCAACATTCCAACAGTGAGTGATCACCAAAACTGAAATGAAGGAAGTCAAAAATGACTATTTTCCCTTTGGACAGCAGTGGCACATCCTTGAGAGATTTCCTCTCCATTCACAGGGTTCAAGATTTCCTCTGATGGAGAAGGGGAGGATGTGCCTCTCAAGTCAGTGTCCAAGACTGATGTGCCTCTTCCCAGGTCAGTGTCCAAGACACCACCATTTATGGGATGCACATTTCTTCTCCTCTATAAATCTCTCAGCCCTTTTGGCCATGGAGCTGGGCAGTGCTCCAGCATCAACCACCTTGGAAGAGTGTAGGAATGGGATTTTCTCTGTCAGGATGGGTATGGGGTCTCCAGTGCTCCAATGCAGACAGTGTCCTCCCTGTCAGGACTGGCGCCAGGGAAAACCAGCAACTTGGCAGAGAATTGTTTGATGCACGAAGAAAAGAAACAACTCTGCCAGCACAGATTCACTCCTGGGACTACCTAATATCAAAGTATTGTCTCCATTCAAGTCTGATCTTTGCTCCCCACCCTGTGCACTGTTCCCTTTGCCGTGAGAAAGTTCGGCACGGAAGGCGCTGGACCACTCTGTTCTCATCTTGCCCTGTGAGCCAGCAATCCTCCAGGGACAGGGAAGGGGAAGGGTGGCAAGCCTTTACTGCTCAAAGATAGGGCTTCATTACATCACCCTCCCCTCCTGACCACTCCCATATATGAAGCCTTGCTGCCACTCAGCTCTGTGGGACCGGTCCTGTTTTTGGCTCCGGAGAACTCTTGAGGAACAAGGGGCAGGAGAACCAGGCAGAAGAGCCTTCCTTTGATGTCACTGGCTGAAGGTGAGCTGCAGAGCTTTTAAAGGAGTGAGTAAACAGCTGGTTTTATCTTGGCATCTCCATTTTGGTTGGACTGGGGTGTGAAATAGAGGAGTTGTTTCTTCCCCTTTATTGCGTACCTCTCCAGCTCGTTAATCCTATTTCATTAAAGGCTGCCTTTGTTTCACAAGCCTGCAGGCTCAGGTTTGGAGAGCAAGTGTTTGTCCCTTGCAAGGATGGACAGGACCTGATCTGCTGTGTTGCTTTTGGCTTGGCTCAGGCAGCAAAGGCAGCAAAGGCAGAAGGGTCTCTGTCCAGGCTCCCTGAGCAGCTGCTGGGCCACCCTGTGGGGAGCTGCCATGGCTTGGCAGGGTCTGATGGACTCAAGGGTTGGGGCTTCTGACAGGCTGAGATGAGAGCAAGGACCTGGAAGTCTGGTGAGCTGGGATCTCAGTCCCATCACTGGGGCCCATTCACCTCTGCATGGCCCATCCGACCCTTTGAAGGTACTACCCACCACCCAAGCTGATAGTACCTTTGAAGGTACTATCTTCCACCCAAGCTGATGCTCCTTTTTGGGTTATAAAGGTCTGTGGAAAATTTGGTGCAGAGTCATTGGCCCGAGTATCAATTTGACCCTAGTTTTATAGGTGGCATAAATGACAAGGATTGCTGATAAGAGAAGTTCTGTTTTGGCAAGCTGACACAGGAAAGGCTCCCAAAACGACCAGAGAGGTCAGAGCTACACAAACATGGGAAGGCAGATTTCATGGGGTCCTAAAGATGAGAAATTACTTCAGTCCATGTCCCTCTGGCAGGGGGTGCTCATCAGAGGAATCAAGGTCTAAGAAGTGGCTGAAATCCACAGATCTTGGATCCCTCTTCTTTCCCTGTCATTCTGTGCTTCCTGGCAAGTGCAAGCCCTGTTGGTGTGGGAGGTCCAGCACTGGCAGGTCTCTTCCCTGGTACCTGGGGAAAGGCCAGGAGGCAGGGGCAGGACCAGAAAAGCTGCAGGGACAGTGGGATGGTGCTGAGGGTGATGCTGTGGGAGAGCAGAGCTCCTGGTGCAGAGCAGGCAGAGCACAGTCAGGGCATCATTTCTGTGCGTGGAAACTGGCCCGTGAAGGAGGAAGAAATACTCTGAAATAAATCAAGCAGTTCACATTTAATTCTTTGTAAGAAAAAAAAAATGTGTTGCAAAGAACTGTCAGGGACAACTGTATTTGTATGAAAATGAGCAGATTCTGCCCAGGCAAATGAATATTTAGACACATGAAGGGTCAGAACAGCATCTGGGACACTCTCTGCTCATTACCAGACCAAAAGAATGGCCCTCTCCTATGTGTGTTCAGAAAACAAAGACTGCTCCTGCTCTGGGCTGGATCCCTATGACATGTCAGGGTGGGCTCCCCAGGACCAGAGGGCTTTTTCTCTCAAGGTCCCAGTCCTGGGCTGCATTTCCTGGAGTAAGGTCAGGAGAGTCAAAACCACTCAAACCAGCTCTGTGGTCACTAAGGTATTCACCTGCCTGTAGAGTCTTGGTTTAGCAAAACCAGGTGAATTTAAGCAGGTAGCTACAGGGTTTTTTCAGGTGTAAACAGCTCTTTTCCAGCTTCAGCTGAAGTCTCTGAAACCTCTTCAGTGAATTCAGTCTTGAGTTCATTTATTATAACTGCAATCCAGGGGTTTTGGTGGCCTCACCCACCCATCCAGATGCTCTACATTCTATAAAATACACAGTTATCTGCCATGGCAGGTATAACATTACATAAACCTTACATAAAAATTACACAAACCCTTCTGCAGAGCACCAAGAAAGTCTAAACTTAATCTGTGATCTGAGAGTTTCAATGTGCATGTGCAGAACAGGTCCAAGTGCAGCAGTCAGGCAAGATTGGGGAAAACCTCTAGCCTAGAGAGAGGGCATAGTTCATTTCTTGGCCTTCAGTTCCCCTTTTTCTGTTCTGTCACCTTTTCTGTCCTCTTATCTTCATTTATTTTGTCCCCCTTTGTTCCCATTTTCTCTGTTTTCCCCTTCACTGGTTTAGGATTTCTTCTTTCCCTGTGTCATTATCTTTTCTTTCTCCTGTCTCCATCAGCCCTGTCCCTTTTTATTTGGTTGAGGGGAAGCTGTGTGGGATTGTGCAGCTGAGCTCAGTGCTGGCTGCTGGGGGAAAGGCAGCTCTGCCAGCTGCAAGAACACATTTCTGCAGTCCCTTTGGTGGCCTGGCAGAAGGGCTTTGCAAAGATTAAAGGGCTTTATAGAGCTGCTGGATAAATGGCACAGATTGATGTAGGTTTTGGAAACCGCAGATCTTGACGTAAAATTAGCGAGTAAGATTGAGTTGAGACAGCAGAGAGATAAGACTGAGGAAAAATGAGAAAAGAAGGCAGAACTTTAGACAGAGGACAGCCACCTTTTTGTGGAAGGGAGAAAGAAGCAGAAGGGCTTCTTCTGCAACAGAGACCTCCAAGCACTGAGGAGCCCCAGTGGCTCACACAGCTCTGTCCCAGCAGGGCTGCTGCAGCTGCCCCTGGCTCAGAAGGATGTAACCAGAACTGGTTAACCAGTGTGGCTGCCAAGGACAGGTTAATAAACCTTAATAAACCTCCCTGTTTACCAGTTATCTTCCCCTTGCTTACCTTTGTCCCAGGGAAAAGTGTGCACCTGTGGGTGATAATGGGAAAACAGGTCACTAAAATGAAAGCATGGGGTTTAGTGGGCGGCTCCATTTCAGCAGGTGAGTTCCAGTGAAAGCAGCTCTCACTGGAGGGGAAGGAGGTGCTTGGGCTGTGGACAAACATCTGCTTGTTTATTTTCAGCTCTGTAAGGCAACTTTTGTGTCCCTGCTCTTAGTCAACTCAACCTTTTGCACACTGGGCGTGTTTTCCATTCTTAAAGCACCTTTTCTCTGAGTCCCCCCAGTGACTTTTCCAAGGCTTTTTCAGCTGTGATCTCTTTTTTGAATAAGTGTTTCTTGGGTCATATTTAGCCTAAATTGGAATTGTCTGCTACCCATACAGCTGGCAGTTAGCTTCCACATGGAAGAGTAGAGTAAGGGGTCAAAAAGGGAAATGTTATTTAGTAGGAGGAAGCCTCATGTGCTTATGAAGAGCTCTGTGTTAGTGGGCACTCAAGGTGCTGTTTTTGATGCTCATGTTCAGGTAATATTGGATTGCCACACTGCTCTGTTAGAAAGGAAAGATTTCCTCATGGGAAAAATAGCTAACCTGCACCAAGAGGTACAAAATCTTGTAACAGCATCTATCCTAATAACGCATTGGGATGTTAAAACATTGGGAAATGGAGGCCTTGGGTTGCTTGTTCTGCCATAAAAAGTAGGAGTCTAAACTGTTGACCTGGTCTGTGCTTTGTGAGTCATTGCTGGGGTTGCTTCATTTAATTCCTACAGAAAAAATCAACAAGGGTGGGGGGAAAGAAACAAAAAGAAAAATTCCCCAGAAGTGTCTTGGGTTGCCTGATGCTTTTCAGTGTCTGCAAGTTCTGTGACAAGAGGTGTGAAGGCATTGCTTCATGTGCTGAAAGATGAATTTGTTGCTCAAGTTTCAATGTAACAGCAGTTGCTAATTTTTGGGAAATTAAAGGTGACCATGCCATGAAGGTGACCACTTGGAAGGAGGTGGCAAGTCCTTCAGGAGATTTTTTTTTTCTTTTTTTTTTTGTAATGGGTTGAGAAAAGCAAGTCAGCAATGCACCTGCATTAAACATGGCATTACTGATTGAGGTGTGGCTTTGCAGCTTGAAACTTGTGAGGCTGAGTTATAACAGGGCTCTCTATTAAATTAGTGCCTAGACAGAGATGCTTGATAGCTGCCAAACACTGTGTACCGCTGAAATAAGGTTGCTGAAATGAGGAGCATAGCACAGACTGTACACAGCAGAGTTCACCCTTTGGAACTGCAGGCACTGACTTCAGGTTTCACAACTTTCTCTGACCCCATCTTCAACTCCACTTGTGCATAAAAGTGAAAGAGTAACCTGCTGAGGAGCATCCGATTTGTTCCAGCTCTGTGCTGGTGAGAACATGGCACTGCATTGTCCTTGGAGAAGGGCAGAATTTGCCTCATTTTGTTGGGTCACTGATATAAGCCCTGCCTTTCAGCTGTGAGGGTGAAATATTACAGTGGGATAAATATGATTTAGAGCTGGGCTTTCTTACAGCCTTTCCTTGTCACCCTGCACCCTCTGAGACAAATGTGACAGGGAGACTCTTGTCTGACCTAGACCCACTTCAGGGATGTAGCAACTTTAGAGCTATGAAAATATTAAGGATAAAACCTGGTACCATCACACCTGCAGGGTCAGTAAATTAAGAAAAGGGTTCTGCTCAGTGGACTGCATCTTAAATTCCCCTGTTAATATTAAAGGTGTGGCAGGCTAAAAGTGCAGGTTGATTTGTTTGGGGCAGAGACCAAACACCTTTCCACAGTCTGCTTTTTCAGAGGACAGTTGTGTGCTCCTGTCACAATCTTTTCTGTGGAGCACCATGAGTCTCACATCAATAAATCAGACACAGTGAGAGGGGTGTGTATGAACAGCTGAATGTGGCCTGGGCTCTGAATGTGTAGCTCAGACTGGCTGGTAGGAGCAGCAGATACATCAAATCCTCTGAGCCTGCAGAGCTCTTTCTGTGCCGGGATCTACTTTCCAGAAATTTTCCATTTTTTGCTCAAGACCTCTTGGATAATAGCAATATAACTGAAGGGGCCTGTTCTCTTCATACAATGTCTTGAAAGAAGTATTTGAAAGTCACCTTTGAAAAATGGGCACAGGCTATATTCCTTCCAAATATCTCAGGGCTGAAATGCTCATGGTTTTTAGTACTGATTTTCCACATGTAAATGTTAAACAGAACTCCATTTTGTGGCTATTATAGAAAAGATGATGTATTTTTAGGCAGGGAAAATATCACCCTAAAGCTTTTAATCTTGGAGCTTGGCCAGACGTTGTTAATGAGTCAGTGTAGCAGAGCTGTGCAGCAAGGGGAGATGTGGGGTGTCAAAGGTTGGAGTGGGGCAGGGGGACTGGGCTGGGCTGGGATTGAGGCATTCACACCTTTCCTGACCCCTGTGGGTCCAGAGACAGCACCTCTGTGCTGAATGCCATCAGGCAGGCTTTGCTTCATCCTGGGTTTGCAGAGAGCCTTCTGGCTGGAGGACATGTGGGCTTGCATCCTCACTGTGCCCGAGCTTCAGGCAGGCTGTGATTTGCTTGTGTTAATTCTGGTTGGGCATTCTGCATTTCTGCATGGGCACTGAGCTTGTGCTCAGGGGAGGCTCTGGGGTTTCTGGACAGACACAGTGACTTAAGTTTTAGTAGCTGAGTCCATAATTCCAAGGACAGCTTGTACAGCTCCTTTCCTCAGTCTGGGTTTTGTGCTACAGTTCAGCAGGTGAGCTGCAACCTTGGAACTGCAGCCTTGGAACTGCAGCTGTGCCTCCAGGCTTGCCACAAGCAGACATGGAGGATTGTTGCTTAAACCCTCAGTGAGATTTAGTGGTGGAGGGAAGGTTTCTCCATCGCTGCCTTCCTGCCCTGCCGTGCTGCCTGCCAGAGGGTGCTGCAGCGGCAGCATTGCATTTCTCCTTGCAGCCGGAGCGTTGGTGCGGTGCCAGCTGAAGGTGGGGTGGCTGTGCTGGCTGAGGGGCAGCTGTGGAGCTGAGCAGGTGCCCTGGCACCCCTGCAGACGGGTCATTGCCACCAGGTGCAGTCACAGCTCAGTCTGGCAGTGCTGGGTTTGAGCTGAAGGGACAGACAGACACCAAATCCCGTCTGTCTGAGGTGTGAGGGTGCCTGGCCATGTGGAGACAACCATGTGTTTGGAATCACAGAGCCATTTAGGTTGGAAAAGGCCTTTAAGATCATTGAGTCCAACCATTAACCCAGCACTGCCAAATCACCACCAATCCATGTCCCCAAGTGCCATATCAACAAGTTTTTAAAGCCCTCCAGAGGTGGTTACTCCACAACTTTCTGGGGCAGCCAGACCACCATTTCAGTGAAGAGTTTTTTCCTAACCAATCTAAAACTTTTTAGGTTTTTCCTAATCCAAATTCCTAAATTTTTTCCTAACATCCAATCTAAAACTTCCCTGGTGCAACTCGAGTCCATTGTATTTCCTCACTTGCTTAATCAGAACTTCAGAGCTAGGAGTGAGGTGAGGAAAAATATTTGTACCACACAGTCACCAAATCCAGGAGCACAGAATGATTCTGCTGTTGATAAACAATCTTTGTGGATCCTAAAATATGCATTTTGAGAGGTGTGGGCTCTTGACTCTTCACCTAGTCAATGATTACTTCTGCATTCCTCTGGAACTGTGAATTCAAACATAATGAGTTCCAATGGGTTCATCTCTGTGAGCAGGGCAGTACAAATACCAAATACAAGTTTTGGAGAGCTTTTGAGGAAGAGAAGTGGTTACTGCTTCTCCTACAAGGATGTTTTGCCCCTAGAAAAGGGTTCACTTCCTTTAAAAGGACATTCAGAGGAGGTCAGTGCACACAGGTCCGTGCAAAAGGACAGGATCAACTTGCAAATACTCTTGAGAGGTAAGGGGGAAACAGGAATGACCTTCACTGAGCCATTCTCCTCAGCCTGAAAGTGCTGTGTGGGATTTATTATTCAACAAAATGTGGGAAAATGGGAATTTTTTAGGAAGCAGATGAAAGCTTGCCAAAAGAGAATGATGGGACCAGACTAACCGGTCTGAATGAGTCCAGGTCTAGTAAACAACTTCCAGTTTAATGGCAAAAGAGCACCTGAAAACATCTTTTGCAACAGCTGAGAGAACTGAGTTATTTTGATGAAGCATTTTGACTTTAAATTGGGAGTGACCATAACAATAATGTTTTTAATGGGGTTTATAAAAACTCATTCTGTACTACTTTAATAACTTGTGCTTTTGAGATTGAGTTTGCCAGTTGTGGATTTCTGGCAGGTCCTCAAGTAGGAAACACTGTGAAAACCATGGGAAATGGGGAATTCTGTGTTTATTCCACCTTTCTGTCTTTTTTTTTTTTTTTTTCACTTCATAGCTTATGCTGAAGTGTCTTAAAAAATGTTGGATTTGATGCTAAAATTTCTGCAGGGAGACATGAGGGATTTTTGAGGAAAAAGTTGCCTCAAGAGGAAATGATTGTCTCTCTCTCAGTGAACTCAGAGTTTGATCTACATTGGGCAGAACAATGCATGCCATGGGGCTTCAGCAAAGCCTGTGCCTGTGGAGGAGTCACAGACTGCGAGCACAGGAGCTCTCTTGGAGCCCCAGGAGCTCTCTTGGAGCCCCAGGAGCTCTCTTGGAGCCACAGGAGCTCTCCTGAGCAGCACCTGGGCCCAGCTGAGCAGCCCCTTCACTCACAGACTCAATGCTCAGTTCTTTTCAATGCTGGTTATCTCAGCAATGAGCAGGGACCACTGATCCTCACTGAGACCTCTCTCCTGCAAGCTGATGTGCCCACAGAGTCTGCAATGCTGGCATTATCCAGTAGCTGATTCCCTGGGCAGGAACCAGCACGGAGGCACCGTCAGTGAGGAAGGCTTTAACTGAGTTAAATGGAGTTGCTGTGTTTCTCCAGGGAGAAACAGCAGCTTTGCCCTCCTGCTTCAGCTGGGAGCAGTGCCTGGGTCTGAATTTGGAATCCTCTTTGGGCTCCTTCATGGCTTGGCTGAGCCTCTGTTTGAGTTCCCTTCTCACTGGTGGAGCTGCAGACTGTGTAAGCCCTCAATTCAAACATCTCCTGATGGAATGTCATCATTTGTGGTGTGTCACCAGAGCACGGCCTGTGTCCTGTGACAAGAGTCCAGATGTCCAAACTCCCCTTGCATTTCTTGGGGAGAGGAGGGGAGGATATCTCAAATGGCCCAGTGGTGGCTGCTGGCTGTGAGGGGAGCACAGGGAGCTCTCAGGATGGTGCAGGGGTCTGAAGCTCTTGTAAGATGGTTCTAAAGCAGAAACATGTTGGGATTGAGTTTGTGGTTAAAGTTTTAGGTGTTGTCCGTGGATGCTTCATTTACTGCTTCATTTGGGAACAAAGCAGTGCCTGATGGTGCCTGGGGTCCTTTGTCAACCCCTGGTCTCCCACTGCTCTCCTTCTCCTCTTCCAATTCTCCTGGCACTGTCCCTGACCATGGCAGGTTCCTCATCCCTACAGAACAGCCCAGCCCTCTTGGCAGGGATGTCAGGCCCTGCCTCTCCTGCCTGACACTGACTAGCCAGCCCTGTTGCACGGGGGTACTTTAATTCAAGCCCAGTGCCTGTTTAACTAAAGCTGTGCGTGTTGTGGCACATCAGTGGTGCTGCTGGTACAAGCACAGCCCTGCTGCTGCTGCCTGGTCCTCCCCTTCTCCTAATGTAAGGAGGGCAAGCAGGCTACTTTTAAATTCCATGGTTAACATTGGCTCGTGGACTTTATAACAGTGAGGAATAATTGTATTGCTTTTAATTGCTTTATAGCCCCTGTCTCCCGGAGAGCTTCTGCTACTGCCAAAGCACTCTGTGACTGAAGGCAGGCTTCCAAACAGCTGGATCTGGCAGGGATGGGAGGTTAAAGGCAGCCTCAGCAGACTGGGCAGCCTGCTCAGGTGGAGCCCTGCAGCTGCTGCTCCACTCCCATTAATAAATCATAATGGGGACTCAGCTCAGAGGCAAGGTTCAGACAGACCATTGCTCCCAATTGCTGCAGTGTGCCTGCCCAGGGCACAAGAGCACAGAGAGCTGGGTTAGCAGAGGGTGTCTGCAGGCTCCTGATCCCTCTCCTGATTTCTGTACATCAAACCAAACACACATTGGGCTCTGCTGGGCCACGGTTGGGGTGTGCTCCCCTCTGGGGTCAGGCTGGGATGGGCTGAGCAGCTCATGGGAGCTGAGCTGGCTGCAGGGGTGGAGAGGATTATCCCCAGCTGGGCTTGCTCTCTGCTCATTGCTGGAGAGGAGAAACCTGCAGCTCTGGAGCTCATCCATCTGCTGCTTCCTGGGCAGGCTCAGTGTGACAGATTGCACAGATGGACCTTCCTCAAGAGCATTCCCTGGAGTTACAGAGGCACGGGGTGGTGCAGCTCAGGGTCAGTGTCTCTGCAGGGCAGCCTGTGTGTGTGTGTGTGTGCTGCTGCCCAGTGGTGCATTATCCTCATGCCTGGCAGGCCAGGAGCTGTGCCTGGCTCACATGAAGTTGGTTGGAGGGCCCTTCCCAAGGTGTGTGCACTCAGCAGGCAGCAGGACACAGCACGGAGCTCTCCTGGGTCTGTGGGATGCTCACAGGTGTGATCCATTCCAGAGAGGAGCTGAGAGCAGAGTCAATATCTGGAATTTTCCCTTCTCTCCTGCTGTCAGAACAACTTCCCTGAGGAGGCATTAAACTCTGAAGAGCCCCAGCCAGGAGCCCAGGGGTTAAATCAGCACTACAGGGCTTGAAGGACAGCCCAGCACAGAGCAGCCTTCAGACCAAACAAAGTACCTTCTGCTGAGCTGGGGCACAGATAAAAGATCCCATGGCATTTCTTGTGTAGCTTGGAGGAGACTGCCAGGGCTGAAGCTGAAATATCTCTGCCAACAAACAAAACTGTCTTTAAACTCTGAGGCTTGTGTGAGCTATTGTTGGGGACATAATGGCTCCTCTGTTTTCCTGCACAGTCATTGCTCTGCAAACACACCACTGGTCTCTTTTAAAAGTGCTTGAGTGTAAATTAAGTTCTAGAACCTGGAAAGAGGTTTCATCCATTTCCTTTTACTACCCTCAGCTGACACTTGTTTACAGAGCAGCACATACAGCAGATTTACAGCTGCTTTACCTGGATGGAGATGGGCATCTGTAGTGCTCAGGCTGAGATTCACAGATCCAGGGCTTGCACAGCAAATGTGCCCAAATCCCCTGGTTTAGGGCAGGGGGTGAGGCTGGGAGGGCTCCTTGCTAATCACCCCCCTCTAAGAAAAGTTTTGGTTTGGCTGGCCTGGCCAGTTTCCTTTATTTAGCTCAGTGCTGGCACACTCCCTGCTGCCTGGTGCTGAGTGTGTGCCTGCTGCAGGGCACTCAGGGCTGCTCTGCCTGCCGAGCTCACTCTGCCTTGGGCTGCTGGGCACCCACACTGGGGCTGGTGCATCTGCTCTCCACCACAGTTCCATGGACTGGCTTTGCCCTGAGCATGGCAGAGGCTCTGGTAAGGTAAAGGACATCCTGGCTGCTGCGCTGGAGCTGTGGTGAAAACCCAGAGCTGCAGTACAAAGGGGGGAGGGAGGTGGTCTCTGAGGGCAGTAGGATTAATTTAGGTCTGTTTTGCTGGAGTGGTCTTGTAATGGAAAAGAAAATGGGTCAGAGAGTGGCTGTAGAAGCTGTATTTGCTGAAGTGCCTGTCCCAGCAGGGTGGCAGTGTCTGTCCATCCCCTCAGTGGCTCTTTGCTCATCCCTGTGTGTGCCCAGGGATCTCCTTGGGTTCTGTGCTCACTCTCAGATGAGCAGCTGAGTGCGGGACTGGGCACGTGGGGCCAGAGCACTGGCCATGGCCCTCTGGGGGTGCTGGGATCACTGGGAAGGTGCCCTGGCCAAGGGCCCAGGCAGGAATGGGTGCTGTGCTCACACTGTGGCTTTATCCAAGGTTGATTCCTAATGACCCAGATGTGTTTTGCACTGCTCCTTGGCAACCTTCCAGACAGAGACTCCTCCACAGACATGGCATTTAAAAGCAGATTATGTGAAATTTTTTAATTTTTAAATTTTTTTTTGTCCTGAAGATGGTGTCAGCCATGACTGGCAGCAGCTGTGTTCTGCTCCCTGGATTTCCCTTCTCCCCTGTGCATCAGGAGGTTCCTGTGCTGTTTCCTGCCTGCTGTAAGGGTGATAGCTGATGGTTTGGGGATAGGAAAGGAGGTGGCAGCAGGGCTGACCATCCTGTCTCTCCCCACAGGAAGATGAAGACACGCTGTGTGGTGGTGGCAGTGGTGGCTGTGGCCCTGCTGGGGCTGGTGCTGTTCCTGGGGCTGTTCTTTGGGCTGCGCTCAGGGGACCCCCACACCTACAGGAGGGCGGCCGTGGCCACCGACGCGGGGCCCTGCTCCATCATTGGCAGGTACCCACTGGGGGAGGGGGTGCACTGGGGGAGAGATGAGAATCTTCTGAGAATCCATGTCTCAGAAGGCTGATTTATTATTTTAAAAGAAAATTTATTATATATAATTATAGTTATATATATAATTATATTTATATATATAATTCTATTTTTATATATAATTATATTTTAATATATAATTAAATTATATTAAAATTTTAGAATAAGATTTATTATATTAAAAGAAAATTATATACTAAAACTATACTAAAAGAATAGAAGAAAGGATTTCATCAGAAGGCTAGAAAGGAAGGGAAAATGGAATGATAATAAAATCTTGTGACTGAGCAGAGTCCCAGCGCAGCTGGACTGTGATTGGTCAACAAGTAGAAACAACTCACATGGACCAATCAAAGATGCACCTGTTGCATTTCACAGCAGCAGATAATTATTGTTTTTATTTTACTCTGAGGCTTCTCAGCTTCTCAGGAGAAAAATCCAAACAAAAGAATTTTTCATAAAATATGTCTGTGACAACCCACTCACTGTGCCCTGCCTCTCATTGGCTCTGACAGCTCTGCCATGAGACACAACTGCTGCTTCCCCAATGCTCAGGTGCAATCCCTGCAGTTGCCCAGCCCATGAATATCCTTCAAGCATGGAAAATCAATCCCTAATCTCCCTGTAGAAAGAGGAGATCCTAATAAACCCCAGGCTTTTACCATGCTTGATCAGCTTTACTGCAACTGCTCACAGACATCGTAGCAGGCAAAGATTGCTTGGATCCATAACAATGAGAATGAGAGTTTTCTTTCTAGCTCCTTTAAAAAAAACATTTATTGAGGTATCCTTCAGTTCTGGTCTCAAGTGCTGCAGATTCAAGGCTCCTGAGCAAGCTGTAATTTCTCATGACAGTGTAATGAATGTGTGTGGAATGTCTGTCCCCACGCATACTCTGTCACATCTCGCTGCTTCCAGGCTGGTTTGGATGTGTCTCTAACGAGGGCACACTGACCACTGAGGGTCTGTTCTCCCTGGTGACGGAAGCTCAGAGCTTCCTGAGGAGCTCATGGGCTGGGCGTGGACAGATGTGCCTCAGAGGCTGTGCCGTGCAGCGCTGAAGGCAGCTGAGGCACTGTCTCATGTCCCTTCCCTCCTGCTCACAGGGACATCCTCAGGCAGGGAGGGTCGGCGGTGGACGCCGCGATCGCAGCCCTGCTCTGCGTGGGGCTCATGAATGCTCACAGCATGGGCATTGGAGGGGGCCTCTTCTTCACCATCTACAGCAGCACAGGTAAGGGACACGGCCACACACAGCTGGAACAGCTGGAGAGCTTTATCTAAGTGATTTATCCTACCTGGAGAAGGCGGATGATGCTCACAGCCTCTGGGGGAGTGGCAAAAATAATTGCCAAGGACCTGGCTCACGTTGGTCAGAGTCCTCCAGCAGAGACCATGGCTGTGTGCAGAGTCCACAGCTAAACATCATCTTCCTTGCTCTGTCATTAAAGGGAAAGTGGAAATCATTAATGCAAGAGAAGTGGCTCCAAAGAAAGCATCAGAGGACATGTTTGGGAACAACACACAGCTCTCTCTGAAAGGTATGGCAAAGGCTGCTGCACTGCTTGGGGGGACCACAGAGCTCCAGCATCAGCACATCTACATTGAGAGCATTTTTTATGGTTGATTCTTGCCTACCTTCAGGATTTCTTACCTAGAAATATCCTCTTACAGAATTTGCAAACTCCGGCCTGACAAATAAGCTAAAAACAATGCCCTTTAAACAAGTCAGGGACCCCATCACTTTCTGCTTCTCACTTCATGAAAAAGCAGGTGAATGCAAAGCACTGAGTGTGACCTGTTCCACATGTGCCATCTTTGCTTTCCACCTCTTTGAATTAATCTTTGTGTGGATCACCTTGGGTTTTGTCAGTTCAGGTTTCCTCCCTAAATTACTTGTGGTGGTGGTTTCAACCACAAGCCCCATTAGGCTTGGGGTGTCCAGAGAAGTTTCCTTTCAGGAAAGTATTTTCTAATAAGAAATAGAAAGAAATACTAACTAGTTCTCTTCATGGTCACTCTTCTAAGCAAGAAGGAGCAGCACCTTGGAGGGGGTTTGAGCAGTGTATTGAACTTCCAGGAGATGCAAGAGGAAACAGGATTGAAGCAAGCTGCAACATCACTGTGGGATGTGGAATCAGCCTGTTCCAGTTGCAGCTACAATGCTGTAACAAAGTTTTGGTTCCAGTACATCACAGTCTGTGTCCTCTCCCATGACAGTTTCTGTGTTCTGAGCAGCTTTGCTCTGATACAGAACCTACAGAGGGAAATGACCCAAAACTGGAGTTACCAGCAAGAGCACAGAGGGGTTTCAGCAGTTCGGAATACGTAGGCGCAAATGTCAGACCAAATTATTCTGTTAATTCTCACAAGCTGAGCAGGTCACACAAGCCCTGCCTAAACCAGGGCTGGCAGAGATGCCTGCCCTACCTCCTGCTCATCAACCACTTTCTTTTCTGGCTGTGGGAGACTTACCCCATTCCTTTTCTGCTCCAGGAGGACTGTCAATTGCTGTTCCAGGAGAAATCCGGGGCTATGAGCTGGCTCACAAACGGCATGGCAAACTGGCATGGAAAGATCTGTTCCTGCCCAGCATCAAGCTGGCAAGAGAAGGATTCCCTGTTGGGAAAGGCCTTGCTGCAGCCATCAAATCAAAACAGGAGGCAGTTGAAAGCAATCCCTTGCTGTGGTAGGTAGAGCAGTTGCTGTTCTATGCAGAGAAATTTGGAGTGGCTGCATCCAATCTGCAAATTCCCTGTGTTTGTGCAGTGCAGAGTCCATGAGGAGTGTATCATCATCATTCCCTGCAGTAACCACACTCGCTGTGCCTGCTGGGGTCACTGCAGAGACCTAAAGGTGCTAAATCATGGGGAATGTTCAGTCCTGACCTTTAAAGGGAGAGAAATTCTACTCCTGAAGCCCATTTGTCTGAGCAAGGTGGAATTAGAGATTAGAGTACGTGCTGGGATCAGCCTGCTCAATGGCAGTGGATTTTCTGAATTCCTGCTTTTCCTCATGCTGTGAGTGCCCCAAGCTGATCCTGCCTGCATTTGGAGTAATTGCAGTCTCCTTGATCATCTCTTACTCTGCAATCAGCCTTCCTGGTCAGTGCCTCTGACCATCCACCTCTGGCAAAGACTTTGAGCATGAAGAGTTTTAAACACTCCTCACTTCTTACAGTCAAACCCTCAGTGTTTATGCACAGCCCTGATGGAAATCATGCTTAATTCTCTCTTTTCCCTAAAATCTCTGCCAGCTGCAGGTTTGTTTCCTATCTAATTGATAATGTACACCCTGGCCTGCCTCCTGTCCTTCCATCAGGCAGGTCCACAGCAGCACAATCATGATCCATCATGGGGAGCTAGAGAGGAAACAATCTTCCTTAAAGTGATCTATCAGACAGGGACTGAAACACTTCTGGATTTACTGGAAGCTGTGAACCTCATAGCTTAACAGGCTGTGCTCTGAACTGCACTGCTGAGTCCAGGACTGTGGCCCCTCCTGTGCAGCTTGAGGCACTTGTTGGCCCCTGGGGTGGGCAGGGAGGGTGGTGCCATGGTGAAATCCCTGCTGCAGGCTCCATGGAGCACACTGAGCATGTGGAATTGCAGGTCAGAAAACACTGCTCAATTTTGTGTCCCAGTGCCAGGATCTGAGGAGCCCATGGCTCAGGCAGTTTCCTTCTCCCCAAGAAGCACCTGGCATGGACACTCACGCTGCTTCAGCTGCCACAGACACACATAGTTCTGAACTTATCCCTCATATCTGATCTTCCCCATCTCCTTTCTCTGCTAGTGAAGTGTTCTGCAAGGGAGGGAAAATCGTGCAGGAGGGTGAAACCATCAAGATGCCCAAAATAGCCGAGACCTACGCCACCATAGCCAATGAAGGAGCAGATGCCTTTTACACAGGAAGCCTGGCAAAGCAGATCATTGCTGACATCCAGAATGCAGGTGAGAGCCAGGACAGCCTTCCCAAGCAGCAGGAGTGACCACACTGCTCAGAGCCCCAGGAGCAGCCAGTGACCTGCAGAACCTTGGGAGAGGTCGGCCCTGAAATGCTGCCTCTGAGATCTGTGGCGGCAGGACACCCAAAAGAAGCACTTTAACAGATGCGTTTGAAAGTCAGAAATGGGGAGGGTTTGCTGTGCATTGCTGTGCCACAGAGCCTCCCAAGTCTGGGCAGCTCAGGCTGTTCACAGAGCCTGAATCCCACGAGTTTGTGCCTAAAACGTTCCATCCGTGGCGGTCCTGTGAGCTCTGAGCTGTTTGGTCTCTCTGTGCCACTAGATGGTGGCAGCATCCCATCCTCACCAGCCAGCACTGGGCTTGGTGAGCTCCCTGTGAGTAATTACTGGCTTCATTTGTGGGGAATAATTACTCACTCTCTTCCCCCTTCAGATAAGAAAGAACATTCAAATTATTCTACCTGTGGGATGCCACAAAGCATCTTCACCCAGAACTGCATCTTCCTCTTGTAAACAGAATTCCTAAGGTCGTATTGTAGCCTGACACTGCTGGTGTCCTTTGTAAAAAAAGATGGATCACCAGAGTTGTGGCTGCTGTAAATCAGCCCAACTTTGTGCTTAGACTATCTGAGCCTGAGATGGATCTATCAAGGAGTAAATCTCCTGGGCACACATCTTTGCTTTCCTCACCTTGTTGCCTTTTGGATTTGTCCATGCTGTGATTCATGGTGGTGGAGCATGACCTCCCCTTCCCACCAGAGATGACACAAACCCACATCTCCATTTTCCTTCTCTTTCCAGGGGGAATTGTCACATTGGAAGACCTGCGGGACTACAATGCCACAGTGATCGAGGACCCCATACAGATCCAGCTCGGGGAGTTCACCCTCTACACACCCAGTGCCCCCCTGAGTGGCCCAGTCCTGGCCCTCATTCTGAACATATTGAAAGGTGAGAGTGCCACAGAGCAGCGCCCCACAGGCAGCAGGAGCTGGGGGAGCTCCAAATACATCACCTTTTTTGGGGAACAAGGTTTTTGGGGCTAGGCCTCCAGCAGGTGAGAGGTCTGAGAGCCCAGGAGAGATCAGAGGTGCAGAAACATTCCTGTTCTGCTGTAAACTCAGGGATGTTGCCTTCCTACCTGAAATACAGGTGCAAGAGGAAAAATATTTTCCTGATAAGTGGAGGGAGCTTCCCTGATACTGATACTTGTATGGGTGGAACCTAACATTTACTTAAGGATTCTTTGGAAATCACCTCTGCAAGTACAGATTCTGCTGGTGGCTCCCACAGTGCTCAGAACAACCAGAGCTCCTGAGTTCTCCATGTGGAGATGAGGACAGTCCAGTGACTGCATCTGGGCTTAGAGGTTCTACATTTGGCACAGGTGCATTAGCAATCCATGGACCCTGTGCTTTGTTTGTGCTCTGTTGCCAGGATATAATTTCTCTGCTGCCAGCATCAGAAGCGTGGAGGAGAAGGGTCTGACCTACCACCGCATCGCGGAGGCCTTTCGCTTCGCCTACGCCAAGAGGACTCTGCTGGGAGACCCCAAATTTGTCAACATTACAGAGGTACCTGGCCAAAAGCCTTTTCTTTCTGCAACACCAAAGCTGACTGGAACATGGCTGAAAGTTTTTGGTGACTCCATTTGTCAGGCATGCTCTGTGCCACTTGCTGTGAAGGCACAGAAACAGCTCTGAGCCAAAAAGCGATGCTCTGTGTGGCTCATGGCTGAGCTGTCAGGGCTATAAATGGAGGCAACCTTCCTGCTGGAAGGAAAAGCAAACTCCTCAATTCACCAGGAGAGCTGGAGTACATTTAGGTCTAACCCTGCATGGTTTTGTAGTGTTTGAAGCCTTATTCACCATATTCCCAGCATCCCTGTGGCTCTCTAACCAGAGTCCTGCCTGTAGTAAAATGCAGCTGCAGATGGGTAGGGATGAGACTGCTTGTCCCAGCTTTGCACTTTGTGCTTTACTTCTGCAAAAGCGGCAGACTCTGAGCCCAGCCCAGCTTGATGAACACAAATTTTCAGCTTATAAGCTCTGGTCAGACCTTGCTTTGTCCCTGTCCTATCCCATTCCTCTTGTCCCTGCAGCAAGTGTAGCCCTGCTTCCCTCACAGCAGTGTGGAGGCAGCTTTCCATAGCCCTGCAATAATGGATGCTGATCAACTTCTGCACAAAGGGGTGACTTTAACAGCTGCTCCTGTGACAGCTTAAAATGATCTTTTGCTACAGTGTCCATCTTCCAAGAAGGAAGACTGTCGCCATGATATTTTATGAAAAATCCTTTTGCCAGGATTTTTCTCCTGAGAAGCTGAGGCCTCAGGAACAGAATGTAAACATTGATTATGTGCTGCTGTGGAATGCAATAAGTGCATCTTTGATTGGTCCATGTTGGTTGTTTCTAATTAATGGCCAATCACAGCTGGCTCAGAGAGTCGCAAGCTTTATAATTCCTTTCATTTCCTTGCTTGCCTTCTGATGAAATCCTTTTTCTTCTATTCTTTTAGTATAGTTTTAATGTATCATTTTAATATAATATTTATATAATAAAATAATAAATTAGCCTTCTGAAACATGGAGTAAAGATTCTCATCTCTTCCCTTGTTCTGGAACCCCAGTGAACACCACCACAGGAGGACCCTTGGGGTGAACCTGTAGCCTCACTGCTGGGATTTGCCACTGTTGTGTGGTGTAAAGTATGGGATAACAGCCTCATGAGTGTGAAAAACGCCAATCAGTTGTTTTTAAAATTTTAAAAGTGTCCTAGTAATAAAATGGTTATATAAAAATAGTAATACAATTAGAGTAATAATAATTTGGACAATTTGAATTAGGACAATATGAGACAACAAATACAAAGAGTTACAGACCGTCCGGGTACCTTTTCTGGGCAGCACGAGCCCGAAAAAGGACCCACGTTAACAGAGGGTTAATCCTTAAAAGCAACGGCCTGTTACATATTCATACACCTCATCCATGATGCATAAATTCCATTTAAACACAGGATTCTGTCTGGTCATCATCAACGTCTTCGTTCTAATCCTAACAGCACCTTCGAGGTGGGAAGAAGTTCATTTCTTCTGATAAGAGAGCAATAAATTCTATTTCTCTGAAAGATTCAGGTGCCTGGGGCTGCTATCTCGCTGCAAGTCCTTTCTTTAAAAAAAGTATCCTACATAGCGTCTTTTCTATTTTAACAATTTTTATAACCTAAAACTATATTTAACACAGCACTTAAGAGAGTTATTACAGCATTACTTTCTAAAACAACACATATAATATTAATTTTAATATTTGCCAAAAGCCAACCATAAAATACATGCGTTTTTCACACGGGGACGTGCCTCAATGTGCTGAGTGGCTGCCCTGGGTTTCTCTGGCAGGCAATCAGGAACATGACATCGGAGCTGTTTGCGGACAATCTGCGGAGGAAGATCACGGACACCTCGCACCCCGTGGGCTACTACGAGCCCGTGTACTACACTGGAGACAATGCCGGTACATCCCACGTCTCCATTGTGGCTGACGATGGCAGTGCTGTGTCCGCCACCAGCACCATCAACCAATAGTAGGAGCTCAGACATTCCTTCCCTGTAGGCTTTGCCACCTTCCTAGCGCTGGTTCTGGGTGTCGAACACCTCTGAGTGTCACCTCTGGGGCGGGCTATGGGGCAGCACTGCTGGGGATGGGCACTTCTGCTGAGCTCAACACTGAGGCCTCTCTCAGTGCTTGTGTCCTCTCTCTTGTTGAACTCCACCACAACGTTGGCTGCATCTGGATCTTCTCATAAGCGCAGCTATTGCTGCTGGTTCTTGTCGAAGTGAAGGGAGAGACCCATCCTAGTTTGATCAGCATCTGACTCCGATTTATTCATCAACTAGCCACTTTTTATAACAGTGTTAATTCACTTCATGCATATTGCAAAATCTGAGCTCCCGATAGGCTGTAGAGAAAACTTCAGCTCCTCCTTTTGTTTACAATACCTGAAGTTAGTTTACTGAAACCAAGATCAGTGTTCTCACCATGATATGAAAAGTTCTCAAAACCTTCATATCTGTTCCCAGACTGGCCATCTGTTCCCAGTAACAGTCAAGGACAGAACGGTCTGAGAATCTTGTTGTTTATATAAAAGGTAGCTGAGAACCTTAATTATTTACAGAATCAAGCCTGGGAAAGGCTGCTTTACAGCAGGCTTCTATCTTTCCCTCAGCTGAATACCTTCATGGCCTCTTTCTTTAAGCCATGCTTGAACCAGGCTCTCCACAGGTTCTGATTTCCCAGGCTTTTGGAAGGAATTTGAGCTAATGCAGCTGGCCTGGGAGCTCAGTGTTTGGCTGTGAGTGCTGTCAGAAAGAGCTGTGTTCACACATATGGCCTGGAGCCAGGGTGTGAAGCTTATTTTTATCCATAGAAAATGTCTCCAGCTTGACACATCTAAGCAAAGCCCCAGTCACTCCCAAATGTGCTGCCTCTGAATGGAGGGCAGTGCTGCCCACCTGGAAGGGGCAGGGGTTGTCCTGAGGTGCTGTGCTGGTTTTCCCCATGGGATCCTCTCAGGGGAGGTGCAGGAAGGGCTCTGGGCTGCCTTTCCTTTGTGTGAAGCTGTGTACTCACAGTATTAACTGCTTCCTTCCCCCTAGGGGTGACAGAATGTCCTTTACAATGGGAGCATTTCTCCAGTCAAATCCCAGGTTTCACATTGCAGTAAATTCAGCTGAAGCTCTGCCTGGATTTGCTGTGGGTTTGACCTGACTTTGACAATTTGTTTTCTCCAGCTTTGGCTCTGATGTACGATCCAACGTGAGTGGAATCATATTTAATGATGAAATGGATGACTTCAGCTCACCTTACATCATCAATGGATTTGGGATCCCTCCTTCTCCAGCAAATTTCATAGCTCCAGGTAGCTCTAAACTGCATTTCTGACCCAACCTTTTGGCTGCATCGTGCATGCTCACACTGCAGCATCTGTGCCATGGGACCTGCAGGGGACAGGGGTGGGAGAGAGTCAGGAAGGAGATGAGTGCAGGGGATGGTGGGATCCCCAAGGGCTGAGCAGGACATGAGCTGAGTCAGGCAGGTGAATACTGAGCCTCTGGGCTTAGATGTGGAGCAAGAGCTGGAAATTGTGAGCTGCAGGTAGAAAGCTGAGCCTCTGTGTTGCCTCTGTGTCCCCACCAGGTAAACAGCCCATGTCCTCTATGTGCCCCTCCATTTTGGTGGATAAAATGAAACAGGTGAGGATGGTGGTCGGTGCTTCAGGAGGAACAAAAATAACGACAGCAACAGCACTGGTACGTGAGGGTGTGGGCAAGTGGGGCAAAATGGGAGAGGCAGCATTTGGGGGGACTCCCATCTGCACCTGTGACAGGATCATGGCTGTGGCTCCCTGCTGGGGCCAGGGGCTTGAGAAGGAGGTTCCTGCCTGGCATTCTGAGGGCCAGACCTCCAACACCAACTCCTGCCAGGGCTACAAAAGGTCTATTGAACTGCCCCCTTTAGTGACTCCAGTGCCTCCTTTAGTGATGTTTTCTCTGTCAAGTTGTTCTTACCACTTGCACAAGATTTGCTTCGAGTTCTGTTCTCTGCATCTCCATCTCCCTATTTACCTAGTTTAGAGTTGTTCCCATCCAACATCCCAAACTTTGGATCAAAGTCCTACAGAGAAACTAAGTAAGAACTCAGCTCAGGCACCGTGTCAGGCCTGACAGGCAGGGCCTCTGTGAGCTGCTGTGGCAGCAGCACCAGGCTGGATCTGGCCTTTTTGGCTGAGGTAGAGGAGAAATCTGTAAAAACCACTACAAACAATTTCCTAAGCCCTGGACTCTGAGTGTTCTCACCTCCCAGCAGCTCCAGCCTGCAGTTCAATGAGCCAGGCCCAGGGGAACTGTTTGTACAATAGCTGGAAGCTGTAGGTGTGTTTGCTGAGGTGACTGCTGTGTGCTTGGCTCCAGCACCATAAACCCAGCCACCATGGCTCAGGGATCTGATCCTTTTGCTGTGTTCATTTTAGTCACTCATGGTTTCTTTGTGTGGGAATCCTCCTGAGCATATACAAGCTGCAATGCACCTGTTTTTGCTTGGCCAAGAGAAGGACCACTGAAAGCCACATAACCCAGAAATGGTGCCTTTGGTGTGCCCTGTGAGCATCCTTGAGGCACCTCTGCCTGTCAGACTTCTCTGAACACAGTAATTAACATTGAGGCTTTTTGCTTCTCACAGACAATCATGAATTCCCTCTGGTTTGGTTATGATGTGAAGAACGCAGTGGAGGAGCCCAGGATTCACGATCAGCTGTTTCCCAACATCACAGAGCTGGAGCTGCAAATAGAGGAGGTTGGTGTCACCAAGCCATACATGAACCTGTATGAGCTGGGCCCCTGGTGCTGGGAGGGCAAGCACTGTGGAAAACCATCAGGTTTGGCCAAATGTTCCCAGGTGAGCAGCAGTAAAGCTGGTACAGGTCTGGTGCTGGGTCACAATGAGCTGTGCAAAGTGCACCTTCAGTCTCAGTCACACAGGTGTGAAAGCAGTGCATTGAAGAGTGCCTGAAACTGAGCATCTGCTTGCAGTGATGTTTGGTACTAAGGACTTGCAAAACAGCAAACCACATCAGGGCCCAGACCATCCAGCAGTCTCAATCCAGTCAGTCTCAGGGAGCTCTTGTCCTGCTGTGTAACCTCGTGATGAATCTGGAAGGCCCAGAGGGACCTGGGAACAGGCTTGAAAATAATTCACAGTAGAGATGTCAGCACAGCACTGCCAGCTGGAGAGCTGATGGCAAGGTCTGCCTTGCTCCCCAGACCCCTCACCTGAGCTGGCAGCTTCATTCACCCGAGCACCTGCACATCCCCAGAGGCCTGAGGCAGGCACAGGCTTTGGACATCTCTCATGCCTCTGTATCTGCCTCTTTGTACCTATCTCATACCTCTGTGCCTCTCTATTTGGGAAAACAGTCCTACATAATGCAGTTTTCTTATCAAACTCTGCAGAAGTTCCTCTGTTAACAAGCTTCTTATGAAGGTAAGGGCTGAGGTATCTGCAGCACTGGGGAGGATGCCCTGCGCTCTACAAGTCCTGTGTTCTCCAGCACTGCCAGACAGGATCCATCAGTCCTGTTAGTGTGTGAATATCTGTGACCAAGAATAGTGTTGGTAACCCACACTGAGCACCACACATATCAAATTCTGAATTCCACTCATTCAAAAGTAGGGCAGCCCAGAAGGCAAAGGGAAGAGGAGGAACAACACCGCCCTGTGCAACACAGGTCCTGAGCACCTGGCTGGTTGTGGGGGATGCAGGGTGCAGGATGCAGCAGGTGCAGTTTGCTCACACAGCTGTGCATTGCAGGGCATTAAGCAGGTGCAGTTTGTTCACCCAGCTGTGCATTGCAGGATGCAGCAGGTGCGGTGTCCCTTTGTGCTCATGCAGCTGTGCATTGCAGGTGCAGTTTCCTGCAGGTGCAGTTTCCCTTTGTGCTCACAGAGCTGTGCATTGCAGGCTGCAGCAGGTGCATTCATTGCAGGGTGCAGCAGGTGCATTTCCCCGTGTGCTGACCCAGCTGTGCATTTCAGGGTGCAGCAGGTGCATTTCCCCGTGTGCTGACCCCGCTGTGCATTGCAGGGTGCAGCAGGTGCATTGCAGGGTGCAGCAGGTGCATTTCCCCGTGTGCTGTGCATTTCAGGGTGCAGCAGGTGCAGTTTGCTCACCCAGCTGTGCATTGCAGGGTGCAGCAGGTGCAGTTTTCTCACCCAGCTGTGCATTTCAGGGTGCAGCAGGTGCATTTCCCCGTGTGCTGACCCCGCTGTGCATTGCAGGCTGCAGCAGGTGCAGTTTTCTCACCCAGCTGTGCATTGCAGGGTGCAGCAGGTGCATTTCCCCGTGTGCTGACCCCGCTGTCGTTGCAGGGCATCGAGCAGCAGCTGAGGCAGAGGAGGCACGACACGGAGCGGACCAGCAGCGGCGCGGTTGTCCAGGCCATCGTGCGCACCGAGCGCGGCTGGGCCGCCGCCTCCGACTCGCGCAAAGGCGGATTCCCTGCGGGCTACTGACCTGCTCAGCTCCTGCTCTAGTGACACCAAGGTGTGTTTGGGGGGAAGATTCTTTAGATCTGCAACTCAGGGACTTCTCACAGGAAAGAGAACGCATTTACCTGTGATTCTGTTGATGGAACTGGGACAGTTCTCTACAGCCATGACCGAAGTGCCTCATGCCACAGCCGTCTGCTAGGACAGGCGCGTCCACCAGGACGTGCAGTGCTTACTTGAAGAGTCTGTTCTGCCTCGAAGAGTTTGTTCCCTGCCTCCTCTCCATCCCACGAAGACAGATTGGGTGCCCAGTTGCTCACTCAAGCTGCAGGAAGCGTTTCCCCTGCACGGTGTCCCTGTCACTGCTAGAGAAGATATTTGTTTCCTGTTGAGTAGGTGGGAGTTACAGGACTCTGGGGCTGGGTTTTCTAAATTACAAACTAATAGGTCTGTGCCATAGCAGGAAGCCCAGCTCTAGACTGGGATAAGCCAAACTCACCGCTCTGTTAACAAAAGATGTTTCTGCATTTTCACCTGGTTGATTTTTGGAGATGAGGGGGGAAATGGGAAAATGGCTTCAAACTTTTTTATATTTCTGTTGAGAAGGTCTAAAGGGAAGATGCTACCTGTAAAACTCTGAGCACAACTAAAATAAATAAATACGGAGTCACACGTTTTCCTTGCCTGCACAGTTGCTGCAAAAAGGGATGGTGAGAGTCTGTGTGAAAGAAGCTCTTCTGAGACTTTTGTTTTTTCTTCACTGCTTTGATGAAGTCATGAGTAAGCAACAATAGTTAAATATCCAAAACAAACTTATTTTTCTCCACTTTGCTTTTTATGATGTCATATTGCTGATGTGAAATTTCAGAGTTTGGGGAAATGAAATTTCTAAAAAAGATCACGCTGCAGCTACTCTTGTTTAAAGGTAAGTTACTATAAACCAGACTTTTAAGGAGCTCTCAGAAATCCCTGTCTTTTATGGAGCAGCTGAGAGTATTTATACCTCCATGAGGGGGTTTGGTGCAGGACCAATACATCACATCACATAAACTTAGCCAAGATCAAACCCAGATGATCCAGGGGTTGTCATGCTCTAGTGGTGTTCTTGAAATCCTTGATACACAAGTGGCAGTAAGTTCTCTCATCTATTTGGCTTGTGGAAACTTCCTGTCAGTTCGCAAGGGCCTTAAAATACAGAAAAGAAAATGAAAGTCTGAGGTTTTAGGCATCATGCAGCCTCTTTCCTAGAAGTGTCTGGAGCTGAGGAGAGCCCAGTCTCACAGAATAAAGTGAGAGCTAGATGATGCTTAAATCAGAGTCATGACTTTGACATACATGTTTGCTTATATCATTTGACCCAAAGCTTTTACCAAATGTGTCCTGGGTGTGCTCTGGCTCCTTTTCCTGAGCTCTTACAGGTGGTGCTGCTTTAGGTGCAGCAAAGGCAGTGACTGTAAATGACCTCTGCTCACTGTGTTCCCTCCTGTTCCCTCAAGAGACCAGTCTGGGGCCAAGCCTGTGTCCTCTTATTGCCAAACTAGGACTTTCACTTTTCCACTTCTTGTAATTTCACTCCTGGTGCTCCCCAGTGTCAGGCTGCCTTTGGAATTGGGACTAGCTGAGTTCTTGCTTGGCTAGGTGTGACCTGGGAAATCAAGGAAATTACTGCACAGCAAAATAAGCTTATTGGAATCTTACTACAGTTAGTCCAAAATTGGAAGGGGATTTCTGGGAAGTGCCTGTTGGAAAATCCTGATTTCTGATACAGGTCTGAGTGGCTGCTGCTGGGCTGCATCTAACAGTTTGTGGTGTAGCACTTGTTCTTGTGTTCCTGAATTTCCTCTTGCTAGTCAGAAAATTCCCCTATTATTCATAACCTGTGTTAAAAAGCTTCCCCTGTGGAAAGCTTAAAACACTCCTGGTTACAACTGTTCTTACAAAATGCATTTGAATTCTTGGCTCTGCAGAAGTTGCTTTGTTTGGTTGTTTTTTAGCAGTAGGAAAAGCAAAGGAAGGAGGAAGAAGGAATTATTAAACTGGGCTACAGCTGCAGAGGAAGGACTTGTTAAACTGAGCCACAGCTTTCACTTACTCCTTATGTTTTTAAAAAGCTGTGGATACTTGTGCAAGCTGTAGTTATCTGCATCTCATATGGACATATCTGTACACAGAGCAGGCACTTCTGCCACCTGCTTGGAGACCACATGGGATGTTTCAACTGCAGGGAAAATCTTCAGGCTAGGATGAGAGGGAATGCCTTTAAACTGGAAGAGGGCACATTTAGGTTACATATTAAGATTATATTCTTGATTATGACAGCAGTGAGGCCCTGGCAGAGGTTTATCCAGAGAAACCCTGGCTGTGCCATGCCTGGAAATGCTCAAGGACAGGTTGGATGGCACTTGGAGCAGCTGGGTTTGGTGAGTGACATCCCTGCCCATGACAGGGGCAGAACAAGATGGTCCCTGAGGTCCCTCATCATTCCATGTCCCACTTCTTGGATCCTGGCTCTGCTCCTGGGGGCACACGGTGTGTTGGTGAGGGCTGCCTGCAACAGGACACATTCCATGGCCGATTCCAGCTGATGTGAAAGGCAGCTGTGCCATTAAAAGGCAATTCAGATCATGAGCTGGAGGGTTCACCTCTTGTCCCTGTTCTTCACTCTGATTTTAGTACAAGTTTCTTTTGGCCCCCATCCAGCCTCTGCAAGGGAACAAAATTCAGCTGTGAGAGACAAGTGGCACAAGCTGCACCATTCCTCAGCTTCTCCAGCAGCATCTGAGGCTCCAGAGTGAACAACTGGAGAAACACCTGCATGGAGTCCTCCTGTGCTTGTGTGATGGGGTAGGCAACAGGTTTAGAGGAGAAAATCCCAGACAGGTTTGAAAACACTTTATTAAAATATAACTCAAAGACTTCATTTCAGTACAAAAATAATGCTCTCTTGTTGGGAGGAGCAGGAATGTGGAGAGACCAAACTGAGAGGCTCTTAATCCATACAGATTTCAGCAGCAGTGAGGAGGTGGAAGGGTAAGTGCAGAGGTGCCAGAGCAGGTACAATCTCAGCTTCACCAGGTATTCTGGAAGTCTCTGCTGTGCTGAGAGAGCTGCACTCCCATTCCCCTCTGTCTTGCAAATTAAATCTGTGATGGGTTTTTAAACTGCTTCACTGGCTCACTTGCAAAGTTAATAGCAAAGCAGTCAAACTGCAGCGAGTGCTGGACTAAAGAGAATATTGCCATGTCTTTGTGGTGGGAAGAAGCTGTGATATTGCTGCACTGGAAAGGTGACAGGCTGGAGTGCTGCAGGGTGCTTCACCCTAAGCTGTGTCAGAAGCAAAGCTAATGGAAGACTTTGTTACTTGGTGACTTGGGTTTTCTGCAGTGAAACAGGATGGAGAGGGACCAGAGGGTGCTGAATGCCCAGCAGGGAAGCTGGGGGTGCTGTCCCTGTCTCCAGCAGTGCCACTCTCAGCTGCTGCTGTAAACTCCCAGCTCAGTGGGGTCAGCTGGAAATAACCCCGGATCTCGCCAGAGCCAGCAGCCTGTCTGGGCTCTGTCTGGGGCTGCTGCAGACGTGTCTGGTGCCTGGCAGGGCCTCCCCTGTCAGCTGCTATTCCTGACACCACCACCATGCACCCCGGGACTGCCAGCTGGGACAGGGGCGTTCATCAAGGCAGAAAACCTCAGCAAATCAGCTAGATTTGGTTTCTTTGGTGGTCATAGCTAAAGTGAACATAAAAACTGCCCCCCAGCATTTGGAGCTGTTTCTATTCCCCTTTGCCTGCACTGTGATGCTGCCTCTCAGGCTGCCAGGCCACTTCCAAAATGAGTGAGCAGCTCTGATGGAGAAACCATTCTCTCTGATGGAGAACCCTCCAGCAGCTCTTCCTGAGCTGGGGGATTTAAGATGAATTCCACTTGGCCAAGGAGGGAGCAGGGCAGTGCATGGAGCTGGCTCCATCCATGGGTAACTCGATTTCCAGCTTGTGGTCAGGATCTGGTAACTCATCCATCATCCCCTGCTGCAGCAGGGCAGTGCTGCAGTCCTTGGGGTACAACTTGTGAAGGAAAACACATGTCTGGCTCTGGGCAGCCTCACTCCCACCATCACTAAAATGCAAGTGAAGGCTGGGATTTCAGTAAGTTTTTGGCTTTATTGGATGGGCTTTGAGGGTAAAAACGCTGGCGTAAAATCTGGCTGGCCTTGTTTTAATTTGTGTTTTTTAATGGTGTGTGCTTGTTTTATGTTTACAGAGGGATTCTGTTTGTTGGAGACCAGGGAGTCCCATGGGCTCTGTGTGTGAGGGGGAGGCTCTGCTAGTGCCTGGCTCTGGTTTCTTTCTCTCTCAGACACATACACAGCACTGTGCCCATAGGGCAATCAGGCTCAGGAGCTTTCAGAAAATCGAATTTTGAAGGATTCTGGGAATTTGACCTTGTATATTTGAAGAACTTTGGGGATTTTCTGAGTTTTAGGCTTTATTTTCATGAATGTTTGATTCTCTTGGCAATTTTGAGCAGGGCAAGGCTATGGATTAACTGCAGACCTTTTGCATCCAGGTGCAAAATCCAGGACCTTCTGTGTTCAGGTCTTCTCCAAAAGTTTTCCTTTTCTGTGATAGTTCTTAGAGTCCTACAATGCCCTCTGTGTGGTCTGAAGGGAACCCTAGAGACAGCAGGCTGTGGTAAACAGGAATTTGGAGCATGGAGGATATGGGAGAATTCTGCTAATGCCTGATAATGCAGCATCACTTCTCAGCAGTCCTGGTGAGAAGGCTGAGCTCAGGGCCAGGCTGGGCTCAGGGCTGCAAATGACATCTCCTGATCACGGATACTTTGCAATTTGAAGAAAGTTCTAAAGTTTCCAAAAGCAGCATTTCCACTGCCTTCCTGACCCAAAAGCTGATGCAGCAGTGTTGAGGAGGGGGAGCTGGCACAGACCCATCTCAGCACAGGGAGAGGCACCTCCAGGGAGCTCAGCTGGAGCTGTTGGTGCCAGGAGCAGGGAAATCACACCTGCCCCCGTGGGAGGCTGTGTCAGAGTGTGCAGGCTGGAGGAGGTGTTGGTGCAGTCACCCTGAGCTTGTGCTTGGGGCAGCTTTGCACCCCAAGGCAGAGAGCAGCAGGCAGGGCAGCACTTGTGCCACGGTGTGATTTCATCTGTCACTTGGGGAAAGCTGGGCTTCTTTGGATGGGAAAGCAGAGGGAGAGTGTGGAATTTTGATCTCTTCCCTTCCCAAATCCATGCTCTAAGCCTGAATGCTTCAGATTTTAAAATCCTGACCCTACAGATGCTCCTTGTTCATGGCTAAAATACTTCTGTATTTCACATTGCTGAGCCCCAGCAATAGGCTTATTGTGGAACAGCCTGAAAGAAACTGAGATTCCATCAGGAATGGAAGATGCAGCTGGGCCATTTCACAGTGATCTCAGTGGGGTTTGGACCAGTTTTCCTTTCACACTTTGTATTCTCTCCTTCTGAGTAACTGATGTGCTCAATAAATGTGTTCTCTGTGTATCACATAATGAAAGGTGTAGCTCTAAACAAGGTTGGCTGACCTCTCCTTGTATTGCCTGGGGTGACCTGCAGGCAATCACAGGCTGTGCCCATGCTCCAGGAGACATCCTGATGGGAACAGGAATCATCCAAGCAAAGCATGTTCTGGATCTCCTGTGGCTTTGTGGATGGTGAAGGCATTTCACACTAATACCCAGCCGACTTCCCCAGCTTCCTTTTATCAGAGAAAGCAGAGATGCACTTTCCTTCCTTGGAAATTCCCTGTACAACATTCATCGCAAGTTTATCTTGCTTCTCTTTATGTCCTCTTCCCAGCAGGCCAGCCTTAACCTCCTGTGGGGGGAGAGAAGAGGAAATGGAGTGAATGGGGCAGGGGCCTGAGATCTCAACACTGCCAGGTGTGAAACAGGAGGATGTGTGTGGAGCCTGGCTGAGGAATTGAGGTTTAAACAAGAAAGAGATGAGCCAGAGGCAAAATAAAGATTACCCAGGAGAGTTACAAAGCAATCTGCTCCCCACCAAGGCCACTCACCTTGCTGAAGGAGTCCTCAAACAGGACACTGTCCCCCTGGGTGTGCATGACAGGAGCTGAGATGGCGTGTTCCAAGTCATAACCAAACCACAGCTTGTTTATAATTGCCTGCAATTAAATAAAACAAATCCCACACTGCCCAGCTGGACATGGAACCTGGGCTGTCCAAGCCAGGCTGCACTGAGCCAGACCCACAGTCCTGCCAGCCTGGTGTCCTCCTTTTGTGGAGACTTTTGGGGCAAGTAAAAGAACAGGATGAGCATGTAATACTTCCCAGAATGCTTTCCCTGGCCTACAGTCTCAACTTTTAGTGACTTCTAAATTGCAAATTAACAAAAGCACCGAGGAGTCAAGACCCAAGGAGAGGTGAGTAGGGACTGACCGTGGTTAGAAATCTGGGAGGGCTGGAAAATCTGGCAGCTTGCTGTGGGTTTCACTTACCATGGTGGTGGCACTGATAATCCAGCTGCCCCCAGCTCCTCCAATCACCAGCATGTCTCCTGACTTGGAGAGGAGGATGGAAGGCACCATTGCTGAGGGAGGCTTCTCTCCTAGAGCAGAAGCACAGATATTATTCTTTCCATGTGGCTCTGAACAGGGTAGGAGGAGCACAGGTTCTTCTACCTTGCCTTTCTTTTGTCTCCCACAGAAAAAAAGCTGCTCCTTCCTCAAGATGCTCAAGATTTCCAGAAAATTTTTCTTGTACTGAAAGCCCATCTCCCAAAAAACTATGACCTTTCTGGCACAAGCTAAACAAGCTTCTCTTGATGCAGGACAGGGCATCCTACAAGTATTCAGGACTTGCTGCAGCTCATCCAACCAGATGAGGAGCCCTCAGCAGAAATCCTGCCCCAGCTGCACTGGTGTCCTCTCCCAGCAGGGACAGCTGATGGCACAGAGCCGTGTCTGCACCAACAGAGCTCACAGAGCTCAGTGCAAGCCTGCACAGCTCTATACTCAGAATCAGACATGAGCCTAAAATATCACCAGGCTTCTTTTAGCAGTAGTTTCTCCACTTCTCCCCTTCCCATCAGCCAGTGATCAGCTTCAGCATTTTTTTTAACCTCTGATTTCTCTGGCTAGAAACCAAAACTCCTGTATTTCCATACAAGGAGAAATGTGAGTAGACACAGACACACTACAGGGCTTTATCCTCTTTTAGTCTGAAACAAACTTGCTCTCATCCAGATCTAGGAAAGGAGAGTGTAAATTTACAGGTGTAAGTTTACAGATTGTCCCTGCCTGTGGTGGTGCTCACAGGGGTCCAGGATGAGGGAAGAGATGAGGATCTGACTCCATGTTTCAGAAGTCTGGTCTATTATTTTATGATATATACATAATATTAAAATGATATATTAAAACTATACTAAAAGAATAGAAGAAAGGATTTCATCAGAAGGCTTGAAAGCAAAGGAAAGGAAATGGAAATGATAATAAAATCTTGTGACTCTCAGACAATCCAAGCCAGCTGACTGTGATTGGCCATTAATTAGAAATAACCAGAGAGACCAATCACAGATCCCCCTGTTGCATTCCACAGCAGCAGATAATCAATGTTTACATTTTGTTCCTGAGGCCTCTCAGCTTCTCAGGAGGAAAAATCCTAAGGAAAGGATTTTCCATAAAAGATGTCTGTGACACCTGCCCACTCGCACACAGCCTGTGTGTCCACCCCCTGGCCCTGTGCTTTATTCTGAGGATGAGGATGCTCACCTGGTTTAATGCTTCTGTTTGCTATGCAGAAGTCAGCAAGTTCATTATTTAAAATGATCCCAGTTTGGTTGGAATACACAAGGGAGCCAAACCTGCAGGGAGGAAAGATGAAGCCTTTTAGTGCCCAGGGTTCTCCTGCTGTGGATGACATTTACTGCACATGGCACCCTGTGGGTAACTTCTGTCTCCTCCCAGCCTGCAAGTGTCCCAGGGAGGGTGTCCAAAGGGAATTTGTGCTGCTGCTGGTGACAGAGATGAGTTTCCTGTTACTGGTGCCACAGAAAGTCAGCAAGAGCCTCAGCAAGCTCTGGCATCCTCCTGAATTATGGCAGCCCTTGGAGCTGATGCTCATGGATCTTTGCTGTCACATGAAAAAGGCACTCCTGAGACAGAGTAGAAATTCTCCAGAGTAGAAATCCATTTTGATTTAGGTGAAATGTACATCTTTGAGTCTGTGGTTAGAAAACATGGCTATGTAGCCTGACTGTGAAGCCTAGGCTCAGGGAAACTGATTCAGTGAAGGACAGAGATAAGGGGGGGAAACAGAAGGTCATAAAGAGAGACTGCTGTGAGAGCAGGTCAACCTGACCTGGGAATTCTTTCTGGTAAAGAAGAACTAGCTGCTAATGTCACGTGAATTCATAAAAATGAATATGTATGAACCTACTGTGAAATTGTATGTATATGTATCTGAGAGGGGTGATAAGACCTCTGATCTTGGCCTTATCAACCAGCAATGCAATGCAGGATAGTCTGATAACTCCAAGCTCAGTGATTTCAGCTCTTTAATGATTCTCAGCTCTCCCAGGATTTCAGCTCTTGGCTTGCTAGGTAGGGAGCCTTTGGCTGAGGCTGCAGCAGATGTGAGAGAGGAGAAGGAGAGGTCCTGGCAGTTCCACAGTGATGGTTTATTGGGGAGTCTGTGAAAGGTTCCAGCAACAGCTCTTCTTCTCCTGAATGGGCTAAAACAGCCGTTTTTATAGGGTATAGGGGAATCCAAACTTGTCCAATAGTAAGGGTTAGGCGAAAAGTGACCTACGGGGTTACAGGGATAAGCTATGGGGTGAGAGGGGTAGAAGACAGGAGCTTATTTTGCCATCTCATCATAACTCAGCAGTTCCTACTGTTAAGTCTCAATCCTCCATGGAGCTCTCAGAAGCTCTATGGAGTCTGCTACAGAGGGGGACAAAGAGGGACCTGAAGTTCCCAGAGGTACTGCATGTCTTTTAAGGAGAGTCATCTCCACATGCATCCAGCGCTGTAATAAACTTCCACAAAGTTGTGGAGATTCTGGCTCTCTCCACAAAACACCCCCAGCTCAGAAGCTGCCTAAACCAGTGAAGCCCAGAGGTTTTGCTTTGCCAGCCAGCCCTCCCAGCTCCCCAGGCAGCGTGAGTGTCCCCAGCCCGGTTACTCACGGGTAGTTGATGGTGCTGGTGGCCGACACGGCGCTGCCGTCTGCAGCCAGCACGGAGATGTGGCTCGTGCCCAGGCTCCTGTGCTGCTCCCTGAGGAGGGGCTCCAGCAGGCTGTAGTGGCTCAGCTGGTGGTCACCACGAGCATCTATCCTCTGCCTGGCAGTCTCAGCAAACTGCTCAGACAGCAGGGTCTCCACAGGCACCTGCCAGCACAGCAAGGACACTGAGCTGGGCACCAAAGCACGGGCCTGTCCTTGGGCTCAGCAACTGAGCCCCAAGTCAGAGCTTGGGGTGGCAGCATTCAGCCCCAGGCTGCTCTCATCCCAGAAAATGGGCCAAGCTCAGCACCAGGGCACCTCAACCTGTGCACAGCCTTTGTCAGGCAAGTGAGTGCCAGCCTGCAGCTGAAGCTGCAGAGTAACAGCCTGATCCTGATCCTGATCCTGATCCTGATCCTGATCCTGATCCTGATCCTGATCCTGATCCTGCCTTGCCTTGGCAACATCAGCTGCATTGCTCTTCAGCAGCAGCTCTAAGGATTTTCTTTCCTTCCAGGCTGCAAAGGAGTGTAGGAGCATCAGGGGGTAGGAAAGTTGGGATGGATGGACAGAGATGAGAGATCTCTGAGCCAGGTCAGGAACTTGGGGTTCATTGCAAAGGGCCTGGGTGCAGGGCCCTGCTGGGAGCTGCCAAACACAGCTGGGGCAGGGCTGAGAGAAGAGAGGGGCAGAGAGGATGGGAGGGTCAGAGAGTAAAAGCATAAGAGAATAAAAGGGGTAAGAGGGCTAAGTTCTCATTACAATACCATAAATCTTCTTCTCTGTTGAATATTCTAATTCTCACTAACCAATCTAGTACAAGATACAAATCCTATAGCATTTCCATACAGCCTGTAAGAATCATTACATTACCATACTGTGTTACATTTTAAACCCTAAAAACTCCTCTTTGGGCCCCTCCTGCCAAGCTGTAGGGTCTGCTCTGACCCTTGGCCCTGTCTGCAAGCAGAGGGTGTTGTTCCATCTAAAGGGGATCACCTTCAGCTGGCCATGCCATTGTTTTCCAGTTGTTTAGTAAGTGAGGGATCTCAAAGCTTGCTTTCATTTCAATCTCACTTATAGTTTCTATATTCTCAAAATATTTTGCCAGACAATCATATTTATAAGGCTTTCCTGTTTCATCTTCCCCAACAAAGGAACATGTCAGAGCATTGCTTGGTGCTGTAGCACTGTACCTACACACCATGGAGCTCACCTGATTTTCAGAGAAGGCTGGGTCACTCATGTGGGGTCTTAGCATGTTGCCAAACTTCAGGGCCTCTGCAATGTAGTGATAGGTTTCTACCTTCTCCTCAGGTGTTGCCAGTGATTCTTTGTGGAATTTATACTCTGTGGAGCAGGATGGAATAATTTTGTTAATAGACCAGAGGCAATGTTTCAAGAAGTGTCAAAAAAACAAAGGTTGAAAGGAGCCTCCTCTTCCCATCCCAGTTCTTATCAAGTTTCCCCTCTGCTTTAGCAGGATGTAGATGCAGAAACAACCAAGTACTAATTTCCACTGTGACTTCAATTTATTTTGAAGCACTGGGAAATTCATGCATCCTTTGGCCTTTGCAGCAGCTGTGGTGATGCTGACCCACTGTACAAGTGAACCAGTTCATCCTCCTGCTGCACAGCATAGCACACTGCTGCTTTGGGCCCCATTCTGGCTCAAAAACTCCATTTCTGCCCATTGCATTTTATCACTCTGGAGCAACACTCTCTGAAAACCCCTTGCTGACCCCTTTCCATTAGGAATTTACCTTCCAATACCTTGAGGATGAACATGAGCACTGCACCTCCCATGGGTGGTCCTGGAGCAAACACTTTGGTGTGTTTGTTCAGGGTGATGTTCAGAGCTGAGGACACCTGTGCTTTGTATGCCCGAAGATCCTCCAGTGAGAGGCTGGACCCTTCAACAGAGAGAGACCCAGGAGCTGCCATTAGCACAGAAACTCAGATCTGCCTGCAGCAGAGGCAGGTAAAGCTTGTGAGGAGCTCAAATTCCTCGCACCCAGCACAGCACTGCCCTCACACATCCTCATGTGCTGCCAAACCCAGCATGTCACAAAGCCTAAAGGAGTCAGAGGGGCGAACACAGTGAGCAAAGGCCAGAGCAGGGAGTGGTCTCAGCCCTGCTTCTGGGCCTAAGTTACAGGAATTAGGGAAAGGTGGCCTCTTCCCATGTCAGGCACCACCCCAAGTGACAAACAAATGGCACGGGTTGGCTTTCCCCTGGTCCAGGCTCACTGTGAGCCGATGGCTGGGAGAAAGGCCAGGTTTTAATGTATATCAGGACTCCCTGTAGCTGTTACTCACCAGCCTTGCTGATGTCCTCCACCAGGGCCCTCCCAATCTCTCCCTCATAGAACGCAGCAGCTCCCTGTTCCGCCACGGCTCGCAGCGTTCGCTGCAGCGCTGGCCACCGGAATGACTCGCCCAGCTTCAGGAATCTGCCACCAGCACACAGCAGCGGGCTGTTCAACAACAACATCCATCTGTCAGCACCCAGGACATCCCTCTGCTGTCCAGGACCCCTGCCAGGGGGCTCAGGGACCCTGGCACAGAGCCCAAAACACCTGTGGGTTTGATTATGGTCCATGGAGCAAATTACCAACCTTGTATGAAGATCAGCAAGCCACAACAGTTTAAGTAGAATATTAGTGAAGTTATCACGGGGTGGAGATGTAGATTTTAGGGTTTTTGGTATGGGGGCAAGATGGGGGGAACTGGGTGTGTCCAGCTTTTCTCCTTCTTCTTCTTGGCCTCCATCTCCTGCTGTGATGTTGGCACTCACAGATTGGTTTAGAGTAGAAGCTCACTGTCTAACATAGGTGATGGGTATTGGGAAGGAATTGCAAACATTGTACACGTAGTTTTTAGTATAAAGACATAACACTGCCCTGGGGCAGGCAGAGTGCCTGGAACTGTCCTGCTGGACAGACCTCGGCAGGGCAGGAGAAAATTTTTTATAGATAAGAAATAATGAACAATTTTGAGACTGAGAAATGAAGAGCTCTGACTCCTTCTTCAAGCACTGGGCTGGGAAAAGAGACTTTGGAACTTTTGTTGGGTTCACTCTGACCAGCCAGAGATCCCAGCACATCACTTTTACAGCATGAGCTTGTTCTTGCCCAAGCCAATGACATTTTTTTCCTACCAGGAGCTGATCTGGATTATGCATGCTGTGTGCTTTCCAACGTCAGAGAAAGGCTCTGGAGCTGAGGGAGCAGTGGCCCTCACCCTGCAGTGTCATCCATGGCTCTTACCACAGGCTTTTCCCTGGTCCAGAGAAGGCTGGGTGATGGAGAATTTTTTCCAGAACTGGAGAAATGACCAGAGGCTCTGAAAGCAGCTTGATGGTTGGCTCAAACAGGGCTTTCCATGGCAGGCGGCCGTGGCGCTCGTGGGCCACCTCATAGCCCCGGATCTCTCCAGGGACACCAATCCAGCGGGGACCTGGGGAGCACAGCAGCACTGTCACACCCACACAGCACTGCTTTGGGGGTCCCACCTCTCTGAAAGCTCCCCAGTCCAAGTCTGAGCTGGCAGAGGCAACCAAGGCTTCTAAAAGCAGGCTGGGTCTGTTTATTGCCTTTTGCTGTTCATGTATTTCCCTGTTACTGAGCAGTGGGGTGTGGAGAGGCTGGAGCCAGGCCTGAGGTGTGCTGAAAACATAACAGGCAACAGGCAGGGCCTGCAGCAAGGGAGGTGGCAGCTGGACACTGGAGAAATGGCACTCCATTGGGGTGGGGCCTGGGCAAACACCAGAACAAGGGAAGCAGTGAAATTCTCCATCCCTGGGGAAATTTAAAAATGAGACAAGACAAGCTGTCACATGTCTGACATGCTCCTTCTTTGACCCTGGACAGCCTGAGCAACACCTGACATCACCCTGCTCTGAGCAGAACTCCAGCTGTCCCTTTCCAAACAGAGCTGCTCCTGATTCCTCTTCAGGCCCTTCCAAGGGTAAGAACATCTCCAGAATCCAGGATACACCCCAAAAGATAACATTCCAGGGAAGGAGGATGAACACAGCAAGAAATGTGGAAAGATCCAAGATGTGCTGCTAAAGCAAGAGTGCCTGAGCCCAGCAGCCCAACCCCTGATGTGCCAGCGTGCTTCCCCCATCTGTGGACATGGCAAGCACAAAAGATTGATTTCTTCTGTTTCCCTAAAGCTATTGATCTTATTTTTCTCTGTAAGAACTTCTGGGGAATGAGAGCTTTGGGAAATCCAGTCTTGAACTGCAGACTTCCTACAGAGAGAAGGTACATTGTGCTTTCTCCTCATGCTGGCTCCCCATTGCCTGGCTGGTCAGGTTGCCAGTGTTATTACCAAGCAGGAATTTTTATGTTTATGGCCCTAATCTTTTTAGTTACTTTTGCAAAAAGCAGTCCAGGTAGAGGGTGTTAAACTAGACAGAACTGCAGATCAAGCCAGTGAGGTGCCCAGTTCCCCACTGTGCTGAGCTCTGTGCCCACAGGAGGGCACACAGCTGTGTCCTTACCAATGGGGAAGCCAACACCACAGCCAGACAAGAGGTTGTGAGGAAACACTCGTGGGGCTGTCTCACGGGCATTGATCACCTCCACTGCTCCTGGAAAGAAGAGAAGGGAAATACATCGTGTTTTCCTCCTGAAGCAGGTGAACATCACCATTCAGTCATCACTGCATGTGCTGCTGGCACAGAGCTGAGCTGCTCTGGATGTGCCAAGTGCACCTGCAGGATCAGGTGTCAGCACAACTTATCCTTGACTCCTGTGCTTTTATCTACAACAAGCCAAGCAGTGCCCACCAAAGGTACTGAAAGTACAGGGAGAAGGCCAGGGCTTGTCTCCAGGCAGCAAAGGTTCCCCCAGGGATCATGGTTGGGATATGGGCTGGGGTATGCTGCCTCACACCTGCAGGATCCTGCACTTCTTCCACAGATGGGACACGTCAGAGGCACAATGTGAGCCTCATGCTCCTGGGAGGGCCATTTACCCAATGATGATGAGGCAAGCCCATCATATTTTGAAGCCCTCTAGGTATCAGGGAGCCTGAAAGGACAAAACCAAACCCAAACCCCCACTTGCATACACTCATATTTCAGGTCTACCCTATCACTTTACTCCTTCTCTGCCTTGTATTTATCTGTCCCTGTCAGTCCCAGAGCCAGCTGTGCTGCAGGAGCCCACAGTGCTCCCTGGTGTACCCAGAGCCTCAGCTCTGTGCAGCAGCACAACTCAGGTAGCACAGGAGGATTGTTGTCAGGAAACAAAGTTCCATGGCTCTGCCAAAAGGAAAAAAGGAGAAAAATATAGGTGGTCTGCCAAAATGAAAAAAGAAAAAAAAAATATAGGTGGTCTGCCAAAAGGAAAAAAGAAAAAAAAATATAGGTGGTCTGCCAAAAGGAAAAAAGAAGAAAAACATAGGTGGTCTGCCAAATTAGGCCCTTGCATAAGATACACCCAAACAGTTCCAGATTTGTGACTCAGTGAAACTACTTGGCAGGGATTTTAAAATGATTACATTGTTACAGTGCTTATTGTTGATATTACTATTAGATATATAAGCTCTGGGGGTTTTTGGAAGCCAAGACTTAAACTCCCACGTTGAAGACATAAAAGCAACAAAACAACAGTGGAGTTTAAGCCAAGCACAGAAAGGCCCCCCAGCAGACACGGAGCATCGCCAGGTTTAGATTTCTGAAGTGGAGATGCATCTCCTGGGACAGGAAGCGTCAGCACTGCTTTGGGGAGCCACAGCAGCCCTGGTGAGACAGCCCCAGGGCCAGCAGGCACTGCCAGAGCTGCTGGGGCAGCACAAACCCCTCAGGTGCCATCCCAGGGGCTCAGCTGGCACTGCCAGCCCAACTCTGCCAGCACAAACCCCTCCTGCCTGCTTTTCTCAGCCACTCACACCTGCTGCAGGGATTGTGTGACTTTGGGATTGCCTTGGAGGGGCAAGGAGAGGCAAACTCAGCTCATTTCCTCTCAAAGCTCTTTCCTCCACACACATTTCTTGCTGTGAAATGACAATCACAGCTCCCTGTGCTGGATGCTTTGGATTAAGAGCACAATTGTGCTTTGTGATGTAGCTTTTATATTCAAAATATTGCTCTGAGAGAGCAGGCAGGATTCTGATTTGTGTGTCTGCAGAGGGACAGGGCACCATGGAGAGGCCATACCTGTGCTGGCATTATAGATGGTAAAAACGACCCCACCACCCAGGCCTGAGCTCTGGGGGTTCATCACTGAAGTGCAGATCAAGCCTGCAATGGCAGCATCCACAGCTGAGCCTCCACTTTTCAGGATGTCCCTGTGGTGGGAAGGGAAGAAAAAAGACACTGTTAAAATCCAGGAATGTCAGGATGGAGGAACCACATGGAAATGCCTCCTTGGGACCCCTGCAAGCTGAGGAGAGCAGCTGGAGAAATGCAGCGTGGGGTGTGAGGGGCACCTTCCTCTGCTGGATAAAAAGAACAATTAGAGGGAAAGAAAGGAGGGTCCACAGGAGGAAAGAGCAGCCAAGGCCAGACCTTCTGGCAGGCTGGACTTGCTCTGGGCAAAGAGTTATGGGAGAGAGAGAGAGCTGCAGCTGCTCACAAATGCTGTGGGCTGAAAGGGACAGCAAAACATGGAGAAGGATGCTCCGAGCACAGAAGAGGGCCTTCCATATACTAGGAATCAACCAACTGATCTCTAGCTTCCCAAATGCCATTCCTGATAAAGGCATATGCTGGTCAAATGGACAGGAGCACTGAAGTGGGAACACTGGGTCCATGTGAAGCAAACTCCTGAGGAAACTCCTGTCAATGAGCTTTTCGTTGTTCCCACAATGTGACTTCTGGGCTTATTAGCACAAAAATGGCCCAGCCTGCTCCCTGTATTCCCAAAGATAAAACCAACAAAGAAACAAACAAAAAAAAAAGCCCAAAAATCACCTAAAACCAACCAAAAAAAAAAAAAAAACAACCAACCAAACCAAACAGGAAACAAACCCTCAACTGCTTCTACCAAGGCACAGACATTAAGGCAGCCTCTTGCTGCTGACAGCAACGAGGTTCTGTTAGAGAAACTGTCTCAACAAATGCTTCCCCCAAGAACATCTGAAAGCCATCATTTCCTTGCAGTGGCAATGGGATGGCATTTCCTGCACAGCCAGCACTGGGGTTTGCTAGGAAGGCTCCTGACTGCTTCACTGGGTCATTGCTCAGATAAGGCAGGGCCAGAGGGAGACTGGAGCAGTTCAGTGGCTGCAGTGCAGCTGGTCCCAGGCTTTGCATGGGAACACAGAGCACACACACAGGCTGGTGTTTATTTTCCATCCACAGAATGGCTGGGCCCTGCTGGCTCAGGAACAGGATGCTGCCAGCAGGCACGCTGATGTGCCTTTCCTTTGTTTCCCCAAGTGCCTCAGAACCACTGCCTGCAAGGAAATGACATGTGGACAAGTGGGAAGAAAAGAAATAGTAGGGAATATCAGGCTTTCTGTTTCTGCATGGCTTTTGGCCTCCTGGGAGCTCCCTGGCTGTAGAAAAAGCAAAGAGCAGATTTAATTGAAATTCAGTCCAGACAGGAGAAGTATAAAAGACATATTTACACCACTTGGAAAGAAAGATGTAGGCTAAAAAAGTTCTCAAGATGTTCAGGTTGTACACCTTCAGTTTGTGTAAAACTTGTCTCTCAAATATTTTGACTCCCATGTGATTATTTTACTGTTCTTTCAATTATTAAATGCCTGTATCCTTGAAAGCAGAAGGATGGAAGTTTACATGGCTGTAAAAAAGCATCTGAACATGGAGACTGAGGCTCAGGGTCACCCATCCAGCCCTTGCAGCAGGGGATGGACTCACCACACCAATGTCCCTGGGAGGTGCTTTTCTGAATCCCAAGCTGTTAATGGCTGTCTTGGTTTGGAAAGACAGGAGTCTGCTAAGGAAGGCAGGAGCCTCCCCTGAAATGGAGAATGTAAACCTCCCCACCTCTCTGAATTGCTATAAATTTTAAATTAAGGGGCTCTCAGGCAAAAATATGGGAGCAGGAAATAACAGATCTTTAATAGGGAAGAAAAAAAAATAAAAGGATAAAATAAACAATGCAGTACACCAGAACAACAGTGACAGAGTCAGAACCCAGCCTGACACCCTGTGGGTCAGGGTGTTGGTGGCAGTCCCATTGGAATTGTGGCTCAGCCCTCCTGCAGTGTCAGGGGTGGTTCTGCTGGAGCAGGGATCCTGTAGAGAAGGATGGATTCTTCCTCTGAAGATCCAGTGGAAGGAGAGGCAGCTGCTGTTCCTCTGGGGAATCCAGTGGAGAAGCCGTGCTGGTGTCTCAAAACCTCTGGATTATATCTGGGTAGGAATGCTTGGCTCCTCCCTCTGGGCTCACATCTCCCAATGGGATGCTGTAGTTCTTATCAGCCATGCAGGGACATTCAATAGCTGTTATCAGCAATGTCCCCTCCCCAGGGAGGTGTGATTGTGGTCACTCAGAGAGAGAGATAAGGCAAACTGCCCACTTGACAAAGGTAATCTGCCATACAGATGGTAATGGAAAACATCTTGCCTTGCAATCTTCAACAATTGCTGACACCAGGGCTTCCTAAAAAACTCAGTCACCTCTGCAGAAGAGCCAGAAGTGTTAGAAAGTTGGAAAAAAATAGAAAATTTAGGGAAAAAGAGGAAAGAAGGACTGCTACACAGAGCCAGGACAGTGCTCCCCAGAGCCCCTGGAGTGTGGGCTGTGAAGGAACACATGTACAAAGCCTGGTGACAGGGAAGGGCATGGTTCTGAGAGGGAAATGCACAGTTCTGGCTGGGAAATGCATGGTTCTGAGAGGGAAATGCATGGTTCTGAGAGGGAAATGCATAGTTCTGGCTGGGAAATGCATAGTTCTGGCTGGGAAATGCTTGGTTCTGAGAGGGAAATGCATAGTTCTGGCTGGGAAATGCATGGTTCTGAGAGGGAAATGCACAGTTCTGGCTGGGAAGTGCATAGTTCTGGCTGGGAAATGCATGGTTCTGAGAGGGAAATGCACAGTTCTGGCTGGGAAATGCATGGTTCTGAGAGGGAAATGCACAGTTCTGGCTGGGAAATGCATGGTTCTGGCTGGGAAGTGCATGGTTCTGAGAGGGAAATGCACGGTTCTGAGAGGGAAATGCATAGTTCTGGCTGGGAAATGCATGGTTCTGAGAGGGAAATGCATAGTTCTGGCTGGGAAATGCATGGTTCTGGCTGGGAAATGCATGGTTCTGAGAGGGAAAGGCAAGGATATGGTTCTGACAGAGCAAAACAGCTTTGAAAAGAAGTTTGGAGATGGTATAGTGCACATTTCAGTGCAATGTATTAAGACCTCAACATGGAACATCAGGCACGTTTCCCAAAGCCTGAAAAGCACCATTCTCACCCAAATTCACAGCACATTCACACTGGCCTCCAGCCTTCCCCCCAGCCTCTCCAGAGACTGAAAATCAACAGAAAATACACTGGGCTGGCTCTTGGCGTGTCACATGTGCCTCCCTGTGCATGGCTCACTCATTTCCAGTCACAGACCTGCCCTGGGGAATTTAGGGCCATTACATATAGCAAAACCACATCTGGATTTATGTCCCATTACTTGGCTCCCTTCAGATGGGTCTCTGCTGCAACGAGCTCAGTTATAATGCAAAGCCCTTGATCAAGTTGTGGCACCTCACCAGGTCTCCCCAGGGATACCCCAGAGTGCTGCAGCTGATCTGATCTGATAAACAATGTTTTGTCCCATATCCTTCCTGCCCATTAGCGTTGGGGTTTAGTCATTAATGGAGTTTCCTTATGAGAAGGAGCAGAAGAGGGTGTTAACAACCAAATCCCATTCCAGCAGCAGCAAACAGGGATTCACCTTCCCTGGAAAGGGTGAATGGTGGCACTTTGCTCACGGCAAAGATGGGCTGTGCTGGGCTGCAGACCAAGATCTGCTCTGCCCTAGGCTAGAGGGAGCCCTGAAGCCCCTTTAAACACACTGGAAATGCAAATGAAATAAATTTAATAATTATTAAATGACGGGGTTTTTTCTGCTAAAGAAGGCTGGGGACTGGGACACCACCCATTACACAGCAGCTGCCTCCTTAGGATTTATGAAGAGCAAAAGCAGCAACTGCTTCTGTGAAAAAGCGCCAGTTACCAAATTTAAAATGCACAAGAAGGGAAACCAAATCCTTTGGGATTTAATAAACATTCTTCAGAAATCTGCTGGGCCATCACTGAAAAGGATTTTTTTGCATCAGATCCTCTGGTTAGAGCTGAGTTTCTCAGGGCTGCAGACTTTTTCTGTTCAAGTCTCACCATTCTCACCCTCCCCACACCCTGTTCCCCCGGGGTGCTGATTTCAAAGGCTGGTTCCCAGGGTTTATGCTGGGCTTCACTGGAGAAGGGGGATCAGAGATGGCTGCTGGGCCAGGCCAGCTCAGCTCTCCTTCTGCAGTGAATCCCATCACTGGGAATGAGCATTTTTCCTAAATGTGTCCCTGTCCTTATGCCAGCTCTTGCTTCTGCTAGTTTGGGAAACAAAGGAATGCAGAGCAGTGGATGGCAGAGCTCAAACAGCACACTGGCAGGGAATATAGAGATTTTTTTGCATGCTTGATGAAAAGAGCCTCCTCCAGCAGGGAACAGGAGTTGAGAGTTGGAGGTGAGGTTTGAGCACTTCTTACTGTCACAGGGCCATCATCTCCTGTCTCCTCAGGCCTCTTGACATGAGGAGAAATTAGTGAGGTGGGCTGTGGTACCAAATCCACATCCTTGGGTAAAAACTGCTCTGGTTCTCCTTTTAGCCTCCCATCCCTCTTCAGTGTTTCACTTCATTCAGGGACAAGTTTTCTCCCAGGGCAGGGTTTTAGTCTGGACCAGGCAGCTGTACAAGGCTGATTTCAGCCCCCAATTTCCAGCAGAACTCAGCAAGAGACCCAACCTCGCTGAGCACTGAGAGCTGGGCACTGATGGCTGAGGGAAAGTTTAGCTCAGGAGCTGCCAGCATGGATGGTGACAGGCTGAAGGCTCACTGAGATTGCTCACTTTCTGCAGGGACCCAAAGAGTTCCATGAAGATTTCAGAAATCCAGAGTACATGAGCACAATCTCCAGAGCTGGAAAACACATGGGCCCTGAGGAGTTTTCCCACAGCCCACTGTCCCACTCATTGAAATACAAGATTCCTCCTCGGGCAAGAGATTTAGTTCAGTTATTCTCAGTGAGTTCAACTGACAATTCTATTAGGAACACACACAGACTCCCAAATGGAAGAATCTTAAACCAACAGAGTATCATGTAATTTCATTCCTGACAACTCACAGAGCACGTTGTTTATCTTTAAAATAAACACAATTTTTAAATTAAGGAATAAAATCTGTGAGTAAGTCAGAGACTGGGGGCTGCTTTTAGATTCCAAGGCTTTAGGCACCAGAGCAGTTCTGTGAGCATCCCCCACACGGATTCCTGTGAGCTTGGGGGGATTTGCAGGATGAAAGGGGAGGCTGTGGGGTCACAGCAGGAGAGAGGGACTGCAGGGGCAGTGAGGAGGAGCAGGGACAAACCAGCCCTGCAGTGTGTCCGGGGCTGCTTGGCTTTGCCCTGCTCTCACCTCAGTGCTGAAGTGTCACATGAACTGCCAGATCACAGGTGGGGACAGCAGGGCCTAATGGCCAAGACTACTCTCAGAAATTGGATTTTATTGCTACTGCTGTGACAAAATTCCTAAAATCTTATTCAGCAAAGATGAGGCAGGAAGCAGCTGTGTGCTTATCATCCCATGGTGCTCCCATCAGGGAGCCTGAGTCACCCTGCAGAGTCACACAGGAGGTGACAGAGCAGAGCTGATGGCTCTGAGAGGCTGAGCCCGGCCTGAGCCCCTGTGCTGAGGGATCCTCACAGTGCCACTGCCATCTGAGGCCTCCTCACCAGGGAAAGAACATCACTTTCCCACCTGGCAGTTTGCTCTGAGAACTAATGTAGTGCTGAGAGCACTAAAGAGCATCATGAGCTGAGAGCTGACAGCTTAAAAAGTGACAAACAGGTATAACAGCACAGAAATGTCTGGGAGAAAATGAACAGGATCACATGCAGAGCAGAGCACGCAATGAGCTTCCTAGAGAGAAGAATGTGGGCCACTAGGATGGAGAAAGAAATAGGACAACAACAAAAATGGCAAATATAATACAAAGCTTCTGGTCCCAAGCTCTCTTGCAGAGGAACATTTTTATAAGCAATTTTACTTTTATTATTGTCTTTTATAAGGACGTGCACAGAAGAAGCTGGGAGAACAACACAGGAGTTTGTCTCGTTCTGAGTCTAAGGACAGCATGAAATGAGCACAAGGATTTCCAAGAATGGCTGGAGGCAAAGGATACCAGGAAGAGCAGCAGCACTCATGCAGCAGCAGGGGAATGGGGCTGAGCAGGCACAGGGTGAGCAGGGCAGAGCCCAGGCACAGGAGGAGAGCAGCCATGGCTGGGAACATCCCAGAGGCTTGGCAGGGCTGGAGGAGAGAGCAGGACCTGATGTGCAGATGCAAAAGGAAGGGAAAATGAGTGGGAAGGTGGAGCAAGGGCAGGATTTTGTGGGGATCATTGGCAGACTGTTTGTAGGAAATTCAAGTTGGTCCATCAGCACAGACCTGTCAGCAAGGCTGGAGCTGCAGCTGTGGTGGAGGCTGGGGAAGCCTGGGGAGCTCCTTGCTGAGAGAAGGGAAGGAAACCAGGGAGAGCCCAGCAGCAGCAGCCAACGAGACAAAGCTGCTCAGTTGTTCACCGGCCGCAGATTTCCGTGCCTCTCACTTCAACGTCTTCCAGCTGATTACACACTACATCAAGTTAAAGTTTACAATAGCTGCAAAAACAAATGCACTGGTTTTCCCCAGCAGATTCTTTGGGCAATCCAATTATGTCTTTTCCTCTTTTTCCATTAATAGTGATTTTAAAAGTACTTCTGCTTTCTGAAGAACATGTGGTTTCACATAAAAACCCCATCTCACTGCTTGGCAGACGTGCAGCCACTGTGTATTTTCTCCAGCTGCTCACAAATGCTGTACATCTTTGCCAGAATCAAAGGTGAGACATGGCAAAATGTGGGATTATGGCACCATGTCTCATTTCAGTCCCCCAGCCATGAGGCAAAGCACACAGCATCCATCGTGGAGCATGCAGCATCACATGTAAACTTTCATCCTTCTGCTTTCAAGGATACAGGCATTTAATAATTGAAAGAACAGTAAAATAGTAACATGGGAGTCAAAATGCTTGAGAGACAAGTTTTACACAAACTGAAGGCATACCACCTGGACATCTTGAGAACTTTTTTAATCCACCTCTTTCTTTCCAAGTGGTGTAAATATGTCTTTTATACTTCTACTGTCTTGACTGTAGAAAATCTGCTAAATCTAAATCTGCTCTTTGCTTTTTTCTTCATAGCAGACACACTTGCTGCAGGCTTCAGTCCAGAAACAGACCCCCAAAAGGAAGGGATACCTTTTGTCCCTGCCTTCCCTTCCTTGTCTCTGTTGAAGCCTGGCTGCAGCTCTCTGCAAGCTCCTCTAAGTCCCTTATCCGATAGATCTACCACGCCACGAAAAGTAAATTTCTCCCTTCCCCATTTAAAACCAGCATTATACTTGCATACTACAAATATTTATACCTTCCAAAAGGCCAAGGGTTTGCAGATTTTTGTGACAGTGCAATGACAGTAAGCATCATCTGCGGAGGCGGAGGCTCCGTCTGCTCTCCCGGCTGGAGCGGCACCGGAGCGGGACCTGGCTGAGTGCGGGTCCCGTCCGTGAGCCCCACGCCTCGGAGCTCCGTGCGCCTACCGGCCCATGAGGGAGCCCCACGCCTCGGAGCTCCGTGCGCCTACCGGCCCATGAGGGAGCCCCACGCCTCGGAGCTCCGTGCGCCTACTGGCCCATGAGGGAGCCCACGCCTCGGAGCTCCGTGCGCCTACCGGCCCATGAGGGAGCCCCACACCGAGCTCCGTGCGCCTACCGGCCCATGAGGGAGCCCCACACCGAGCTCCGTGCGCCTACCGGCCCATGAGGGAGCCCCACGCCTCGGAGCTCCGTGCGCCTACCGGCCCATGAGGGAGCCCCACACCGAGCTCCGTGCGCCTACCGGCCCGTGAGGGACGCCCACACCGAGCTCCGTGCACCTACCGGCCGATGAGGGAGCACGTCTCGGTGTCGGCAGCCACGGCGCCGTGCCGGTACTGCTGGGCAGCGCACCGGGGCTGGCTCAGGATGACCACGAGGGTCACGGCCCCCGCCAGCACGGCCAGGGACAGCAGCACCAGGCAGCAGATCTTGCCCGTGGACATGGCTGTCCTGCCCCACAGCAGCCGCGGGGCTCCGTCCCGGCGAGGAGGCGCCTGCCCCGCTCGGGGGAAGTGGATTTATCGCGGGCTGTGAGGGAGGTCCCGCTGCAGTGGGCTCTGCCCACAGCGATCACATTCTTTCGAACATTAAAGCTGCTAAAAAGCGAACTGTGTGCTGTCTTTCCTACTCTCTTTTATAAACTTTTCTTGCAGATCCACAATCCGCCTTTTTTTCGTGTGTCTATCTGATGAAAGCATTTAACACATTCACTCCTGAATGTGTTCACTCTCCACACTATTCCTGCTTCTCACAGCCTCTCTGCCTTCCCATTCCTGGCGCACAAATTACCTAACAAAAGTGTGAAACACTGGGACAATTACCTCAGCCCTACACTGCAAACTTGGGGTGTTTTGCTCCTCTAAAACTACTCATAGAATTAAAAGCTGAACACAGTGTACAAACCCTCAACAGTAGAAGGTTTGTAGAACTAGAACCTTCAACAGTACAAAGCTAGAACCTTCACAGATACTATTAGTTTACATTATATTGTTATAATAGGTAATAATAACACTAATAATAATAATAATAATAATAATAATATAATCTTAGTGACCTTTTTTTATATGTACATCTTGCCAGTGTCCACAGCATACATCCTTTGTAAATGAGCACAAGCACAACAACAACAACAACAACAACAATAATAATAATAATAATTTTAGTGACTTTCTTTCCATAAGTACATCTTGCCAGTGTCCACAGCATGCATCCTCTGTAAATGAGCACAAGAGAAGAACTGGAATAAAGCAGCACTTTGCAAACATTGGTCCCCAGAGCCCCAAGAGCTCTGGGGTCCAACCTGTGCATAGCACCTCGCTGGGACAGACCTGATCCCTCACAGAGCAGTGACGAACAGCAGGAATTGCTGCCCAAACAGCCTCTTAATTACACAGTTCTCCTTGCATTCAAGAAGTTAAAGATAGGGCTCCACATCTGCCTGCTCTTTCTAAAAGATGCTACCTGTGGTCCTTTCCCTGCTAGATTTGGGAGAAGGGGAATTCACCTGGGCAGATTTACAAATGTATTTCAGAGCAGATTTTGAACTTGTTCCACTAAATTTTATAACTAAGCAATATTATTTCTCATGTCATATCTCAGTAAATGGATTTGATAGGCTAAAATGTCTTTTTTTGTGGTTACAACCTTATGAGAACTGAAAATAGTTCAAGAAAAAGTTGGCATGAGCAAACAAGCCTCCTCAGCTCTAATGGGACTCTTCACTCCATTGCAAAACATTGCTGATTTTGTAGAGTTTCTCAATCCCTACATGACTTTGATGTTTCATTTTTGACAAATTGCAGTATCACACTAAAGAATTATCATCCTGCTGTTTCTGGGAAAGATCTTCCCTTTAAACTCATAGCAGGGCTGATCACTCAGTACCAATGAGACAAGTGGATTTTGCCTATTCACTTTCAACCAATGCTGTGGAGAATTCAACTGTAGTCTCTCCAATTTCTCCCAGTTTCCAGATTTGGGTTTTAACTCAGCACATCAAACCTCTGCATCTGGAAAAAAAATTATCATTGTGCAGTGAAGGAGGAGACCTGGAAGAGGCAAGAGAGGTAAAGGAGAATGTCATCTCCCAGAGCAAGGGAGAGGCCAAGGATGGCCTGGGAAGGCCAAGACATTGTTATGGTTAATAACTACTAATAGTTAGTTATCCCAGCTAACTGCTGCCTCTCACAGTAAAAATCCATTTTTCTTTTTGTATGGAAATTAAGACTGAGCCTCTTTGTCTCTTTCCCTATGCAACCTTTACAGTCTTGGTGCAACATTCAACTTTGACCATATGTGCACTGACCCCCCCATATCAGAAGATGCTTAGCAGTTCATATGCTGGGATTCAGGACTTTGACCTCTATTTTTCTGTTTGTTTGTTTGTATGTCAAAACTTTCACATTTGCTATAATTGTCTGGGAGCACAGTTTGCCTTGGCAGAAATCCCCATACATAGCCTGCACTCTCTGGTCTTCTGCTGCCAGCACGAAGGGCTTTGTATGCTGCTTGAAAGGGGACTCAGGTATTTAAAGGCCCTTACAGGCCAAGATACACTCTGGGAAATTTTAACTAGGACTTTAATTATTAACAGAATCATTATTCATTAACTTATAAAAAGGCAGAGTATCTTTAAATTGTCCTTTATGTTGTTGGGGTCCTGCTACAACTTTTCCAAATCTGCAATCAAGAGATCAAATCTCAGTATTATGTGATATTTGGAGTTCAGGCATCGCTAAGGTTGAGTGAAGACCACAGCTGCCTTTCAGAGAGTAAGAAATTATCCAGAAAAGCTAAGATATTGACACTCAATTTATCACTCTCCATCTCATCTTTTAAAAATATAAATTTAAAGAACCCTAAATGCACACCAAGCTCATGAGCCATTCTCACACTAATGTCCTAAATAACCTCATTTGCCTTGGTCTCTACACTGTCCAAATTATTTTGCAACATACTCAGGGGGATGCCTCTTTCTGCTGGAATTTGTCTCAGAGCATTGTCTACAGTCACCAAGCTCTTACTGTAATAAATAAGAAATGCATTTTATATTTCCCAGCTCTAAATTAGGTTTTAACCATTGGACAAGAGTCTAAGAAAGCTTCCAAGGTCTTACAACCAAAAGCCAAATTGGATGTACTTCATATGCTGTTTGTCCCCTACTTCAGTCATGCTGATTTATAACCCAGGAATATAAATTAATTCTATATGATAATCAAATAACCCTTTAATAGGCAACATTCAGGGAGTTTATTGTCCAGATTTTCTGAGGGACGTGCCTGTGAGTTCCGCAGCTGGTGCTCATGATCCATTTGTCTCAGTACTCAAGTCCATTTGTTGTCAGAAACTGCTACACACTAAACTTTGCACATTGTTTTCCTTTGCACACAAACAAGTTTATTTTATTGAGGGTCATGGGTCTGCTCCCACAAAAATCAAGTGTTCAGGCATCTGGAGAAACAGATACTTGGAATCAGGAAATTCTGATACTCAAGAATTTCTTATTCATATTTTTCTTCCTTCTGTAATTCCTCAGAATTAAGGATAATAGTTAAACCCATCAACTTGATGCAGGAAAGCCAAATAATCCTTCTTTTGTTACTGAAATCAGAAAAGGGAAATATGTTCCTAATTTACTCATAGGTTTATGCTTTGTTGAGATTAACATTTAAGTACCTTCTGAATGAAGGTTGGGTTTTTTTTTTTTTCCTTTTAATTGGAAAGCACGCCAGGGAATAACTCTCACACTTTTAGCTGAGAAACTTGGCAGAATTTCATCTCAAGTCTTGCAAACACACTTCTGGCTCCGATGTAAGGGCTAAGCAGATTCATCCAACAAAGCCTGGAAGGGTTGGAGGGCGATCACAAGCATTCCATGTTTTAGCAGCACAGCAGCAGGGCAGAGACAGATGACTGGAGAGGACAAAGCTACATCTTGAGGACAGCAAGTATCAACAGCCCAACACTACTCTGGCACTATTTTCCTCAACCACTCTGTCCTTCAGTTTCCCACTTACAGAATGTCTCTCTGTGGGCTGTAAGCATGAGTTTGGAAGGCACTTGAATGGGACATCACAGGACAGAGAACATTTCTCACACCACTGAAAGCCTAAAGGGACGTGCAGAATGTCAGGGACTCCTCTGTCTTTGTTGAATTTCTCAAGGTTAAAAGCAAAGCTGCTGCCTCCTTCTTCCTTTTCCTGCTGGTTAAATGTAATGCCTGCTGGAAATGCTCTGTGGAACCCAAACCAGAACAATCTCTATTTCACAGTGACATTGGCCCAGTGGAAGTCAACTTTTGCACAGCTCAACTCAGTGGGACACATGGCACAAACCATTGCCCAAGGGAAACTCTTCTCCATTTGCTTTATTCAATGAGAATATCCAGGCACAGTTTACTGCAAACATCAGCACTTTATTCTTTCTCCTACACTGCAGCTATGCTCAATATTAGATTAACAGTGAAACCTTCTGATTCAGTCCTTAACTCTTGAGTGCCCTTCTGGACCAAATCCATCAGTTTTCTTAAAGACTAAACCTCATTAGTACAATTACTGTAACAGCTGAAAATACTGGCAGGAGAAAACAAAAGGGAGCTTTGTGTGCATCCAAAGACACCAACAGCAAACTCTGCCTGAACCCTGCATTGTCTAAAATAGGCTGGAGTATTACATTAGTGACCACAAAGATATCTGTGGAGGGTTTTAACCCCCATGGAAGCACTAAATATAATATATTTATAGTATAGTGTGTATCTGTGTGTAACTACCTATAGAGCTGCCATCATATGGTTTGTATGAGCTCAGTGAGTGCTGGTTCACTGCCATGCTCATTCAGGAGCTGCCTGGATCAGTTTTGCTCACTGTCCTGTGCAGGCTGGAGCTCCCTTGGTCTCCCCAGAGCCCAGCACAGGGCAACAGGAGCCACTCTGAACACACCAGGGAAGCACATCAGCTGAGGAAGCTGAGGAGGGATTTTTGACAGGGATCTTCACAGAGAGAAGTAATATACTCAAATCCTGAACTCTTTAATACCAAAAGCCTTAGGAAGATGTTCAGAAAGAGGAGTGCTGTTGAAATACAATTTGGAAGTCAAAAAGGGAATCAATGAGGATGAAAATGCAGCACCAGCAAATTTCTGGCTTGGATTAAATTAAGGGGAATGGCTGACAAGGAGCAGAGCATCACCCACAAGGACCTTGAAGAGAAACCTCCTGAATTTTGGTACAGAGCAGGACAGAGGTCTGCATGCAGGAGAGTGAGGTGCTCAGCACAGGCTCTCTCCAATGAGGGCTGCTCTCCATGCTGGAGAGGGATCCAGGTAAATGGCTATTTAAATGCTGGCTGTTATAAATGATCAAATCGTGAGCCAAACTTATAAGAAAATTTAGCAAAGATTTATTAACTTGTCAGCGAGACCGAATTTCGATCATCAAAAACCACCACAGCCAAGGGCAGCGTCGAGCCCAGGATCAGCACTGGGTGAACCTGAATCTGACCTCAAAAATGTCTCCCCCTCGGTTCACAAATGCTGCGTCGGGAGGGAGTTTTCATACAGTTTATTCTGCCCAAGGCAGTGATGACCGAATGTTCTTTTGTGTCCCTACACATGCAGAACCGGGGCTTTACATGTGCAGAGGCAGACAAAGATCCAGTCCAGGTGTCTCGATGCTGTCAGAGAACTTCGGGGGAGTCAGCATTCACATGTAACAGGGTGGTGCCATCGTGGTAGATATAATCTTCGAGGTGATAATCACTCTTGGGTGGACCCTGACCCGGAGAAGCCAGCGATTATCAGCCTGGAAACTTCTATTCTTACATTAAAACCTCGATGTTTATCTCAACGAGCGTCCAGGAACTAGATGTATATGAATAAGACACTGCTCCCTCCCAGGATGGTCAAAAGACATCGTTTGGATCTTACAATATTTTACACATTAATAGCATGAATTATCTCCACCATGTGCTACACTGGCAAAACCCACAAGCTTGGCTGTGTGCTCTCTTCCAAGCCCTCCATGTGCTTCTCCAGCCTCTAACAGCCTGGTTCCCAACTTCACAAAGCAGGGACTGTCCCCACCAAGCAATCCCACTTCTCCCTCCCCTGCCATTCCACACTCTGGGTCCCTGCTCCATGTTCTGGCCCCACACATTCAGTCAATTCAAGCTCACACAATGCAGGAGATGTGAGCAAATTCTCCATGGGCTGCACATGCTGAGCCCCAGGCAGTGGGGATGTGATGTCTGCATAAAGCTCTTGTGCAACAGCTACAACATTTTTCTTTTCACTTTTTACTTGTTTGGTTTTTTTTTTAAGTTCCTGGTGTTAAGAGTATATAACAACAATAGGGACTTTTGTCTTAAGAGATCATCTGAAAACAACCTCATCCTCTCAGAAAAAGCATCAAGGATGGGAAATATTTTCTAAAAATTCCCCTAAATGAGAACTGAGGCTTTTGTGGGATTCCCAGGTAAATGACAGAGCTGCATTGCTGTGCACAGAGAGGCTTTCCAAAGTGCTTAATCACACTGCAATTTCTGAGTCAGGAATCAAGACCAGGACCAGCATCTGGATTTCATCTCCCCTCCAAAATGAGCAGGACTGCTGAGATGGAGCCAAACAGATTGCACTTCCCTGTGAAGTCAGCAGGCCCCACCTCTGCCTACCCCTGCAGCCCTTCCTGAGAAATGAGAGCATCCACAGAGCATCCTCACTGGAGTCCTGCACTTTTCCATTTCACTGGAATCCTGGGACATCCATCAGCATCAGAGTGCTGGGAGGGAGAGCAAGGGAGGACGTGTGCAGCTGGTGCAGGGAGGATGGGAAGGAGCAGGAGGTGCCTCTGGGAAGCCACAAGCTGCTGAGGAGATTCCCTCACACCTGCCTCAGGCTCTGCCCTCAGCAATCCCAGCTTAAACACCTTAAACACAGCCTGAGAACTCTGCACCGCTGCCCTCTCCCTGCTGCACTCCCAGCTCTTTGGGAAGGATAAATTCCAGATGTGTGAGTGCTGCAGGTCAATAAGGGAGCCAGCACTTAAGGAAAACCAGAGCAAGCAGAGCTTCTCTGCAAGGGAATGGGGGAAGAGCAGGTTCTTTACTGCCCTGTGGTCCTCATGCACTTCTCATGTGTGAGAAACACCAATCACTCGTTTTTCAAATTTTAAAAGTTTAAAAGTAATAAAATGGTTATAAAAATAGTAATATAATTAGAGTAATAATAATTTGGAGAATTTGAATTAGGACAACATGAGACAATAAGAACAAAGAGTTATGGACGGTCCAGGTACTTCCTTCTGGGCAAAATAAGCCAGGAAAAGGACCCACGTTAACAAAGGATTAACCCTTAAAAGCAACAGCCTGTTGCATATTCATACACCTCATACATGATGCATAAATTCCATTCAAACACAGGATTCCATCTGGTCATCATCAGCTTCTTCCTCTGAATCTTAACAGCACCTTCGAAGTGGGAAGAAGTTCATTTCTTCTCGTAAGAGGGCAATAAATTATTTTTCTCTGAAAGATTCAAGTGTCCTGGGGCTGCTATCTGGTGTGAGTGCCTCATTCCTTTCTTAAAAAAAATATATCCCACTTACATAGTACTTATTTTAACTACAAAAGTTACCTTTTAATTACAAGACTACATTTATCATATTATTAAAATGTTAACACAGCACTACTAATCAATATATCAAAATACATATGATAAATATCTGCATAGAGCCATTTAATATGAACTTTTCACACAAGCAAAGCAAGCCTCAGAGAGGCTGACAGAACCATAAAACCCAACTCCATAAACAGCCCTTGCCATGTCCTGGTGCAAAAATATGAAGGTCATTGGTACTGTGCAACTACAGATGTAGGCTCCCAGCTCTGTCTGGGTTCCAGGAATAACAGAATTGTTCACAATAACTTCCTTTCCTCCTGAAAGGCCCTGGGAGCCCATGAGAGGTGATTCTTTCCTTGTGCAAGAGAACAAGAAACTGTTTGCTTTCTTCCCTAGAAAGTGGAAGAGCAGCATGCAAGAAAAGAGAAAATCAGATTTGTAGAGTTTGTTTTCTGTTCTTTTCCCCTGGTTATCTTTCACTGCTGTTTTACTTTGGAAATTCCCTGGTATTCAAATTCCAGGCTGTTGCACAATTCCCTTTGGAGCTGTTGTATCACTTCTCATTAGCCACTTTCCCACACTGTGATCATTGTAAATGTCTCCTTCAAAATTTTACACTCTTTCCTCTAGGGACATGCTGATATTATAGTCCCAAAATTTACTCAGCTGGAACACGGGGTAGAAAATGCAAGAAGTCAAATTTTGATCATTCATGAGCATGAGCAATGGGAATAGAAAAAATCCCTGCTTTCCCACATTCAGAATTTGAATGCTCAACTTCATCAGTGTTAAATATATAGTGTAAGAACACCTGAGCTGAGATGCCTTAGTACATCTTTTTATTTCAACAGAAAATGAGCTGTTTTCAGAATTTCATGCATATCCTCCCTTTCTTTTCTACTTTGCATATGTAATTTTAATTTTCTTTGTACAACAGCTGGTTAAGTTTCTTATATTGATGGGAGACATTTTCAGCTTATCAGATTGGAAAATGCAAGTAAGTTGTTGTTAGCAATGCATTTTAGTTCTCAACCATAACATGGTCCTTTCCCCATCATGTGGCAGCAGCTGTACCAGCACAGAACATTTCACAAATCTCCTCTGGATTCAAACCCTAAGCCAGTACAGTAATTTCCACAGAAACCATCAAAAGAGAGGCAGTTGTATGAGAAAAAAGGACTTAAGAAAATCTTGAGGGTTTGTGGGGGGTTGTTTGGGGTTGGGTTTAGATTTTTTACTTGAGTTGTTCGTTCATTTGTATTTTGGGGGGTGACTTGTTTGTTTTGATTTGGGGTTATTTTGTTTCGTTTTGGGGTTTTTTTGGTTTTTGTGATTTTTCCTAAAAAGCAGAGCTGCTGGTCTCCATACCAAAGGGCAGATGGGAGCAGCAGCATTTAACAAAAAGAAACAGTTTCTCCACGGTGCACCAGGGTCAATGTAGAAAGGACAAAATAAATAATGAACACAGAAACATCTGGGGTTTGTCTGCAACAGATTAAAGGACTTCCAGCAGGGACTGGACAGAGTGTCCTAGTTTAATGAAAATTAAATTAATTTGAAAGCTTTTGGAACACAGAATCTGGATCACAACGTGCATCTCCAGAGCTCCATGCTAGCAGGCAGGATGGAAAATGGTCCTTCAGCCACACACACCAACCTCTCTGAAATTCAGGAAACCAAAACCCAGCTCCAGGTACCAAAGCCATGAGGCTGATGGCATCTTGGCTTCCCTTCTGGCCCTCTTCTCCTTTCTGTCTGCACCAGCAATTTGCACACTGTTTCCAAGTTTCCTAGTTCAGGCAAAGTCTTTTGGATGCTGGACATGAGCAGTGACCAAACTTTCTGCCACTTCAGGACCCTGGACGAGTTCCAGAAATCCACAGCTCTCCTACCAGGTGTTTCCATCCCATTATCCCATCAGCATCTATCCTCCTGCCTGCTGCTTTCTTCTCTGAGCTCTGCTTCTTGTCCACACAGCTTTCCCAGCTGGCAATTCCTGGTGCAGCCTCTTGAGTGCTGCACAGCCATGAAAGCATTCCACACCCAAACCATGTGGAATTTATAATCAGTTACAGAGATCCTTTGAGCTGCCCAAGAGCATGGACAGTGCCTCATTATTAAAGCTTCATCTCTGTCCTTTCTGGGACACTTGGTGCCTGGGGCTGCTCTCTCCCTGGCAGTTCCCTCCTGACATGGCCATGCCCTCACCACAAGGACAATTCTTTTCTTTCAGCAGCTCTGCCCAGCATCTGTCACCTCCTGGAATGGGAAAGCCTTGTCCTTTAAATCAGGCAGCCATCACCAAGGCCCAAAGAAACAATTCTGGACTCAACCCTTTGCTCCTGCCAAAAGGAACCAGCACTTTTTCTTTCCTTTGCCTATTCCCATTTCCCACTGCCTGGGACAAGGGAAACCCAGCTCCTGAATGTCAGTCTCTGTTTCATGTCCCGTGCTAAAATGGTGCCACATCTCAGTTTTGGAGCCAACTTGGACTTTCCCTTTTCTGCTTCCTCCCAAAGTCTGCCTTGCTGCAGAATCAAGGGCAGACGTGTGCTGGATTCCAGAAAGCTGCCAAGCCTTTTGTATTGCCTTGCCTGACATGAAATTCAGTCAGTCTGAACAGAGTTGGACACACACATAAACACACTCATCACACACATCAGTGGCCAAGATTGCCCAACACCATATTTTGGAGGCTTGTTTATTCAAGATTAACCAAATGGCCGTTTTGAAAACATAAACACAGTAAAAACAAAAGTGTTTATATTGAGAAAATGTTTATATTCTCCATATATTGTTTAGAAAGAGAAAAAATTCTAAAACCCCTTGAAACAGTTCAATGTTCAAATGTAATAGATATGTCTATATAATGTCTGTATATATATAATGACTATATATATAAGTTTACATAATATCTGTATATATATATAGACATTTTATATACATATATATAGTCTGTATATATATATATAGACATTTTATATATATATAGTCTATATATATATAGTCTGTATATATATATATAGTCTGTATATAGTCTGTGTGTATATATATATATATATATATATATGACATCTATACATATAATATGCCTGTAATAATGTCTATACAGCACAAATCTGTCCTGGTTTCATGGTCACAGATATTGTTTCATCTAAAGAAAATTTGTCTCATTTGCTTACATTTCCATCCTTTCTAAACAATAGGTGTAGATGCTGACTATATTTATATTACTGTTCTATTATTGTATATTTTGTTCTAATATATAATTTATATTAGAACAAAAAACCACGCAGGTGGGTAAAACTGAGAGCTCCACAGCACCTGTCTCTGACAGCAGCCAGCACTGGATGCCCAAGGAAGACTACAGCAGGAAGAGTACCACAATAAATGTGTAGTGATTCTTCCCTAAATGATCTCTCAGCCTCCAAATACTTGAAATTCAGAAACTTCCTGAGCCACAAGTGCCTCTTTGTATCTGGTACCCCCTGATAATTTAGTTCAATGGATTTTTGCAATATCATCCAGCTTCTGATTTACAGGATGATAAAAACTTTCAGAGCAAAACACATCTTCACTGCGCTGCTTCCCTTCAGGCTCATCACTCCTGATCCCCCAGACTGCTGCTACTCCAGCAGTGCAATAACAGTGGTGAGTTTCTGCTTTAGAAAAACAGAACAGTCCAAGGAAACAGTCACTGCACCATTGGAGAGGACTCAGTGCTGAGTCCTGTCACTGCTGCTGTCACCCCAGTGAGCCCAGAGCACTGAGGTGACCTGCAAAGAGCCACTCTCAAAGCAGCAGCTTCTGAAACCCTCTGCAAATCCTGTCCCCGTTGCCACCCTCCTGACTGCAGCACCTCGAGCCATGAAGTTGCAGGAATACGTGCAACAAGGCAGAATAAAGGCTTGGGGAACATTTCCCTAAATGAGCAATCAGAGGGAAAGAAACCCACTGAGTGTGAGTCTGAGAGAGCTGCCTGTCCTCTGACCCTTTGGGCAACTGAGCCAGCTTCTCAGGGCTCTTCTGAAAAACAGGCTGAGACAGTCACAGCACAGCAGGAGTCCTAGAATGTGAACTATAAAGGCATTCATAACAAGAAAGAAAAAGGGAGATTTAAGTAACTTCTTACTCTTTCAAAAACCACAGGCTTTATCAATTTAGCCACAACCCTGCACCCAACAGCCAATGTTTAGCTCATGCCTCATGGATGTGTTGGACAGTTAAATATGATCTCGTGATAAATGCAAATACGTTGTGTCAGAGGAGTTCAAGATAAACCCAAAACCATCTCAACTCATAGCTTACAAATTATAAACTTCACTTCCCATGACCCACTAGAAACCCAAAAGCAAGTTCCTATTGTAGTTGTATTTATGCTGACACATGAAGTCACCTGAGATTCAAGGTTTAATTGTCAAAGCAACAATCACAACACAGGCAGTAACAACTCTCTGAGAACATGTGATAGACTGGAAATCATTTCCAACAGAGAACATGACAGAGAGTAATACTTGCATCAGACTACAGTTAAGAGCTCTTCTCCATAACAGCCAGTTTCCACAAGAAATTAAAGATGGAACTTGCTTTTGAGTCCAAGCAGTTCCATTGGTGGTTCCCCAGTGACTCAGCAATGTGAGAATTAATGGTGACTACTTGCTGCAGAGGACGGGTGTCTACGTTTCTGAAACTAATAGTGCCCCACTGTCACTGTCATTGTCACTGCCACTGTCAATAACAAGGCTGGATGATGGAAGTAGCCCTCAGGCACCTCCTTGCTCCAAGCTGATGCCTGCTCCTTTGTGACAGCACAGCATGAATTCTCATCCTGCAAATATAGCTCATGTAAGAGAATGAAAGTTTTGTTCTTCTTGAGGCTATGATTTGGCATTTCTGATCAGCCACATAACGTTGGTAACAGTAAAATGATGTAAAAGTTGGTGTTTAGTCATTTCCTTTTACTAGAAGTAACAGGAATGTCAAATCCAAACACTCAGAGAACAGCAAGAGAGCAGTTTGAAATGGACAGCAACAGGCAAGGAATTGCACAGCTGCAGCTCAGTGATGGTGGGGAAGCAATGAATGTGAATGCCCAGAGGTTAAACTATCATGGACAGGAAGTAAAGAACTCTCAGCATGCTAGAAATATGAGATATGACTTCTAAGGGTCAAAAAGCTCAACACATTTCTGGGAAATAGAGAAGAGGTTTTTTTTAAAAAAAGATACAGGCTTGGAAACAAAGTTCATTAGTGAAACTGGGAACTCTGCCCTCTGCCCGGACCTCTGTGCAATTCTAAACACAATTTGATAGTAGGTCCTTTAGAAGGATTCAATGAACTTAATCTTTATTTACATAGGAGAGTAGCTCTGTCTCAAGAAAAATAAGTGCATGTTGAGGGTGATTGTGTTAACCCTGGCTGTGCTAAGGAAAAATTCATGGCATGGTTCTTTTCCTCTCTGGCAGTGACACCCCAGTGCTTTCAGCATGAGTGGATGCCCCACTGAGTGAGGGCTGATGTGCAGAACCTCTTCTTCTGTTCCCTCCTGGCAAAGCCTGGATGGGGCTGGTGTGGGCAGCAAATACAGCTCTGAGCCCAGCAACTACAGCTCAGACACAGGCAGGGGGGAACAAGGCTCTGGATGAGAAGCAGTGCTGGGTTAATGGCTGGACTTGATGATTTTAAAAGCCTTTTCCACTTACATGACTCTATGACTCACTGTGTCTGCCCAAGAGCCACTAGACCCCATCCCTCACCCACCCCTAAGATGTCCCTTATCCATGGGGCACTCCAGTCCCCACTCAAAGAATCGCACAAGTAAAAGCCCTCAGTTTATTGTGGTATCACCTCTGAACTCCACTCCTGCCATATGGCTCAATTTCTTCTTGTCAGAGCAATAATCTTGACTCTGAACCTTGACTGGGCTCTCAGCCAGGACAACAGCCACACTCCAGGGCACATGGTGAACCCTATCAAGTCTTCCCACTGTTTTGACAACCCCTCTCAAGTGTCCCTGTCTCACTCCACATGTAGATTTCTCTTTCTTTAGTTCCTAACTCTAACTCCATGTCTGTACTGAGGCTTACACCTTGGGATTACTGCAAAACTTGGGAAGGTTTAGGTGGGAATAAACCCAACTGTGCCCAGTGGCAGAGTTACTGCTGTTCTCCAGAGATGCTTTGGATGAGCACACTGTCCTGTCAGGTGGGCTGTACTTTGACAAATATCTGTGCAGGATCCATCCGTGCCTCAGGGCATTTGGAAATTAATACACAATTTGGTGAATAGATTGGGAGATGAGGACACCTACAGGAAAAGGATCTTCCCCAGGCTGTCCCTGAAGCATTGCTTCAATAACAGTCCTGACATGACATCATGTTTTGTGCAGCACAAAACAGCTGATGGATCTGGAGATGACTGTCAGCACTCCAGGTTCAGCAATAGCACTGTTGGCATTGACAGAGGTGATTTTTTAACCCCTGGAGCTAACAAACACTCAGAAATTTCTGGGTTTTTCTGCTAATGCATTTCAATAACTTTCAGCTAACATCACCTTAGCTACCATAAGGTTGCCAATGTCTTTTTCTCCTCTGTTGTGGCTTGTTCAGCAACTCCTAAACTTCTGAACTTGAAGCATATAGGAATAGGATATGGAGGCATAAGGTACCGGCCATACAATCTGAACTCTATCCTTGAATGACAGCCCAGCCAAGCACAATTCCTACTCTCAGTCAGTCTCTGAGCTCCCTAGAACAGGAACTGTTGATAGCCATAAACTTACACAGCACAACAGAAATAACCCCACACATGGCACTTGTCTGAATCCCTTCCTCTTTGTGCAATAAACTGTATTTCATTTTAACCAACAGCAATCCTACAAATCACATTCATTTCCCACCACGGCAGCAATAAATAATTTATATTTCCCCTCAGTCAAATGTTTTACTCACTCTCCAAACTTGCATGATTTATAGGCACCTATTGTGACATTCACTATTCAATATTTCATATTTAGAAGCAAGATTATAAAGTTTTATTATTTTGGAGAACAGAACAATGTGATGTTCTGTTTTTTATGATATTCCTGTAAGCCCTTATGTACTGTAGGGTTTATTTAAAATCCACTCTCATGATACAAAATAAACTTCAACCCAGGAAATCTGGCAATTGAGAATTTCCCATGCAAAGGATGAATTGTTGGTTGGTAATCTATCTGTTCTGTTTCCTGCGGTGTGTGACAGGCATGAGCCTGGAGCCCCTGCACACAGTTTGCTTTAGGGTGGCTCTAAATCCCCAGGGAAAAAAGCAATAGGGCCTGTCCTACTGGGTCCCAAATTTCAGCTCTGGGCCCATTTCTCAGTTCTGTTCAATACTGCTGGAAATACACCAAGAAATCTGGTTCAGGATAAGAACAGGCTGTTCAAGATAGTTTCTCTCATTTCAACATTTCAAACGCTCTCGAACACTTGGCTCGGCATCCAAAGCAGAAACTCTTAATTCCACCCTTAATTCCATCTCCTGTATGACTGGGAGATTTTATCATGACAAGTTTGGTTACAGAACTGGGCACTGGGAATGAGAAATAAAATAAAGACGCAAATATTTGTTCGTGGTAAATCTGTTACATTCAAAATGGTGTTACATTAGAAAAGCAACTTCAGCTCTTGTACTGCAAGGAAACAAATCCACCTTCCATCTTCAAGGAACAAGAAAGTGCCAGCTTCTGAGAATTTAAAAGTAATATAAATCCAAAATATATGTAAAAGTGTGTTTGACTAAATACAAATGTCAATACCATGTCTGTAAGCATCTTCATGAAAACCTGTGGCCTCCTCCATTAAGTCAAATTAAAAAAAGGTGGACAATAAATGCGAGTAATAGATTTGAAAGGTGAATCTACACCAGAAGTTGTTCAGTATTCACAGAAGCTTCTTACATGAGTCCCTACTTTCTGCCTCAGTAGACCTTATGTATTTGTTCTTTTTTATGGTCTTTTCTGAGGTCCTGTGCTTGATCCTCCCTCATGGCTCCATGCAGCTCCCCATTCATGCACACTTCATTATGCTTGTCAGGCTGAAGCAGCCAATATTCAAGGCTTTCAAGTTTCACCTCCTGGTCACTCACCCCAGCAATCTACATTGATTTCTCTCTTCTTGACTGCCAGGAGCTAAAAACAACATGCTCTGAGAGCAAATTATTCACATGGGTAGAAGGCTGCAGAATCAGAAAGGATGAAGATGAAAGCCAGTTGGCAGACAGCCATTAGTGGGAGAGACATCCTGCTTCCAAAATATGGCTTTCAAAAGAAAAGCAAAGATTATTAAAGGTATCATTAAATTGATTCTGTGCTCTTTAAGGATGGCAGTATCTGGTTTTAACTGGAAGGATAAAAATAACATGAAATACTGTATCAGTTACAAAACCAACGAGCTACAGCTTATTCCATTCATATTATAGCTCTGAACTGCCTCCCTTCCTAAGGCTATTATTTCTTCTTTATTATATTTCATTTTATTAAGCCGCTTAGAGCTGTATTTACTTGGTTTTTTTGAGTACAGGGGTTGTAAAAGGGACCTGGATGCCAAACTAATCCAAGGACCTCTTGCCATGGTTTCAGCTCAGCAGGTTCCTTGGGAATATTCACCTGACACAAATCTTGTAGCTGGAGAAGCTGCTTTTCAGGGACACAGAAAGGGTGATCACACTCAGGTACCCAGCACTGTGCAGCAAGGACTGTCACTGTCCCTCTGCTGCAGGAGAGATGCTTCTCCACCACACTGGTGGATATCCTGCAGTTGGGAAAACAATGGAAATGTGCCAGAACACAAAGAGGTGTGTGCTCTAAGTGAGAATAAATTACCTGACAAGTAAAGATTCTCTCTGGAAGGCCCAGGTTGCACAGCTGGAAATGCACAGGATTTAGAGGCTGATTCAGGGCTCTGTGGCAAATTCCAGAATTTAATCAGGAGCCCACTCCTCCCCTCAGGCTGTGGGGAGCACTGTGCAGCCAAAGGCAGCTCCTCCTGCACAGTGCCCCATCCTACAGCCCATCAGGAGAAGGTGACTTTGCTGCCAGTGGCACTTTGCAGAAACCTGGTGAACTGAAACATCAACTCCTGCAACGGGAACATCAATTTGGCAAAGTATAAACAGCAAGCAGAGCTCCCACTGCATGCTTCAATTAGTTAAAGCTGAGCAATTCATCCTTATCTTACTGCAACAAGATCTCGTTTAAGAAACAGGGAGATTTCTGGAAATGAAAGCAGTTATCAGCTTGAAACACTATTTCCTTCAAAATCAACAGGAAAAGCTTCTCACAAATGGCACAAAGAGTTTTCTTGCCGGGGCTAATCTTACTTAAAAACAGATTATGGACCACCAGAAACTAAAATGGAAAATGGAACCTTAAGTGTGGCTTTACTTTTCAAAGCTCAATCCCAGACCTCAACCTCTATAATAGAAAAGCAAAACTCAGTAATGGTCACCATATGCAGCTTCCTCAGATTCTTGATCCAAGAGTTGCTTTATCCCCCTGCATAATGCATTATGTTCACACACACTGCCACCAGAACTCATATTTCATCCAAGTGTTGAAATCCTGAGATTACTTATGCCTCAAGCTCCTGGATTCATGTGATTATGCAAGAAATCCAATTTTAATGAAAACCAAATTTCTAGCGCTTCATATGGTGAATAAAATCTTCAAAATGGGACTGCCAAAATTTCAAAACTCCAAGTACCCATAAACAGGCACAAAATACACTGCTTATTAAATCAGAATATTCTTAAGGTACTCTCAAGACTGTGGGAGGCAAGCTGGAGCTGGAACTCCTGATACCATGCTGTCATGCAACATCTTAAGCAATTTCTGCCTGCAGAAAGCAGGCAAAAATATAACAGATTTGTAGAAATCATTATGAAAAATGACAATGGATGTCCAAAGAGCTGCACACACTCAAATTGGGTGGAGATGGGGATGCCTCAGCCTGCTGTGGTTCAAGGCTGCTAACATTTCCTTCACAGGAGAAGCCATCACAGGCACTGGGTGAGTTAATGTTTAATGTTTTCCCAGACTACACATGAAGTCCCATCTCCAGCCATGTGGAACTCTGACTGGCAGCCTTAGCAAGCCTGTGCACGTCAGGAACAGTACAGAGTTGGTGTCTGCATGAACTGAACAGCTTTGGAGACAGAAGTTACTTTGATTGGGCTAGAAACATGATGACAGGTCTGAAAATTCCCCTTTTCTCCCCACCTATATGAATCCAGGCCCTGTTCCAGATGATTTCTCATGAACTGGTAGTCTGGTTTTGTTCCCATCACAGCTGAACACACTGGATATTTTCTAATCGTTTTACCCATCCCTGCCATATCAACACCCAAACAATTCTCCAGCCAAAAGAAAACATTTGACAGATCTCCACTGTTAGAACACTCTAACCTGTACTTACAGGAAGAGATTAAATTAACCCTGCAAAAGCAACAAGGTTTGATTATGTTATCAGATGCCTGTGCTGTTTCTCTGAATTAGATTATTTATAATTTGCCTTTTCCTTTCATTAATCAGCAAAATCAGGTTGCAGTCACGTGTTCCCAGCTTGGATGTGTTTGCTGCATCTGAGTCAGACTTCAAGAGAAGCTGGAGTGTCCCAAAGCTTCTGGTTCCCCCTCTGATGATCACCAGCTCTATAAAAGATGGGATCTCTCACCACAAACACCTCATTTTGAAGGGGAAAAGTCACTTCCTAAAGCCCTGATATAACACTCCTGAACCCAAACTTGCCATCAACGCCTGTGGATGGTGCAGAGGATGGATATGGATTAATTCAAAGGGTTTTAGTACTGCTTTCAGAAAGAAAAAAGGCTGTGTGAGCTCCAGAGCCAGCACTGTGAGCACCAGAACCACAGTCTGGTTCTTTACTTGTCCCAAATGCTTAACCTGAGCATCAGCAGCAGTGCAAGCTGGCACTGGAGGATTTAGAGACTCTCTTTTCTTCATGGATTTTCTGGTAACTTAGTGTTGCATTAACTCAACATTCTATGCACAAATTGGGTTATTCATCTTTATGACAATTACATTAACCTAATTAGCTCTGTAGAGCTTGATTGATGCTCTAGTGATTACACCAAGGTGACAAAATGTGAGGCTACCCGGGAGAGCTCCTGGTATGGCTGGTTGGTCACTTCTTTTCCTGTCAGGAACCTCTGACAATAAATGATAAAAACATAAAACAAGCCAAAACCATAGAATCCATACTTGCAGAAAACAGCTCAGCCTCCAACTCCCTCAGGGATACTTCTCTCAGGAAAAAACATACCAACAACAGAAAAATAGCCTTTCTTGTTGCTGTGGCTTCAAGGTGGCTAAAATTTGGGAGGAAGGGAAAAAGGAAGCCTAGATAAGCAGCATATCAGAGGAAATCTGGGTAAGGTGACTTTTCTGGACTTTGGTCTTTGCATCTGCTAAATGAGAAAAAAATACATATACAAACTTATATATACATGTGGAAATGAGGGATAATGAACCTATACCATTGATTTCAGCAGGCTCCAGAGCACACCAAACTGTCCTTCCACAGTTCTCCACAGCAGTCCCATTAGTGCTTCAAATAATTGGATACATTTCTCCCATGCAGCTGTCTGTTTAAACAGGCATCACTGACCTCACCTCCAGTGCTGTGTTTCCACATTTTCACCCAATCCTTTATTTTCTCTTGCATTCTTTCCCCAATCCTATCACCGGTGGCATTCACATTCTCTGAAATGAGAGAGACATAATTCTCTCTCTCAGGGTTTTTTTCCTGGAGAAGCACAGAGAGAAGAAGAGAAAAACAATTCTTATATCTACCTGCTGCTCCTGATGTTTTGCACATGTAGAATGTGTTAGGAAGATTGTTTATTGTCAGTTGGATTCTGCTGAGGATTGTTTTGTTTCCTTGGCCAATCACTCAAAGCTGTGTCCTGGCTGTCTGGAGACAGTCACGAGTTGTCTTTAATATCTTTTAGTATTCTTTGTAGTACAACATCTCTTTAATATAGTATTAATGTAATATAGTATAGTTTAATAAAGCAATTGTTCAGCCTTCTGAATCAATAGAATCAGACACCAATCATTCCTCATGTCGGAGATTTCCTGTTTTACTATAATCACCCGCTGAAAACACACCAGCTCTGTGTTTCCTTAATTTCTGACACATATAACTTTCACAGCCAAGTAAACACACGGCAGAATCCTTGCCATCGGGTCCCAGCAGCTTTTTCTGGAGCTAAAGCAGCTCGTTATCCCCACCTGGAGGAGCAGCGCTCACTCATAGCCAGTCAATATCTACAAAGGGACGTGAAGGACACGGCAGGAATTCCAGCACAGGACACACGTGAAAAATGCGTATTTTATGACTGCATTTCGTAAATATTAAAAGGAATATTATATGTGTTGTGTTAGAAAGTGATGCTATATTAATTCTCTTAAGTAGTGTGTTAAATATTGTTTTAGATTATAACATAATGTTAAAATAGAAACTATGCTATGTAGGATGCTTTTTTTAAAAGAAAGGACTTGCAGTGAGATAGCAGCCACAGGACACCTGAATCTTTCAGAGAAAGAGAATTTATTGCCCTCTTATCAGAAGAAATGAACTTCTTCCCGCCTCGAAGGCACTGTGAGGATTCAGAGGAAGAAGTTGACACTGCCCAGACAGAATCCTGTGTTTGAATGGGATTTATACATCATGTCTGAGGTGTATGAATATGCAACAGGCTGTTGCTTTTAATCTTCTGTTAACGTGGGTCCTTTTTCGTACTTGTTTTGCCCAGAAAAGGTACCCGGACGTCCGTAACTCTTTGTCTCTATTGTCTCTTATTGTCCTAATTCAAATTGTCCAAATTGTTATTACTCTAATTGTATTGCTATTTTTATAATCATTTTATTACTATTAAGCTTTTAAAATTTTAAAAACATGATTAGAGTTTTTCACAAACACCTTCACAGGGGCAGTGCAGGGACAGGCACTGATCTGGTGACCAGGGACAGAACTCGAGGAAATGGCACAAAGCTGAGCCAGGGGAGGTTTAGGCTGGATACTGGGAAAAGGCTCTTATCCAGAGGGTGGCTGAGCACTGGAAGAGGCTCCCCAGGGCAAACCTGGCATAGGTCAAGGAGTGTTTGGATAGGGCCCTGAGGCAGGCAGGCACAGGGTGGGATTGCTGGGTGCCCTCGGTGATCCCTGAGGGGCGCTCCCAGCTCGGGCCATTCCCCGGCTCTGCCACGGCCGCGGCCCTGCCCGCCCTCAGCGCGGGCCGGCTCCATGGCAACGCCGCCGTGACGTCATCCGCGCGGGCCGTGACGCGCAAGGGGCGCGCGGGCGCGGGGAGAGAGCGGGGTCCGCGCTGAGGGCCGGGAGCGGAGCGGCGGCATGGCCGGGCCGCACCTGCAGCAGCCCAGCTTCCTGCTGGTGAGTGCGGGAACACGGCCTCCTCCTCCTTCCTGCTGGGGGAATGCAGCGGGAACGGGCCGGGCCGGGCGGGCAGAGGAGCAGTGTCTTGGTGCGCGGTGCTGCTCTCCCGGCCGCTGCAGCCCCGGGTGTGGCGGGAATGCTGAGGGGTGGTTGTGGCGGTGATGGCCGCGGTGAGTGCTGTCCTGAGGGGGGATTGTGGAGGACATGGCCGCGGTGAGTGCTGTCCTGAGGGGGGATTGCGGGGTCATGGCCGCGGTCAGTGCTGTCCTGAGGGAATGCTGAGGGGGGATTGCGGGGTCATGGCCGCGGTCAGTGCTGTCCTGAGGGATTGCGGGGTCATGGCCGCGTGAGTGCTGTCTGAGGGATGCTGAGGGGATGCGGGTCATGGCCGCGGTCAGTGCTGTCCTGAGGGGGAATTGTGGCATTCATGGCCGCGTTAGGTGCTGTCCTGAGGGAATGCTGAGGGGGGGATTGCGCATTGTGGCATTCATGGCCGCGGTGAGTGCTGTCCTGAGGGGGGATTGTGGGGTCATGGCCGCGGTGAGTGCTGTCCTGAGGGGGGATTGTGGCGGTCATGGCCGCGGTGAGTGCTGTCCTGAGGGAATGCTGAGGGGGGATTGCGGGGTCATGGCCGCGGTCAGTGCTGTCCTGAGGGAATGCTGAGGGGGGATTGCGGGGTCATGGCCGCGTTAGGTGCTGTCTTATCCTGCCCTGCCCGGCTGCCGTGATCACATTTCCCTTGTGGTTTGTGCCAGGCCACGCTGAAGGCGGATTGTGTCAACAAACCGTTCGCGCAGAGGTGCCGCGATCTGGAGACCATCATCGAGGAGCTGCCTGCCAAGGTGAGCGGCCCCTGCCTCTCCAGAACCTCCCTGCTTGGCGTGATTCAGGGAAACTGGTTTTTATATTACTGCTTAGATTGTTCCTCTCTGTCTTATCAAGACAATCTGTGTGGAACGGGCTGCCCTGGGAGATGTTCAGGGAAGGGACACTCAGTGCCAGGGTCTGGTTGATTCGGTGATGTCTGGTCACAGGATGGACTCGAGATCTCAGCTCTTTTCCAGCCTAACTGATTCTGTGATTCTGGGTTTTGGGGGCCTCCAATGAAACAGTAGGAATGCAGTGTTGCCAAGAATTAAGAACCTTCTCTAGTCATTAAAGGGTTGTTTCATTTCACTGCCCGTCATTAACGCCTTTCAGCCTCAGTTTGCAAACAAAACTTGGTTTTAAAATGTGGCAAATAACTGCAAGTGATGCTGATGAGCATTGTTGTAACTCCAGTAGGATCAGAAATCAGGATAGGTCTCCCATGATTGCCATGTTATAGTGCAGTGTTTGAATGGACAGTCTGCCCAGTGATAACCCAGAAACAGACATAAATAAATGGCTGACATATCTCTGTGTGTTCTAGTACAGGCAGGAGAGATTGTCCAAGTAAAGAATTGTGCACATCAATTCTTTGTGTCTGTTTTCCCTGCAGGAACTCCATGGCATCTTCCCATGGCTGGTGGAGAGCATTTTTGGCAGCCTGGATGGCATCATCGTGGGCTGGAACCTTCGCTGCCTGCAGGGAAGAACAAACCCCAATGAATATTCTGTGGCTCTGGATTTCCTGGATCCCAGGTGAACTCATTCATTTCAGCACAGATTAGGAAATGGGTTGGTGAACAAATGACCAGTGTTTGGCCTTTTTCCACTGTGCAAAGCTAAGCTCACAGAAGTGAGGCAGCAGAGGGGTTTTTATTTACCATGGGATTCACTTTCTGATGCTTGTTTGCAGTGGCCCGATGATGAAGCTGGTTTACAAACTCCAAGCAGAAGAGTACAGATATGATTTCCCAGTCTCATATCTTCCAGTGAGTAACTGAATAGTTTGTAACAAGGGAATGTAGTTGTTGTGGAAATTTGCATGCACTTTGTACCTACATTTCAGTGCAGGCCAAAGTGTGGCCTCGGTGCTCCAGGTTTGGAGCAGACCCATTTATTGAAATGGCTCCTGAGTGGAGGAGGAGAGTTCCCAGCCATAAAATCTCCAGGAGATTGTGGCTCTCAGCAGCTGGATGTGTGTGTTCAGCCAAGAAAGCTGCACTGTGATTCTTACTCTGTCCCCAGAGGGAGTTGTGTGGTTATTGGTAGTTGCAGGATTGAAAGCAGTTTTCTCAGTTTATCCCAGAACAGTGCCTTCCCTGCCTGTGCTGTGTGCCTGTGTGTTTGAGGTCTGACTGCTCTCCTGGATGTGAAGTGTCACATTTCCAGCAAAAGTGTTCATCTGCACAGTTGTTTTGCTGTGTTTCTTCTATTGCTGCCACCTACATGCTGTCTAGAAATTGGTTCAGATAGTCCTACAGGCTTTGACAACAGGAAACCTCATTTAAATATATGCTAATTGTTGGTCCACAGCTCAGTTACCTGGACAAAAGCAGCAGCCAAACACCAATACTCTGCTGCTCCCACTCCAACTGGGAAAGTTACTGTAAAGGCTTTAAAAAAAAATACTGAATTTAAATTTGGAAAATACTGAATTTTCATTTTTAGAGAGAAAGTTGAGTGTTTTCAACTTGCCCTGTACAACCCTGCATTTGGGCACAGAACACCTGCAATGCAATAAAATCACTGAGCTGAATGTAGAGATCACCCCAGAATGCTGGAATGCACAATCTCACTATCTGAAAACATATTTTGCAATATGCTGAGTACCCAGATTAATATTCCATTACTCTGTAATGAAATTATAAACATTTCCTTACTCTCTTTCAGGGCCCTGTGAAGGCTTCAATACAAGAGCAAGTTCTACCAGAATGTTCTTTATACCACAACAAGGTCCAGTTTCCTTCATCTGGTGGTTTAGGTTTGAATTTGGCTCTTAGTATCCTTTTAATTGTTGAGCATCTAATTTTTTTTTAAAATATCTAAAACTGAGAGATCATTAGTGTTTCTGTTAAACATTTCTTATCTATGTGGGGTAAATCATGGTCATGCTGAAGTGTTTGGGCTGATTAGAAATGTTTAGATTAGAATTTAAAATAAACGTGTCCTCTTATAAACCCTTCTTGGAGGAATTTCTGGCCTTAATCAAGTCAACAACAAAATTCCCAGTGTTTCTCAGCAGAGCCTGTATTTCACAATTTTTGTTTTTGTAACTGCTTGTAGTTTATGCAATATGGCAGGAAAAGGGCACGTTCACTTTGCATTTTTGGAAGCAGTGTAGCTGTAGCTGAGCTGGTTTCAGTTTGAAATAGTCAGATGTGCCAAGAGTAGCACAGAACACTTTGTCACACAGAGAACACCTCAATCTCCAATGTTTCAGCCAGCTGGAGAGCAAGAAGCCAAGGCTGAATTTGCTTAAAAGCTCTGGCAAGGTACATTATCATTGACAAAGTACAAATGTGTCTATTCAGCATCTCCCAGTATCCAACAGCTGTACCTGCTTTTATTATGTGATCCTTAACTCTGTTCTTCCAGATCCATTTGAATATTACATGTTTTACTTTGCAATCAGTTTGATTACACAGAAGGTAAGTACCTTTCCAATTTTTTCCCTTAAAATAGTACTGTCCTTTCTCCATAATACTCTTAAGAGCCTGCTGGGGTGCTGTGTAGCTAAATTAACAGCAATTTCATCTGTTCTGTTGAAATTTGTTATTGCTTTGGTTCACTTGGTGATCCAAGACTGGATGATAAACAAAGTACCTCCCTTGGATTCACCAGTGAGCAGCCATGGCAGCAAGGAGCAGGCAATGGTTTCTGTCCCCCTGTACCCAGTGAGGGTTTCTCTGCAGTCAGAAGCACAGCTTGGTGCTGTGGGCTGTGGTTCTTTGGTTCCTCTGCCTGTTGTTCCCTCTCTTCTGCCTGGTTACAGTCACTGCTGCAGCAGCCCTTCTGTCACAGCTCATTTTCCTCTGCTCCAGGGCTGTTTGCTGCCAGTTCACCCTTTCTAACACAGGGCTTCTGCTTTTTTATGCTGAGGGGATCTGACATCACCCCCAGCACTGCCTTAAAGCAGCAGTGTTTAACCCCAGGTACATCTGTGTGTCTCTTGCAGAACTCTCCTGCCACCCATCACGTCAGCCCTTCCAACAGTGCTTATTTCATCCTGGTGGACACGTACCTCAAGTGTTTCCTGCCCACAGAAGGAAGTGTCCTTCCCCCACCTTCTTCAAACCCTGGGGGAGCCATCCCTTCCCCTACTCCCAGGTAATGGCTCCAGTGTCAGGGGCAAATTGTGGGAACAGTGCAGGCAGAATATGGCTTGTTGGAACTGTCTTGGTTTGGAAGGACAGGAGTCTGCTGAGGAAGGCAGGAGCCTCCCCTGAAACGGAGAATGTAAACCCTCCCCACCCCTCTGAATTGCTATAAATTTTGAATTAAGGGGCTCTCAGGCAAAAATATGGGAGCAGGAAATAACAGATCTTTAATAGGGAAGAAAAAAAATAAAAGGATAAAATAAACAATGCAGTACACCAGAACAACAGTGACAGAGTCAGAACCCAGCCTGACACCCTGTGGGTCAGGGTGTTGGTGGCAGTCCCATTGGAATTGTGGCTCAGCCCTCCTGCAGTGTCAGGGGTGGTTCTGCTGGAGCAGGGATCCTGTAGAGAAGGATGGATTCTTCCTCTGAAGATCCAGTGGAAGGAGAGGCAGCTGCTGTTCCTCTGGAAATCCAGTGGCGGAGCCGTGCTGGTGTCTCAAAACCTCTGGATTATATCTGGGTAGGAATGCTTGGCTCCTCCCTCTGGGCTCACATCTCCAATGGGATGCTGTAGTTCTTATCAGCCATGCAGGGACATTCAATAGCTGTTATCAGCAATGTCCCCTCCTGAGGGAGCAGTGATTGTGGTCACTCAGAGAGAGATAAGGCAAACTGCCCACTTGACAAAGGTAATCTGCCATACAGATGGTAATGGAAAACATCTTGCATTGCAATTTTCAACAGGAATAAAATTGAATAGAAAACACCTCCACACTTCATCTGTATGTACTTATTACATAGGAACAGTGGTGCAGTGCTTGGTTATAGTTAGAGTTGAAGTAATTGGTAATTACAGGAAGTTACAGAATTTTGAAATGTGCAATCAATTATGCAGTTGGAAAGACTGTTTCAAAGTGTATAAAATACTGATTCAAACAATGATGCATCCCTCCATCCCCCTGTGCTGCACCAAGCCCTCCTGACTCGTGTCATTCCATGCATTTGTCCTCCAGGTCCCCAGCAGTGCCTTTCTCCTCCTATGGCATGCACCACACCAGCCTGCTGAAGAGGCACATTGCCCACCAGCCCTCTGTGAACGCTGACCCAGCCTCCCAGGAGATCTGGAGATCAGAAACACTGCTTCAGGTACCTGCCATTTAAGGAAGGAAGTGCCCTGCTCACTGAGGGATCTCTTCTTGTTAAAGCACAGGCAGATTGGCCAGTTTGCTTTAGCTTGGTTTGGAATTGAGCAGTGCAGCTGCTGCTTCCTGTTATTGCAACAAAGAACCACTGTGAGGTGTTAAGTTGTAGCTTGGAAAGGCACTTAATACCTTTTCTTAGACTAAGGATCTAAGGCATTTGAGTATTTTTTCTGGAAAAGTTTCTGCATCTGATTTTCTTTTTTAAATCTTACACCAGTTCTACACTCTATGCAAAACCAAAGGTTAAACCCAGCCAAGTTGGTTTTGTTCATTATCAAGGGAAGGAAAAGAAAATCTGAATTTAGCAATTATTCTGAAACAAGTTCCTATCATGTTGCTGAGCTGACTAATTGATGCCTGGCAGGTGCTGAGTTTGTCATCTCAGCCATTGGCATAACCTGGGACATCTTGAATAGGTACTGCCAATTTAGCAGTATAGCTTAGTTTTCAACTTATATACTGTGGTCTTTCTTATATTATCTTCTGACTGACAGTGTGGGATTACTTCTCTTTCCCTAGCTGAGAAAATACTTGTTTTGCAGATCTTTGTTGAAATGTGGCTCCATCATTACTCACTGGAAATGTATCAGAAAATGCAGTCCCCTCACGTCAAGGTAATAGTTTGTACTGCACTTGTGAACATCACCTGGTGGTTGAGCTCTTACCTTGGGGTAAATCTCCTGTTGTGTGCAGAATTTATTTTTGTGCATTGGTCCAAAGGAAAGAAATAACTTAGCAGAGTGTCTACATAAGTGTGCCAGAGTTGGTAATCCAGTTACAAAGAATGTTGTGAATAAGTGTGTCATCCAGATTTGCCTTCATTGCAGAAGTTGTGTTAGTTTTGTTCTGGTTTTTGTTTCTTTTTTTTGTTCAAGATGAGTTTGTGGGATGGTCACAACAATCTGAACATCAAAGTATTAATGATTGAGAAGATGCCACTGTAAAACCATTGTGTTAAATCCCACTGGGGCAACAAGACTGCTAAAAATAGCCCAAATTGATTTCCAGCAGAGATAGCAACTGTTACTGAAATACCAATTAGCAATTTCTAACATCCATAACCATTTTTAGCCTAAATCCAAATTCAAAAAAAATCTTTCCAAACTGCTATTTTTATTGTTTCATGTTCCAAAATATGCTTCTCACCATAATGGTGTCAGAAGCAGTTCTGTAGCTGCAGAATTTGGATTACCTGACAAGCTCTTGCTCAGATAATTCACTGTTGTAAGCAGTTTGTGGTGGCCTGTTCAGTAACAAACTACTGCATGTAAGAAGTGAGTAAGTGTTGGGGAGGCTAAGATTGAAGGCATTATAAATGTAAAGGGAATTTGAAGGAGAAAATTCTGATCCTCTGAATTCCCTCTGGGTCACAGTGGGACTTTCATAGAAGGGGAGAGACATAATAAAAGCTACTCAGGATTTATTCCTGTGTGGAAGTGCAATATGGGAGTTGACTGAAAAATTCTAATCCTTCACTCCACAGGATATGAAATAAAACACATTTATATTTTGCTAGGGAAAAACATTGGAGAGCTGAAATGTGATGGGTTTTGTCTTTTACTCTCAAATTTGAGGTCAAAATGCAAACTCACTAATGTTGCAAAGTCTCCACTTGGGACTCCCAGCAGCATGGCTGTGCACCTGTGATGGAAAGGCTTTGCTTGAAGTACCTTTGGTCTGTCTGTCTGTCCAGTCTCTGTGCATCAAGCGCTGTGCTTAGGGCAGAAATGATGATTGCTTTAAACTTCTCTCTGTTCACCCTCTGTATTTCAGATGCTTTCTTCTAGCACTAGGGAGCAGCAGTTGCAGACAATGACTCTGCACCTTATGGTGGAGTAGGGCCTAGGTAGAGCTTACAGTTCTCTGAAATCAGCACTTCAGGATCCTCCACAAGGTGTGTTGAGCCACAGCCTGAGGCCATAATTCCCTGATGGTATTTTAGTTTCATTTTTGATGGGAAGTAATCATGAGCATGTAAAATAGGAAGTCTTCCTCTTTGGGGGGGTGGAGCAGTGGAATGGGGGACTGGAATTCCCCATGAGATACATGAATGGATGAAGGATCTCTCCTGCAGGACTGAGGGAAGGTTCCAGATCAGGGCAGGACTGTTCATTGGCCTGTGATGCTTCAACTGAGCTTTGTAGTCTGGGTGGGCTGAGGGAGAGCAGGCTGCCTTGTAGTTCCTCAGATGAGCAAGTAGAACGTCCAGAAGTAGAAGTTGTGTTTTAGCACAAGCATTAAAGACCTTGACTGGAAACCCAAGATGGCCCTATTCCTTATTCTTAAATTCTTAACAATTCTGCAGGTTCACTTGATTGCATTCAGCCTTCTGTGTGCTTGGGAGGAAGGGAATTAGTGACATTCAGTGCTGGATCTAGAGCTGTGTGACCATCACTGATAGGAAATGGCTGCATGTCTGTTTTGGAAGGTGGGGTGAGGTTCTGCAGAACTTGCTCACTCTGTCCAGCAGCCAGATTTGTTTGCTGTCATGGGCCAAACAGATCTCAGAGAAGTAACATTCTTGAGAAGGACAGTCATAGATTTTTCTTAAGCCTTGGTAATGTCATCACAGACTTCCCTTTATAAGTAGAAGGCAGTGGAATGGGAATGAATAGTAAACAATTTCTTTTGAGAAGATACACATTACAGCTTTGAATTCTTCTTGGGTCTGCTGTGAACCTGAGGTTGATGCTATTTGCTCTGCTGTCATTGTTTTCCCTTTTAATTCAACTATTTTCCAATTCTTTTGTCTGTTTGTTTTCTCTCTCTCTGATGATCTAGAGTCCAAGTGTGCAGCAGCTTTTTTCCTATTCCCTTCTGCTGTTACCACAAGAAACACTTAAAAAGAAGTAGTTTGATCAAACTTTATGTCATGCTTCCTGACCTTCCAAAGCCAGGTGTTCAGCCCCCAGCACTGCATGTGGAACAGCCATGAAAATCCAGGGGGTTGCAGGTTCCTGTGGCAGGGGAATCAGTTTGGAAGCAGAAAATCTGCCCAAGCTCTTGGGGAGCCTGCAGGAACCATCCCATCCTGCCACTCCAAGGGTGTGGAACCAGAAGCTGCCAGACTGGCAGCAGAGGAGATGGGGTAGAGGCTGTTTAAAGACAGCAGAGGTGTGATCTGGAGAGTTAGTTTAGATGCCTGACAACAGTCATTGGGGTCTGTGTAGTGTACATTTTTTGTTTTATGTTTTTTCATTAATTTCATACATGTGTGTCACTGTTGCTACAGTATCCTCTTCACTGTCATAGTCAGAAAATACTGATCAGGTTGTTCCTTCAAGAAGGGATCTGGCTGAGGCTTGCAGAGACCTCATTGTTATGGCAAGGTGCCTTTTGCATCAGCATTCCTGTGCTGGGTATGTCTTTGCCTTTTTAGATGTGTAATGTTTCCCTCACAGCAAGAGTAATTTCCTCTTTTGAGGAAATTCACAAGATCTGCAGCCTTCCCAAAAAGCCTTTAAATAGAGAGAAGACACAGGATTTCTCTGGGCAGGAATGTCCAATTTGAGCTTCTTCCACATACCAACTGTGCTTCTGCAGCAGAACAGGAAGAAATGACCACGTTTTCAAAACAGATGTAAAAAAGCTTGCAGAATATTGCCCTCTTACTCCATTTTTAATAAACAGTGTGTAAATCCTTGTTGCTGCAATTCAATTTGCTTCTGAAATGGGGAATTTATTTGGCAAAAGCTCCATATCCCCCACCAGTCCTTGCTCTGAGCTCAGCAAAGAGAGCAGCCAGTTTTTGGATACTTGCTCCCAGTTGGATAAGAAGTACTATGAATCAAACTACTGAAAGAAGAGGATACTGTGGCTGCAGTTGTTTTGTGATATGTTGTCCCTGACTGTATTTGTGATGTTCATTTTTCCCCCCACCCTTCTTCCTTGGGCTCATTCTCACTTTTTTTTTCTCTTGCTCTCTTCTCTCCTTTTTTCCCTCCCCCCTTCCTTTTTGTTTCTGTTGTCTCAGCTGGAGGTTCTCCACTACCGACTCAGTATCTCCAGTAAACACCACGGTAGTCCTGCCCAATCCAGCTACCAGGCCCTCCACGCATACCAAGTATTACCATCTTTTCATTTGGTTTCCTTTTTTAAGAATCTTGTTCCATCCTATAATCTGCCAAGTGTATTGGTGCTGGCTGTACAGCAGCTCCTTCTGCCAAGGTGTGGTTTTATAATTTGGGAACGTTGCATTGAAATTCACCAAATTGTTCAGTGAAACTGATACTGAGAGATGTTAGCAAAGGTGATGGAGAAAAGAGTTAAACTCTAGCATGTTATGAGGACTGATTGGAAACTGTATTTCTAGAGATGCATTTTTGCAATGTAAGATTTACCAGCTATGCTGTGTTTTGGCACCAAAGCTGTCTCCACCAATGGCAGATTTCTGCCTCTCACTCAGTAGTCATTTAAGCAAACCTTGCGTGGAAGAAAAGATCAGAATTTGCATGGCTGTCACCCAGATTAAGGTAGGTAACATCTGGGGGTTTTTAGCCAAGGAAATGTCATTGGATAATACTAAATTTGTGGTGGCAATGTCAATTTGGCTGTCCACTTTTGCAAAAGCACAAGTGGTACATTTGCAGATTGTTCAGGAAATGTGCATGCAAAAACATTCCTGTTGGAACAGATTGCTGATTCCTCTTTTCCTACTTCAGCCCTTTATTCATTGGGTCTTCATTTTGGGAATGGGGAGGGTTGAGCTTATGTACTGTAAAGCTCTTTAGCACTACATGGCATTTCCCTGCTCTTTAATCCTTTTGTTTTGTTTTGTTTTAATTAAGTGCTATGATATCTCAAGGTGCTGTTTAGAAAGGGACACAGAAAGTACTACCTCAAATCTATTTTACTTTATATTCATGTAATTACTATATTAAGAATTAACAGTGGTACACATCCATCCTGTACAAAAAGGTTTAACAACAAAAACACTTGTGAGGAAAAGTAGTTTTTAAACCAGTGACATTCACAATGGTGGTGATCCAGGCTAAGAGGAAATTGTATGTGGAGAAACTACTAACATCACCCAAAATGCTGTATTGAAATAGGGTGGTTTTGTAAATTCCAAAGGTACCTTCAGGGGGTGCTTGGGGCTTTTAAAATGACACCTTTCAAGGCCTGAGCAGAGTACTCAGCCTCTCTAATTGCTGTGGAGATCCTGGTCCAAAGTCCAAGGCCAACACAACTTCTTGGAGTTCTACCTTCTGCATAAACTCATCAGGACTGTGGGAAATGTGCTGATCCAAGTTGGAGCTGTCAGAAACAAGCCCAGCCTTCATTAGAACTGGTAAAGGTTTAACCCTCCCTCCCTTAGGAGAGTCCCAGGCCTGGCTGCACTGCAGGGCTGTGTCTGTCATGGAGCCTGGAGTGCATGTCACAGTGTGTTCAGAGTCTCAAAGTGTAAAAAGGCATTTGCTGTGCCTCAGGGATTGCTGAGAGAGGACAGAAACACACTGACACAGACACTCCCTCCCTGCTTCAAGCACTAGAAACTTCTTGCAGCTAATCCCACGCACCTTTCCAGCACTTTCCATTGTATTTGCAGCTGTAAGTTACATTTCATGTACATTACTTTTCTCAACTTCTGTGAAACAGAATACAAATCTCAAAATCTGCCTTCAGTGGTGGGTTGGTATTAGCTCACTACTCTTAGAGCAGATTACAGCAGCAAAGGAGTTTGTGCCTTGAAGCAGCACTTCCGTGCCTCGTGCACCTCCCTGCTGTGTCACACTGCTCACAGTAACATCACTGTGGCTCACCATCACTCCTGCTGCTGCTCCCAGCCAGGCTGTTCTCCCCTGAGGGTGCTGGAACCACAGGATCTCACAGGACTCAAACCAGTTCCTGTTTTACTGTAACTGTCCAGGATTGCTCTCTCCTGTAAGGCCGATGGTACCAGCGTAGGAAGGAGAACTCAGTACAGCCAGCCATGAGTATAAGCAAAGGACCTGCTGTGCTTCTGCAGCAAGGAACTTGTAGCCATAATGAGAGGCTGAATATTCTTTTTTCAGAAAAGGGTAAGTCAAAATCTACAAGTTATTCTGTTCTTTAAAGCGAGCCCAAAATTCAGTGCATTAGAGAACTGTAGATAACTTTTCTTACAATCCAAATTTGCTGCTGTTTCTTAGTGAGCTGATGGCAGAAGATTGATGCAGCTTGTCCTGGGGAGCAAACCTGTCCAAAATCAGGTGGCACCAAACTATGGTGAAGAACCTAGAAGGAAAAGAGCATTTCCTGTATTTTGATCTGAGAATATAATTTTCCTGAATTCCCTGGACATTTAGCAAATGACACTCATTAGTGCCTCTCTTTTGCTTTGAATCCAGGAGTCATTCAAGCCCACTGAAGAGCACGTGCTAGTGGTAAGACTGCTTGTGAAACATCTGCATGCTTTCAGCAACAGCCTGAAACCAGAGCCTCTCTCCCCTTCAGCCCACTCCCACACAGCCAGCCCACTGGAGGAGTTTAAAAGGTTGGTACATGAGCATGTCTCTGAAATGTACAGAACTGGAAAGCTGAGCTTTCTCCATGAAAATCTCAGCTTTCCTTGAGAGGTTGAATTAGGCTGTTTTGATGCTAAATAGAGAAGTACATTATTAAAAATACATGAGAGCTAATGGATTATGTTTCTCACATCCTCTGAGGGAGGGCATCTTCAGCAGCAGCTGTTGCACCAGTCTATAGAGGAAAGAAAATGCTACCAGAGAATTCTGGCCAAAATTAGTTTAGTATTTGGTATTTAATAACTTGAGTTGAAATTCAATGGCTTGAAGTAGTTTCAGTAAAAAAGGAACAAATTTTGCTCAGTTCTTTCTCTATTTGCATTTGTGGAAGTGTGTTGGGTTGGGTGTTTAGTTTTTGAAATTTGCTGCCAGTTTATACACGTGACTGTCTTTGAATCTCTTTGCAGGGTTGTGATTCCTCGGTTTGTCCAGGAGAAGCTTTATATCTTTTTGCAGCACTGTTTTGGCCACTGGCCTCTGGATGCCTCCTTCAGAGCAGTATGTACTTGCTTCTCCACTTTGTACTCAACAGAACTACTTATTAGTTACTAGGACTAGTTATTAGTTACTAGAACTAGTTAATAGTTATTGCTGTTTAGCAGCTGTTTCTTGGTCATTTTTTTTTTGTTGTTTCTTGGTCATCTCTCTTTTCTAGACCAGTAAACTTCATATAACAAATAAAAAAATTAACAAAAAGCCCTTCCTGCCTTCCTTTGCAATGAAGTCCTGGCACTCATGTGGGTTTATGTGTGACTTTGCCCAGGTTCTTGAGATGTGGCTGAGTTACCTGCAGCCCTGGAGGTACGCGCCCGAGAAGCCCCCGCAGAGCACGGAGCCTTTGCCTCGCAGCGTCTCAGAGAAATGGTGAGGAGGGGAGCAGCTGGGGCTGATCTGAGCCAAACCTGAGTAAAACAGCAGGATTTCAGGAACTGTGCACCAGCCTGAGTTAAATTCCTCAGTTATTCCCTAGTTATAAGACTAGAGAATGATTTCTGAGAACACTAGTTTTTGTATTGAGAGTATTCTTTTCTCTCAGTGTAAGTTGACCATCTTTCCAGAGACAGTATAAAACATCCCCTTAGTGCTTTATTTGGTAGAAGACAAAATAACACTTCTTTAAATAGGTGTACTCACAAATCCTGTACTCACTTTGACAGGGCTGCCTTCATTCAAGAGAACCTGCTCATGTACACCAAGCTGTTTGTGGGATTTCTCAACAGAGCTCTTCGGACAGACTTGGTCAGTCCAAAAAATGCCCTCATGGTGTTCCGAGTAGCAAAGGTCTTTGCTCAGCCCAATCTAGCTGAAATGATCCTCAAAGGTAAAAGGATACTTTGACATCTTCTGTTGTCCTGTCTCAATCTTTCCTCACAGTAGTTACATCTCATCTCATTAGCAGAGCTGCACTTCTCTCCCATTTTTCATGCTATTTGCCATTCAAAGTCTGTCTTCACTAATGTGTCTCAATTGGTTTAGTAAGTCTATAGTTCTCTTCTAATCACCATAGATTGCATTTCACAATTTTTCTTTAAAGGACAAAGAACCCAATTGCAATTGTCAGTTTTTCTGATGCTTGTATTATTTCATTACATACCTCAAGATTTAAACTTCATATATCTCTGAAAGTCTCTGTACTTAGTAAAAGAGTCATGCATGCATTTCAGGATAATTAGGATATAGTGAATTTGGGAGTGGTGACATTTGACAAGTATCAATATCTGAAGTATGTTTCTCCCCTGCCTTTTGTTGAAAAATATGAATTTTAAATGCTGCTTTGTATGGTCTGCATTAAATGCAGGCTGACATTTCCTGCTCTGGGCAGAGAGAAGTAAATAATGAACACTAATTAAGGCCTCCTTCCCCTTTGAACTCTCTCTCTAAGGCAGCTGGACCTTCCCCAGCAAGACCAATATTGTGTAACCATCATCAGTTCTTTTTTCAAATTCCAGGAGAACAGTTATTCCTGGAGCCAGAGCTTGTGATTCCCCACCGGCAACACCGACTTTTTATGAGCCCCACTCTTGGGGGGAGTTTTTTGTCATCACGGTCTCCAGCTGTTACAGATGCCTCATTTAAGGTGAAGAGTCATGTTTACAGCCTGGAAGGACAGGATTTCCAGTATAAACAGATGTTTGGCACAGAAGTCAGGAATTTGGTAAGCAACAAGCTCTTTTGCACCTGCCTTTCTCCTGTGACAGATGTTCCTCAGTGCTGAGCATCCATACCAAAAGTTAAAAGTAGAAAGCTTCACACCCTGCATTACTGAATAATTTAGTTTGCTTTTGGACCCTGAGGGGTCTCAGTCCAGCACAGCTGTAAAAATCTGCTTCTCTTTGATAAATAATAAGTTAATGTAACAGCTTGCTGCCTTGGAGCAGGACATGGTGTTTCCTCTCAAACATGCTTACTGTGATCTTCTGGTTCATCAGTACCTACCAGCAACTCAGAGAAAATCAGCAGGAAAAATTAAAAAAGCAGCTGAAGAACCTCAGCAGCTCTGAGGTTTTTAAATGCTCCAACAGAACTGCCTCTGCCCTGTTGGAAATCCAGCTAACAGCACAAATCCATATGCACTAAGGAAGTGAGTTTGCTGGGATTGCTCTCACTTTCAGCTGTCAAGGCACAGTTTTATCCATGTATTGATGCTTAGTAGTCCTTTATCTTCATCTCACACAGTTTTTGGTGTTTGTTTTAGGTGTTAAAACTGGCCCAGTTAATTTGTCAGGCACAGCAGACAGCAAAGTCCATATCAGACCATTCTGCAGAGACCATGGCCAGCCAGTCCTTCTTCTCCTGGTTTAGATTCACACCATCTGACATGAATGGTTCCTACACAGGCAATGACCTTGATGAAATTGGGCAGGACAGCATCAAAAAGACAGATGAATATTTAGAGAAGGCACTGGAATATTTGTGCCAGATCTTTAAGGTAAGTAACATCTTTCTAAGAACTTGGCAATGAGAACAAAAGTCAGGATTTGTCAAATGTACATCTGTGTCTCTTGTACTGTGTGGGGTCACAAAGCTGTCCAGAGACCTTGCTAGTACATTTTAACATCATCTCAACTTTGCCATTTTCAATGCAGATGGAATTAGGTGTTATGAATTTTTAAGTATCAAACCTACTTTGTTTAAGTGATGACTCTTTTGGACTGTATAATTTATTCCAAACCTGTTTATACCAAGGTGTCCTCTTGTTTCCAAACAGGCAGTTTTAAAAACTCTCCTGTATTTTCTAAATGTAGAGCTGTAAAAATACAACTGCAGTTATGGACAAACTGTTAAACTTAAAAATAATAGATTAATTTCTCTGCAGCCACACTCCCTTGTACAGAATTGCCCATGGAGACAACTCTTTGATACTCCTTGGGAGCTAAGGGAGATACAAACCAGAGCACCAATCTAGCATTGGACAAGAACAGGCAAATCTGGAGAGGATTATCTCATTTTAATGTCTAACTGAGGTGCTCTTTAGCAGTTCTTGGTATCTGAGCTGGCTGTCAAAGACTTCCAAGGCTAATGAGTTTGTGAAGTGAGGAATAAATTCAATAGAGGGTGGATCAAACACCTGCTTTAGAAGTGTGTTATTCATTCTTGCATAGCTGAGTGAAGCCCAGCTGACCCAGATGATGATGAAGTGTGGGACAGTTCAAGATGAGAATGGAAAGAAACAACTTCCAGACTGCATTGCCAGTGAGAACGGCCTCATCCTCACCCCCCTTGGCAGGTACCAGGTGAGAGAAAAACAACTCCAAATCACTGCTGGGCTGTTCTTGAAAATACAACAGAAATGCACCTTACCTGGGCTAAGAGAGGTGCCAGTACAAAGCTGTTTCAGGTGGGAGCTGCAAGTTGAGGTGTTTCTTTTCCCATTTGTAGATCATAAATGGCTTAAGGAGGTTCGAGCTGCAGTACCAGGGGGACACCGAGCTCCAGCCCATCCGCAGCTACGAGAACGCGGCTCTGGTGCGGCTCCTGTTCCGCCTGTCCTCGGCGCTCAACGAGAGGGTGAGCCCAGCCCTGCCCTCCTCCTCCTCCTCCTCCTCCTGGCCTTCCCCCTGCACCTGTACCTGTGCGACACTGTCGGGTTTTCGGCTGTTTGAGGGGCCTGGAGAGGCCCGGGGTGGCCTTGGGGCAGCCCGCGTATCGAAGGACGAGAAGAGGCTTCAGTTCTTCTTTCGGTTTTTATGTTTATTAATTGTTTATCTAAAAGATTTTCTTTCAGCCCGACAGAGCTCTGCTCAGCAGCCAGCCATGAGCACACTGTGCTGCCCTCCAGGCAGCCACCTATCTTTATACCCATTGTTACGTGTACAATATTTATCATTTTTCCCCAATACCATTTATTCTTATTACCCGGTGCACTTTTAGTAATGACCAATCCTAAAGTGCCACCATGACCAAAGAAGATGGAGGAGAAGAAGAAGAAGGGCAGGACACACCCCAATTCCTCCATCTTACTTCTCTAAACCCCCCTGTACAGAAATCCTAAACCCTGTGTTTCACCCTCTAATTAACTGATCCCCTCACCATTCACTCCGGTGAAACCCTCCTGTCCTCATACAGGTGTCGTCTCCTGTGTAGGATCAAAGTCCAGCCACCAGACACTTCTGGAACATTCCAGGACTCCCGAGCCCCCCAAGGGTGGTCTCGGTGGCTCAGCACCTCAGGACTGAGATCCTGAGATCCGACACGACACTTGCTTTGTTCTTACTCCATCTTCTCCACTGTGCTCTAGATGGATATTTTCTAGTAGTATTAGCCTGCTTCTGTACCTGTCATTCTGCTTTTCCTACACAAAACATTGCATTGTGATTAATTAACGGACTCATGGTTGATGAACAAGGGAATAACATTCATAGTGAAAGCTTCTGAACAGGAAAAGCAATTCTTTTCTTAGTGCAGACTTGCCCTGTGTTTTCATACCTAATGCTTTTTATACCATTTCTGCTGTTTAAAAGTGCAGTTTGATCCCTATAATCCTCACTCTCTATCTTAAGAAAATCATAAATAAGTTACTTTATGACAGCATTTGCAGAAGGACACTAACTTTTGAATGCCTCTTCCCTCAGTTTGCAGATCAGATGGAAGTGCTTTGCTCCAGGGATGATTTTGTTGGCAGACTGTGTCGCTACCACCTGACCAACCCCCAGCTCATACAGAAAATCAGGTACAGCCCCGTGGTGAGGGACAGAACGAGCCACAACTGGGGACCCAGGATCAGCCTGAGGTTTCTGGCCAGCTACAGGACTCTGATCTCTTTGCTGCTGATCTACTTCCTTGCATCCTGGTTTTATGTCGGGCCAGTTGGCTGCACATTCATTATCCTAACTGGGTATTTTCTGTATGCTGTAATAATGACTTTTTTCTTCGAAGGATGGAAACCACATGAACACTAGTTTCCTCTTCCTGGCTTCTAGAAATAAATGTTTTAAGGATGAGCCTAAGATTCCATGACTAAAATGTTTTAATTATATCAGCCCTTCTTAAAATATTTTTAATACTAAAGTTAATGGAATTTTATAAACATTGATGTGGCCTTGTCGAGATAATCAATGTAAATTTTATTTTTATAAAAGTCTTCCTGTAGATCAAGTGGATATGTTGTTTGGGTTTGTTTTTTTTTTGAGGGGGGAGGAATGAGCCATGAGTATTTATAAAACTGCAGTCCTGCCACAGGTGCATCCCATCACTGACCTCCTGACCAGTTCTCCCAGTTCACTGAGGACAGGAAGGATGTGGTGCAGGAGACACTGAGCCATTTGTGATTTTGTCCCCTGCCCTTCACTGCCTGTGAGTTTGCACTTCCCCAGAGCACAGCAACCCCCATCCCACGGTATCCCAACAGGGGAGGGGCAGCACAATGTCAGCATCCAACACAGGAATAATAATAAATTTATTACAGTAGAAACAGACAGATAATGCATTAGCTCATGTACAAAATCCTGACAGCATTCTGCTGCCTCAGTCAGTGCTCACTGAGTACCCACATTTAAAAACATCCTGGAACTGATGACACCACATGGATTTACAGAGGTCACAGCAATTTCTTGACACTCCTGTAAGAGAGCCCAGCTACTCTTTAAGGTTTGCTGCACCATACAGAGATGGGGCAGGATATAATTGGAATATCTCATATTTGAAATTCTCCTGCACCTCAGGAACTCAAGAAGGAGGAACTTGAACACATGGGGAAGTATGAAAAATGCATTAAATTAGAGTTACTTGTGGTAATGTTTTCATTCAAAGTGCCCACACTAAGGCAGCTGCTGACTGATCTGAGTGCCCACCACAGCTGAAGGCACAATGGATTAATTGTCAGTTCTACTCCTGAGATGGTTTTTTTGCCTTTTTTGTTTAAACAAACTGATGTAGTATAGAAACAGTTTCAGTGCCCTGCATTAACTCCCACTGGAAGCCAGGTGCCTCAGAAGGACTCTGAAAGGAAGAAATGCAGCTACAAACCTGCTGCACTGATCAGTGGCACTTGGCCTTTAAGTGTTGGTTCCCCCATCTTTATGTGCACATTTACTGAATTTACAGAGGAACTCACTGTGCACATCAGGATCTCTTATTTCTCATCAACCTTAGCTGGGGTGAGAAACCTGGTCCATGCTAACCAAAAACCATTTATACAAAGTTGCATTTAAAATAAGCTACAAAAGGTTTTATAAAATGAAACCTTTTTTGCTGTGTTTGGTTCCACATTCCCACCCCCAAGTATAATGCAGATTTATCTCACATATTTGAGGGATGCCTTAAAAGGACGTCATTTATCCCATCTCTGGGCAAAGCTAATTCATGGTCACAAAGATTTCCTGCACCCACTGGCAAGTTTGCAAGCACATCTGAGTTGCAGCTCATTTATTTCTGGGGCAGTGTCAGGTCACAAAACATACAGTGTGAAAGAAATACTGGCACTGAGCAAATTTTGAAGCAAATTAGGACATTTTTCCCTACCCCCTCTTATACCAGACTCCCTGATGGAAGTCCACAAATAATTTCTTCTCTAAGAAGACAATAAAAAACTCATCCTAAATACAGTCTTGAGAACCATATATACACATTTTGTATATCTGAAAATGCTGGCAAAAGTCCACAGAGGCAGAAGATAAAAAGCATGAAAGCTAAGTCTAACCTCAGGTTCTCTACTGAACCTGCCAACCTAGGAACAAAACAACATAAGGCTTCTTTCTTCTGAAGTCACCTGCCATGCTGTGGTTGTGCAGTGGCTCGTGGAAGATCCTGGCCAGCTGTTTGGGTTCCTCCTGGCTGCAGGAGCAGGAGCTGTTATGCAGCAGACAGACAGGCCTGGCGGATGCTCTGTGCCCAGGTGTTCAGCAGAGCTGTGACTGAATGCTTGTCTGGCAGCTGCAAGAGTTTGGAAGTCATGTATCTGTACACTGACTGCAAAAAGGGATTGGCTGCTGGAGAAAAAAGAGGTTACAGATAAAGGAAGTTGTTATAAAAATCATATTAAAACATTAAATAAGTGTTCACACTTCCCCACTACTGGCACATACACAAATGTCATACCATACTGCCTGGGGTTCTTTATCCACAGAGGGCTCTGGTCTGGATAGTCTGCTGGAACACTGAGCTGGAGTGGGGGGACATTTGGAAGATTCTTGTCATCTGAAAGGCAAACACTTCCATCAGGCAGAGCATTTCCTGCCAGACAGGAGGCTCTCAGTGCACAGCTGAGCTTCATTTCCAGCCTGTGAACCCCAGGGAGGAACCAGAGTGCACACCTCCCCCTTTCTTCTTACCTAGCTTGCATATGAGATGAACTGTGCCATTATTACTGCAGTGTGAAGGGTCCAGGTTCACCAGGAATTTAGGATTTAATCTTGCAACTTCTCCTTGTAGGACATTGGGGATGGTCTGTCTTTCATCCTCCTCGTATTTCCGCTTCCGAGGGGAAGCAACGGGGGCCCTGTGTACAACAGCACAGCCCACAAAAGGCATCATTAAACATTCCAGCCATGAAAAAAGGAATCCACAAACCCATGTGTGCTTTGAGTGACCCCACAGAGGGATTTCTGCTGCACTCAGAGCAGTGGGTACGTACGTGATGGGCTGCCCGTGGATGGCCGTCATGGCCGGCATGAAGGTGCGGTACAGCGAGTGGTTGAACACGGGCGAGCGGATGTTGGCCAGAACAGCGTCCAGCAGGGGCTGGCACAGGTACTGCTGCTTGGTGGGGGGCACTGGGGGAGGTGGTGGAGTTGGCTGAAACACAACAGAGCCTTTAATCATCACCAAAAATAGAAATATTTACTGTTGAGTCTGAAAAAATTTATAGCGGTAAACTTCCGATGCAAATGGTTCTCAAAACTGTGCATGGTAACATTAAGGGAGGAAGTAAACAAAAAAAACATATGCAGTTTTGGTTTAGGAAGGCTGTCCTGAAATTAGCCACAGTCCAAATTCAAGTCTTGGCACAAAGCACAAGAAATTGAAATTCAGTTAAAAGATACATACAGGCAACTTACATGAAGTAAATGCTTGCCCACTTTTTCTCTTTTCTTATTTTGTCCAACTTTACTTGAAGTTTTAAAACCATGAGTAATAAAAACTGTAAAAATGATCCTGGCCAAGTCTTAACACCTTTTGGGATGAGGTGCTTATCTCTGCTGCCACAAAGCATTACATACCACAGCCATATCGTTTTTCAGCTTCTCCAGAGCAATTTCACATTTCTGCAGCGTCTTCAGGGGGCACCTGTGGAAAAGGAGAAATTTCATCCACATCAGCCACCAAACGGGCACCTCAGCTGCAGTTTCTGCTCTCTGAGCCCCAGACAGCCTCAGGCAACAGGGCTGGGGCCAACAGCAGATTTCTGCCCCAGCTGGGGAGGCTGACAGGAGCAGTTACCGTTTGGAAGGGTCTGTCAGGATATCCAAGAGACTCTTCATTTTACTCAGGTCCTTCTTCCTGTCTGAAACAGTGTGAGAAACAAACAGTGACTACAAGAAAAGCTTCCATTCTTGCAGACAGAAACACAGTCAAAATGAAAACATGAGTTAATACTAAAGAAAGTAGTGAGGATTAAAGATCTTTCATCTAATCCTAAGTATATCCAAAGCATGAACTCTACATGTTTCAAAACCATCAGAAGTAAAAGAAAACTGATGAGAATTTAGGGATAAGAGTTTTGCCCATTCCTCACACTAAAGTCTTTAGTTAGAAGCAAGAAAGAACAGCTTTGACATTTTTAATCCCTGGAAAAGAAGTCACCACAAAAGATAAAGTATTGCTTCTTCAGCAGATAAGAGAGCTGACACAGGTAAATGCATGGCCAAATTCAGGAAACCTCACCTTCATTTTTATCTATTTTATTGATCATCCTCCGGAGTGGCTCGATGTATTTCGAAAGTTGTTTGAGTTTTTCCAGATACTGTTGCTCCTCTGACTGACCAGAGCTGGCTGGACTCATGACAGAATTTGGATTTCCTGGCAAAAAAGGAAGACTGCATGTCACAGGGTGATAAAAGATACTTTTATCTTTTATCAGAACATTATTCTTAATTAATCTTGATCTGAAATGTGGCACTCTCAAAGTGTAGTCAAATATCCAAATCCACAACTCCCTCCATAGTTTAAGTGCTTGCCCAACCTCTAGTTTTTGTATGGAAATAACATGTTCTATGGGCAGAACAGCAATTCCCACTTAATACATGTTTTTCTGCGAAGTTCCAAAGTTCCACATACCCATTTTCTAGGTCTTTATTTTGCTTTCACTCTGATGCTTTAAACACAAAATAAACAAATTCACAGCAGTTTTTGTTAAGTGGGTCCTTTCCTATCTGCAAAGCACAGTGCAGTGCTAGGAGAAGGAGCCAGTCTGTGTCACTGTGAATGGAGGTGACAAAAACTGCTTATTCTGACTGGGAGGGGGGTGCCAAGTGCCAGAGTACAGCTGGGAAGGTGCTCTGGAGCAAAGCAGCCTCCTCCTGGGATGAACTGGAGTGCTGCCTGGGATGAGGTGGTTTTGTCCTTTACACCTGCACAGTGTCACTAAGGGTTCCCTCCTTCTGGAATAAAGAATCATTATGCCTCTATAAAATTGCTCCATTAAATTATCATTCTTCTTTTCAAAGATTGGGGAAGTTAGAAAAACCCATTAGATAGTTCAGTGATGAGAAAAGAGGTTTCAGTGGATTCTGATTTGGGAATCCAAGCAGTTGTGTTATGTGCTGTGTGTGACCTGCTCACTACCTGCAATGCCAGCTGCTACACAGAGCTCTTGGAAGTTGACACTGTGCCAAAAAGAACAGGAATGATCACAGTTCCCAAAGCACAGCCCTCAGATCACTCACCTGGAGTGTTGAGAGGCCCTGGGGATGGGACACTGAAGTTCTGGGGTGTTCGTGCAGCTGCTGGGCTCTGTGAGGGCTGCGGAGAGGGACTGGGGAGAAAGCTGCTGGGTGATGGAGCAGGGCCAGAGCTGGAAAAGAAACAACAATTAAACCTGTCAGAACCTGACAAGGAAGGATCCTCAGCCTGCAAGCAGATATGACTTTAGTTGTTGGGATCTCTAGCTGGTCAGTGACCCTGAGATTGTTAAAAGTCTTTTTTCCCAGCCCAGTGCTTGAAGAAAGAGTCAGAGCTCTTCATTTCTCAGTCTCAAGGTTGTTCATTGTATTTTATCTATAAAATTCTTTCTCCTGTCCTGCCAAGGTCCACTCAGCACGACAGTCAGAGGCATTCAGTGTTATGTCTTTATACTAAAAACTAGTTGTACATTATTTACAATTACTTTCCATCACCTATGTTAGACAGTGAGCTTCTACTCTAAACCAATCTGTGAGTGCCACCATCACAGCAGGAGATGGAGGCCAAGAAGAAGAAGGAGAAAGGCTGGACACACCCAGTTCCCTCCATTTTGCCCTCCTGAATCCCCACTTTAAAAACCTCAAAATCTACTTTTTCACCTTGTGATAACTTTACTATTATTCTACCTAAACTGTTGTGGCTTGCTGATCTTCATACAAGGTTGGTAATTTGCTCCATGGACCATAATCAAACCCACAGGTGTTGTGGGCTCTGTGCCAGGGTCTCTGAGCCCCCTGGCAGGGTCCTGGATGTCCTGGACAGCCAGAGGGATGTTCTGGGCTCTGACACTTAGTAAGCACCATTATGGCAGCCTGTAGTTCTGCCCTGCTGAGATTTCATACACAGATTTTTAATGTAAAATGTGACTTTTCAGAGTGAACTCAGCACAGTCTCACCAGTGGAGCTGGTATTAACATTGATTCATTTCAACAGCAGCAGAGTAAGGTTATTGAATATTTCTGACAAGAAGTTGCAGGGGGGCTCACCTGACATTGGAGTTTGGCTGGGAATTTGGCTGGCCTGGCTGAGGAGAGGGCTGGGGCTGTGGAGGGGGAGGCATGGCCTGGGGAGTCTGAGCCTGCTGCACAGGAGAGGGGGAGGACATCATGGTGATGCTGCTCTGGCTGACCTGCAGGGTGGGAACACACACATCAGCAACAGCAAAGGCACCAGGGCAGGGGAACCTCACTACAAGGCTTTACCTGTGGAGAGAAGGATCCTCAGGCCTACAAGAAATGAAAGCATTAGTTCCCTTTCCCCCCACAAGGACACTCCCACCTGCATCACTCCTGAAGCTCTCAGGGCAGTAAATTTAACAACTTCAGTAGAAATGACCAGTAAATCTGCACATAACTTGAATTAACTGCATAACAATTATTTTTCACTGCCCAAACCATCATGTTGCAATTAAAATGTCAGAAGTGCCATGTGGAAAACCTGTATTTTATTAGAACTAAAGAAGAGCAGGAAGAAAAGACATTTCCCATTTGATAATTAAGAGTCAAAAACCCCTCCTTATTTAGATATTTTAATTACAGCCTTCAAAGGTCTGTCAGACTCAGCTGCAGCTTCTCAACTGGCTTTCTTTAGGAAGAAGGAAGAAAAAAATTAAGTAAGCCAAATCACCAACATCTTGTTTAAATACTGAGTTCTGAAAATCTGGGTGGAGATAGAAACTCCAAACTGAGCAGCTGGGTGGAATAAAAATGAAGGAGCTTTCTGACCTTTGGAGAATGATGAGGTGTTGCCTAAAGGACAGGAAGGCAAGTAAAAGCATTCCAAACAGCACCAAACAACCAAGTTTATTCTGTACACCCTGCAGTGCCAGAGCCAGGTGAACACTAAAATTTGAGCAACTTCTCCCATTTGTTCTAATTCACATTTTCCCCCTTAATCACTTAAAACCAAACAAGAAAACCTGTGCAATGGCAGAGGCATGGGACAGTAATGCAGATATTGAGGGATCACTTTTGTTTAAGGAGCATGCAGAGAGTTCTTATGACTTGAGGCTATAAATAAGGACATACAAAGATAAATGGAATTAGCCTGCAGAGACTGTGGCTCATTAACCCATTGTCCATTCTGCAAGTCACTGATGAACATCTTGGAATTAAAAACTCCTTCCCTCAGTCTAAACCATGTTTAAGGAAGGTTCCAGTAAATCCACAAGTCCCAGGCACATCACAGGCACTGCAAACTGGTGTTGCCCTTCATTGTCTTGTTAAATAACCCAGCTGTATGCAGAGGACAAGATATTTAGCACACTGAAAAATATTGCATTGTCTGCTTCTGCATGGCCACACTGACTGCAACAGGAGCTGCTCTCCTCGGTACCTCACACTGCAGCCATGCAAAAGGACAAATTCCCCCCAAAAAGGCACAAACAACCCCCAGCTCAGTGCAAAACTGCTCATCTTGAAGATACCAGTTTATCACCCATTACAGAACAGCTCAAAACCAAATGCAGCCTGACACACTATGATTTTTTTTTTCATCTTCAATAACCCCAGTACCTTTGCAACCTCTCACAAAAGTTAATACATGGAACAAGTGAGGCTGAAATTAAACATCTTCCTTTTCTCCATAATCAACACTACAGAGCCTGGGCTTCTTTCTCCAAAGGAGGTGGGTTTTTTACCAGCACATCTGTCCTCAACAGCTGGAAAAGCATTCCTGAGGCTGAAAGGCACAGTTTGCCTCCTGCAGACACCATGGGAGGGAGGGAGGGAGGGAGGGAGGGAGGAAGGAGGAGGGAGGAGGAAGGAGGGAAGGAGGGAAGGAGGAGGAGGGAAGAGGAAGGAGGAAGGAGGGAAGGAAGGAAGGAAGGAAGGAAGGAAGGGAGAAGGAAGGAAGGAAGGAAGGAAGGAAGGAAGGAAGGAAGGAAGGAAGGAAGGAAGGAAGGAAGGAAGGAAGGAAGGAAGGAAGGAAGGAAGGAAGGAAGGAAGGAAGGAAGGAAGGAAGGAAGGAAGGAAGGAAGGAAGGAAGGAAGGAAGGAAGGAAGGAAGGGGGAAGGAAGTGGCGGAAGGAAGTGGCGGAAGGAAGGGGCGGAAGGGAAGTGGCGGAAGGAAGGGCAAGGAAGTGGAAGTGGGAAGGAAGGAAGGAAGTGGCGGAAGGAAGAGGCGGAAGGAAGGAAGGAAGTGGCGGAAGGAAGAGGAAGTGGCAGGAAGGAAGGAAGTGGCGGAAGGAAGGAAGTGGCGGAAGGAAGGAAGTGGCGGAAGGAAAGAAAGGCGAAAGGAAGTGGCGGAAGGAAGGAAGTGGCGGAAGGAAGGAAGGAAGGAAGGAAGGAAGGAAGGAAGGAAGGAAGGAAGGAAGGAAGGAAGGAAGGAAGGAAGGAAGGAAGGAAGGAAGGAAGGAAGGAAGGAAGGAGAAGGAAGGAAGGAAGGAAGGAAGGAAGGAAGGAAGGAAGGAAGGAAGGAAGGAAGGAAGGAAGGAAGGAAGGAAGGAAGTGGCGGAAGGAAGGAAGTGGCGGAAGTGGCGGAAGTGGCGGAAGTGGCGGAAGTGGCGGAAGTGGCGGAAGTGGCGGAAGTGGCGGAAGTGGCGGAAGTGGCGGAAGTGGCGGAAGTGGCGGAAGGAAGGAAGGAAGGAAGGAAGGAAGGACACTGCAAAGAGCATTCCCTGATCCTTCACAAGTGGATTTAATGTGCTATTAGACAGCACGTGATTGGGAATTACCCCTATGGATACTGCACCCATTTCTCATCGAGTCAGACTAACACCACCTGGAGTGGTTCATCATTTATTGAAAATCAGGTCCCTGTTAAGTGTCCCAAGTTGGTTATAAAAAATTACTTCTGAACACTTAAATCCTTGTGTTTTGGGAAGGAAGGGGAAATATCTCATTAGGTTTTCTGCCAGATTTAAGTTGCTGTGTGTAATTCAGCACCAAGGATATTATTTACATTAATTTACAAATGCTGCAGAAAGTGAAGAAAAGGATCTGCAGCATTTATTGTGCACATAAGCACAGGATGAACTGAATTTTTTGCACTACCCCTCCTCATCCAAATACTTGCACAGGCAAACAGATTTCCTCCTTTCCACGTTTGCTCTCTGCCACCTTCATTTCAGAACAGCAAAGGCTTAACAGTAAGCAAAATAATGGTATTTTCAAAAACATGCATTCAGAAATGTGCAGTTCTGAACTTACTGCCTTTGACAGCAGTTCATTGGCTACATCATTTCAGAACAAGATGAAAGATTATTTCAGATTTAGGTTTCTATATTATTTTTAGGATAAAGATTAAGATTGTAACAATTTAATTAAGTTTCAACTTCTAGGGAATGCTCTTTGCAGCTGAGTAAAAAGAAGGCTTAAAAATAAGAAAAACAAGCAAACACACTACAAAAATAGCTATGAACCCAAAAGACAAAAACTCCCCTCCTCCAGAGCTTTAACTCCACTGAATGCATTCAGCTCCAGAGCTGGGCCATGGTTAGTGCTCATTTGTACACCCTGCATCTCCAGGGGACACGAGGAAATACAAGCACACACTTCTCACTGAGGGATGTGAATTTCTGCACATAAATCCTGTCCATGGGCAGCTACTGCAGCCCGTGAGCATCCATCTGCTCTGTGCTCTACACTGACCTGATCAGGACACACACCCTCATTTTCTCAAGTCCTGCCCATAAGGAACTTAGGCTTGCATGATAAAAGATTGCATTTACACCCACTAAGGCAAAGCTCAGTGCTCAGAGCACTGTCCTGGAAGATGAACCCAGCTGAGAGTTCCAGCTCCAGTTTGCTGGGTCTCAGGCACAGAACAGCACTCAGGAGATAAGGCTGGGAAGGGCTCCCAGTTCTGACTCTGTTGCAAATCAAAACACCAGGTGGTTGTGGGATAAAACCTCATATCAGGAATTTTTGTATTGTTTGAAAAGACTGTAAGAAGCAAAAAACCCCAACCAAACAAATAAACTCACTGGAGAATCTAATGAGAATTGTGATTAAAAAAGCCAGACTGCTTTGTTATATGGGGTAAAAATAAATAACCACAATGTGCTGATTTCATATCTGATCCTTCTGTTGAAAAGCATTCCTCAGTGCAACACCAAGATTCTTTTCTAAAGAGAAAATACACCCTGAACTCCCTATCAGCACACCTAAATGGAATTTGATACCACATCTAAATGGATTTTGATGCTCTTAAATGAGTGATCAATAACCACATACCTGCTACAGCCCTTCACTCCTGTTGCCAACAGCTGCAAGGGCTCTGATGAGCAAGAAGTTACACCCAGCAGACAGCAGCAGTTCAGCATTTTATAAGATTAAGAGATGCAAAAAACAACATTTCTAATTTCTAATCTACCTAGAACCTAAACAAAATGTTTTGGCAGACAATGGCAGAGATTCATGCTGGTCCAGAGCTGTCAAGTATTTGCAGAACAAAACCAGTAAACCATGGCCCACTCACTCACCCCAGCACCTGCTTCAGATTTGCACTACAAGCATTGCTCATGAAACATTTCTCTTATTTCTCTGCTTTGACCACTTGTTCAGCTTCTACACCACCTCCCCACTCCCTGGCCTGCTACTGAGACATTTCTGATGAGGAATCACTGGTGAAAGGGGGCAAAGCCCCTCAGTGACAGTGGCAGTGCTCAAAGATCACCCCATCACTGAATGCCTGAACTAGAAGCCTTTTGCTATCTATTAAATAGAAGCAAAAATAAAATATCCATGAGAAAGCCTCAAATATTGTGGATATTTCAAATGGGTGATGATTTTCTCAGTCAGTATTAACTGCTACAGTGACCAAAGCACAAATTCCCCTCTGACTCCACAGCTATGGCTGGGGTTTGTGTAAATTAACATACACACTGTCCTGGATTGAAATGAGCATCCATCTTCAAGCAGAAATGACAACAGATGTGTTTGCCTGGGACTGCAGGATCTCTCTGGTCACTGTCACTGCCTTTGCAAACTCCTGGGAGGAAATGAAGTGCTCTGACCTGGTGCATTTTCCTGCAGCAGCTGGACAGGAGCTGCCAGCCTGCCAGAAAACAACAGCTCAAATTCTTCTGCATCCCTGATGCCATGCCAAAGCTGCTCAAACTGGGATGAGCCAGGTTTAATAACACAAGAATCACCTGAACACAGCATGAACACATGCCAAGCAAGGTCCTGGGCACAACTCAGCCAGGGACACTGCAGTGCTGACCTGCAACACTCAGAGATGCACACTCATGGAGTGTGCACCTGCAATTTGAGGCTTGAATCAATTCTGAACACAGCAGGTCTCAGGTTTCTGTGGTTGAGGTGACCCTGAGGTGTTAGAAAGTCTCTTTTTCCCAGCCCCATGACCAAAGACGTTGAGATTCCTCCATTCTGCTTTCCAAGGTTGTTTATTTTCTCTTATCTGTTGCACTATTTCTCTGTCCAGCAGGTTGGGTTGTAGCACACTGACCACCCTTGGGGTGGTGTTAACTTTTTATACAAAGAACTACGTGTACTTTATTTACAATAATTTTCCAATACCTATCACCTATGTCAGACACTCTGTCTCTACTCTAAACCAATCCAGAAGTGCCACCATCACAGCAGAAGATGGAGGACAAGAAGGAGAAGGACAGGACACATCCAGATTCCTCCATCTTGCCTCTAGAACCCCCATTCTAAACTCCCAAAATTCTACTTTTTCACCCTATGACAAACTAACTATCATTTTACTCAAACTCTTGTGGCTTGTAAATCTTCACACAAAGTTGGTAATTGTTTCCATGGACTAAAATCAAAGGCTCAGGTGTTTGTGACTCTGTGCCAAGGTGCCTAAGCCCCTTGCCAGGGTACTGAGTCCTCCAGGGCAGCCAGAGGAATGTCCTGGGTCCCAACAGGCAAAGTTTTAAATGTTAAAATAAATATCTACCCCACTTAAAAACACTTTATTTGATATCCCAAGAAAACCTCGCACTTCAAATAAAGTATCCACAAAAACCACACCAACACTCTGAGTAGAGCAGCAAGTTCCCAGTTTGATGCACAAGTGCCCACTCCCGTTGCCTGGGGCAGGGCAGCTGTGCCCGAGGCTGACCCAGTAAATACCTGTGGCATTGGCTGTCCGCCCAAGGGCACGGAGCTTGGAGGTGGAGCCGGCACCGGCACCGCGGGGGCAGGCGGGAACCGTGGTCTGATTTGCATCCCACCTCGGGCCAGGGGTGCGGTGATCATCTTTGAGGACAGAGGGACAACAGACAAAAGTAATCGCAAAACAAGAAATGCAGTGCACTGGCAGGATGAGAAGCACATGCGGCCTGCGGGGACCGGGGAGGGGGAGCATGGAGGGGACGTTAGTGAGCTTTTCTCTAAAGGGTTAACCTGCCCTGCTGGCCTGCAAATGCAACTCCTTCCTACACTCCTCCTCTCCATCTACCTCATGAACCCCTGGTACCCTGACAGAGCCCATGGACAGCCTGATTCATGGTCAGGGGCTGACTATCCTGTCATTTCCATAAAGAGCCTTTCCTAAGCTTTGCCTGACATCTTGAAGTTCTCCAATCTTTGGAAATACGTTCTCCAATCCTTGGAAATAAGTTCTCCAATCTTTGGAAATAAGCTCTCCAATCTTTGGAAATAAACTCTCCAATCTTTGGAAATAAGCTCTCCAATCTTTGGAAATAATTTGGAAATAAATTCTCCAATCTTTGGAAATAAGCTCTCCAATCTTTGGAAATAAGCTCTCCAATCTTTGGAAATAAGCTCTCCAATCTTTGGAAATAAGCTCTCCAATCTTTGGAAATAAGTTCTCCAATCTTTGGAAATAAGTTCTCTAATCTTTGGAAATAATTTGGAAATAAGTTCTCCAATCTTTGGAAATACATTCTCCAATCTTTGGAAATAAGCTCTCCAATCTTTGGAAATAAGTTCTCCAATCTCTGGAAATAAGTTCTCTAATCTTTGGAAATAATTTGGAAATAAGCTCTCCAATCTTTGGAAATAAGTTCTCCAATCTTTGGAAATAAGCTCTCCAATCTTTGGAAATAAGTTCTCCAATCTTTGGAAATAAGTTCTCCAATCTTTGGAAATAATTTGGAAATAAGTTCTCCAATCTTTGGAAATACATTCTCCAATCTTTGGGAATAAGCTCTCCAATCTTTGGAAATAAGTTCTCCAATCTTTGGAAATAAATTCTCCAATCTTTGGAAATAAGTTCTCCAATCTTTGGAAATAAGTTCTCCAATCCTTGGAAATAAGTTCTCCAATCTTTGGAAATAAGCTCTCCAATCTTTGGAAATAAGCTCTCCAATCTTTGGAAATACGTTCTCCAATCTTTGGAAATAAGTTCTCCAATCTTTGGAAATATGTTCTCCAATCTTTGGAAATAAACTCTCCGATCCTTGGGAATAAGTTCTCCAATCTTTGGAAATACGTTCTCCAATCCTTGGAAATAAGTTCTCCAACCTTTGGAAATAAGCTCTCCAATCTTTGGAAGTAAGTTCTCCAATCCTTGGAAATACGTTCTCCAATCTCTGGAAATAAATTCTCCAATCTTTGGAAATATGTTCTCCAATCTTTGGAAATAAGCTCTCCAATCTTTGGAAATAAGCTCTCCAGTTCTTTGGAAATACGTTCTCCAATCTTTGGAAATAAACTCTCCAATCTTTGGAAATAAGCTCTCCAATCTTTGGCAATAAGCTCTCCAATCTTTGGCAATAAGCTCTCCAATCCTTGGGAATAAGCTCTCTGCTGCCAGGAGCTCTCCATGTAAGGAGCTCTATAATGTCAGAGGTTTCTGATGTGCTTTCCCCACTGAGGGCCCCAAGGGCTCAGCAGTGCTGGCCATGTCCCCTCTGTCACAGGACATTCTGTCACATTTTGCCATCACAGCTGGCAGGGCACTGCCCCACAGTGAGCAAATTTCACACCAGCCCAACGTGTGCCAGTATAACAATGCCAAAGATGACAAAAAGGACTTGCAGCTTTTAAAAATCTATTTCCTCCCTTTTATAACCCACACAATAAGTCAAGTATACTTTTTTAATTACCATCATTTTGACAAATACCTATTCCTCTACCATTCAGGTGTGCTAAATTTTTCTGAGTCCATAATCTTCCTCAAGCTTTTTGATTCTCCAGCTGTATAGAATCAGCACACCCTAAAGTACAACAATTTAGGGTAAATCATAAAGGTGAGCATTAGAATCAATTTTTATTTTAAAATAGTATTAGGACTGTGCTGTTCTGCAGTGTCTAAAGTACCTTTCAGCCTGCATGAGCCACAGAGATTTAATTTTTTATATCTATATAACCCTCTGCTATTTAAATTTGATATTACCCCATATATTGAGAATTTACAACAAATACACCATATACTTGAGGTAGTATTCAGGTAGCTTTGGCAGATTCATTTACCAGTAAAAGAGCTTTTGTTTGGAGCCTCAAATATCTACAGAAAAGTTCTCTGAGCTACCTTTTTTCCCTACATAAAGGAACCTACACAATCCTAACTGGCCTAATGTAGTTTCCTTTCCTGTAAAGGGTTTGGGGCACTCCTGCTGGGGGTTTATGTAAATGGACTGAAGCAGCCAGCAACACATCTCTAGAGTCAAAGAATGCATGTGCTTACAATTGTTAAAAATAAATAAAATTAAATACAACATAGCAAGACTGAAAAAAAAGAAAGCAATAACTGATAAAGAAAACAGTGTCAAATTGAGCACAGCTGTTAGTTGACAACATCAGAGCAATGCAGTCCCTTTCCATCCAGCAGAGAGGGATGGTCAGAGACAGGATTTCAGAGGGAGCAGGGGTGCCTCAGACACACACACACATGCACACGTGCACACACAGCATGCAGCAGCTGCAGAGCAAACACAACAACCCAGCAGTGCCACGGAGCACAGCAATGCCAGGAGTGCAGTGAAGAGCTACAGTGTCAACATGAGAGCTGGTGAAGCAACAAAACCCTAACAAAACCAAAAATAAAAGGGGGAATTGCTGGGGTGGGAGGGGAATATCCTTTCAGACACAATCACCCCATCTCAGACCCTGGGGAATCACACAGATCTCTGGAGCTGTGCAATCCCAGGCAGGTTGTGGTGACCCACATGTCCCATCTTGGCCGTGTTTCTGAAGCCACACCACCAAAAAGTGAAGATTTACATTACTTCCACTGAGGCAAAGGAAATTAGAAGAATATTCACAGGTTAAGTGTCTGGTAAACCACTGAACACCAGCATGACAAACTCCAATTCAAGGTTTTCAGCTGTTTATAGTGTTGTGGTTGGTCAAATGAGTGCACACGCTTCCAATTTTGGGTTAGGATTTTTTGTATTTTTTTAAATGTGTGCTCTGGAAAGGAAATACATATAAAAAAATGACACCAATTCCACTCTCTTAACAAAAGCAATCTATTTTCCCCTATTCTATAGCTCATTTATATTTACCAAACCCATGACCCTTTGATAAAGGAGTCAGGAAAGGGGGGTCCAAAGCAATATGTCCATAAAGGAGTTACTCTTCTCATAAAATAAGAACAAAAGTACTTAAACATTTCTGCTTGTAAGACTTTAACTGAACACATATCTTCCTCCACAAGTGAAATTGAATTCTTACAAGGTAAAATTCCAGACCCTGGAAATTGAGATAAATCAGAGAGCAAGAAGAGGATTTCCCTCCAAAGTAAGCTACAAACCCCATTATTTGATAAAAATGAATTGGAATAGAACAAATACAATCCAGAACCTGCAACTTTCTTTTATTTGACATCCAAACATTCAGCAGCCCATAAATACACAGATTCTGGTGAGCACATGTGCTACAGTGCCAAAGGCAGCTCAGATTTTCAGTCAGCATCAGCCACTCTGCATCCTGAGCACCTGAGGGAATTGCAGAGACTTCACTTTACCCATACTTAACTTTAACTTTACTCATACTTAACTTTAACTTTACTCATACTTAACTTTAAATTTACTCACACTTAACTGCAGTTGATTACAGATCTTTTTCCTTGGTGCTGCATTTATTTTGTGTAGGTCTCTTAGATGCTCACAAGGACTGGAGCAGGGTAACACTGACCTCTGTGGGTTCTTTATAACTTCAGAATTTCTCACATGAATCCATGTTTAAACTTGGGATTGCTTTTGTTTTTATGTAAAAAGGATTTACAGAAACTTTATGGAAAAGGAAAAATGCAGCCATAGCAAGCAAAATTCCCAGTCTGAAAGCCCTTAAAGACTAAGTTTAAATGTAACAAGCAAAGAGTAGGATAGGGTTTGTTTCTAAAAAAGGCTTCCCTGAACCAAATAAAGAAATCAAGGCAGATTTATTCAAAATGCTGATGCTACTGAAAAATGTACTAAATAGAAAGCAAAGATCTAGCCTTAAAAGAGTCTTCTTATAAAGGAAATCCTTACTCTCAACACTGAAGCTGCATTGTAATATTATATACAGCCACAACCTTAAACCTGTTATATAGAGAAAATATTTATAAAAGTACAAGAAACCCATTTAGTTATTGGACTTTATAGTGGTAGGTGAATTTCAGCAGACTCATCTTGCACTGGCATGAACATCAGTGGAGTAAAACCTGTGTGTGGAATATCCCAAACTCCACATGTGGCAGATAAAGAGCAATCCCCACACAGGACTGGATAAAGCTGCAATACAAAACTGGCTGCCAACCATGTCATCATCACCCAAAGCTTTCCAAATGCACTGTGCTGTTAAGCCACTGGCACATGAAGCCACTAAAGGGGCAGGAATTCAGCTGACTCTACATAAACACAATCCATCTGTTCAGAGTTGAAAAGAGCACCACTAGAGTTAGGAACAAGAAAATAAAGTCAGTGTCTCCTTCCAGACAGCCTAAGTCCCTGCAGCTCCCACCTGGAAATTATTTAAGAAACAAACAAGTTTTAATTCACATTTCAGCTGTAGGAAGAGAATTCTGCATTGCTGCCAGCACTGTCCCAGCTGTACTTACCACTGTCCTGTGTTACACTGACACAAGCCAAAGGAGAAACTCAGAAACAGAAAGTGGTCACACCAGCAAGGATGTGGCCAGCTGAGAGTCACCATGGTACAAGCCTGGGAGGTGTTCACTGGAGAATCACAGCCCACAGAAAAAGCTTCTTACTGAATCTATAAAGTTACTTGTGCACTGAATGGAAATGGTGCTTGAAAACCATGGAATGGCTGGGTATGCATAAAGAATTCTGCCATTAGTCCCAGTCAGCCTCATTTCATCTGTCTGCCTCTCTCTTCATCTACACAATGGTGATATTTGTACTTACCCTTGTCTGTAAATGCCTCAATATGAATCACTACACAGGTAAGCCACACAAGACTTCCATATTCTTGTGGAAAATGGGATAGAGGTTCAGCTCAAGCCATTCCCCATTTTTGCCCCATGTCTCCTTCACACCAGACACACATCAAGAAACAACCACTGGGGCTGCAGGTGTATTGCAGGATAGAAAAACCATGTTAGACAACAAGCTTTCACCCAGCACTTTTCTTTTTTCCATGTAACTCTGCACTTGTGACACACACCATTTGTTCTTCACAATTCACACCCAGAACAAGAGCATCTAGATCTACTGCCCATCTCACTCAGAAGAAAATGAAAGGTGAAAGGACTGAAAGGGGAGTGCAGAGAGATTTCATCATCTATACTATTTTTTTCTAGTCAATACATGAAGATGGAAGGTAAATCACATGTGATTAAAGAGAGCAGGCAAGGATTCACAGTACAGAAATCAGTTTACACAACAAAGCAGTCACCTAGGAGAGTCTAATGAAAGAAGAGGTGATACACTCCAGGTACCAACAGTCAGACTTGTAGTGTGCCCACAGGAGACCATCTGTGCATTCCTGTGTCAGTACAGGCAACACTGGAACCTACTGGGGACAGAGAGCATGCACAGAGAGGTTGGCAATGAAATCCTGCCTCTGACTCCAGGCAAAGGAGAAACAGCAGAGGAATCCACACCCCCTTCATGGAGGGGATGAGCAGTGTCAGACCCTCACCAGGAACCACCAGAACCCCACTCCATGCTCATCTCCAGCATGCACCTGGCCCAGGCTGGCAGCTGTGACACGGGGCCCTTACCTGCCCTGAGGCTCCCATCTGAGCAGCCTGGGCCTGAGCTGCCTGCACTGCTGCTGCTGCTGCCTGCTGCTGCTGCTGCTGCACCAGCTGGGCTCTCACCTGGGGGATGACAACAAAACCCACAGTAAAAATGCATACCTGAGCAGGGGAGACACTTCTGTTTCAACTGCATGGACTATGCCCATTAAAAGGGGTGTGGAGACAACACCAGCCTCACCAACTGAACTTTTTTTGGGGTTTTTTTGTGAAAACAAGTTCCTATGTTTAAAACATTTAGAATAGTTTTCCCACAGACTGCACAACCAGTTCAACAACTTCTTGCACATCTTACCTCTACTATTAGGTCTTATGAATAAAAATCATAGGCACTTAAATTTTTAGCAAGCCTACCAATGACCAGCATTGCAAATGTTTATAAATTCATGACATCTGTCACTGGGACAATCATGACATTTAACTACTCCTAGCTCAGCTGGGAATAGTTAAATGTCACTTCACAAAGTGGAGAGATCAACTCATCCATTTCTGAAGTGTGGCTGACACCCCATTCCTCCCCAGTAAGGCCAAAGAAAAACAGGTCTGAGCTTTGGCTCAACAGTAACCTATGCAGCCCAGATAAAAATGACTCTAACACTTCAAAGAGCTGCACCATTGCAGCTTTGACCCAGCAAGAGATTCAGCAGAGTAGAACTCCTGTCCTTCCCACCTTCTCTTCCAGACAGGAACAACCAGCACATTGAACTGTGACCAAACCTCCCAACATGGCAGCAGAAGCAAAGCCAGCATGGCACAGAGCAAACACTGGCTGCAGTCTACAACACTCCAAACTACCTGCTCATGTTCTAGAAAAGTAAACTGCATGGAGGTCATTTTTCCTTAACCAGAGTATGTTTCTTTTCCTTTTTTTCACTTGTCCGTTCAAGAGCGAGACAAGAGATTATTTTTTAAATATTAGCTGCAGTTTTCACAGATTTCCAGAACTCTTAGGTACAAAACTGTTCTCTATTGGCAGGCCCAGATATAAACCTTTAAACACCCTGTACTCATAACAAGTTATGGTTTTCCTACTTCATTATCAGCAAGAGTCAGATATATGTTTTATTTCTCCAGATGGACAGCTGGTCTCTAGCCCTTACCTGCATAGCTTTTAACTGCTGTGGTGTGAGAGTGACAGGCATAACCTGGCTGGGGATCTGTCCTGAGATTGCCTGAGGCTGAGACACCATGGGCTGGGGCTGAGGCTGGGACTGTGGCGGGAGCTGAGGCTGCTGTGCCTGAGCAACCTGCTGTTGTTGTTGCTGCTGCTGCTGCTGTTGCTGCTGCATCTGTTGCATCTGCTGTTGCATGACTTGCTGAGGTGCCTGCTGCTGTATCTGTTGCTGTGGTATCTGCTGCTGCTGTTGCTGCTGCTGCTGTGCCTGCATGACCTGTGCTGCCTGCAGCTGCTGCATTTGAGCAATCCGCTGCAGCTGCTGCTGCTGCTGTTGCTGCTGCATCTGAAAAGCAGGAAAAGGCAGCAAGTTAAAACTTCCAGCAATGCAACAGCAGAGTTAATTTATAGCATAAACCAAAAGTAAACAGAATCCTAAGACATCAGATTGATGTTTTAAGCCCAAAGGAAAGCCTAACCCTTTTATCCACTGACCCCTCATGTATCTCAGCCCTCAATGGTTAAACACCCTGTATTTCCATATTTCCACATGACAGGCTTTCCTGTAACTTTTAAAAGCAAAGGTGAAGTCCATCAGCTTCCCCTGTACAAATGGGCTCAGATACAGTTTTCCAAATGTGATTACCCCCTAACAAAAACTGCACAAGAATATCACAGCTGAAGTTTCCTCCCCTGCTTTTGTACCTAAGGATTATATATATAATATATAACACACATCTGTATATATACACACATTTTTTAAAGTGGCAACACATCATTCACACAATGACAAAACAGCCACTATTGCTAGAGTAATTCAAGGGTATTCGTTCCCAATTTCTGTCAGAATGAAAGACTAGCCTGATATTTATAAAAAGAAAGAGACAAAGATTTTAATTCCCTATTGCTATGACAGAAGAAAGCAACAAAACATCTGTAAAGCCTTTCCTCCAGTATGTAACATACTGCTGTCAGTTAGCTTGCCAATCTAAGCTGAAGCCCTACCTGAAGTGGAAATGTGTTAGTAACAGGCAGAGCTGATACCTCCACACAAGCCAAGCCTCACCCGACAAGTAACTGATTGTCTTAGGTTACAATGCAAGGTGTAACCAAATGTTTGTATTCTATCACCATCTGTTAAAACCAGGTGGGGCAGTGTACTTTATGTCTTCCATGAACCACCCTCCCTCCAGGAGATCTCTGCTGTCCATGGCCACTGAGTGTCCCTGCAGGGCTGATCCAATCCCAGCATCCCATGGGGAGATGCTCCGCCCAGGGGAGGAGCCAAGCATTCCTACCTGGATCCAATCTGAGCCTGGCCAGCACAGCAGCCTTTGCCCCCTGCATTGCCAGAGGAGCAGCTTTCTGCTGCCCTGCATGGCCAGAGGGAGCCCAGGCCCATCTGCAGCAGCCCTGGAGCTGCAGAGGAAAACTCCCCCCTTGTGCAGGATCCCTGCTGCAGCAGAGCCACAGCTGGCACTGCAGGAGGGCTGAGCCCCCATGGATGGGGCTGGGACACCCCCTGACACACAGGGGGCAGGGCATTTCTGACTCTGTCAGTGGTTTTATACTACTACATTTAATTTTAATTTCCCCATTAAATCACAGTTCTGACTTGGGATCTCCTATTGGCTCCCTCTCAAACCAGCACACCCATCACCACATTTGCCATGGGAGCTGTTTGCCATCACCTGCTGTTGGTTTTGCTGCTGCTGCATCTGCAGTTTCAGCATGTGCTGCTGCTGCTGCTGCACAGCCTGCAACTGCTGCTGCTGCTGCTGCTGCGCCACGGCCGCGGCCGCCGCCTGCTGCTGCTGCACCTGGAACTGCTGCTGCATGGCTGACTGCTGGGCCTGGAACTGCTGCTGCTGCTGCAGGGCCACCTGCTGCTGCTGGAACTGCTGCTGCTGCTGCTGCTGCTGCTGCGCTATCTGCTGCAGCTGAAGCTGGGCTGGAGAGAAGATAGACAGGACTTAAAATATGATAGCCAAATAATGCGAGGTTTATTAATGTCCTTCCTTAGCAGTATACACTTCTGCTTCCTCAAATGGATTAACAGCAGAATTAATTACACTTTGTACTACCAACTTGTAATTCACTCTCCCTTCATTGAGAGTAAGTAAAGAGTAAAAACGTGCAGGAGGAATTGTGCACTGAGGTGACCAGCAGGAAGCATCTTACCATGGAAAACCTGGGTACATGTTTGCACAGGTAAAAATTATGTTCTGAAAAAAACATTGTTCTGAAGCTGACATGATGAAAGAATTTGCTCATACAACTACACTGTGTTGGCTATACTAAGGAAGACATTTATCCACTTAGGTAGCAGTACTTGAAATCAATTATTTCTGAGTTCATTGGCTGATTTAGCCAGAAGGATGACATCTAGTATGACATTTAGTGTGACATCTCTTCAGCACCTTTTCCCTGGGGAAAGGCCTTACTACTGCAAAGCTGATCCAACAACCTCAGTGGCTGCAGCAAAGTGAACACTTACTCTGCTGAGTAGCTGTAGAGACACCAGGCATGCCATGAGGGGCCATGGCTGAGGTGCCAGGCGGCTGCTGCTGCCCTGGGAGGCTCATCTGCTGTGCCATGGGACCAAGGCCTGTCATGCCAGTCATGGGTGCCCCCTGAGCTCGGGAGGCCATGCCCATGCCAGGTGCCCCTGCTGCAGGACCCCCAGTGAGATTCTGCAGGGCATTCATTGGATCTGCAAAGGAAACAGACACTGAAATGCAGCAGCCATGCCATTCTCCACAATCCCCTGCTCTCCACCATCTGATCTGGCACCTTCAGACCATGACTACACCCAATATCCTGACAAACTCAGATGCACTGCCCTGCCTGTGAGGCTGCTGGCACATCTCTGCCTCTCTGTAAAGAGTGAGGATGATTTAAAGTGCTCCAGTGTTGTGAAGTTCCACACAGATTTTAAATTCTTATTAGCCATCTCCAACTTGATACACAAGTCAAGCCAAACTGCCAACAAAACTCCATGAGGATATAAAGCTTTTAACCTCAAAACCCAAGAGAGTCCCACTGTGGATCTTCCTCCTCAAGTCAGAGGAGCAATGCTCAGAGCAGAGGATGGACTTTGCTATACAGTCCCCCCTCTAACGTCACTGTTATTATGCATTGAATAAATTCAGTGCCTTTCAAGACAATTTTCATCATCTGAATGCTGGGCACAGAGAAAAGTGAAATTAGAGAGAGAAAGACAATTCAAGAGGCCAAAACACAACACAGGGTGCAGAAGCAATATGAACCAGGTACAGATCCCCCAGAACTAAACCCACATACATCAAACCCTCCTGTCAAATCCACTAGAATACAACCCAAATTATAAAAATAATTCCCAGCAATATGAACCAGGTACACAACACACACCACCTCCTTCTTAAGAATACTTATAAAATAATTCCCAGCAGGCCAGAGTGCATGTTCATGAACCCCAGACTGCACATTTGCCCTACAGAGGGATAAAAGCACAGCACCACACTATGTCCCTAACGCCCACTGCAGTGAGAGTGAGCACAGGCAGGAGCCAGGATCACATCTAAGCTCTCCAAATGGCCCCACAAATATTTCTGCCTCAGGTGCAACACCTGGGGAGCCACAGCAGCCAACAGATTATTTATCACTGGGCTGCTCAGCAGATTATTTATCACTCTGGTGCTTTCAGAACCTGACTGCTGTGAGCTAACAGAAGTACAAACAGGCACAAAGAAGGCTGCAGTGTTACAGCCAAAGCACTGGCCCAGCCTGTCATCCTCAGCACTGAACAACCCCAACCCTGTCCTGCTCCCCTTCCTTTACTCCAGCAGCATTTAATACATTTAATATCCCAGCTAGGCAATCCACAGATTTGTATACTTTATTCTTAGTAACCACAGCCCTGATGTCTAAGTTCTATTTAGAAATGGAGAGTATGGCAAGGAAGAAAACAACAACAAAAAAGGAACTCTTACCACTGACTGAGGCTTGAGATTTCTTATTGTCTGCAAAGAAAAAAGGATGAATCATCTTTGTTAATAGTGTCACATTGACCTTCTGGATATACTCTCTACAAGAAATATATTCACATTGTAATTTTAAAACTTCACTATCTACTGTAGCTCTAATAACATACACTAACCTAAGCCAATTTGGTAATCAGAATGCTATTTAAAAATATGAAAGAAGCAAAGATACAGAAAAAATTAGGAAGGAGGAAAAGTAGCAAGTTTAAATAATTTCTCAAATACTTCTCAATTATAGATGATGTGTAAGAGAAATAGGATTTATAAATTAGGCATGTATACCACAGGAAGATTTTTAAAGCAACTTTTTAAGAATCAGCCCTAAAATTTACTTTTATGATGATTCAATGAGAAACCACAATTGAGAAGAGAATAAAACCAAAAGTAAAAAATTACTTACGAATGTCTCGGAAATGGATAATGAGCCTGGCCACAAGAGAAAGATATTCCTCCTAGAGGGGAAAAATGAGTATTTTAGCATAAGAAATGAAAACAGAATAACCATTACTTTCTGGTTCTTCAGGATTCTTCCTCAACATACTGGATTTTACTCCACAATGTGTGTGGGCTTTTCAGAGCAGTTCAACACCAAAACAATCTGTTTACAAACCAGGAATATTTTCACTAACACGTCATTGTGGTTGATGGTAAAAGAACACCAAGAAACCACAAAATTCCCAGGAAAGAACCTGAACCTCCCTGACAACCACACAATATGCAAATATCACAAACCAACATACATTCTCCACTTCTTATCCACTATAATTCCTTTTTTGTAAGGACAGAACTTGCTTATTTGCATACTGAATTATTGAAGCCCTTGAATTATGTCACATTTGTACTACAGTAATTCTTTTTAAAGCTAAATTCATATTACAAATACAAGCAAATTAATAACTTGGAAAACTGACATGACAGAAATGTCAGAAGTAAAAAGACAAATATTCTTTGAAATATTTTCTTAGTGTGCTTCATAACTTGTAGGAAGTTGCAGAGGCTGAGACAAACCCATGAAATAACTCATCAGGAGGATGCCAACAGTGGGTGCAGATTTGTGGCATCAGCATTGTCACATTTTCACCAAGAAAAGTTCTATTTCAAACACAGAACTTGTTTGGAGACAGCAACACTTTCCAATTTCTCACAACAGCTCCAGGGAAGAAGTTTATGATTTGGTCAGAGTGTAGAACTGTAATTACAGCCAGACTTTCACAGAGACCACTCCTCATTTCCCTTCAAGGTAAAAGAAGCAGCACATAAAAATCAAAATTTCACATAAATCTGTATTCCTAAGTGCACTGGCTCTGTATTTCTGCAATTTGTTACAAACTTTTTTTGACACCCAGTAACTTCTGGAAGCAAACAGAGATTTTTACCCTTGTTTTGGCCTTCATAAACACATGGCTCTCCATATCTTTGCTGGATTTGTTATGGGCAACACCAGCTTTCCTCATGGCTTCATCACTGAAAAATAAAAGAGGAAAAAAAACAAGGCTGGATTTTAATTGATGGTATTACAAATACTTCCTGTAGTTAGAAAGGTCTGTGAAACAGCTTTTTACCCCTTTCTCATTTATAGATTAAAAACAAACAAAAAAACCCAAATACCCACCACAAAAAAACCCCAAACCAGATCATCACCACATATTACTTAAAACTGCCACCCTATAAATTTTATTCAAATAAATAATGGAGGAAAAAGCCAACTAATTCCTAAAAGGCAACACAAATATTCTTTGCAGAAATTCAAGGCCAACTGCTAAACAAGTCATTATTTTACTGCCTGATGCATTATTTTGACAAAATACCAGCACTTGTTTATTTGAGAAAAACTGAATGACAGGATTAATGTAATCCATGTTTGGCAGACAATGAGATGGAGCTTCCTAGCATCAGGATTTTCCAAAAGAATTCTCTAAACATAAAGTGGAGGAATAAAACAAAAAATGTTGTTTAAAGGCACAGAGGCTTTCCCAGTGAGTGAGGACAATGAGGGGGAGCATGGGTTGGGCACAGAGGAGCTGCAGCGTGGGCAGGGGGCCAGGGGACATGAAAAGAAGGAGCATTTGCAGCACATCAAAAAGCAGCAACTAATTCACTGTGGAACCTGCAAAGAAAGACATCCCAAAACAAGGAGTTCAGCCAGGTGAAGCTCTGTTCCAATCCTCTGAAATTCTGAGAATTTCATTCTCAGAAACGTCCCTGCAAAACCTGTTCTTTTCTAAAGCAGCCTGGCAGTTACAGTCTAAACTCCCCAAACCAGTGATCAGGAAATACTTTCACTTCATAATTAACATATCAGAAGGTTATTTCTTGGTGACTGCCTTGCACCAGCAGTACCCAACATTAAATGCAGGTCAGGGAAATGACTCCTGGAAGTTTCAGGCACTCTGAAGAGACACCACTGCTTCATTTCCCCTGAATTTCTGTGACCTCCCATGCAGCAGGAATGGGTAAATGGGTTCAGCTTTCTCAATCAACTCAATGACTGCTGGAATGTTGGGGGACACAAGACAAGATGGACTTTGGACTTGGTTAACATCAGAGATTTGCTAACAGGATGCCTTGGCAAAAGCAAACTTTGAAAATTAGACTTAGATTGCAAGAAGATTAAATCAAAAGGGTTCACCAAAAAAAGGAAATCTTATTAAACTCTGGACAGCCTCAGCAGAGAAGAGCAGATGTTTAAAATGCAGAGTTTAGGCTGCCACAGCTCACAGCCAGCACTGCACCTGCTGCAAGGCTCTCATGGGAGCCTTTGTGGGGCCTGGCAGCCACCAAAACAATGCTGGTTGTGCATGAAGCTTTCCTAAACTGCAGCAGCACCTGAACATTGGGCACAGCAACTGCTCCTCCAGCAAACAAGCCTTGAGGTGAACTGCCCGTAAGGGAGCTCTGCTGTGGAGGAAGAAACTGCACCCAATTCTCTATTAACAGTCCTTTTTTTCACTTTCCTTTTTGGAAAGGCTGTATCTAAATCCACACTATGCTGAATCCTCCTGAACTTTCCAGTCCCAGTACAATGAGAATTCATGTTGAGAGCACTGAAAACGGAGCAGGCAAAAAGAGAAGACAAAGATTGCACAGAGAGAAGCAAAGGAAGTAACAGGTAAGGCAGCACTTAGAGGATGTGATAGAGACAGTGATCAATATGGTATCAGGAACCTGAAAAAAATCCACAAAGCAAAGAAAAAAAAGTCCAAAAAGCAAATAAATTATCTCTTTTTATATGAAAAATTTCCTCTTGACATTATAGAACATGGAAGATGTATTATTGTGGCTACATCTGCATTACTGAAAATGTCCTGTCTGTTAGAATTCCAAAAAAAAAGTCCAAAAAGCAAATAAATTATCTGTTTTTATATGAAAAATTCCCTCTTGGCATTATAGAACATGGAAGATGCATTATTGTGGCTACATCCCCATTACAGAAAATGTCCTGTTAGCATTCCAATAATGGTTTAGACTGGGAAGAAACAAAACTACACAACTTGTTCACATATTTAACTGCAATCAACATAAAACCAGTTACATTAAAAGACTATGGAAGTCTGCTAAAACAGTCACAGCTTTAGCACAGAGCACATTCCTTGCAGAAATCCCAACTCTACAAAACTTTGGGAATGAGATGGTACCGACCAATTCAGCCTCCATCTGCTTGGTAAGCACTTAGGAAATGTGCAGATCTGCACTAAAAATCTGATTTCATGCAGAACACCCAGAGCTGTGTAGATGCAGACTAATGTAGATGTAGACTAAATGTGTAGATGTGCACTAAAATTGATTCGCAAAACATCAACGTGTGAGCAGCTAATAATTAGATAATGTGTAGTTCACTAATCGATAGAGATCAGTTTAAGCACAGTAGATTAGACATAGAGGGACAATATTATGCGAATCAGTGTTAGATGAGACTAATGTAGATGTGTAGATGTAGACTAAATGTGTAGATGTGCACTAAAAATCTGATTTCATGCAGAACACTCAGAGCTGTGGTTTCACAGGATGCAGCACTCAGCACCAACAGCAGCTTCAGGAATTCCCCCTCCACTCTCACAAAGCTTCTTTCCAGCCCAAATATGTGCCAGCTCTCACTCAGGCCAGCTGGTCTAACAGAAGAATCCTGCAGAACATGCCCTGCTTCCCAAGGGCCCCAGCTCCCTCCCAGGGCAGAGCACAGCAGGGCTGTGTGAATCACAGCAGGACATGCAGATGCAGGGCCAGCACCTCCCAAAGCATCCCAGGGACCACCAGAGCACAATTCCCTGCTCACACAGGCACAGAGTGAATTTACAGCCCAGAGCAGACCTGTCCTTCAGGCAACACCAACATCTAAAGGCATTTGAAGGAAAGGGAGGCTCCCAAGGCACCAGGGTGTACTGGAGCCATGTAAGGCCAGGATAAAGTGGTGCCCTGCAAGCAGAAGTGTTTATCCACACCCCCACAGCACTGCTGGCTCCTGGAACACCCTGGGAGAAGCCACAGCTGCCCCTCAGCCACTGGAGCTCAGGATTTCCCAGTCCTGCTCCAGTATGGGAGTTCTGCTCAGCCCTGCAGCCCCACAGCACCCAGTGCTGGACTCGGGACATCCAAAGCACAATTCTCAAGTGCCCACAACCAAATCAAGCACCTGGAGCACTGAGAGATTCCTCAGATACCCACTGCCCACACTGAAAGGGTCACTCACAGCATCACTCCTGACAGACCAAGCCAAAGCCCAGAAAACTTCAGTGTTGTCATGAAAACCCAAGTGTGCAATTGCAACAAATGGAGACACCCAGAGCCAGCAGCTCTACAGAGGCTGCCTCAAAACTCAAAACCTATTCAGATAATTCAAAATGAGTTATGTGATTGTTTCATGCTTTCAGTGTTCAAGACCAATGTCAACATTTATCCTGACAAGTGTCACCCCTTGCTTGCAGGATGAGCTGAAGATGTGCACACATTTAAGGCTGCATTTCCCAAACTGCTCAGAACAACCTTCCCACAGATGTAAAAACCTGCAGGTGATTCACCAGATGTTTAATTACCTCCCTCTTCCACCTACATCAGCCTCTAATGACACAGCTGGGAAAGAAACAGGAACTTGGAAGTTCTTTCTGGAAAGAAACAGGAACTTGCTGCATGGAGAGCTCCAGTTTTTAGCATGTGCATTAATTTTATTTCTCATTCATCTTATCCCAAGTGCCACAAGGAGCCAGGCCAGGCTGTTTTGGATATCTAACACACAATAATTGCTTTAAAAAGTCTGCTGCAGTCTGGAACAACTCATCCCAGCCATCCCAGTAACAGTTTTGCTTGCCTTTTAAACAAGGCCATGAATGCAAATATCTGATCCATCCTGTAAAACTGGGAGTGACAAAAAAAAGCTGTCACTACATCTAATAAAAAGCACATGAATCAGACAGAGACATCTGTGCATTTGTGTAAAAGAAAATAAACAGAGGGCATGTATTAAAAGTTTAGGATTACAGTCACCTCTTCATTTGGCATTAAAGATTTTTTGGTCAGCAGCAGTAATTTTTTAATCCCTTGTTGTGCACTTCCAATGAAACATTTTTGAGCACTGTTAGAGAAACCACCCTGCAGTTTGCAGGGCAAATACAAATCCAGGTTTGGTTGTGTTGGGTTTGCATGTGCTTACTCACGTTTAGTCCTCAAATCACAGCACTCAGGGCACTTCTGTTTGCTTGTTTTGACAAAGCAGCAGAACAGAGAGGAAGGAAGGGATTAATCTAACAAGATTAATGACTTTACCGAAAGTTTAGAAAGTGAAAAGTGTTGTGAGCACCAAGGAAGTCTGGCTGGCTCTGACACACAAACATCATCCTACTCCTTCAATACTGTAACAGTTTAATTGTAGAAAACCCACAAACACTCACACTACTCATCTGTCATAGAAAACCAGCTCAGTTTTAGGTATTGAAGGGAATATCAAGCTTTCCAAAATACACGAATTAGCACTCCAACATTACTTTAGAAAGAATGAACAGTGCTTGCACTTCTGTGCTGGTAGAAGAACCTTTAGCTTTGGAAGAAGCCTGCAGAGCAGTAAAGTAATTCAAGGGAAGCAATTATTTCACAAAGGAAAACTGAAAAAGCAACAAGCTGAACTCCACATTAGCCCACCAGCATTTTTATTTCATATTTGCCCCCAAAAGCCAGACACAACCCCGTAACAGTGATTTTCATAGGGCTGAATATGCCAAATTTCACAACATCACGGACACTGGCAAAATCACAGCCCCAAACCACACGGTGTCAGGCAGGGTAGGAAATCGGTGTTGCTGAGGAAGGGGAAAGTGGAAGAGAAGGAGGATCGGGAAAATCCAGTCACGGACCGGTCCCGGTTACCCCACACAGGGTCTGGGCAAATCCTGGCAACGGCGCCCCTCAGGAGAGGGCCAGGCTTGGGGAAGGAAACACCGGGGAGCGGGTACGAGCCCAGGCAGCCAGGGCAGGCCCGGAAAGCCCCGCAGAGCAGCGGGCACGGGCGGGACCGCGACAGGGCCCCGCAGCCGAGGCCCGAGCGCGGCCTACCCATCACCGAGCGCGCGGCTGTCACTCACATCTGGCTGACGAGCTTCTGGCGGAAGTTGGTGCTGCGCCAGTCGGTCTCGGGCCCGGTCACGTCCATGGCGGCCCCCGGAGCGCGTCCCGCCGCCTCCGCCGCTGCCCTGGGCCTCTGCCGCGGAACCGCCGCGCCGCCGCTTCCGCCGCGCGAGGGATCGCGGGAAATGTAGTCCCCGAGAGAGCCCCGCCAACTCTCGCGGGATCTGCCCTGCTCGGTGTGAGGCTCGCTGGGAAATGTAGTCCGGCCCAGGAGCACTACTCAGCTGTGGCGGCCCGGGCGCGCCCCGCGCTGGCCCCGAGGGTGGCGGCCGCGGCAGCCCCGCGTTCCCCGCGGCCGTGACCGGCCCGGCGCTCACCGGGCACAGCAGCGGCACCTGCCCGGGCTGTGCTGGGGCCGCCCACGCCGCCCGCCCCGGTTCCGGCCGCCGCCGCCCCTCCCTCGCCCGGTGGGTTCCGGGTCGCACATGAAGGCGGAGGCGCCGCCGCCGCTCTCGGTAGGTGCTGCGGCGGGGGCGGGGGAGCGCGGGCCCCGGCCGGGCCGCTCCCCTGCCGGCGGCACCGGCGCTGCCGTTCCCGGGGGGCCGCGGTGGGAGCGTGTCCTGGCCCGACCCTGGCTGAGGCCGCGGCCCCGCCTCAGGGCTGCTCTCCTCAGGGCTGCCTTCCTCAGGGCTGCCTTCCTCAGAGCTTCCCTCCGCGGGCACCGGGGCAGGGAGGGAGCCCCACGGCCGGAGCCGCTGCCGGTGGCTGCAGCCGGCGGCGCGACCCGCCCGGGCCCGGCAGCCCCAGCCCAGCCCCGGCAGGGTGAGGCCGGCCCCGGTACCGGCACGAGGGGAGAGCACGGCGGGTGTCAGCCCTGCAAGGGCAATGGCAGCCCGGCAGGAGAAAGTAAAACCGTGACTGGGCTCGACCTGGCTGTGACCTCCTCCTCCTCCTCCTCCTCAGGGCTGGTCCGGGGCCAGCTGCCTCAGACAGGGGTGAGCCGTTCCAGGTCACCTTCCCCCGCAGGGAACGCTGCTCGGTCTCTGGCACTGCTGAGAAATGGCGAAACCATGGGGCAGAACCCCACAGACTCCTGCCAGGACAAAATTCATGTGGTGAATAGTATGAAAAAATTCATGTTCATGAGAAACTGGAGCTGGAAATGCTGGAAGAGGCCCTTGCTCTCTTCCGGGTCATTTAAGTGTTGTGTTTGGCATAGGAATAATTACTATCTAACTTTTTTCCTTCTTGTGTTTTAGAATGCTTAAAAAGTCACGATGTGATTTAAGCAATTCAGTCAATCAGGTTGAAGTCTTGGCAGCTACCTGAGTTTCTCAAAATTCTTTGAGCAGATTGCCTAATATATAAATTGCAGAACAGAAAACATTACAGTTCTATGAATGTGGGTAAGTTGCAACACTGAAGATACAACTAAGATAAAACACTCAAATTAGAAAGCTCATGTTCTGTAGGTTGTTAGTACAACCTAAAGAACACTGGCTTTCTAATTTAAGTGTTTTACCTCATCTGTATCTTCAGGGAGGAAAAAATACTTACATTTTAAAAATTATTCATGGGAGGAAAAAATATTTTTAAGTATCCATTTGTTTAAATATAGATATACTCCATGGTGGTGTTGTCATATACATTTTAAATGAGGTGCTTTATTCTGGATATGTCTTAGAAATAACTTGTAATGGTTTGGGAGGAAAAAAAGCAAAACAACCCCAGGTGTTTGCTGACAGGAATGAATGCCAGCATTTGTGAGACAGCAGCATTTGCAAAAGCTGTTTCCCAAGCCACACCTTTGGGTTCCTCCCACTCTTCAAGTATATTACTGATGCTAGAAACTGAAAATGGCTCAGAAAGTCAATGCAGAGTGTGTTCTGCTCATTCCCATTAGTGATGTGATGGAGGACTGTGTGTGCAGACCAGGCAAAAGTATATCATCATTTGAGTGCTCAAAAATAATGCTGAGATGTGGTATAATACCAGATATCCTCCTTTCTTTCTTTCTTTTCCTGGGGACCTGGTCAAAAGGAGTTGTTTGGGTTGTTCCTTGTATTTGTAGGAGGGTCCTGAAATTGAGTATTTATTTTTGCGCAGTTGTGAATGCATAGAGGGATTCTGAAAGAATAATTACTGATAAAAGTAATTTATGCCCTCCCTTTTCCTTGCAAAAGCCTGAAACTGGCTCAAGTTTTATCTACACATAACATGAACTCAGTTGGCTTCTCTGTAGCAAGTGCCCATTGCACATTATCCCACAGCTGGTGAATTATTCTGCTATTTGCACTCCCGTCAGAATGAACGATAGTTTTGCTTTCCATTTTACATTGTTTGTGGCATCACATTTGTTTTCCCAACTCTTTTGGCAGGCGCCCAGCTGCCTCCCTTGCTGCTCACTCCCTGAGTTGGCTGCTGTGTGTTTGTGTGTTCTCTGCTCCACAGCCAGCTCCTGCCTGCACATCCCCAGGGCTCAGCACTTTGCTCCTGCAGCTTGTCTTGTCAGGCTTGAAACCTGCTTTAAATCCTAATCCTTGTCACTCCCTAGGGAGAGAGGAAGGTGTGGGCAGCCTTAGGGCACAGATTTCCAAATTCTTCCAATGCATTAAGATTTTTAAGTGCCTGATGTGGTTGGATCCCAACCAGCACAGCACACTGGCTGTTCTGTGTCAGGGAAAAGCTCCTGCAAGAGGGGACCAAGAGGAGCTACATCACTTTGAACAGCAAAAGCAAAGTCATGCTGGGTGAGAGGAACTCCAGATATCCCTGCAGGCTGCAGACAAGGCTGGCTGCAAGGCAGCTTTGGAAGGAGAGACCTGGGGGTCCTGATGAGCAGTTGGTTGAATGTGATTTCTCCAGCTTCATTCTGGGCTGTGTCAGCAAGAGTACATCCAGTAGACCATGTGAATTATTATTTCCCACTCTGTTAAGCCCTCATAATCCCAAAAAACTGCCCAGTTTTGAGCTCTCTACTGAAAGAAAAAGCTGAGAATTCAGTGGAGGAGCCATACAGGGCAGGAGCACTTACAAGATACAAGCACCTGCAAGGCAAGACACTGGATTTTGTTCAGTACAGGGCCAAAAGAATAAGGGCAGAGCCACTTGACATTTTTAAAGCTACCTAATGGGCACAGGACAGTGTAGAGCCAAACTCTCCTTTGTGCATGCCAGGGATGAGAGGCAAGTGTCACAAATTGCAGGGAAAAAATTCACACAGCTAAAGAAGACAATAAACCTGCTGGTTAAACAATCAGTTTTCTGACTGCTGACAAGGATGGAGATTTTGCTCTTGACTAGACAAGGCTCTCCACATCCTGACCTGATTTTGAAGGTTTCCCTGCTTTGAGCAGATTGGACAAGAGACCTCCCAAGTTTCTTTTTCAGTCGAAATGATTCCACACTTCTAAGAAAGCAAGGGACCCCCACCAAGCTGGAGCCACCTGTCCATATGGCAGTGAGCTGAACAGATTTGGATACCCGACACCAGCAAGCCTGAGTTTATTTTGGGCACAGCTGATGCACAAGAAAATATCACTGTGTGCGTAAAACACCTCTTTGGAGTGATGTAACTGACAGCCACGAGCTCCTGAGTACAAAAATGGCTGAGTTTCCATAGAAACTAACTTGGTTCATCCTTCCTGCATCCAGCCATTTCTCTACAGGAGAGAATCAAGGCTGTCAGCACAACTTTACAAGAAGACACCCCCAAAGGCCACACATGCAGCTGGCTCAGGGGCATCTCTGTGAGCTGGGTGCTGCTCTGCAAGGGTGAATACCTGGCTAGGTGTGTATCACACCACACACCCCAACTACAGCCTTCAGCACTGTAAGTGATCTATACCATGTTAAACAGCATCCCTCCCCCGAAAAGAGAGCTGAGTTAATTCCTGTAATGATCTATACCATGTTAAACAGCATCTCTCCCAGAAAAGAGAGGCTGAGTTAATTCCTGTAATGATCTGTACCATGTTAAACAGCATCCCTCCCAGAAAAGAGAGGCTGAGTTCATTCCTGTAATGATCTGTACCATGTTAAACAGCATCCCTCCCAGAAAAGAGAGGCTGAGTTCATTCCTGTAGTGATCTATACCATGTTAAACAGCATCCCTCCCCAGAAAAGAGAGCTGAGTTCATTCCTGTAATGATCTGTACCATGTTAAACAGCATCCCTCCCCAGAAAAGAGAGGCTGAGTTAATTCCTGTAATGATCTATACCATGTTAAACAGCATCCCTCCCCAGAAAAGAGAGGCTGAGTTCATCTCCGTAATGGATCATCCATGTATAAACATGGATCCTCCGAAAGAGAGCGATCATCTTATGGCAGACATTTGCATTCTTCTAAACAACTTAAGCTTGCCCCTGTCTTGCCATGCCCTTAACTTTTCCCTTCTCCTCTGCTTGTAGTTGAGTTTCTCCATTTCTAGACCTTAAAAGGTGTTCTTAAAAGGATAAGGACTTTTAGTGAGCATACCAGTTTCTCACCATTTTGCCATTCATCAAACTACAGTGCATTCCCTGAATTCCTCCTGTCCCACTGCCACCTTCCTCAGTCATAACCCACATACCTTTATTATGAAAGCAAATATTCTGTTGTTGATCAGAGACGAGATTTTACTTTTAAAAATTACCATGACTCTTTTAATGGGTAGTTAATTAATTATTTCATTGAATAATCAGAAGCCTAAGACCTTTATTTTTCTTTGTGCCAGTAACCTGCAGAAGCATGTTGTAGAATTTGAACACAAGACAAGCACAGAGTTATCTGCAGGTCACTGAGACATTCAGCTCTCACTGTGTCCATAGCTGGTGATTCAGTGAACTTTGTGTAGAATACAGGAAAGAGAAGAAAGAACTTCTTTGCTCCCTCCATTGCAAGGCATGGCTGCCTTCTCTTGGTTTCCAGATGGAATCCAGACACAGAATGTAGAAGATTTCAGGCCACTGAAAAAGAGCAGCCTTGTGTTTTTAGGTACCCCTGAGGGTTTTTCCATTTATGGGGGATTTTTTTGGCTGTTGTAGTTTTTTTAACTCCTTGATTCAAAGTGACCAAACAGCCAACATCTTTCTACACTTGCCTGCAGACATGCACATACAATTCCTGATCCCATGTGCTTTCTTCTTTATGTACTGGAAACTTAGTTGTAATGCCTTAAAATTAATCAGGACATCAACCCACATCCTCTAAAATACAAATACAAACTAATATAATTGTAGATTCAAATACATTGTGCAGCCAGCAAAGAAAATGTCCAGCCTGATTTTCTCTGCAATTTCAAAGTGGTCAGAACAAGGACTTGCCTGTTTCTGCAGAAAACATCCCACAGCACATGAGACAATACTTGTTGTCTTTGCTACTGTTAAAGAAGCACAGTGAACTCAAAGAATTCCTCATATTTCCCACCTGCAGGTTGGGAAACAGTTCTGCAGCACTCAGCCACTGAACCCACTGCTAACAACTGACCAGTACTGAGAAACTTTCTCAGGAAGAGAGGGGAAAGCAAATTACTCAAATTTCTAAGAGCTTGTCTCAGTCCCAGAGCTGTTTTCACAATAACAGAAATAAGAGCAAAGAAGCTTTAGGTACATCCTATGAGCAAGAAGCTGAAGGTACATCCTGCAAGCACGAAGCTGACAGTAGAGAAGCTCAGGATGGAGGAACAAACCTATTCTGTCTCTCTATCCAGAACTGTCCTGCTTACATTACATTTAGGCAGCTTTGGGTTGTTTTGGGTTTTTTTTTTAAATAAAGATTAGGTAAAAAAGATTTTTAGAACAGCAGCAAAGGCACAAAGCACACTGGTGAGAAGCAGGGTGCTGTGCTAACAGCAACATCCCTCCTCAGCAATTTTGTAATCAGATTTAGAACAATACCCAAAGAAATACACAGAATGATCAGTCAACTCAGCAAACACACTGCATTTAATCCAGAAAACCCAAATGCCAATTCTCTTTGAAAGAAGCCCTCAAGACAACCCCACTAACCCTGCTCCTGTACCTTCCTGCCCAGCCCTGCAGAGCTGAGCCCCCTCAGCTGAGGGAATCCTGCTGGCCACATCCCCACAGCAGCCCCTGCTCCTCTGCCCTCCTTGGGCTCACACCTCTTGTCTGGCAGCTCCTGAAACTACCCAGGCAAGAGTTAAGGGGCTTTTGGCTCACATCTGTCAGTCAGATTTATAGATTAATACTACAGATGTTCACCTTTAATTGTTGAGGCTGGGAGCAGTTCCTCAGGATGATGTACAAGCATCACCCTGAGGGACATCCAGCTCACCAGTGACAGCTGGGTACAGCCCAGGGACAGGAGCTGGGAACAGGAGCTCAGCACTGCCAGCGTTCAGAAAGGAGAGCACAGCGAAAAATCTGTAGGTTCAGCTGTTACCCAGGAAAATCAGCTGTGGAGGATGGCTCAGCTGCACTCCCAGCATCTCCTCGTGGCCACGCTGGGTGGTCACAGCAGAGCTGCTTGGTTCAGCTCTTGGTAATGGTTGTGGCATAACTGAAGTATCTACTCCAGCTAAGTGTGAGATAAATCCCTGCAGATCTGCAGGACAGCCCCACTTGTCACTGAGAGCTATTCAGATACTGATGCTCACACTGCCTACAGAATCACTAAATAATTTATCCTTTTAATGTATTTCTATTTTCTCTCTTTCATAATACCATTTAATCTTCCTGCTTCCAGTTACCACATTTGTAAGATCAGATCTCTTCTGGGGCTTTACTTGCTGAAAGCTTCATCCTTTTTCTGTTACTTTTTCAGATTATTCAGCTAGAGAATATATTCTGAACAGTAACTGTCTACAGTCATGTTAAAGAAAATTAAATAAATAAAGGCTTGCAGTATTATATGGGTTTCCCACTCTACCCTGCATGTATCTCTGTCTGTAACCAGCTTCTGCTACAATACATTTATTTGCTAACACTTATTACAGGGCTTCAGTGCCCCTGTAGTTTTATTTCTCTCTTATCTTGCCTTGGCCTCTCTCCCACCAATGACTGCAGTATATAAGATTGTATCAAAGGTCATGGTGTTTCCCCTAATCCTGAAATGTCCTTGGAGTCAGAAAATAGTTAATTTGTTGCTTTTACTTCTGCTTTTTGATACAGTAATTTTACTTCCATAGGGACTCCTTTTGATACAGCTCTCTAAGAAGAGGAAAAGATAAAACCTTTTTTGGAGCTTTAACCACATTAAACCACATTAACAGAGTTAATCTTAATCAGTCCCTCATTTGGACCATATGTCACCCTGCTTTGGTTTTGCTGCATTTATTTTCTTTTAGTAAAATGGGAAATTTCTGATGAAAATCATATAATACTTATTGTTTCACTTGCCTTTCTTACTACATTATTTCCCTTGCCTCAATCCATCACTCCTAGTATTCCCCAGGAGCAAATGCAATGATCCACTAATGTTTTGTCTGCTTTCATTTGATTTCTAGGGAAAGCATCAAGCTGTCATGAAAAATAAGCCATTACTCATCTCTTCAGCTGATGATGGATAGTTTTCCCTCTCTGATCGACCTGAGTGCTCCCCACAAGGCTGTTTTGTCAGAGCTGCTCTTGGTTTTGCTGGCAAAGAGCAGATAAACATTAATTCACTTTCTCAGGGTATTTTCCATCCCATTCACCTTTTGTTTTGGGCAGTGTAGGGTAACTTCCTCAGGCAGAACAATAAACACTCTGATATTTCTTGGTGTCATCTGGGCAGCTCCTTCCTGGCTGCCATGCCCAGAGTACCTGCAGTGTTTGAGATCTGCCCTGGCTGTCTGTGGCTGCCACAATGAAACAATGCTTCCATTGCTTCACTCTCTGTTTGCATTTGCTGGGTTTGTTCTCTTCTGCTTCCCTGGCTGCTGCTGACCCCTTGTGACTGTCCCTGGTGGCACTAAGCTATTTCCCTGCTGGAGAGAGGATCTTCTGAGTGTGTTAGCAGCCAAATCAGCTCACTTATTTCCTTTGGCTAATGGGGGGTGTTTTTTAGTGAGCTCTGACTGCCACAACTTCTGACATTCTTCAAAGACAATGGGCAGGGTAAATTACAGGATGGTAGAAGAGGACTCATGAGATTTTGATTGCTTAACCATGGACATGAAACAATCACTTGCAGACAGCTTTTTACAGATGTTTCCCAATGTGCCATAGGGGACCTTCCCAGTGTGTCAGTGGCAGCCCTAGGAAAAGGTACAGGATAGCCTTGGACATTCTGGAGGAGATACTTCCTCTCTGCAGGGAGTCATGGGGAAGTGGAAAGTAGCTGTGCATGCTAGCTTGAAATTGCCAAAATAAAGAAACTCACTTTGAAGCCAGTATTTTGCACAATTAAGGTTGGAAATGTGCTTAGCTACAGAAAATGCAAAAAGCAAACATAGGGAGAGAGAGGAGAGAGGAGATTCTGTGATGAAATATTAATAGAAAGATGGAAGGTGCAATTTATACTGCTGAAAAGTTACCTGAGAATACCAGGTGATTGGAATTTGCCAAAATTCCAATTTGAAATTTGGCAAAATTACCATGTGGACTTTGGCAAAATTTTGGTCCATTTTTTGTTGCAGATGATGCAGAAATACAAAAGAAACGGGGATTTGGTGATGGATTGGGAAGTGAAACTCTTGCTAATAAAAAAAATACCCACTGACACGTACTGTGACATTGGTGTGAAAACCCAGGAGTCAGAATACCTGACACCTGGGTTTGGAAAACCTGTTTTTGGAAAACCTTATTCTACCACTTTGGTGTGCTGATGTCCATCTGTGTGTTTTCAGTATAATTTGGAATCATTTGTCCAGGACAGAGCTGTCTCCATTGCCTGAAGAGTCGCTTGATTTTCTGCGACGGGCAAGGCTCAGAGCACCGTGTGTAAAACAAAAAGCACAAAGCTTTGCCGATTGTATTGTCTGACAGATTTCATTCTGCTGCAGCTGGTGGCTGAGCATTGGTGCCTGGGATGGCTGAGGAGCAGGAGCTGACTCAGGCCCCCCGAGGAGCCCTGGAGGCGCAGCAGCAGCGCAGCAGCAGCAGCAGCAGCAGCAGCACGTACCGCAGCGCCGAGCACTCGCAGGCGCTGCTCAGCGGGCTGCTCTCGCTGCGGGACAGCAGCGTCCTCTTCGATGTGGTGCTGGTGGTGGAGGACAAACCCATCGAGGCTCATCGCATCCTCCTGGCTGCCTCCTGTGACTACTTCAGGTACGCTGCTGTCGCCCTGGTTCGATGCTGTAGTGTATTCTTAAGTTTGTTAGTTTGCTCCCCCCATTTTCTATATTAAATGGTTTCTCCCTTTCCCAGGACTTCCTGCTGCTTCCCTGTCAGTTAAGTTGCTATGGAAATGAAACTGCTCCTCCCCTGGTTTCTCTTATAAAGTGAAAGTGCCTCCTCCTTGGGCTCAGTCAATCACCCCTTTTCTCCTCCCAGGTTTCGAGAATTTTCTTTTCTCTGGGAGTTATGGTTGGCTGTAGCCCCGGAGCCCCTCCTATGATTTATAACAGTTGGTTACTTTGGTATATCAGTTATGTTTCGTACCTCCAAATATGTATTTCTATTGGATAGCCGGGTTTCCCTGCCTTCTTCCCCCCTTTTCCCTTAAAACCCTCTCCTGCCCCCTATTCGGGGCCATTTGCTGGGTGTTTCCCCTCCTTGTTGGTTCTTCTGTAATAAACCGACAGTTTACCCCCAGCAAGTGGGCGCCTCCTAATTCGTCTCTCACCGCGCTGCTCCGAGCTATCCCCCAGCCCAGCCTGAGGCCAAGACGCCGAGGGGGGCTGGCTTCAGCTGCACAGGGGCCCTGGCCTTCGCCCCTCACCAGAGAGCCGGATTCCAGGGCCGTGGACGCCCCCGCGCAGTTCTTGAAGTTCTTCTGATGTTGGCATGCTTGTAACGAACTTCCTCACACACTTTCTGTAAATAACTTATTTATTACAGCGACTCGAGGAGGTCACTGGGTGAGAGAAGGACGAGAATCTTGTTCCTTGATCAGAAGGCTTGATTTATTGATATATAATATATAATACATTATAACTATACTAAAAAGAATAAAGAGAGAGCTTGCAGAGAGCTGCTAAGCTAAGAATAGAATAGAAGGAATGAATAACAAAGTTCTGTGTCTAGGGAACCTGTCCTTGAGCTGCTCCTGTGATTGGCCCTTAATTGGAAACATGGAAGATGAGCCAATCACAGGATCACTTGCCACATTTCACAACAGCCGATAACAATTTGTTTACATTCTTTTTCTGGGGCTCTGCTTCCCAGAAGATAGACAAATCTCAAAGAAAAGATTTCTATGAAGAAATGTCTGCGACACTTATTGGTTTGCATTCTTTTATGGACGAAGAGATTTGTCCAGAGTCATTGGAGTGGTGGCACTGTCATCCCCCAATCCACTTCTGGAAATCAATAAACTTTTGGAAATCAGTGAATGTTGGAGTCAGAAATTAAACACCCTCATTTTTACCTTAGAAAGTCCAGTGTCCGCTGTGGTGGTGTTTGTAGGGGTCTTAGGATGAGGGAAGAGATGAGATTCTTGACTCCATGTTTCAGAAGGTTGATTTATTTTATGATATATATTATATTAAAAGAAAATTATATATTAAAACATTTATTTATATATAATATACAATGTGTACTATTTTAAAAGAATAGAATAAAGGATTTCATCAGAAGGTTAGCAAGGAATAGAAAGGAACAATAACAAAAGCTCGTGACTCTGAGAGTCCGAGCCAGCTGTGATTGGCCATTAATTAGAAACAACTACATGAGACCAATCCCAGATGCACCTGTTGCATTCCACAGCAGCAGATAACCATTGGTTACATTTTGTTTCTGAGGTCTTTCAGCTTCTCAAGAGAAAAATTCTAGCAAAAAGATTTTTCATAAAATATGTCTTCGAACGTCCGCGTTCTTTTATTTTGTGTCCTAGAGCAACACACTGCAGCAACAGGCACGTGTTGTGGTGGTGTTGTGGGTCTTAGGACAAGGTGAGAGATGAGAATTCACTCCAAGTTCTCAGAAGGCTGATTTATTATTTTATGATATTATATTATATTAAAACTATACTAAAGAAAGAGAAAGGAGATATCAGAAGGCTAGAAAAGAATGAATAATAAAAAGTTGTGATTGACTAGAGAGTCTGACACAGCTGGACTGGGATTGGTTATGAAGTAAAGACAATTCACATGCTGGGTAAACAATTCTCCAAATCACATTCCAAATAGGAAAACATGGAAAAGTTGAAGCTTCTCAGGAGAAAAAATCCTGGCAAAGGGATTTTTCATAAAATATCACAGTAACAGGCACGTGGCTGGCTGTTAGTCACAGCTGTGACATCCAAAGCTTTTGGCTGGGCAGACTCCTTCTGAATGGAAAATCAGACCTGTAAGATGGAGCTGGGGCTGTTGTAGCCACATTTCTCCTCACAGAGAAAAGCAAGCAAGCAAGGCACAACTTCCCAAGAATATTTCTGGGATTCACATTCTCTAAACCTCAGAGAACGATCAAAACAATTCTTATCTCATTTGCTGTGCCTGTGTTGTGCAGAAGTAGAATGCAGTATGGAGATTGTTTACCCAGAGTGATGGAGTTTTGTTTCCTTGGCCTGTCAGGGCCAGGTGTGTGTGTGTGTCTCAGGACTGGTTCTGTGCAGTGGAGTGCAGTTGAGTGCTTGGCAGGTTCAGTTTAGATGTAATGTAACATAATGTAATATAGTATAATAAAGTAATTAATTAGCCTTCTTTTGCTCTTTCTGCAATACTGCCTCCTGCCTGTTCCTGTGTTATTCTCAATAAAGTAATTAATTAGCCTTCTTTTGCTCTTTCTGCAATACTGCCTCCTGCCTGTTCCTGTGTTATTCTCAGCACAAGAGTGACAGGCTGTTTCAAAATACTAACTATGGCTTTATTCATCTCTCTGTTATTTCTCTGCAGAAATAAAGCTCTTGTTCCTGCACACTGAGCTTACCTCCACTAAATTCACTGTGGTACTTGGAGGTTTATAAAGAGGAGAGACTATCTGAGCTGGTGTCTTCTGCTTAAGTGCACTCTAAGTGGCTTTTAACATATCCTTGGCATTGTAAGACTTTGCCTGTGGTGGTGATCATTTCATAATGCACAAAAACTCACTGGAGCTGGGTCACTGCTGTGTGCCTGTAGGGTGACTCACTGGCCATTAAACCAGGCAGTCCCCAGGCAGTGTGATGAGCAGTTCCTTTGTTTTCATAGAGCAAACACCCAAGTCAATTCAAACTTCTAACTGAAGGAAGAACTGCTCTGCCTTGGAAAAAAAAATCCACTGTCCTGAGTTCCTCTGTGTTTCCTCTTCCCCCACACCCAGAGTATCTGGCTTTGACTGCCTTTAGATACTGGGTGTGTATTTAAGTCCTTCACCTGTGAACTGTCCCTTCTAGGTGCCCCTGCTGTTTTCCTGCACAATGAAGTGTTACTTTCTTATGACCTAAAGGCCTGTACTCTTAACTTAGATCACATTAAAGTGTCCAGCTAGGTTTTTGTATTTCTGAATATTTTTTATATTCCCAGGACAAAATAAGATGAGCAAACTGGAAATAGCTTCAATGCAAATCTGCCATAGCGTGTGCCATTGTCTGTTTTGCAGAGGAATGTTTGCAGGAGGATTGAGAGAGATGGAACAAGAAGAAGTTCATATTCATGGCATCACCTACAATGCAATGTGTAAAATCTTGAACTTCATTTACACTTCTGAGCTGGAACTCAGTGTGAACAGTGTACAGGAAACCTTAGCTGCAGCCTGTCAGCTCCAGGTGAGGTACTGGGAGATGTCACAAAAAAGAAACAAGAAACAAAAGCAATGATGAAAGAAACAGAGTATGTGGTTAGAGGGAGGGTTAAGAGGTGAGCAGGAGCTTGGGCATGATAAGAAGGATTTCTGGGATGCTGTATCCACTGGAACTAACTGTGGAAGGGTAGGAACAATGAATGGGTACTTGCACATCTCATTTGTGCCAAAGGTTTCACTAGTAAAAACATTACCCATTTCATCTAGAGGAGTATTTTATGTAGCATTCACTTTCACTGATGTGTTTGTGAAAGTTTCCCTGAAACAGAAAATCCCTGGCCTGTGGTAAGGAATAGGGTTTGCTGCTCAGGAATTGCTGTGCTGCTCAAGGTGAGCCCACAGGCTCATGGCCTCTCCTGACCCCATCACTACAGGAAATCCTGCCACTATGGTCTGCACTGAGTGCAGGGTTCATGTGTTTTTAAGACAAGTTTTTTTTCTCTCTAATTTCCCCTGCAGCTAACTGCTGCACAAGGTTTTGGTACTAAATCCTAAACTTTGTGAGTGCTTGCTTTGGTTGGTTGTTACATACTTTGTTAGCAGAGGGGCTCCTGGACAGCAGTTAGATCTTTGTTCCTCCTCCCAGATACAACTTCAAATTGTGTTCAGAAGACAGTACTAAATATTCATTTTCCTTTCCAATGGCTTCCTGTGCTCTTGAGTGAAATATTTGTTAGAGGTACAATCTTTGATATAGCATGTCTGTAGTGCTCTGGGAAAACAAGCAGAGAGTGACTGTAATCACCATGTCCTGTGTGTTTTCCTGGCTGTTCCAGGCAGGCAATGCCCAGGGTCCCAATGGAAGGCATTGCTGCTGCACCTGAAACTTAGCCTTGCAGCAGAGCATGGCTGGAAGAGCTGTGTTATATTCATCCACACACCCATGCTGAGTTCTTTCTCTGGGGAAAAGTGAACAGGGCACAGGTGACCCTCGTGCTCAGACTGTGAGGAGAGCAGCCATTTCATGGACAATTTCCTCACAATCATCCCAGGCTTCAGTCTCCTGGCTCTCAAGTGTGGGGCAGGTGGTGTCTGAAATGAAAACCCTCTCTCTCTTGCAGATTCCAGAAGTCATTAAGTTCTGTTGTGATTTCCTCATGTCCTGGGTTGATGAAGAGAACATCCTTGATGTGTACAGACTAGCTGACCACTATGACTTGAAGCATTTGAGTGAGCAGCTGGACTCCTACATTCTGAAGAACTTCACAGCTTTCTCAAGGACACAGGTGTACCGCCAGCTGCCCCTGCAGAAAGTCTACTCCCTTCTCAGCAGCAACCGTTTGGAGGTTAACTATGAGTTTGAAGTTTATGATGGAGCACTTTTTTATCATTATTCTCCAGAGGAACTGGAGACAGATCAGGTCTCCCTGATGGAGCCCCTTAAGCTACTTGAGACAGTTCGTTTTCCTCTGATGGAACCCCAGATCCTGCAAAGACTTCATGACAAATTAAGTCCATGTCCTTTAAAAGATACAGTTGCAGATGCATTAATGTACCACAAGAATGAATGTCTTCAGCCAATGCTTCAGAGCTCCCAGACACAGCTGAGATCAGAGTTCCAGTGTGTAGTGGGATTTGGAGGGATGCATTCTACTCCCTCCATTGTCCTCAGTGATCAAGCCAAGTATCTGAACCCCTTGTTGGGGGAGTGGAGGCACTTCACAGCTGCACTAGCCCCCAGAATGTCCAACCAAGGGATTGCTGTTCTCAATAATTTTGTATATTTAATTGGTGGAGACAACAATGTAAGTGGTTTTCGAGCAGAGTCAAGGTGTTGGAGGTAAGATAAGGATAATCCTGCTATTAATTTTATTGCCCATTTCTGAGTCAGTAAGCCAGCAGACAGTCAGTACACTTGCCAGCCAAATGATCAGGAGCTGAGCAGGAGCCTCACTGAAAACACAAGAAATGAGCTTCATTTAATGAGCTTCATAGTAACAGGAAGCTCCCAGCAGTGCTTATGAGACAAAGCTGAGCCTGACAGTATAGAAACAGCTACTCATTAAAGTGTATTACTTGTGCTTCTTTCTGCCTTGTTGGAGGAGGAAGTATTAAAGGTGTGGGAAGCAGTAATGATTCTGAACTCTAGGCTGTCTAGATGTTCTCTAACTGGCATTTTCTGGAAGTCTTCTATGTGTAGTTTTTGTCCCAATACAAAAGGATTTAAAATAAAATGCTCTTACCAACAGATTTTCAAGAATCTGTGTGCACAATTGCATCATTCCAGAGTGCTTTTATATTACTGTGTAACAGAGAAGAGCAGGAGGGGGGAGCAGGTTTAGACCTTCATGCCCATTACATTGCAAAAACAGATACAAACCCTTCTGTCTTTATATTGTGCTCAGTTTTACAAGCCTTAGCTGAGTTGCTCTTATTTTATGGCATGCATAGTTTCAATTCTCAACCAGTTTTCTCTGTAACTAAAATTTCCAGATCAGAGAGATGGTTTGACATGAAAGTGAATAATGAGATTCACTTTGAGCAGCAGATATTTGGGGAAAAGAATCAAAGATATTTATATCAAAGAATCAACATATTTATGCCCTTCTTGTATTCTGGAAGATCCAGATTGAGTCTTTGTGCTGTTTTTAGACTGTGTTACCTTGTAGAATGGCTTTGTGCAAACAGAGATTGTGATGTGTAACCTGACAGCAGTGTACAAGATAATGGAAAACCCAGGCTTTGATAGCATCATTATGTCAGCCAAACTACATCTTCTATAAATAGAACAAAACAACTTTGTTAATAATAAAATGCTGACAAGGCCAAATTTCACATCTCTTAGAGACGAGCTCAATTTCAGCTGAAGCCAGTGCAGTACCCACATCCCCAGAGCTGTCTGGTGTTCCTGCAGCGATTCTGCAGCTGCAGGAATAACTTTCTTTGATCCCATTCTTTTGCAAGGTATGACCCACGACACAACAGATGGTTCCAGATCCAGTCCCTGCAGCAGGAGCACGCTGACCTCAGTGTTTGTGTCGTGGACAACTATATTTATGCCGTCGCAGGCCGAGATTACCATGAAGACCTGAGGGAAGTGGAGAGGTATGACCCTAAAACCAACACTTGGGAATATGTGACACCTCTGAAGAAGGAGGTAAGGAGTGCATTAGCCACACACACTACCACAGCCCCCCAATTCCTTATTTAAGCTTGCTAGATGTTTCTCTCAGGTGTAACTTTTAATTTGCTGATATTTAGATGGGAAGCAGTAAATTCTGTATATGGAGTAAATGGATGACAAGAAAATGAAATAATAGCATATGTAAATTACATTTTCCAGTTAAATGTTAATTTTTTTCCTGTTTCTTGTTGATTTTGCCTGCATCTTTATTGTGTTAATCCTTAAAGAATAATAAATGTGTGAAAATATAAAAAGCCTGAATTGAGTGCTACTAAGTAGAATAACTTGCATTCCTGATAATGTTGCTTGTATAAGAAAAATCACCAATAAAAAGGCTTCCAAGAAGATTAGGGAGTAAGGTTATAGTATGAAGGAACAATAAAGACAGAGAATGCTGCATTTCTGGAAGCTTTAGAAATTCTAATGTGTTTCATTCAGAAAATCACAATTATAATATATTAGAAAGAACTGTCCATAAGAAAATCCTTTCTGCTTTTGATCTCTGCATAACTCATGACCAATATCACTCCCTTCATGTCTATTCCCTGCTTCCAAACTGGGAGAAATAGCCAAGCTGTTGCTTTGCCCTGCTTGTGCCGTGCAGGTGTACGCGCACGCGGGAGCGGCGCTGGATGGCAAGATGTACATCTCGTGTGGCAGGAGAGGAGAGGATTACCTGAAGGAGCTGCAGTGCTATGACCCCAGGACTGACCGCTGGGACGTGCTGGCCGACGGCCCCGTGCGGCGCGCGTGGCACGGCATGGCCGCGCTGCTGGGCAGCCTCTACGTCATCGGGGGCAGCAACAACGACTCCGGCTACAGGAGGGACGTGCACCAGGTGAGAGCAGGGCACGCCTGGGACACCCACAGCTCTGGGCTGTTGTTTGAGTTCACTCTGGCCAGCTATGGACCCTGGCCTCTTGGGGCCTTTCTGGGTCGCTGCCACCCCAAGATTGTTCAAAGTCTCTTTTCCCAGCCCGGTGCTTGAAGAAGGAGTCGGGGTGTCCGGTTTTCGGCTGTTTGGATGGCCTGGAAAGGCCCGGGGTGGCCTTGGGGCAGCCGCGTTTCAAAGGACGAGAAGAGGCTTCAGTTCTTTTCTCGGTCTCGGTGTTTATTAATTGTTTATCTAAAAGATTTTCTCTCGGCCCGACAGAGCTCTGCTCAGCAGCCAGCCATGAGCACACTCCCCTCCCTCCGGGCAGTCACCTATCTTTATACCCAAAGTTACGTGTACAATATTTATCATTTTTCCCCAATATGTCGGATCTCAGGATCTCAGTCCTGAGGTGCTGAGCCACCGAGACCACCTTGGGGGGCTCGGGAGTCCTGGGATGTTGCCAGAAGTGTCTGGTGGCTGGACTTTGATCCTACACGGGAGACGACACCTGTATGAGGATAGGAGGGTTTCACCGGGGTGAATGGTGAAGGGATTGGTTAATTAGAGGGTGAGACACAGGGTTTAGGATTTATGTACAGGGGGGTTTAGAGAAGTAAGATGGAGGAATTGGGGTGTGTCCTGTCCTCCTTCTTCTTCTTCTTCTCCTCCATCTTCTTTGGTGATGGTGGCACTTTCGGATTGGTTATTACTGAAAGTGCACCGAGTTATAAGAATAAATGGTATTGGGGAAAAATGATAAATATTGTACACGTAACAATGGGTATAAAGATAGGTGGCTGCCCGGAGGGCAGCACAGTGTGCTCATGGCTGGCTGCTGAGCAGAGCTCTGTTCGGCTGAAAGAAAATCTTTTAGATAAACAATTAATAAACATAAAAACCGAAAGAAGAACTGAAGCCTCTTCTCGTCCTTTGATACGCGGGCTGCCCCAAGGCCACCTCGGGCCTTTCCAGGCCCCTCAAACAGCCGAGATAAACCGGACACCAATACCTTTCACCCTTATTGCCCAGTGCACTTTTAGTAACAACCAATCTCAAAGTGCCACCATCACCACAGAAGATGGAGGAGAAGAAGAAGAAGAAGAAGGACAGGACACGCCCCAATTCCTCCATCTTACTTCTCTAAACCCCCCTGTACAGAAATCCTAAACCCTGTGTCTCACTCTCTAATTAACTAATCCCTTCACCATTCACCCCGGTGAAACCCTCCTGTCCTCATACAGGTGTCGTCTCCTGTGTGGGATCAAAGTCCAGCCACCAGACACTTCTGGAACATTCCAGGACTCCCGAGCCCCCCAAGGGTGGTCTCGGTGACACCTCAGTCCTGAGGTGCTGAGATCCCACATCGGGGCTCTTCATTTCTCAGTCTCAAGGTTGTTCATTGTTTCTTATCTATAGAAAATTTTCTCCTGCCCTGCCGAGGTCCATCCAGCAGGACAGTTCCAGGCACTCTGCCTGCCCCCAGGGCAGTGTTGTGTCTTCATACATGTACAATTATTGTAAATCAAAGGCGACTCTGATGAAGGGGAGAGAGAATGATGTATCTGACTCCATCATCAGAAGCCTAATGAATTACTTTATTATACTATACTATGTACATTGTATCTAAACTGAATCTGCCATGCACTCACTCTTGCTCACAACTGCTCACACTGCACTCATCTCTGATTCTCTCTGACTGTCCCTTGACAGTCCCACACACACCTGGCCCTGACAGGCCAAGGGAACAAAACACCCTCACTCTGGGTAAATAATCTCCATATTGCATTCTACTATAGCACAACACAGGCACAGCAAGTGAGATAAGAATTGTGTTTTCCTTCTTCTCTGCTTGTCTCACAGCTTATCTCTGTTCAGAGGGCATGTGAATACCACATTCAATGTTTACAATTCCTTCCCAATACCTATCACCTATGTTAGACAGTGAGCTTCTACTCTAAACCAATCTGTGAGTGCCAACATCACAGCAGGAGATGGAGGCCAAGAAGATGAAGGAGAAAGGCTGGACACACCCAGTTCCCTCCATCTTGCCTCCTGAACCCCCATACCAAAACCCCAAAATCTACTTTTCCACCCCGTGATAACTTCACTATTATTCTACCTAAACTGTTGTGGCTTGCTGATCTTCATCTAAGGTTGGTAATTTGCTCCATGGACCATAATCAAACCCACAGGTGTTTTGGGCTCTGTGCCAGGGTCCCTGAGCCCCCTGGCAGGGGTCCTGGCCATCCTGGACAGCCAGAGGGATGTCCTGGGGTCCCACACTGGCCCACACAGTCTTACATGGACAAAGCAAAACACCAGAAACGCTCTTCACATGGGGACAAGTGTCCTGTTTATTGGCTTGGGAAGGGACACCTCAGACTCTGGCAACCCCCAGATAGAAGAGAGAGGCTTCCCTTCTTGCAGGGGACATTTATACCTGAGAATGGGGGCAGGGGAAGAGGACCCCAGCCAATGGGATACCATTGAGGAGGGGTAACCAGGGGCCAGACCACCAGGGGGTACAGGATGAGGGAGAGACCATGTGATGGGAGAAGGGAATAACAATCCATGTGACAGAACATGAACTGTTTAGTGCAATACAGCAATGCCTGGGTCTGTTCTTGGCTTCTTGTGGATGCTGGCACTTAGATGTAATGTCTTTGTCCTACTAAGTATGCAGATAAAACTGCCTGCTCAGCAATGGCTGCTGGATGAGCTCTCCCCCACTCACCTGCAGAACTGGCAATGATTTCTTTGCTGTTGTCTGTCTTGAACACTTTGTCTCACCCACAAAGCATTAAAGCTCCAGCACTTGGAATTCTTACCAATTTAAAAAAATCTCTGATGGATAACTTCATTGGCATGCATATGCCCAGTAAAACATCAGTTAAATTTCCTTTATGCTGTCTTTCCATTAATTTTTTCTAAGTGGAGAACTTTTGAATTACCAATGTGTAATTGCAGGGCAGAGCTGTTAAGGATGTAAATTCCTACATATTGCCCCTACTTGGGGGTATGTTGGATGGCAAATGTATAATGCAATTAAAATGTACAGCATGGTAAAAAACATCTGGAGAGAACCTTATTGCCACTTCTAGAACTGCTAGAGACTTGAAAAGAATAAGAAATGCAGAGAAATGCAGTAAGTTTCTGCATATTCCCCCTACTTGGGGGTACTGGATGGCAGCTGTATAATGCAATTAAATGTACAGTGTCTGATTACAAAGAATCTGGAAGAATTTCTTAACTTATCCAGCTCTAGACTGTAAGACTGAAAGAGACAAAATAATGTTTGTAGAGCCAGTGGAGATGAGAATTAATCGCTGAAGATGTGTCTGATGATAGAAGCCTACAAATGAAAGCAGTTAGCCAAGTAGGTACCCAATGAAATCTGAAACTCTCCAACATATGGCACAGAGGCAGCTTAGCAGATTTGTCATATTTGTATGTTCCAGCATTTCTTCTCTAATGCAAACAGGTGAATTATGTCTGGGCTTATATTAGCACGTGTCCCCATCTCTTTCACTTTTGTATACATTTTTGGAATGACATACAGCTGCTACTCCAGCAGCAGGGTCAGAACTTGTGATTTCAAAGCTATGTGGCAACTATGCACAAATTTCTGCTGAGCACTGTACTTGTATTAGATAATCACATGCTGGCTCCATTATCAACACACTGTCAAAAGGTGATATTCCTTCCTAAATAGTTTATCTTATGGCCAGGCTGCAAGTTTATGGCCAAGGATAAACTGGCCAAGCTTATGGATGAGGATACCAGTCCAGTTTTGCCTTCTCTCATTTCTTTTTTTTTGTTTTACAGGTTGCCTGCTATAAGCCAAGCACTGATCAGTGGACAAATGTGTGCCCACTTCCTGCAGGACATGGAGAGCCAGGCATTGCAGTCTTAGACAACAGGATTTATGTGCTGGGAGGCAGATCCCACAACAGGGGAATCCGCATGGACTATGTGCACATTTATGATGCAGAGAGAGACTGCTGGGAGGAAGGGCCCCAGCTGGAGGATGACATTTCTGGCATGGCTGCCTGTGTCCTCACATTGCCCAGGGCTATTTTAATGGAAACAGAGAAGTGGCTCTCAGAGTGGCATGCAGACAGAATGAAGCATCATCTTGACTTTCCACCAGAAGTTATGAGTGTATCAGACTGGGAGGAATTTGACAACTCAAGTGAAGATTAGAAAATTTTAATTTTTTTCTTTTTTGCCAGTGGATGAAGAAATGAAGGCTTGGGGAAAGTACTTGAGAGATTTTATATGTCTTTCTTATATCATAAAAGTATTTAAAGGTTTTAAAAAGAAGTGTTTCGCACAAAATGCCGTTCACAGTCAATACCTGCCCACCTGCAAGTGTCCTGCACAAAATGCACTGGCAGTCAGTACTGCCCCCTGCCAGAAAGCAGCGTTTTTACAGTAACCACACAACTGCCATTTCCCCCTTGTATAGAGGTTCTTGTACTCTGAAGGAGGCTTTTCTCAGCCTTCAGCATGGACAGAATAAAAGCACAGAAGGCTCAGCTTGACTTGCTTCTTTCCTTCCAGCTTTCAGCTCAAAATAGCTTCTTGAGATTTTTTTTTTTTTCCTTTTCTTTTGGGTAATAAAACTTCCTAGCCAGCTTAATACAGGAAGGTAACACCTAGTGCTGCCCTCCTGTGCCAGGTGTCAGACAGCTTGATTAGGTTTTCAGCAGGAGTGAACGTACAGAAACAGGAAGAGTAGCAAGTCTGAACCTTCATCCCATCTGGGCATGCAGCCATCCTTGGAACTGGCTGAGAGTCTGTGAACTGACACCCACTCCTGAACTTCTATACTGCAAGTTCTGTCAACACAGTGGAAAGGAGATTTCTAGAAAAATCTCTCTGTACAGAATATGGCAATTTCATCATTTCCTGGTCAGACACATTTCATTGTTCTCAACCAGAAATTAATAAATTCTTGTCAGAACTTTTTTAACTGCTGTCTCCGTTTTATTAACAGTGATGTGGTGGCTGAAAGTTTCATTATATCCTGCAGCAGGATTGGCAAAGTTACTCCAGCCTGGGAGATGGGCAATTTTTTCATTCTTTTATTATAGGCTTTACAAGAGAATAAAGAGAGCAGAGATTGGTTTGCCACAGCAAAAGAAAAAAAATAATGAGATAACAAGAAGTATGGGAGATTACACTGGAGTAATCTTTGGAGTAATCCAAGACTCTGCAGTAGCTGAACCAATGCCAGGAACTACAGCTGAGAAAGATAAGGCCCAGTAAATCCTTCCTTCATGGGACCTTAAAATAATTGGTTCCTGACTCCCATCTTGCTTAGCATTAGGTTAGAAGCTGATTTAAAGTCTGAACCAGTGTGGCACTGAACACTATGAGATCCTTCCTCTAGGAGGGGTGGAGTAATCAGTGCAGAAAATCCTGAAAAACTCCCAAAAACGTTTAAATCTTACAGCAATAATGGGCTTGCAGAAAGGCAAAACCAGGGACAACCAGAATGACATGGGACTAGGCAAGTGTCATCACTTGTGACAAATACTGCACATGGATGTGCAGGAATTCCTGCATATTCCCCCTGCTTGGGGTATTGGTGATGGAGGCAAAGATGATTTCAAAACAGACCTCAGTTACTCTGCTTTAGTAGACTGGGCTGCTGGAAAAAGATTAAGAGTATTTGCACATTTGTTTAAATAAGTTCAACAGCTTTTTCTTGGTAAGAGGGGCATTTGTTGGACTTCAGCACTGTCAATTTTCCTCAGCACCTCTTTCACTGTCATTTCTTCAGCACTGCCAATTTTCAGCTCCATCTCTGAACCTTTGCCAATTGGCAAATAAAACAAAAGACCTGGTAACTGCAGGAAACCATGATTAGGAGCTTTTTCAGAAAATAATTCTTTGATAGTGAACTCTGTACTGCACACAGGGTCTGGAAATACAGACTTTATTACAGTGCAATATTAGAGACTGCTAAATATTCATTTTTTGCCTGCAGAGTTACTTGTGATGTGTAGGAATTAAATGTAGCCTGCAGATGTAAGGACATCCCTCTCTGACCTGGCTATCACTAGAACCCCTCCTTCAGACTGCAGGGGGCAATTTGTTTCCTCTGCAAAAAAGTGATTAAAATGATTGTTTTCCATTTTCCATTTTAACCAGCACCTCTAGACAGACCAGTGTTATACAAAGATACAGAGTTATTTTTGTTATTTAGATGAAAAAGAATTAATCATTCTTTGTCTAGCTCCTTTTCCTGTGTGTGCCACTAGAGGGTATTACTCACTGTTACAAGTAACCAAGCTGAGAGCTAATTCTTAGATTACAGAGGAGAACAGAAGACATTCATGAGTAATTAATGAGCCAAAGAAACTTCTTGAGAAAACTTTGGGGGAGAAGGTTTCCATCTTTCTACCCTGTCACTCCTTCTGTGTGTGAATACTGACCATTATTCCATTTATCAGGATATGCTTCTTTGTAAATACTGATTTCTAGAGAGCCCATCCATTATTCCATTATCAGGATATGCTATTTTGTGATTTTTTTTTAATGTTGATGGATGTCTGAAAGTTGATGCTCATGCAGTGCAAGGAAATATAAGGGCCAGTGATGCAGCTTGCAACAAATTTATTACAGAATGATAAAACCTTACTTAATATACATTATTTTTCTTATATTTTTATTATGTATATATATATACAATATAATATATATATATATATTATATATATATTACCAGGTATAATAACCCTAAGTTACATGAATTAACCCTAAGGGCAGGTAATATTTGATAAAAATATAACTTTTTGCTTTCAGCCCCAAAATTTCTTTACATCTGAGCAAAATATGATTGCTGAATGTTACACTATGCACTATCTTACTTGCATGTATTTCATTTAGGTAAAAAACCAAAGAGTTTAGCTCAAACCAACCTAATCATTTTTTTAGCAGTTGCTCGTTTTAGGCCAGCATGTCTTTTTTTCAAACTCACACACACACACAAAATAATAATAAAATTGCTTTGCTTTAAAAATGTCAATTTTCTCTTACTCAGCAGACATAAAGCACTTCTTGTTTACTGCCATTACCTGTGTAAACAAAATAGGAAAGATTTCAGGTTTGATAGGAGGATTTTTCAGGTTTCTGCAGGAAAAATTACAGGTTGATACAAGAGCTGTAATTATTATTGATTGGTTTTCCTTTCAGGAACTGAACTTTCACAAGCCCACTTAAGCTTTCTGTTACCTCAAGAAAAACATTTACTCATAGGGATTTCCAGCTGATTCTGTATTTCTTTTTAATTTACAAATTCTCTGCTGTCCTAAATAAGTCAATCTTGTATCTGGCAGTAAAAGGCTTTTTTTTTTAATTTTATTTTTACAGTAAGCTCTCTGAGCCAACAAGACATTGTGGGCAGATGGACAATGAACTAAGAAAGCTTTAAGTTATTTCTGGTCTGTGAGAGAACAATCAAACAGCTCTTCCAGAACTGAGTGATCAAAATACCAACACAAACTGCTGATACATTAGGAAGTCCAGAAGAATAGTAATTAGCTTCCTTGATGATCCATTTTCCTATTTCCTGCCAGCACAGAGGTAAAGCTGTACAGGCATATTTGCCAGATTTGTAATTAGTGGACTTGTATCCTGAAGTATTTCAGGCTCCCACATTTGCAGAAGTGATTGTGATTGCTTCAGTTTTGTTTCAAAACTGCTTTCACTACTGTATTTCTTCTCCAGCTGTCCACTTCCAAATCCAACAGATCCTTTCCCATTTCCCTCCTAGTTTAAATTAGGGTTGTTAATTTTACATTGGAAGCATAGCCAGTACTTGATTTGAAACAAAATAAGGATTTTTATTCTGTCCCCTTTATTAATGATGAACAAGTCACCTTTTTCTCATATGGAAACAGAATGTGGGATCTTTTACCTAAAATATCTGGTTCAGTTTAACCACAGTTGCTAAAACTGAGGAGGGAATTACTTAAAGGATGCACACAGCCTGCATACATACAAGTTCAGAACATCTAATTTAAAAATTCATTCAAACTGAAAACCTCTCCATGCCTTAGAATCCTCTCTGGGTGGGAAGGTGGAAATGCTGGTTCTTCAGCAGCAGTCCAGCACAAAAACTGGTTTATAATTAATACTACCTATTTCTGACACGTTCCAACTATTTTGATAATACTATTCTAGTATTATCTCTACAATATCTAAAAAAATCACTATGTATTTTTGTTTTTTATTTTAACAAAAATTGCAATTCAATCAAATGAAGCAACAGGATTTTTTATTTCCTTTTTACAGACTATGAGCAATTAAATCTGCTGCTAACTTACAGTTTTTGTTATTATTTTTAAACATTATTTAGCATATTATTGCAAGTCCAGTTGCTATCTTTTAATCTGTATTTTGGCCATGGTCAAACAGAAAGCAAGTCAGATCTGTTCAAATCACACAAGAAAACATCATAACCTTCATTTTGTATTGTAGCCTGTCTACAGGTGTTTAAAACTGACTCTTATTGGCACACACAAACACTTAAACCAGGAGGAATGGATCAGAGCTATAGCTACCAAGTAAGATTTCCTAGTAATGGATGAGATTTTTTTGCACAAATGTGACTTTTCAGATACAATTATTCATCTCTAGGTCACTGTTCTGCTGTACATGACTAACAGCTGTTGTTTTCCACCCAGGAGATGGCTGGATGTCAGCAGCTGGTAAAATGATACCTGCCCATGGATTTAGGGACTGCTTTAAGATCCTTTCATCTTGATGATGAGACTTTTCCTGGATGGTTTTGTCTAAAACACGACACTGGAGAAGTCTTCCATTTTAGATGATTTGAACTCTGCTAAATGCCTGCAGAGACAGAGCCCATATGTTCCATCCAGACACCTCAGCTGGCACTGGCTGCCAACGCAGGATGAGGAACAAAGAGCAAAAAAATGACTGAGTAATGACTGAACTTTTGGAAAAGAGCATGAAATAAAGACAGCAAAGCTGCAATAACACTGCACAACAGTCCAGTTAAGCGCTTCAAGACAGACATCTCAAACCTATTTTTCATTTGAACTGGATTTTTTTTTCTTTCAAGCGCTGCTTCATTTCACGTTGCCAGCCCTGAAGCAAAACGAATACCAGAAGCACAAATTAAACGGAGTCACAAGACTGAGCTAAAATCACACCATTTGCAGAGGTTTCTACACCTCCGGGGAGCAGCGCCGTTCTTGTGTCGCGCCCTTGCCCAGTGCGGCTGGACCGGCCCCCGGCACTGAGTCAGGGCTCGGTGCCTGCCTGGGCTCCCGGCGCCAAGCTCCCTCTCAAATTCAAACAGCTCATCCGCACCGTGTGCCAAGCGCTGCCCCCGGGCCCTGCTGAGTCCTTTCCGGGGCTTCCTTCCTCTTCGGCGGCTGCCACACCATCGTCCCTCCCGCCTGGGCCACGCCGGGCTTTGACCCCGTTATCTGGGAACAGGGCTACGAAGAGGCAGGAAACGGCCCCTTAGAGCACGTAGGAAATTATCTAGAGATCAGAGATGATTATCGCAGCGGGCCGTTTTTCTTAAAAGAAAATTAATTAACTAGTAAAAAGCAGCAAAACCTCAGGGGAGGCGGTGTCTGTCTGCAAACCGCCTGGGGTCAGGGTGCTGGCACCCCTCAGATCCAGGAGTAGTTAGAGTGGCCCGAGGCAGCCCCGGGGAGCAAAGCCCGGGGCTGGGCGGCACCGAGCAGGGATGGGGACAAGATGGAGCGTCCCCCTCAGATACCTTAAGGCCAAGGGCTGGGGAGTTTCTGGGGGTGACCCGTGTCAGAGCGCGCCTGCCGCATCCTTCACAGGGCAGGGCTCCCTCAATGCTGCAGGCGCGCGGTCACCCCCGCCTCACTCACCGCACCTACCGGGGGTGCGCCGGGGACGGCCAGAGTGACTCGCGCGGAGAAATGGGGAAGGGGCGGCTCTCCCGCTCCCCCGGACTCCAGGGAGGGGCACCGGGGCACGAACCCCCGGGCCTGCCCCGCCGCCAGCCTCCGCCCGGCCCCTGAGGCGGGCGCGGCCCCGCGCTGCCGCCGCCGCCATGGCGCGTGCGCGGGGCGGTGTCTCGGAGCGTTCGCGCGGCCCGGCGCAGCCGCCATTTTGGAGCTCGGCTCGCGAGGGGAGGAACCCGCGGGAGGAGGACGCGGCGCCCGGCGCTTCTGCCTCTCCGTCCCGCCCCGAGCCGAGCCGGCCCCACTCGCCGCCTTCTCGGGCCGCCTGGCCGTGCCAGCCGCCGCTGCTCTTCGTCACCCGCCTGGCCGGGCCCGCCGCAGGCCTGAGAGAGGCGGGAAGGATGCCCTGCACACCCCGCCGCTGAGGGAGACTCGGGGGCCCTGCGCGCCGCGTCTGGCCAGCCCCACCCCAGCCGCTGCTCGGCCCTTCGCCTCCAGCGGCGCAGAGCTTCCACCTCCCCGATCCCCCTTTCCCTGCGTTTCCTTTCTCCCGGACGAGGCACGAGCCGCTTCCCCCTCGCCCCCAGCCCGCTCCACCTCCCAGGCCTCTCTGCCCAGGCCTCCTCCGGGTCTCTTCCTCCGCCTGGGCCTTCGGGCTCCTCACCTTCCTTCCTCCCTTTCCTTCCCCTTCCCCGCCCGGAGCCATGTCCTCCGCCGCTCGTTTCGATTCGTCGGACCGCTCCAGCTGGTACGTGGGCCCGGTGTCCCGGGCGGAGGCGCAGACGCGGCTGCAGGGGCAGCGGCACGGCATGTTCCTGGTGCGGGACTCGTCCACCTGCCCGGGCGACTACGTGCTCTCGGTGTCCGAGAACTCCCGCGTCTCCCACTACATCATCAACTCCCTGCCCAACCGCCGCTTTAAGATCGGCGACCAGGAGTTCGAGCACCTGCCCGCCCTGCTGGAGTTCTATAAGATCCACTACCTGGACACCACCACCCTGATCGAGCCCGCGCCCAGGTGAGTGTCGCCCGCCCCCGCCACACCCTCCGCCACCTGTGCCCGAGCGGCGCCTGAGGTGCGACCTGGAGCGGTGTCACAGGGCAGCCCAGTAGCTCCGGGAGCCTGGCACTGCGTGTAGATGGTGTGAATAAATACTAATAAATTCGTTTCTAACACTGGGCCTTCTTAACTGTCTGGACCTCGCCGACAATTAAAAGTGTTGCTCTTTCAGTCAAATAATCCACGGTGTCTGTGCTGACCTTGTGTGTGGAGGTTCCTTGTACCTCTGCACGGGCTGTAATTGCTTTGAGAGAGGGTGTGGCCGCACGTCACCCTTTTTGTGTTACCCTTTTCTTGTAGCATTGTCTCTCCGTTCCAAGGATGGTTAAGGAGCTGGTTCACCAGTCCTCTCCCTGATGGAAGTACAACCTCTGAGCTTAGTTTGCTGTCTACCCCTGCACCCACAGTGATTACAATAGAGCTGGCTTTTATGTGATTAGACTGCTTTGCCCTGTTAAGTCAGCATTAACACATTCTAGGGCAGCATTTCCCAAACTTCTAGAGTGGCATTTCTGCACGAAAAAAAAGGGGAAACACTTATTTCTCACAGTTTGCTCATGGCACTGTTCATCTATATGTGCATACACCATACACTTCACTGAGAAATGCTGCTCTAGGAGATGGGAAAATGTGACTTGGCTGTGAGCTCCTTCTTTGTCCTGGTCCCAGCATGGGACATACCTGCAACATGCATCAGTGAACTGCTTATGAAGAACCCTAGAACACATTCCTTACTTTAAATTAATAAAACCTTTCTCAGTATCTTTTGTCAAAACTTTTGGGCTTCCTGGATAGAATGAAATTAAATTAAATAAGAGAAAAGTAGTGACATATTAAGAAAATAAATCCAAATTGGTTCACCTCTGAAGTCTGCATTTTAATGTCTTATTATGTTTTGCAGTTTAGGAGGGAAGAATAACTTTGAGGTTTATAATCACCATTGAACCTTGGCATGGACCAGTGCTTAATGACAGTCACTTGTCAAAGATTGACAATAGCTTGTCAAGTTGAAAAACTCAAGTGTTCAAAAGTCATTCTGAAAGCTGTCAAGTGATGGGCAGGATGTGACAGCAAGCACAACCTTCAGGAACTCTGCAAGCTGCTGGCAGCCTTTGGTAGTGATTGTGGCTAGAGAGATGGGTAGATGAAAAAAAAAAATCATTTTCACCATTGCAGGAATGGAGCTGCCCAGTGTTACATGCATGCTTAAACTTGTGGAGAGTTGGGAAGGAAAAATGCTGAAGCAATCTTCATGCTTACATCTGCTCTCCAACCTGGATATTCTTGAACCTTTCTTGATGCAAAAATTTGTTCTTAATCATTTATGGCCGTGATTGGCTTGGCTTTCCCAGAACACTTGGGAACTTAGAGCTGATTGCACGCTTGGTGTTTGTGAGGAGTCCTGTGTGAAATGTTCTGTGAGTATTTCAGTGCCACCTGATTTTCAAGGTTTTGGTTGCATATTGTTCTCTCAGCACTGAGACAAATGGGACCTTACCTGCAGTGAATTGACTTTTTAATAGAGCTACAAATGGGATCAACTTAGCATGACTTTGAAAAATCAGAAATCTTAGAAAAATCAGTTATGTGGTTGATGGTTTTAAATGCTGTGCAAAGGAGACTTCCTGCTGCAAGAGGGAGGATGAAAGGTAGCATTTCCAGATTTTTGGGTTTTTTATTTTTAATGAACTACATTTAGAACAGGGGTATGTGCTTCAGAACTGTTATGCTAATTCTCATTTCTCTGGCATTTTCCTGGGCACAGATGCTTGTGCTTTTGAAAGCTGTTCATTCTTTTAATTTCACAAAGTGCAGTCTGAAAGGTGGTTTCTATATAGAGCTCTTCAGTACTTCTGGATCTTGGAGATGACATGTTAAACTTTTAAAACAGTTCTGAATGGACCATTTTAAACTCTCTGTTTATTTTGCATCTCTAGCAGTGAGCTCTGGCCATCCTTGCTGATGTTCCTGAGCTCTTCCTGATGCTCCTGAGGGGTTCCCTCTGTCCCCCTGCCCTGGCTGCAGCAGGGTATCTCAAAGATGGGATATCTTTATCTTCAGGGCTTCTGGCATATCTTGCAGAAATCACAGGGATTTGACTTCCATGGTGTTTTGCAAGTAGCAGAAGAGAATTGAAGTAGGCCAATGACATGCATTCTTGCTCCCATAGCTTAGATAATAACTCTCTGCTGTGGCCTATATCCACTGAGGCTTTCTGACAGCTGCTCTGAATAAAATGGGTAACATTTATGATGAAAATAGCGAAAGCATTCTCGTTTGATGGACAATCTTATATATGAACACAGACAATAAAGTGAGTCTATTTGACAAATGATGGACATAGTAATAAACAATTATGTAAATAAATTACAGATAATATGGTTAATAGGCAAAGGAATATTTATAGAAGGCTTGCTGGGTTTTTTTCCCTAGTTCCTTCTTATCAGTGGATACAAGTATTTCATACAGTCTTTATGTCATACCATCTTACTTTTGTTCCCTTTTTCCTCTACACTGCTTCAAGTCTTGCATTTATGTACTGAATTCTTTAGAGTGGATGCTGAAGTTAAAAACAAAATTACTTGGATGACTTTGGAGGTGACACAGGACTCTTGGAGAGATTCACAGCTACATTTTTATGTGTTGCCCTTCTACCTCAATTACTCCAACAGTCTTAATTTGGTTTTCTGTATCATTATTCTCATAAGCTATAGAATTAACTAGACTCTAAGATCCTCACAACAATCCAGAGCAGGTGGATGAAGATTTTCCATTATTTCTCCCAGCTTTCTGCATCCCATGATAGATTCAATTTGGCTTCTGGGGAAGCAACTTTGGGTATTTAAGTCATTATTTGAGAAGTGTGAGTTGCTCATTAAATTCCTCACAGTGCTACCAGGCAATGATTTTGTTACAAATCCAAGCAACTCTTCTCTAGTTGATGTTCTGCTGCAGACCTGGCGCTTTGTTCCTGGAAACACAACCCAACAGCTTTCCTTTTCCCCACCCTCAGGTACCCAAGCCCCCCCATGGGATCTGGACCTGCCCCTGCCCTGCCCACTGCAGAGGAGAACCTGGAGTACGTGCGGACTCTCTATGACTTCCACGGCAACGACGCCGAGGATCTTCCCTTCAAAAAGGGAGAGCTGCTGGCAATCGTGGAGAAGCCAGAGGAACAGTGGTGGAGTGCCAGAAACAAGGAGGGTCGGATTGGGATGATCCCTGTTCCTTATGTAGAAAAGCTGGGCAGACCCTCTGTGGGGAAGCATGGCAACAGGAATTCCAACAGTTACGGCATCCCAGAACCTGCCCACGCGTACGCGCAGCCTCAGACCGCCACTCCCCTGCCCGCAGCGTCCAGCACGCCCGGAGCCGTCATCAACCCTCTGCCATCCACACAGAACGGACCAGTCTATGCCAAAGCTGTCCAAAAGAGAGTTCCCTGTGCTTATGACAAGACTGCGCTGGCATTAGAGGTAAGTGTTGCCTCCAGTCTCTGAGTTTTCAATTGCCTTGTGAAGGAAGAAACTAAAAATTGTTATGGTGACTTCATGTGGAGTCTGATGTTTTATGTCGAGGGACTGAGAAGTTGGGTTACATTCTGAAGAAACATCCACCAGAATTGCTTCATCTCTACCACTTCCTTTGAGAAAAGTGACCTAGTAAATAACTTTAGACCTGTATTTTGCCTCCCTGCTTGCTTGTTCAAGTGTGCAGATGTTACAAGGGTAACATGCTGAAGAGTGTACCCATGCTGAAGAAGTGCTAGTGAGAGGATGGCTTTGCTTCTCCACCTAATCCTGGGGCAGGAAAGAGATGTTCCCTTAATCCTTGTAGGGTTCCAGGCTAAGAGGTGGCAGTGGCACCCTCCAGAGAAAGGTAAAGGTTGCTGGCTGATGCACTTGGTGTTTCTGATCCTCAGCTGAGATGCACTTGAAGACCTTGTGCTGATTGATCTTCAATCTGGGCAGAATATATCAGACATTCTGGTCCCTTTTGCTTTGTTTTTCAAAAGTGGAATTTAAGAAACCTTAACACCTAAACTGGGGGTGAGGAGTGTAGTGTAACCTCTGAAGTGCTGCAAGTTTTTGTGCTTGCTATTGCATTTTTAATTTTATTTTTATTAGAGATATCTTGTAAAACTTTAGTGTGTTGTTCTGTAAATAGTAAAGAATTCATATCATACTTCTAGTTTAACTGCAATTAATGATTGATTGGGAGAAGTTTTTCAAAGCTATATCCCAGAATACTGATACTTTTACATTTAGATGATACTGAAGGCTAATTAACCTGTAATTCAAAAATGTCTCACCTGGAAAAAGTGAAATTTCAGCATGCTGCAGTACTTCCAGGCACAAGTGCAAGCAAACAAGCATAGGAAGCAGCAACATTTTAGCAAGTAAAATAATAATGGTTTTTAAAATACTTTAGAACCTTTCCTGTTGTTTTTGCTCAGTTACTTTGCAGGTTAAAGCTGTTACCTGTGGCTGCTACTTTTGACTGAAATTTGGAAGGTTATATTTGTGACTTCCCATTATTCACAGTGCTCACCCTAACTGCTTTACTCCTGTATGTGTAACACTTCTAAGGTTACTCTTGTAGGGTTAAAAGTTAAATATGAATCACTGGAATTTCTTTGTCTTGTGAAATCTAGCAGCTTGTTATTTGTGAACAGTGTGTGAAAATTACCATAGAACAAAGTGTAAATTCACTGCCAACTGCACTGTACAGAAAATTCCTGCCAAAACTACTCATGCTTCTGCAAGCAAAGCAAGGCAAGGATTGATTTTGTTATGCTATCAATGTGTGGTGGAATGACTTCAGGGAGCAGAACCACTGGGAGGGCTGGGCCTTACTTGTGCCCTTTTCTGACTTGCCCTGTAAGGGACCCAGTTAACCCCATCAGTTCAGCTCCTCTAGGACACCAGCAGGATTCATTCTCTGGCCAACAAATGGCTTTGACTTGCTTTGAACCTTCAAATTACTCAAGTTTTGTTTGAGAGATTCTTCTCACCCTCTAACCACTGCCTGGTGTTTTTGTGTCTCTCAACACTGGCATGTTTTGTCTGTTTTCTTTGCCAGTGCACCTCATCCACACTGTGGCTTCTCAAGAGGCTTCAGAAGCAGAATTCTGGGCACTGCTCTGCATTTTCAATGAAATCACAGATTGCAGCTTCTCCATATCTATCCATGCACAGGGAACTTCAGCTTCATTATAGCAGTATTTTTTTGTCACATGGGCTATTCTTAAAGAAAAAAATAATTCAGCTTATTTCATTATTTTCCTTTAGTTTGCCAACCCCCTGCAGGACCCTGATAAAATATTTAATCCCAGCCCTGTGAGAGCTCTACACATTACTAAATAAACTGAACCATTTGAAACTTCTGTTTTGTAAGACCACTGAAAGTAGTGCTAGACAAAAAACAGGTTATGGGACTGTTTTGGGGAAGAAAGTTAATGGTGTTCTTTGATAAAAATATTATTTGACAGTTGTCCCCCTCAGAATAGGGGTACCCTGAGTGCCTGCTCAGCTGCTACACCTTGGGAGTGTAATTACTGATTGTGCAACCTCATTTCAACTGATAAAGCAATGTGAGAGCAAAATATCAGTTTGCTGGCTGGAGCCCTGTGTGGTCAGCACACAGACAGTACTAAAAAGGAAGAGGAGAGCATCTGGAGTAAATAAAGGCATGGCACAGTAATCTGCTCAGCTGCCTTTGAAGTGGAGCACTGTCATTCTTGGTTCAGCTTGAAAATGGGACAAGCTCCCTGCCTGCAACTCCAGTGGTTCCATTGTACACCATTATTGTTTACAGAGCTGACAGAACTTTCTTTAAGAAAAGGTAAGGATTTATAGCCTGTTAGAGAGAAGTTTGTTTTGTGAGCAAGTTGGTTTTGGTTTTGTTTTAAATTTCTTACATAAAAAATGTAAGTGACCAAATGACTGTTCTACAGAAAATCTGAAATGAGATCTGATAGATTGGATAAAGATGAATTCAAAAGTGTGACAATTTAAGAGCAACTACAATTTTATTTCTGTAGGGTGGTCAATAGGGCATTTATTTTTGCTGGGCTAAGTTTATTTAACATGATACAGAATCACAGAGTGGTTTGGGTTGGATGGAACCTTAAGAGTTGATTTCATCCCACCCCTGCCATGGGCAGGGACAGCTCCCACTATCCCAGGTGATCCAGCCCCATCCAGCCTGGCCTTGGGCACTGCCAGGGATGTTCACAGCCCCTGTGGGCAACAATATTGGTGTTGTTGAAGTTAGTGATGCATAAATGCTGACTTGATCCTATTGTGTTATTATCCAAAATGAAAAATTCAACTATAATCTGTTTATAGGCTAAAATGGTAATTGTAAGTAGAGACACTATCTCAGAGCTTACAGCTGGTGGTACATGGAGTTTTGTGCATCTCCCTGCACCAGGGAGTAGTTAGGAAAGCCTACAACAAATTACATGTATTTCTAAGATTTACATGTGCTTTGTCTGTTAAGTTACTTTGGCAGCTCAGATTTAATATTTTTAATGAACATTAAATTCTACAGATTGAACTTTGTAGCTCCTCACTACAACCAACTTCATTACTAATATGTGTAGAATATTATGAATTCTACATTGAAAACCCCAAACCACTAAACGACAAGCTACAAAATAAAAATAGAAACCACCAAACCCAGCCCCTAACTGAAGAGCTCAACAGCCGAGGAGCCAGGTCTGTTTCTGTACTTGTGTATTTCCAGCCAAGCAGCGATTTCCTTCCTTTCTGCTGCTGCACAGGAAGGGGGATGCAGGACAGAGTTACAGTGCCCTGTGCTTTCTGGGACCAAAACTGCCCCACAGGGTCCTGCAGGACAGAGTTACAGTGCCCTGTGCTTTCTGGGACCAAAACTGCCCCCAGGGTCCTGCAGGACAGAGTTACAGTGCCCTGTGCTTTCTGGGACCAAAACTGCCCACAGGGTTCTGCAGGACAGAGTTACAGTGCCCTGTGCTTTCTGGGACCAAAACTCTGCCCCCCAGGGTCCTGCAGGACAGAGTTACAGTGCCCTGTGCTTTCTGGGACCAAAACTGCCCACAGGGTTCTGCAGGACAGAGTTACAGTGCCCTGTGCTTTCTGGGACCAAAACTGCCCCCCAGGGTCCTGCAGGACAGAGTTACAGTGCCCTGTGCTCTTTGGGACCAAAACTGCCCCCAGGGTCCTGCAGGACAGAGTTACAGTGCCCTGTGCTTTCTGGGACCAAAACTGCCCACAGGGTCCTGCAGGACAGAGTTACAGTGCCCTGTGCTCTTTGGGACCAAAACTGCCCCCCAGGGTCCTGCAGGACAGAGTTACAGTGCCCTGTGCTCTTTGGGACCAAAACTGCCCCCCAGGGTCCTGCAGGACAGAGTTACAGTGCCCTGTGCTTTCTGGGACCAAAACTCTGCCCCCCAGGGTCCTGCAGGACAGAGTTACAGTGCCCTGTGCTCTCTGGGACCAAAACTGCCCCCCAGGGTTCTGCAGGACAGAGTTACAGTGCCCTGTGCTCTTTGGGACCAAAACTGCCCCCCAGGGTCCTGCAGGACAGAGTTACAGTGCCCTGTGCTCTTTGGGACCAAAACTGCCCCACAGGGTCCTGCAGGACAGAGTTACAGTGCCCTGTGCTCTTTGGGACCAAAACTGCCCCACAGGTTCTGCATTGCTGTTCTGCCATCCTGCTGCTTGCTGTGGGAAACCCAGGAGGGCAATCCCATGTTGAAAGGATTTACACTTTAAGAAGGTGATGGATTTGACTCTTTGGCACTGTTACTGTGATACAGAGCAGCAAAGTCTACCTGAAAGTTTCCCAGCCTTTAAAAACTTGCAGTAATTCTGCAGCCAGTCCATTAGAAACAGTGTGCTAATGAAGCCTTGTTTCAAACTGACAAGCTCTAAGCACAACAAATTCTGTATTCACTTATAAAAGGAATTAAATAGGGTAAGGAGCCAGACAATGGGAGTCCAGCAGCAGCCACCAGATTTATACCTGCTGTGCTTAAAAAATGATTCTTAAATGCTCTATTCAGTGTCATAGCTAATTTTGAAGGCAGCAGTGGTTCTGGAGTTCATCTCTAGACTTAACAGTGTTACAGAATCAAAGATTTATTCTTTTTTTTTAAACAAAAGTTGCACGTTATTTTTAAACATTTTTATACTATTGTTGGCTTTTTATAGATTTGTGCCAGCATTATAGTTTACCTTTTTGTGATGTAACAATCATACACGTGCGTGTTTGCTAGTACAGAGTTAACCTGTCACTGAAATGTTTTGGTGCAATAAATATCCATCCACCATAATTATATAACTGACTTACAATATTTCTCTTGAGCTTGTTACAATTAGGTTACAGTTAACTTTTTCCCTCTTCAAAGGAGAGCTGAGACAAGTAGGCCAAAATGTGCTAGCAGGAGAACTTTCTTAATTAGGAAATTAGGCTACTTCTTTCAGTAGACAACAAGCATTGTGTTTTTCTTGAGCCAAGGAAATTTAGCCTTGCTGTGTTACACGTTAAAGTGCAGCTAACCCACAAAGTCTGCATTTAAAGCAAAGTATTGATCCTATATTTGAGTAGTGTGAATTTTTTATTTAGTTGCTATAACTGTTGAACTGACAGTGAACTCTCCAAACCCTGTACGGTCAGGACAGTGACTGGAAGGACACAGGCTGCCACCTGCAATGAAAAGCAGCAATTTTTTGATGCTGCAGCCCCTGCTCTGACAGTTTTCCTGGCTCTTGGTGAAATGGAAAGTTCCTTTGTTTTAATCTGTTCCTAGGTGAGGCCACATTAATTGCATGGAGCATTTCCACATTCCTGTGTTGCCCTTGAGCCTCCTTTCATGCCTCAGGAGTGGATGGAGCTTTTCCTCTGGACTGTTTGATTCTGCACTTTGGGCATCAGCTGTGTTCTGGCCCACAACATCAGAAGTGAAGGATAATTCAGTAATTAAGCTGTGCTTTTAACCTGGTGCTTTCTTGGATCTCCCAACCCTGCAGCAGCTCCTTCAGTGTCCTTTGTCCTGTGTGCAGAGAGCTCTGCCTCTGCTGTGGCCCCTTTGGGGACAGTGGGGACAGGAATTTTCTGGGTTGGACCTTGTCTGCTCTTCCACAGGCAGCTGAGGAGCTGTTTTGGTATCAATGTTAGTGAGCTGTGACACTAATTGGGATAATGACTGACATTTAACACCCTGTACATTCCAGAGAGCAGTGTTTGCTATAGCACTGACCCAGTGGGCTAAAATGAGGATTTAGAATTTTAATGCATTTTTATCACCTTAAACTTACATTACAGAACTTTATCAGCCATAGAACTATTAATATACAGTTGTTGGAAAATCTGTAAAACTCATTGAATTGGGTGACTAAAATGGCTTGCAGGAAACCTTTTGCAGAGTATGAATCAGATGGAAGGCAGGTATGGAGGAGTCTGGAGTAATGAAGGAACCTTTCTGACTGGCATGTTCCACAGTTGTGTTTCCCCAGGGCTTTGAATTCATGCTCTAACAAGGACATAATGAAAGATGCTATCTAAAATACATTTTGATTTTTATCACTTGGGTGTAACCAAATGGCTGCATTTCAGAAACATTACTCATTTCAGCAGTGATCCTTCATTCCAGTGATGCTGGTGTGCTTCCCAGCTGGATTCACTGAGCTGGGAGATGCTGAGCCTGAGGAAGTGCTCTCCTATCTGAGATAAGGGCTATCAGCTGTCCAGAGCCACACAGGAAGTTGGTGGCAGGGATGAGAATAGAACCAGGTCTCCTGACTCTGTCTGTGCCTAATCATAAGACAATTCTTCTGACTGGCTTAAAACATTCTCTGAAAAAAAAAATAGTGTGTCAAATAATTCTAGTGGGAGATTGCACCTCAGCTGACCATGTTAATGGCATTAACATGCTTTAAAAGGCATTTACAAAATAATGCTTTCACTTGGGGAAAAATACATAGAGGGACTAGTTAACCAGATTTTTCTAGGCATTTTTCAAATTAAGGTCTTTAAGGTAAGATCCATGAGTAAGTGTAGCATGAAATCAAGGTTCCTGCACCAAAAATCTTATTTCAACGTGCTGTTTAATTGACTAAACTATATTTTTAAAATAATATAGCACAAGAGGATATTCAGCAGCTTTCATTGAAATAAAAGGCCTCTCAAAGTCATTGCAAATTAATTTACTATTGCAGTGGCTCTCAGCACATGGGAGTTTGTTTTGAGGAGTTTTGTCAGCCAGCTCTCTTTAGTGGCAGATGCTGGTGTGCAGCAGCTTTGCCCACCCAGCAGCATAAAGGACATTTCACACCTTTCATCTACAGGGCAGTTTGTTTGTTGCCATGCAATAGAGATATATTTTAAATATTCTTTTCACTCAGCTGAAGCCAAGATTTCCAAACCTATTCCCACTGTGAGTATTTCAGAACCAAGCTGAAGAATTTCTGTTCTGGAGCCTCAGAATGAATAATGGATTGATCTCTACAGCACATGAACAGAATTACATGGTCACACTCAGAAAATGCAGGTCCACAATGTTGATTCAAAAGATTATTTTTAAGATTTAAAGGTTTCAGAGTGGGTTTGGTTTATGGTGTAGTGAAAACACAACTCATTAGCTTTAAACTGTTGTGATATTGGCTGCATCTTCCTCAGGTTGGGTCTAGAATTTGGAACTTGGATCTGTCTTCAAGGGTTATTTGAATGTAGCAAATGTAACACTGAGTATTTATAGATCTTATCAGCATTTTCCTAAAGAAACATTTGCTAGGTTCCTGTTTAGGTCATCTTGTTACTATTTAAAGCTTTCTGGAGTGAGGAGTCTGACAAATTGTGCTTTTTAGCAAATGTTCAATCAGAGCATGCTGCAGCAGGCCCTGAGCTGAAAGGCAGTTGGGTGAATTCTGAATTCTGTGTGTACATGCAGTGTTTAACTGCTCAGTTAACTGCATGGTTTTAGGAGCAGCACAGATAAAAATGTCCATTTAAGAAATAATATGGCCTCAGTTATATCCCAAGAATTTAAGGACTTCAAAGGGTTTTCTCCTCTCTCAAAAGCACAAGATTACAATTGTTCCAAGTGAGACAGTCTCAGATACGGGGGCAGACAGGACACAGACAACCAAAGTAATGGAGAAAAAGGAGGGAAGGCAGAGCAACACATGAGGCTTAAATCTCTGAGAATAATTTCCAAGTTCTACTAATTTTATTTTAAGAGACATAACACTGAGTGACTGAGTGCCAATGAGTTTATTAAGTATCTTAAATTTCACTTAAGGGTTCTTGTTTCTGTGTGATCTTCAAAACTACCTGTTATGGTAATGGTAACTGGGTTAAATGGGCTTCAGATCATCTAGTGACATGCACGTTGTTTTGTAAACTCAGGTTTTTCTTTAACATAAAATAAACAGGTCTCACCTGAAAAGTTTAAGGATGTTGCCAAGGGCCTCTCTGCATCTGGTCTGAATTTCAATACTATTTAGAAAATGTAGACAAATTGCTTTACATACTGTATCGATGTCTGTGTTTTCCTTAAATAAGATTAAAGTTTGTTTCCTTTGAATTTCACGGCAGTAGTTTGGTAACTGAGGCTCAGTTACAAAGCTTGGTCCTAGTTTGGGAAAGAACCTTAGGAACTGTTGGGCATTAGTCATAGGCTGGTTCTACTTTCTGTGCAATTCGTTTCTAGCTGCTAATGTCACTTTTCTAATATTTACTGTAGTTACCACATAGAGTCAAATAAGTAAACAGGAAGGGAGGGGGAAAGTCAGAGAGCTGCTGTAACAAACCACGTGCTCAGCTCTCCACAAGCATCTCTGAAGAGTGAATATTTAGCTTGTCTTAAATGCCTCTGATCAATTTGGATATTTCACTTTGTAAATTGTCCTGATCCAGATTCAGTACAGCTGTTGAACAGTAAGAGTACAATTTATCATCATTTGGGCTGCTGTTTCACGCTTGATCATGGCTTAGACTTCTCTCATTTTCCACTGCCAGATTGGAAGAGAATAGTTATGGTAGGAAAGTCTTGACGTGTCATCATTCCTGCTTCAAATGCTCTGACAGGAAGTAGATGTGAAAACCACAAAGTTAGAATCTACACCTACTACTAATAATAAAAAAAATTGAGATTGCTTTTCCTCACTTTGAAGTGTACAATTAGTTTAGAAATTACAGAAGGTTTTTAGACTGTGATCATCAGAATTAGAGCTTCAAGTAATGGGTTTTTTTGCCTTAGGAATCTTTCTTTGAAAAACTACATTTCTTTTAAGTCAGCTGCTGCTAAAAGCAGTCCCAGCACTGTGCTCTTTGGAAAGGATGTTGTGACTCATCACCCATGGTGGCTTTAGTGATGTGAATTTATATCTAAGCTAAAGATACTGTTGCATGGAGCTGTAAGCTCTCCTATAAAAAGAGGTGTAGTTCAGTAATCTTTATAGATATACATGTAATTAAGAGTCTCAGAGCACAGACAGCATTATTATGTTTGGCAACAAAGTGTTGGTATTGTAATTGAGTAAAAGTAACTGTTCAATTGATTCTTCTGCCAAGAAGAGAGCAAGATTTCTTTCCTGTGATGGGCTTGTTTGTGTTGCTCTTCATTTGGTTTGTATCAGAGCTGAGGAGCCATGCATGATCAGGTGTTTGTTCCTGGTTGGAGATGTTGAAGCCATGTATGATCAGGTTTTTGTTCCTGCAGATTGGGGATGTTGAAGCCATGCATGATCAGGTGTTTGTGTTCCTGCAGATTGGGGATGTTGAAGCCATGCATGATCAGGTGTTTGTGTTCCTGATGTTGAAGCCATGTATGATCAGGTTTTTGTTCCTGGTTGGAGATATTGAAGCCATGTATGATCAGGTGTTTTTGTTCCTGATGTTGAAGCCATGTATGACCAGGTGGTTTTGTTCCTGGTTGGAGATGTTGAAGCCATGCATGACCAGGTGTTTGTGTTCCTGATGTTGAAGCCATGCATGACCAGGTGTTTGTGTTCCTGCAGGTTGGAGACATTGTGAAGGTGACGAGGATGAACATCAACGGGCAGTGGGAAGGAGAGGTGAACGGGAGGAAGGGGCTCTTCCCATTCACGCACGTGCAGCTCTTCGACCCTCAGAACCCCGAGGAGAGCGAGTGACTCCCCTGCCCCTCTCACTGCTGCTTCATTCTCCTGGCTACCATTGGCATTCTTTGAGGTGGGATGATGACTTAGTGGCACATTGCTAGCACTGCCCATTTTCCAGCTTGCTGCAGTTTGACAGTTCTTTTCATGTACATTTGGAATTCATACAGCTGAAGTCACTGCCTGACCTTCAGATCATAGTTACGTCATCCAGAATTTAGTTTCACTTTTAAAACTGTTTTGGGCCTTAAGCTGGACAAGACTGAACCAGAATATAGCAGAGAGGTTTGGGAAGGAAACCTTTCCTGTTGAGACTTCCATGGACTTCTTTCTGGTTTGCTCAGTAGGAAGAGCCCTAATCTTAGATCAAACAAGCAATTTTGTGCATTACTGTCCAACAAAAAGCAACAACAAAAATGCAATTTTAGAACTGAAGAAGATTTAGTTTTGAAATTACCTGTGCTAAGGTAGTACATTTAAAATGATGGTTTCTTTAAAGGACAATAATTGGAGCTTATATGTTCTAAGCAGTTGTAATAGACACTGCTTTTTTCTGTTAACCCTTAAGCTTGTTGTTGACCTTCCTGAAACAGTGTGTGTTACATGCAAATAACCATTGATTCAGCTGCATTGAAGCTGAGGCATTTATTTATAAGGAAACCCAGGAGGAGGTTGTACTTGTAACTTGGTTTTGACATATTTAATGCATTTCTGTTGATTTTTGCAAGCACTAACTGTAGAAAGTGAGCTTTAAGGGGAAACACATTGGCCTGGCCTACAAGCAGCTCTTCTGCAGTGTTGAAGGTGTGGTTTGACTGGTACAGAAGTGCTTGTCATCAAGCTGTTACTTGGTAGACAGATCAGACTGCCATGAGGAGAGGTAGGAGTGGGACAGAAGAACTTGGTAAATACTGATAAAATCCTCTTATTTAAACATTTAAAGACCTTTTATATCCATTTCTCTGCAGGCTCCCTGCTCTCTCCAAAGTTTCCTAGCTGTACCAGCCCCAGCCCATCAAAAGCTCCTTTTCAGACACACACAGTACCTTTTTACCAGGGTGTCTGTGTTGCTGTGCTTCTCTTCCAGAGCTGCTTTCATCTTCTTTTTCCCTTCCTTTTTTTTTTTTTTTTTCCTTGCTTGTATCCCAACTCCTCTGCATGCTGACATCTTTCTTTTACCCTCCCTGAGGCATTGGCTGTGTTTTATAGATGAGCCAGGTCCCTCCCTCCCAGCGTCCTGTAGAGAATGGTCAATTGGAGTCAGCTGCCCGGCTTCCCGTGGGATAAGGTGGGGCTGGAGGAGGTCAGGAGGTGTCTGTTACTGGGGTAGCTCCTTCCCTCTCTGGGTGGCTTTTCCCTGCTGAGCTCTCCTGCTGTGGTTGCTCTGCAGCTGGATACGAAAGTGCAGGCACAGGGGAGTCCTGTGCCACCTTCCTCAATTGTGTGTTGTAGGTGAACTGGAATGCTCTTTTCAAAATGATGGAACACTGAATTAACAGAATACATGTCTGCAAAGATACAGCTACTAAACCTCCCTTTTCAGGAGCCTGGTTAAGGCAGATGTCCACTGGGGAAGCTGGCAGGAAAACAGCAGCTCCCATTTTTCAGCTTTGGTTGGCTGTTGTTTGTAGCAAAATGAGAAACTTCAAACACCTGCAGAATGTCATCAGATCTTACAAATGTCTAATGATATAAAGATTGTCTTAAGTTCCAGCATGTTTTCTTGTTGATTTGTGTTGCTTGATCCTAATAAAAGCACGTTGTTGGTAGCTGATGTGGGAGTGCCATGAGATCCTCCGTTGGAAGGCACTGAAGAACTGCAGAAATGCCATTCACAAGCAGACATTCAAAATGCCAGGTTTTAAAATGTCTCTCCATTCATCTATTAACTGTTCTCTGTAATATTGATCAAGTGGCTGACAGTCTGGAAGTTCTTGTAGAGCATTTTACTACCAAATTAACTGTGAAGTAGAGTAGCATTGACTGAAGTGTTTGGTGCTGTAATTCTTGACAATAGGCATTGACATTTTGTCTTGCAAAGAAAAGCTATGCAGTTCTCTTAACTGAAGAAGGTCATGTTTGTCCTGTGCCCCAACAATACCTGCACGTTTACTACACGGATTGTACTACTGAAAGTCATCTTCTGAATACAAACTGCACTAAACTCAGTCTGCTGCAGAGAAATCTTATTTCAGGCCTGACCTAGTTACAGGCAGCTCTTCAGAAGACTGATTGTAGAATTCTTCTTTTGCGTGGTGAATAAATACTGTGAGATTTCAGATCTTGAACAGAACTTTTAACCTGATTTTTTTTTTCACTGAAATAAACATGTTAACTCATCCCCTCATTGAATAAGGTGCACGCTTTGAACACAAACATTGTTTTAGGTTTAATTATGTTCCAATACTGCAGAAAAGCAAAGTACTTTACCTTCAAAACTATGCAAAATTTGTGTGTAGTGGTATCTGATGCAAAGACAAGAATTCTTGAATTTCTGTGAACCTGGTTTTAGGTCATGAATGAGCAGTGTTTCTCCAAGTAGCAGCGGTGTGGTTCAGGTATGTAAAATGTGGTTTCAATGTAGCATACTGACCAGCCTAAGCTGATTGTAACCTCGCTTCAAAATGTGTCTTGGCTATTTTACTATGAGACAAGTATTTTCATATAAAGACTGCATTGGATCAGTGTGTGTTTCTCTTTGAAGGACTCTGCAATCCCAATTGCTTGTCGCTTGCTTACACGTGTGCTGTCGTTTTATGAAACCTCTTAAACCTGAGTGATAATCTTATCAGTGTCAATGTTCTTGGGCGTGTAAGGTAACCTTGATATGAAGCATGAGAGCCTACAAGTGATGGCTTCAATCTATGCACCATTAAAGCTGTCCTTGCTTTGGAGCTGGTGTAATGAGCTGGTGCCACAGTAGTCAACTATCACGAAAGGCTTGGCTTCCTCCTGCTGTGTACATTGTATATAGACATTGAAGCCTCTGACCAGTCTGAAAGTTTAAATGAAAACTGTTTTAATCAGTGTCCATCACTGGATAAGCGCTTATTTAATTCATGATTGTTTACAAATTGGGAAAGAATAAACAAAAGGGAATATCCTGTTTGGGTTGAGGCTCTGAAGAGCCTGAGCATTATTTTTGTAAAGGGAAAAACAGCATTCTTTGTGCCATTTCATGTGCCTGTAAAGTAATTTTTTATATTGTATTAACATCCTGGGAATGAGTGGGCTGCCTTTGTTTTTTAGTCCAGTTTTCAAGCATTTTCCTCAATACCTGCATTTGAAAGTGAGACCTGCCTAAAAGACTGCCTTTTGGGACCAGTGAAAGCGTTCCTGTATAGTTGTCATTTTCTGTTTATTTGTGTTAAAGTGTATTTTGGGACAAGGATACAATTATTGCAGTGGGAAAGGTGGCCTTGTATTTGAGACAGTCTTCACTGTGTAAACTTTTAAACACAATATGTAATTTAAAGACCATGATCTTCAGGCAATAATATTAAGTGTAAGCTTTTAAATTTTATTTTGGGGATCATAGCTTGTTTTATTTTTTGTGCTATAAGATTAACAGTATTAAATGAATTATATTCTTAGAATATACAGAGTGTCTTTTCTTAAGATTAGTGCCTTTTAATTTCTTACTCCACTTAATTCATAGAACTGGTCCCAACATCAAGCCACTGTGTTTTTCCCCAAGGCCCCGTTTGTACAGTCTAAATAAAACTTGCCTCAACTTACAGTATTATTTGTGGTCTTTAGTCTGAAACCTCGACAATAGCAGCAGAGTGTTGAAGCCCTTACTCTGTCCTTACAATGCCTGTTCTGTGGGTGAGCAGAGCCTGCCAGCTGAAGTTTTCCAGAATCAAAGGAAGAATTTAGCAGGAGAAAATGCTGTTGCCAGGCTGAATGAAACTCTCCTGCTCCATCCTCGTGCCTCTTCTCAGACAATGCTGCTGGGCTCTGGAGGCTCAGATGGAAAAGCTGCACTCTGGTGATACAGATTCCCACTGCCTCCTCCAGCCCGGCGCCCGCCACGGCCGCGCTCCTCCTGCTCCTCCACCTCTGTGTTTGTTGTGCTCTTGGCCCAGGGTCTCTGGAACCGTAACCTTTGTTTGCTGTGATGCCCTTGACTGTGCTTGTAAGAATGACTGGTTCATGCAATGGTTTGAATTTTGCTTATTGTTGGTTAACTGAGGTGTAACCTGTGCAGCACTGGAGAGCAGGGGCTGCAGCTCTGGGCCTGCCATGAGGGGCTGGTGCACAACATCAGAACCGACTGGGTTTGGAAGTCAGAACCCACATCCTGGTCATCTTCTGCCTTTTCAGTCCAGATCAGTAGTAACTTAACTAAACTTAAAGGGTTTTTGCAGTTAAATCATTAACAAGGTGTTGATACTTGAGCTGATCCTGTAGAGGAAGAAAACTTAAAGAAGAATATCAACCATGCAACTGCTGCGAAGGAGAAGCCTGCAAAGCTTGTATTGGTTCCTGGACTCTGTAGGTATGGTGACAGCCTCGTGTTTGTCTTCTCTGGAGTGCAGATTTCCATGTGATGTTAATAAACATTCATAGCCAACTCTGCATAGTGTCTTATCATCAAATAGTCACATTTGGCAAGTTATGTTTTAGAGAAAATCAGTTGTGTTTTAAAGATAAGAATAGGTCAGATATACATTCAGTGGGCTTTCAGGCTAAAAGACAAAAAGTAAAAGGAAGCAAGCAGTAACTGAAGGTGGGTTTATTTGTCTTACCTGCATTCAGGCTGCCACAAGTGCAAATCTGAACTAGTTCAGTTACTTCAGTCCAATAACAGGCAGCACAAGCCTCCACTTTTCAGTGTAAGCTGGGATCAGCTGGGGTCATCAGTTTGTCACTGATTTATTTAGGTTTGATTTCTAAACTGCTGTGATGTCAAACACCCTTTTAGACATACCAGAGGTGTCTGTTGGAGCTTACACCAGTAGGAAATACACCTAAATACCAAATAAACTGCAGCCACAGCAGAGCACAGTTCCATTTCTACAAGATTCTCCAGAGTGTGGAGTGTGCACAGATGAAAAGCTCCTGAGGTCCACACTCACCTTGGAGCATTCATACTGATTTTTGACCCCCATATCGTCCCCTCTGCCTTGTTTGCTAGAGAACAGATCAGCTGCTCCTGTAGCAGCTGTTGAAGCACCAGTCACAGCTCAGGGAAAGGTAAAGCAGTTCTGGTTTCAGGAGCCCTCCATCCCCCGAGCCGCAAATCGGCGGTCGCTGTTGAACAGCTGAGCCCCGCTGCAGCAGGGCTGTGTGTCCGGGGGGGACAGCAGGGCCAGAAACCATCACAGCTGTCTCAGAGTGAGCCTCCTGCTCTGGAATAGCAGCCCCGAGAGCAGCACCGATTGTGGCTCGCTGACACCGAGCGCTGTGTGCCCACCCTGAGCCGGGCTGTCCACGCACGGCTCCTGCTGCCGCCCTCCCCGGGAGCTTCCAGCCTGGGAGCCCAGCGCCCGGCACCGCGACTCAGCCCCGTCTGCTCCAGAGCGCCACAAAGCTGCGCCAGCCCTGCTCTGCGCTGTGGCCGAGGGGGTGGCAGCCCCTCGGGGCAGCCTCACCTGCGGCACATCCATCCCCGCGGCAGGCGGGGCAGCCACGGGCGGTGGGAATTAACGCTGCTCCCCTCAGTTAACCTCCGCGGCACCTGCTTGCTTCATTCCAGGCATTTTGTAACCAGAACCCTCCCTGCACGCGTTACTGGCCTAACCCGCCGCTGGCACAGCAGACAATTGGGATCAGAGCTAAATCTGGGCCATCCACAGGGAACTGGCTCCGGCTTTGTACGTCCTGCCTGGTCCGACAAGGGCAGCTGAAAGTCAGCGCTGAGAAATCCTTTACCAGCATTTGGTCTAGAAATGTATCACTAAAGCTGAAGTGAAAGTGTGGATCCAAGGGATTGTTAATCCCCCTGCACTGCACTGATTCCCAGTCTGTGCCATCCAGTGAATCCTCTCCAGAGCCTCTCGCTGGGCTGGCAGAGGGCAGCAGGGCTGGAAGGGCAGTGCTGGACGTGCTGCTTTGCCTTCCCCCAGCTGCCCCTGTGCCCAAAATCCAGCTGGTTTGGGGGAGTGGCAATTCCAAGGAGAGAATGCTGTTTTGAACAGACAGAAGGGGACTGACATAAGTGAACAACAGGAGCTGGTTTGAAACTCTTGGCTCTCGACTCCTGTTCAGCCCACCAGCAGTCAGCAGCCAAGCTGGAGACCCCAGGGATGCTCCTGACAGAAGTGACAAACCCAGCCAGGTCTTAGAGTGCACTGTTGCTATCCTTGTCATAAAAAAAACAAAAATCAAACTTGCCCATTTTTCATTACTGGGAAGTAATGACTCCCTGTATTTCTAGACTCAATTTCCACAGTTTTTAATTTATTCTGTTACTACTTTGATCTGGATTATGTAGTTCAGGGGCTGTCATGAGGACTTCTACCTGCTGAATCCATTTCTGGATGTTAGACCATCTCTTCTTGTGACCTGTGATACAATGAATCCACTGCCCTTGAAGAGAAAGAGCTTTTCTCTTTCCAGGTATCGCAGCTGGTGCTCTGGCTCCGAGTCTGCAGTGAGGATGGATTCCCAGCTCTGGGCTGGAGTCCTGCTGAGCAGCAGCCTCATGCTCTGCAGGGCACAAAGGAAATGTAATTCATCAGGCTTGGCCTGCGTTGTGTGAGGAAGAGCCATATCCCACAAAGACTGAACAGCCCTGCTGTGCCCGACTACCTGGAATAGCTGTGCCTACTCTGCACTTTGGAGAACGAGATCTAAAATTAACAAAGATCATTTCCCTGCAAGAAATAGCACCTTGGCCTGGACATGAGACACATCAGCAGGAGTCTGAAACAGAAAGGCTAAAATTAACTCAGGTCTGGGATTCTGCTGAATGCACTAACACAGGTCTGACCACCACAGCATCACTGGAAATCTCTGGCAAAAACCATCCCTAACTGCAGGATGCACCCCAGCAGTGACAAAAAGGTTACTAAAAGCACTCAGTAGCAGCTCCTGCCTGTAAGAGGCTCAGTGACCCACCCTCACCATCACTAGTGACCATCTGATGGAGGCAGAGGAGGGTGATGGGATGGGAACAGCTCTCTCATGGTGCTGGATTTCTAGCAAGGCTTTGTGCTTTTACAGCAGCAGAAGCCCACAGACCTCCACAGGGTGTTTGTGAGAGCAACACCAGCAAATTTGAACAGACAAAAATAAAGACACATTGGAGAACAGCCTAGGAACAGAAAGTGTGCACTGTCCCTAACAGGGCAGTAAAGATGTGGGACTTGCATCCATCAGCCAGGCACAGCTCACCTCCCTCACTGCAGTGCCCTGATTTCAGCCCATGGCAGCGCTGCATTGAACAGCTGTGGAAAATGGAGGGGGGTGGAGATGCTGTACCTGGGGAAGGACAGGCTGGTTTAACAGCCCTCCCTGCTGCCAAATGCTCTGTGGGCTCTGCAGTCACCACCCAAAATAGAGGCACAGTCTGTGCCTCCTCCAGGAGACAGTCCCTGCTGGAAGTGTATCAGGGCATTGCTTGGGGCAGTGATTTCCTGCAGGAGCCACCTCGGGAGATGCCAGCTCCATGTCCTGCTGTACCTGCTCCTTTCCCTCTCCCCCAGCATCCAAGCTGCCTGTTGATGCTTGTTACAGCCTGGAACACAGGACTCAGGGCTTGACCTAGCAAGGAACGCAGGCAGGGTTTGGGCAGAAGGAAGGAAAGGTCCTGCATTGACCTCACAAATCCTTCCACATGTGGCTGTCACCTACTGCTCAAGACACAAGGGGCAGAGGAGAGGGGCTCCAAGGCAGCCCCTGTGACAGCTTTGTCTCCCTGGGACCAGACACTGCCCCGGAGCCACCTGCACTTCTCAAGCAGAGACACATCCTCCCATGGAGAACAGCTTGTCCCAGGTAAGCACCTTCTCCTCCCCTGCTTTTGCTGCCAGGTCCCTCCTAAAACGTGAGCTGCTTCAGCCCCAACTTGCCCAGCACAGGCTCCTGTCAGCACCTGAGCAAATCCTGCAAAACCCTGGCTCCAGACACAGCACAACAGCCCCAGAGCTTTACCCTTTGTGCTCTGTAACCACAAAGCAACAGCATGGATGGTTTCTTGGCTTTCTGTTCTCCACGCTGCCCTGGGACACCCTTGCTGCAGCCTCCGAGGCTCAGCGCGTTTGCAGCGGCCCCCTGCAGGCTGCCCCAGCTGTCCCCTCGCAGGTCACACGCAGTCACTGGGTGGCACTGTGCCCCTGCCTGTGCGTGCCCGGCTCCAGCCGCCCGTGCTGGGGGTGCCCGGAGGAGCCCCCGGCTGGGCCGAGGGCAAAGGCTCTCTCTCCTTGCCCAAGCGCTCCCACGGTGGCACCGACAGACACCCGGGGACCCCAGGAGCCCACAGGGCTGTGACCCCAACTCCCAGGCCTCCTGCTGCCTCCCTGCCAGGGTCTCTCTCTCCCCACCGTGGTTATGTTTTCATTACTGTGGCAAAAGGAGACCAACTGCACCCTTACAATGGGCCCCTCCATAAAACTAATAGGCCAGCAATTGGGACAGGCCTGTGAAGTGCTTTACAGTCTGCATGGAGGAGTTGGTGCCACAGCTCACAGCTCACAGCTGTCCCAGCCCTACATCCCAGGAATCCCAGCCTTATTTCTCCCCACCATCCCCACTTTCAGCCTGGGAGCAGCCTGAGCATGAGCATGGTGCCCCCACACCTGCTTGTGTCCTGCCACCCAGAGCCTCACCTCATTCCAGCAGCACAAGGCTCTTAGGAGCATCCTTAAGAATCAGTTTCCTTTTTCCAGGGCACCATGACACAGCTCTGCCCCGATCCCAGGAGATGTGACACCATCAGCAGTGTCCAGGGTGGGGAGGCTGGACCCAGCACTGGCCAGGGCAGAGGCCGGGGAGGTCCTTTGTCAACCCTTTGCCATTTGCTTCATTTGCAGTTGAAAGCCAGAGGAGCAGAGAGCCCTTGTGACGCTGTGATGGCAAAACCAGCTCAGCTCTGCAGAAGATCCTTCCCTCTGACTGACAGCCCGTGTGTGTTTGGGAAGCTGGGGTGACACGTTTGGTGTGACCCAGAGCCCCATTTCAGAGGGTGCCTGGTGAGGTTTGAGGGACAGCTTTGCCTTGCTGGGACCTGGCCAGTGTCACTCCCAGAGCAGGGAGCTGGGGCTGCCTGCATGACCTGGGGACAGCAACAACCAAACAGAGCAGCCACTGCCACCTTCCCTCTCCCTGCTGTGTAAAAACTGCCCGAGAAAAGCCTCCTTTAATCGCTCCCCCTACATTAGACCTTCCAGGGGAAATTAGCACAAATGCAACACCAGTGGCACCAAGGGAACAGACCCTGAATGACTTGGAGGGAGGTTAATTAGTTTGTTAAAATCCTTTTCCCTTTAGTTGCCACCTAAAGCTCCAAGCCTTGACAAACAGTTGGGGAAAAGGGTCTCTGCAGAAAATCAATGCTCTTTAGAGGTAAGTTAAATATCCTCCAAGGAGCATACAGTTGGGAAATAAAGTGGAGAAGAATGTTCCTCCACCATTAGGGTAGAAGATGAATGTTAAATGGGAAAGTGAAAGGTTTCCAGGTCACCATAAAAGTCAGAAGGGAGACAAAGAGCCCATTTCTCCCCCTGTGGTTTACTGTCTTCAATCTCTTTGCCTTAGTGTCCCCTGCAAGACATGCTGAAAAGCTTTAAGTGGCTTTTGCAGAACTGATTCAGGACCCCAGATCCTGAGTGCCAGAGATGTGCCAGGGGTTACTGCCCATCCCCTCAGAGATGTGCCAGGGGTTACTGCCCGTCCCTTCAGAGATGTGCCAGGGGTCACTGCCTGTGTCCCTTCAGAGATGTGCCAGGGGTCACTGCCCGTCCCTTCAGAGATGTGCCAGGGGTCACTGCCCATCCCTTCAGAGATGTGCCAGGGGTCACTGCCTGTGTCCCTTCAGAGATGTGCCAGGGGTCACTGCCCATCCCTTCAGAGATGTGCCAGGGGTCACTGCCCATCCCCTCAGAGATGTGCCAGGGGTCACTGCCCATCCCTTCAGAGGGCAATGCCCTCAGCACCAGAGCTGCTGGCACATGAGAGTGCTGGGGTCAGGAAGAAAGCCCCACAGCCCCTTACACACAGTTGCCTCTTAGATTAATTTAATAGATGACTGCATTGACCGCAGAGAATTCTGTGCAGCTCCCAGCCCACCGTAGCTCCCCAAGCATGGTGGCACCAGGAACCTGTCACAGAGCTGGTGTGTGCCCATGGCAGGATGTGGCCCTGCCAGTGATTCTCCTACATCCACTGCCACAGCAGGGCTCTGGTGGGATGGCTAAAGCACAATGCTGCAGCTCAGTGACTGCCACAGGCACCGCTTAGGGACTAAAATTTCCTTGAATATCTGGTTTAAAGTTAGGACTAACTTCATTCAGTCTCCACACCAGAGCTCTGTGCTGCCCTGTGGAGGATAGAATGGCAGACAGTTCCAGCTCCAGAACCAAGTCTTCTTTAATCTAAGGACATGATTTCTTTGCTAGACATGATGAGCTGTGTGCCCTGCATTCTATTCTGTCCACTGATGTTTGTATTCCAAAAGCCACTACATCATCTGGTTCTGCCCAGCTGTCTAAAAAAAAACCAAAACAGACAACATCCTGTGTGCTGCTGGGACCTCTTTGTCAGAGCCTGTGAACTCATCTGCATCCAGCAGCAGGATGGATTGAACAAACTGAGGCAGTATTTTATTGCTGAAGCATAAAACACGGGAATAAACAAGCACCAAAGTGCTACTGATCATTAAAAGCAGATGGGAGCCCATTTACTGCCTCCAGCAGCGAGGTGCCACGGCTGCTCCGCTGGGGCCCCCTTGAAATAGGAAACCCAGAGCACCATCTGGGAGGTGCAATGGCAGTGGCTGCAGCAGCCCCTGCAATTCCAGCCTGGAGTTCTCTGTGCTCCCACCACCACCCCAGGGATGAGCAAGGCGTGCCAGAGCTCTGAGTCCTAGCTCCAGGAATGCAGCCACCCCTGTAAGGCTGTGCCGACAGGAAAATGCCCTGGGAGGGACAAGCAGCTCATCCAGGGCCGGTCCCATTGTCCAGGGGGGTGGGATGGGGACAATCACAGGCTGAATTCCCACACACAGACCAGGGACTGGCAACATTTCACTGGTATTTGTTCAGATGCACATCAGAGAACCATCAAGGCTTCTGGTTATTGCTGTGCAATTCAGCTCCCACATGATGGATTAACCAAGGCAGTCCAGTCTGACCCTCTTCCTTACCAACCAGCGCTGTCTGGCACGGGAAGTGAAGTGCTAAGGCTGGGAGAAGCCAGAGGCCGTTTCCTCTCCTTCCTAATTAACACACCCACCACAGATAAGCACCCAACAAGAACACTCGCAGCCTGTCTGCTGGAAGCTGGCCTCCAGGAACAGCTCCATCCTGAGCACCCGCAGCTGCAAGCTGAGCTCAACCCCCTCCCCAGACTGAAGCTTTGCACCTTTGTCTCCAAGTCCCATCTCCCCGTGGCAGGGAGCCCTCTCAGCAGCCAAAATCCGAGCGCGGCATGGGGCCAGGGATGGATTCCTGGGCAGCCCGAGAGGAGATGCAAATGGAGCGGGAGAATCTCGAGAAGCAGAGACAGACAGATGCTTTTACACTTCAAAGGGAACGGGGCCCTGCGAGGCTCTCAGGAATACGCACAAATCGATAGACTCCTTTCAAACACCGAGCACATTTGCTCAAGTGTGAGGCAATTATTCCCTGAGGATGGAGGCAGGACAAGGCCATTAACAGCCATACGGGCAGGACGGGAACATGCGGCAGCTCCAGCCCAGCCTGGGGGGCAGAACGCCGCTCTCCTGGTCGAGCTTTCTCATCCAGGATTTACAAAATGCCCTCGTGTCCCCAGGGGCTCACTCAGCCTATGTCAGTGCCATGCTCAGCACATCCTTTGGGTGAGCAGCGGGTTTGATCACACTGCTCTAGTTCACTGCCTTTATCCCGGGAGGGCTGACTTGAGCCTACTGAAGCAATTCCCATTTCCCCCTCACTGAACGCTGCTGGGCAGAGCCTGAGCTGCTCTGGAGAGCTCTGTCTCCACTGAGCTCCTCCTAGATGGCGAAGCAGAGCCCAAAGCAGATTGTGGGGGAGCAGAGGGCTGGCTGCTCAGCACGGGGACAGACCCCGCGGTGTGACAGGAATCACGCCTGACTCATGCCTGCCTACCCCGCACCAGCACTCCCCGCAGATCACCCTCAATGCCCCAGCTCAGATCACCCCTAATGCCCCATCTCACATCACCCCTAATGCCCCATCTCACATCACCCCTGATGCCCCATCTCACATCACCCCTGATGCCCCATCTCACATCACCCCTGATGCCCCATCTCAGATCACCCCTAATGCCCCATCTCACATCACCCCTGATGCCCCATCTCCTGACAAGGACTCACAGTTACACAGACCACAGGTGCCCCAGCTTTGCGACCCCACAGATGGGAGCTGGAGTGACAGTGCCAGCACACAGGAAGTCTCTCCTGTGAACAGCTGCTGTTTTTACACGTACAGTCATACTTGTACAATGAGAGGCAGAGATACTGAAAGTGAGCAGTGCTTTATGCCTGGTGCATGACTGATGGGAGTGCCCATCCTGTATCACTGGCTGCCCACTCTGCTTTATGGAGGCACATAATTTACCCTCTTCAGTAAAAATAGAGGAGGAGGAAATAAAAATCTCAGCATGTCCCCAAAGAACTGTAGGAGATTAAAATTAAATCTATCCATTACACTCACCAAGCAGGGTGCTGTCTGGGCAGGAACACTGTAGTCGTACACCTGCATGTTCAAAGAAAATAAATTGAGTATTAGAGAAGTGTCAGAGGCAATCCAGCACCCCACAGCAAAGTGCTTCAGGTCATAAAACAAACTCACACGACTTGGAAAAACAAAAAAGAAATAACACTTAACTAAGCTGAACAGCAACACTGCTCAGCACAGCTGCAGCACCTCTTCTCAACCGTGCATCAAAGGTTTGCTTCACCCTCGGTTAAAATTTTGTCTGACACTTCTGCTCAGGCCCAGGTTTTTTGGGTTTGTTCTGGGACGTGCATGTTGTGTGCTGTGGGGGAGAAACACCTCTCCTACTCCCTTCACTGAGTCCTGTAAGCCTCTCCCTGTGTTCCTCCTGTTGTAATGTCCAGAAAGCACATTTAGCTCTCACTCACTATAGCTCTGCAAGGCAGGACAGTAAAAAGCAGCTTACCTGGAGGAGCAGGGGGCCAGGCCAGCAGCAGAGGGCTGGGAACAGAGGAATTCCTGTGAAAATACAGGAAAACTCCCTCACAGCCACTGCACTGCAGCAAGGCCGTGGCTCTGAGAGCGGCTGTGCCCAGAGCAGCTGAGGGACACAGAGCAGCCCATCCCCACCAGGATCCAGAGAGGTGCCTCCATTCCCCAGCAGGCCCTGCACGGTTTTATCCCTCTCTCTTTGCTCTTGGCACTCAGTGGGTGCCTGGAGGCCAAGGGCAGGCAGGTACACAGTGGGCAGCTCTGGCAGCAGGGACAAAGCCCGGAGCTGCTCCAGCTGCCCACAGCAGGTGCCCAGCACCGCTTGTTGCTCCAGCCAAACGCTGCCTCCCCCCTGCTAAGAGGCTCCACATGGATCCCACCCTAGGGCTTGGGAATTAAGCGGATTTTAAGCTCTGCAATAAAAAGCCATTTGACTTGAAAGAATGTTGTTATTCCTGGGAGGGGGTTTGCGCTGCTTGCTTGGATCACCTCAAAGTGAGCCGGTACTCGGGCTGCCCAAGGAAATGCCGTCGCAGTCTCCTGGGAGGCTCAAGGAGCGCCATGACTGACACACAGCCCATCCCGGCAGTGGGGTCAGCCCAAAGCAAACCAGGAGTCCTGCTCAGTATCAGGTGTTCCAAGAGCCCCAACCCAGCATGGAAATGCTGCTCCCCCGATCTCCTCAGGTCTCTCGGCAAACCGGGAGCCTCCTTGGCCCGCTCGGAGCCCCGCGGGACGGGCAGGCCCTGCCCTGCCCCACAACGCGTGAGGGCTCGGCCCCGCTCCGGGGCGGAGCTCGGCCAGTGGCACTGTCCCGGAGCTTGGTTCGCAGTAACCCCTCACATCTTTGTCCCTGCAGCACCTGGACATTAGAAAAGCTCTCAGTGAAACCAGCTGGAAGTTGTTCCTGCAGAGCCTAATCCTAACCCTAACTCTGCCCTGCCCCACACGCGTGAGGGCTCGGCCCCGCTCCGGGGCGGAGCTCGGCCAGTGGCACTGTCCCGGAGCTTGGTTCGCAGTAACCCCTCACATCCTTGTCCCTGCGGCAGCTGGACATTAGAAAAGCTCTCAGTGAAACCAGCTGGAAGTTGTTCCTGCAGAGCCAGCGCAGTCCAAGTGCAGAGGGCACAGCTCGCCGTGTCCCCACAGGGCTGTGGGCAGAGCCCGGAGCTCGCTGTGCCGCAGGGAAACTGCCGAGCCTGCAGCTGCCTGGGCAAGAACCGCAGCATCGGCAAGAAAGCATTTTTCTGCCATTCCCATCTGCATTGAAGCAGTGGAAGACAAGGCTTAAGGCTGCAAAAACCAGTAGGAGAAACCAAAATAAATCAAGATTTTGATTTTCCCATAGGAAAGTTACCTAGATCCCATTTATAGTCCATTTGCCCTCCTCCTTATGTAACTTCTCTGCAGGAGTGGAGCAGAAAACACAGAGAAAATAAACAATTTGCTGCAAAGAAGTGGTGCAAGAGCCTGACTCACATCTAGCAGTGTGAGCAGATAACCTGAGGCTCACTGAACACACTGTGGAGAACAATGAATGCTGAAATCAACAGCGTGTCATGCATGTACAAACTGGCCCCAGGTAACATGACTAAAGCACAGCACGTTGCGCTTGAGAAAGATGCACAAAACCTACACTTTTGAGTTTATTTTATTAGTCTTAATGGCCTGACTTCCACATGTCTCATTTCCTTTTATTGAAGCTGTCAGAGGCATTACATTATCTCACATGCGTGCAAAACCAGCATTTCAATCGAGCTCATACAGGCTTGAAATGCCACAGCTTAGGAAAACAAGGCAGTGGGAGCTGCAGAGCGAGGGGGCGGGAGCAGAGTCCAGAGCACACCTACAGGCAAAATCTCCCAAGGCTTCCCGAACGAGCCGAGCACAGTCTCTAATCAGAGAGAAAGGATAGGTACTTCTGCACGCCGGATGATTCACCGGAGAAGGGCGAGCAGTCCTGTAGCAACAGAAGGCCGATGAGTAATTGATGGCTCGTCCTAGGCACAAAGCCGAGTCTTTTACCCCGTCTGCCAAACCAGCTCTACCGACATGCCCAGGGGGCAGCAGCACCTGCGCTGCTATTGCAAAGGTTTGAAAGAAACGGCATTGCACTCGGATTTTCACAGGAATTCCCCAGTGCTGCCCAGCTGGCCTCAGTTACTCATGCTCGCTGCAGCTTTTCATCCTCATTAGCGCTCCGTGACAGGGAAACACATCCCAGCTACAAAGATAAAGCAACAGATCCAGCCAGGTAGCCTGTGGGGGATGCATTCTCCCTCTGTCTCTCTTGTGGGCATGCTGCTGGCAGCGATCCCATGCACAAAATACCCCCTCGGGTCCCTGCACATGGTGCCCAAGGCACTCACCCACCTCCCCAGCCATTCTGCTCCTCTCATTTCCAAGATGTGAAGGACAGTGGTAGCAAAATTAACTACTAATGGCCAGAGACAGCCTTTTACAGCTGACCTGCCTTCACACAGCTGGCATTTGGACAGCAGGAAATCATGATATTTGGGCATTAACAAAGGCCTGCTCCACATTTTGTTTCCCCAGCCAGATTTCTTTTTAAGTGAGTTGCTCACATCCACATGTGTGTCATGCACAGCAGGTACAAATCACTACTGGCCAGGGTGCCATCAGAGGGGAGGCTCACAGGGCATTATGTACATGTACTGTGGCAAAGTCTGACCTTTATTTCAATGCTGCACATCCTCAAACCCTGGGAAGCCCAGGGGAAGTACTCAGCTGCTCTGTACATATCATAATTGTGGTACAAAAGCAGTTTGCAATATACAATTTAAATAAGAAAACAGTCATTGTAGCTGAGCCCACAAATTTACAGGGCTGCTTTTCACAGCAATTTTAACAATAACAACATGGCTCAACATCCCTATGCTATGCAGATGCAAACTGAGGAGCTGGTGCCCCAAAAACCGGGTGCACAGCCTTTCCCAGCGTCCCTGCACAGGGGTCCTGAGGCACAAACTGCACAGGTCTGCTCAGAGACAACATCTTGCTACACACACTCACTCTCACACAGAAAACCATCTGGCACACAGGCTAAATGACACACCTCAGTGCCACACAGCAGCTATTAGTGTGACATGAAAACATTCCCTAAATAACACCTAGGAGCATGTCTATCCTCCCTGAGAAGCAATGAGTCTGTGTCACCAAGTCCCCAGTGCCATCTGCACGTGGGCAAACAAGGAGGCCTCCCCCTTCTAAAAGGAAGATGAAAAGAATGCCTGCTTGCCTGGCAGTGCACAGGCTGCTCCTGCCCAGGATGGGACCACAGAGGAGGGAGGTGGAACCACTCTGATAACTAAACATGGACAGATCCCTGCAGACTCCCAGACAGGTGAGATAACTTCACACACTCACAGAGCAGGGCAGGAAGCACAGCTATAAATTATATTCTCCAAGGGTGGCAGGGAGCAGGAGAAGGAGTAAGTTCACAGTAGAAAATCTCCTTTCCCTCCAAAGGAAGAGTCTGGAGTGACAGAGAGCACTGCTGTTCATGGCCCTGCTTCTGACAACCTTGGAAAGCCCCAGAGGAGCCCCCCACATTCCATGAACCACGTCCCTCCACATCCACAGAATGAAGAACATTTCACTGACCTCAGATCTAGGGCTGGCAGAGGAGGGATGGGCATGGGCACAGGAAGACGCCACACACAGCCTTGCTGCTACGTCTCCTACATGGAACAAACTCTCCCCTGCCTGCAGACTCTGCAAACTCTGCCTGCTGGGCTCCAGACACACCTTGCTGTGCATTTTACTCTCACCTGCTGCTGGAAGAAAGGCAAGACTCTAGCTTTACTTTGACTACACTGACTGAGGAAGCTGCTCAGAGTTCACCAGGATTGCTTGCTTTGCTTGCCTTTGCAATATTTTCTACAGCTTTCTGGCCACGTGGATGGCTTACTGGAAGTCCTCTGCCCCTATCTCCTTGCACCAGGTCCCAGGAGGAAGGGATGTTGGAAGCTGCCAAATACAAGGTGCCAACACTGACTATGAGTTCAGCAGCTATTTAAATTCTGTTCTTGCAGACCTGTGGTTTCCTGCTCCTGCTGGGAAAAAACCACTGCACAACACATTGAGCCTGATCCACAGTGACATGGCTGGGGCAGCCACCAGTTCAACCACTGCTTGTGAAATATGGTGAGGGTTGTTGTGCAAGGACACAAGGAAGTGAAGGTGTCCCACTCTACTGCTTGCAGCAATACCTCGGCCTAGTGTAGGCAAAGCTTCACAAGTCCAACAGTAAATTCAATCTCATTTACAATTTTCTTTCAGTCTTTTCACTGGGAAGGGTCCTCCCCATTCACCAGCAGGCGTAGGGGAACAGAGGGTACTGGCTCCACTCTGCCATGGTGCCGTGGGCATGTCCTGGAGTTCCCTGTGTGTTGTACTCCGTGGAGAAGGCCGAGTAGCTCATTGCCCTGTACTGGCCGTGGGAAGGCACCACCCACTGCCCCAGGCCCTGCTCGGTGCCATAGGGACCGTACATGGGCGCGCGGGGCCCGGCTTTCCCCACAGAGTCCAGAGCCATGTTCACCACTCCTGTGTAGTCCTGGGGAGGAGGCAGAGGTGGGGGCAGTGGGGGCAGGTTGGTGAAGCCCTCTGGGAGCTGTTTGGAGTCGTGCTCGGGCACCATGGCCAGATCCAAGGCGTGGCACCGTGCGCGGAAATCGTTCAGGGTGGCGGTGTCACGGCTGGGAAGCTGCTGGCTGTCCCCAGCTTCGTGGAACCTGAAGGGGCAAGGGCATAGAGAAGAGCAAGTCAGACCTACCAGAGTGGAAAACCACAGAAAACCCACAAATATCCTCTGGGGAAAAGCAGGGCAAGCTCTTCCCCTTGCCTACTGCTTCATCTTACTGTTACTGTGGAATTTAGCCCAGGCCTCACTGTCACACTCATAGAAAAATGAAATGCCAGAGAAGGTGAGTCCAGAGTAACTTAGTTCAGGCGAAGTTCTAGTCTGGGCTCACTCATACCCAATTTTGCAATGAGGAAGGAAAATGGAGTCTTGTAACTCCTCCAGCACTTCCTCCAAAGGACAGGCAAGCTCTGTAGTACTCAGAGCTGGCTGGGAGAGCATTTGGGGACAGGGAAATAAGAACATTACAAAAACATGAGCATGCCCAGAACCAGTGGGTTTGAACTAGAAGAAAAAGGCTATCCTTGGACCTATGTCCATGCTAGTCAACCATCTCTCAGCCACATGTGCTCTCCAACAAAAAGGCATCCTCCCCCTATTCCCAGCTGGCTGTTTTTCTGAGGGAATGCCCAGCAGAAGAAGAGGACTCCCATCAGTTGAAGTGTGGCTTTGGAGCAGGAGGCAGCACTCACCGGTATGTGTGGTAGGATGGTGTTGGCACCTGCTGCTCCCTGGCCAGAGGCTCCCTCTGCTCAGCAGGCACTGGTGAGGCTGCAGGGAAGGCCTGGCTGCTGTTCTGCTCCGAGCCCCAGAAGGGATAGCCACTGCTCACCACCACCGGGTTACTCTCTTCCTTCACATCCACATTCTCATCCTTCTCAAAATCTGACTCAAAGCAGGGAAAAGAAAGAACGGGAAAGAATGAGAAAGGGGAAGAGGGAGGCAAAGCTCACAATGGTCTGTTGGCAGGCAGGGTGGTGAAAGGAAACACACAACCACCTCCTGCAGTCCTTCTGCCTTGAGGGAATAGCCCCTCCCAGCTCATTTCTGCCCACACACTGTGGTGGTCACTCCTGCCTGCCCTCCTTGGCTGTGCTACTGCAAGCAGCACCACGAGCTGGAGCAAGGAATGATTTAGCTTAAAAAACTTGCTGAATATCATTCTCTGGGTTTGTTGTGATCAATATTACCACGTTCCTCAGCAGCAGGCTCCTTTTCCTCAGGCAGCTTCCTCTTCTGGCTCTTGGCTGGACTGGGCTTCTGGCATTTGGCTCGTCCTTCCCTGGAAAGAAACAAGACATGGGGGTAGCTTGGATGTAAGCTTTTTGTCTAAATATGTAGGCAGGGATGCTATAGGAAAAGAAAGAAAACCCATAACATTTTTAAAGTTTAAGTAAAAAAGAGTCAGTTTTGGCCTTTTTTCATCAGGAATTTTTTTTTGAGGAGATTTTTTTTCAGGCATAAAAAAACACAAAACAAAATCTCAGATATTTTTGTAACATTTTCTGCTTGGGAAAAAACCTCCATTTTTTTCCTTCTCTATTGCCAGTCTGGGGTTGCAATTTAAGCTGTTTTTTTAAACTCATCCACTGGCTGCCCTCAGACCAAGCAGAAGATCTCACTGGCATTGGATCCATTTTCCCTCTTGCAGACAAAATCTCCCCCTGGAAGAAACACTTTTCCACCCACAGGAAAAGGAGACAAGGGAGCCTCCAAATGTCAGAATCAAGCTGATCTCCAAGAGACCAAATGGTCTGCTGTGGACTCCTGTTATCACTGCTATTCACATGTCAGACTCCAGTCTAGCTCCAATGTGCAAGAGAGTGCAGGTCTCAAATTTGTCACACCTCCCACATTGCTGTAGGAATTGTCACCTCCCACTCCCCAAGTCTCTTGAGAAGAGGCTGCACAGAGGGACATCACTCCCAGATACAGGGAAATGCAGTGTGCACAATGCAGCAGCTCAGCAGAGCTGGCTGGTAGTTTTGTTCAAAGACCTTGGGTAAAATTCACAAGTGAGCTCCAGCTAGAAACAAAGTGAAATGAAAAGACAGTTTACCTCCGAGTGTTCTTCCCATGTTCACGGAAACCTTTAGCAAATGGATTGTTGTCAATCTTGAGCTTTGTAATCTTTAAATGAAAAGAACAAGACTCAGCATCACAGTGACTGCTCCAAGACCTTCACCTCTATCATAAGATATTTATCACAAGAGATAAACTGTGTGAGGGTTTTGGACATGGCCTTGCCACAGTATCTCAGCTCTCCCAGCAGCTCCCATCATGGATCAGGAACTGACCCACAGAGAGAAGTGCCCCTGTCAGGGTCAGCAGGGATTTGGGTGGGACTCATCTGGCTACAGAAATTTACAGGGTGAGGATCTGTATCTGGACCTGCAGCCATACTTTTTACTGCATTTGGAGTTCTGTGTCACTGACACTCAGGACCATCACAGTGCATGACTCATCACAGAGATGTTTTCCACAGGAACCACAAAGTGCCTATTTCATCCCACTGTTCACCACAGGTGCCCAGGATGAGCAGACAGGAAGGAGCCACCTCCTCTAGAGGAATTTTACAGACAGCATGCCCAAAAGCAGAGCCTGCACACCGTACCTGCTCGTTCTGGTAGGCAGTGACAGAGGTGAAGACAGTCTCAGGGAAGCTGAACACCTGGAAGATGCTCCAGCGGACACTGAAGAGGTCGTCGGCCTGCACGATGTGGAAGCGCGGCTTGTAACGGTGCATGGAGTGCAGGATGATCTGGGACACACAAGGGACAAGGTTTCCATGTGCCACCACTGCCAGCACACTGCACATGCCCTGCCCAGACTCCCAGGACACCCATTTCCAAGCAGGGGCTCCTTGGGATTGGTGTCTGACAGCACAGACCCATGCCTTCCCTGGCAGGGAGCCAAGGGGGCACAAGGGCTGGGCTGAGGGAGGAAAAAAGGGCCCCTGGATATGTTTTAATTTCTACATCATCTAATTTCTCACAAATCCTGCTTAATTTCCCACAAAGTTCGTCTGCAATGAATTCCAAGAGAGCACAGCACAACCTACATGCCCATGTTGATCCAGAGTGTTGTTGGTGAGCTTCAGTTTTTGGAAGGAGACAGGTTCCTTCATCCAGTGGCTGCCAGGAGCTGGGGAATCTGGGTGGACATAGGTGCGACAAGGCAGCTGGGGCTCTGCTTTTCCAGCAACTTCCCACTGATCTTTATTCCACTGGGAAGGGAAAGACAGAAATCTGGAGCTTAAAAAAAATGCTTTCAGTACAGAAAAAGCCCAGCAAGTTTGCCTCACTGTCAATTCAGTGCACTCCTCTGAAGCACAAGTAGCAGATTCTCTCTTATGAGCCATGATCATGTTACCAAATCAGCTCCAAGTTTAGGCTTCATTTTTTCTCCCTTTCTCCCTATGGCTGCCAGAAAAGTCTGACATTAATCATGATTAAAACTGTGGTGCTTACAATGAAAATTAGTTACCTTTCCAGCTGCTCCCCAAGCAAACCTGACAAATAACTCCAGAGAGACATAAAATCCATCAATTACTTCTGAACTTTGTCCAAAGAGAATTTATTTATCAGTGTGACAAGTGAAGCATAAAGATCAATCTATTTCAAACAAAGATGAAAGGACAGCATAAATTCTGTTATTTAAAGTACTTACTTTGTACCTGAAGTTATCCATTGGCACAAAATCTACCAGCATGAGGTACTTGGCATACGGGATTAAGCCAGAGACTTTGATTTTGCATTGAGGAAACATTCGTCTGAGGGAGAAATGAAAAATAGAGAATAATGGTTTCTCTGAAGAGTGGCTGTTAATGATCAAGCAGCATGGCACATTTACTCACTACTGTGCAAAGCCCTGTGAGCAGTATTCCTCCAGCCAGCCACTGACCATTTGTCCATCTCACTGATGGACTGTTTAGTCCTGTGGGGTTGGATGGGACAGACATTAACAGGGCAGCAGGCACTGAGGGCCTGACACTGTTTCAGCTTTTGTTCTTCCAATTCCTCTAACACAGCAGTGGGAAACTTGAAAGGAGCTATTTGGAGGCTGTACGTAGTTCCTGGCCTGCTGCAGCCCTCACAGCCCTGGAGGATGGATTAAACCTGAGTGTGGGCAGGAGACGTGCTCTCATCTAAGAGCACACCCAGCTTTCTGTTCCCCTACTCCCTGCCATACTTTTAACTTCTGACTCTGCAAAAAAGCTTTGACAGCTACCTCCCTACCCAAAGGGATTATTCCAGCTCACAGCAGCTTTGACACAATACTTTACAGCTTCACAATTCCATCTTCTTTCACTGCAAGCTCCACGATACATGACTCATTTATACTTCAGTGGAGTCTGCACACACAGATCTTTAAGAGTCTGGGCCATATTTTTGTCTGCAAACACAGACTCAAACCCAAACATTTACTGCTCAACTGCTGCTGCCTGTGACCCAGGCAAAGGGAGCCCAGGGCACTTCCAGAGCAACCTCAAAGTGATAGGAGAAGCACCAGTGTTAAGTGGTGAGATAAGGGTACAGGAGTTTTCTCAGCACATCAGCCCCACAGGTGACCCTTTGCACTTCACAGTTTGGACTCCTATGACATCCTGAAAGTGCAATTCTTCTGCCAGGATCAGGAGGATCTGCATAACTGGTTACAAAAGCAGTTTAAGGGCCACCATTCGGAAAATGATCACCTGGAGACTTTGCCAACAGCTTGGAGGGGTGTGGTGTGTGTGGTCAGCTGTCCTGTGCCCTTACCTGCCAGATTTGGTGATGATCATCTCAGTTCCTATCTGGTGAAACTTCATCCAGAGCCCCATGTCCTCGAGGGTGACCACGATGGAGCTCTGTGGGAAGGGCTCCAGGCTGGGGGAAGGAAGGGCCTCACACGGCGCTTTCACGTCTGCAGGGAGAAAAGAGACACTGGCTGCAGACAGACAGGAGGGGAACTGACCCTGCTCTGGGCAGTCTGTGCCACTACAAACCTCCTCAAAACTGCTCCTTTTCTTCAAAGGATTTCTGTTACTCAGTAGGCTCAGAGGTGGGGAGCCTTTCCCAACAGGTTTGGGTTTAGCTGGTGGGTCCTTTTGTAAGATCTGTGTGTTGTACCAACCCACCCTAAATTCCACTGTTACAAAACCCACACTGGCAGGTAGCCACAATCACTGTGCTGGTATGATCAGGGTTACACAAAACACTTCATCAAGAGAATACAGTGAAAGCTGAAAGGACTGGAAAGATTTTAATAGGGAAAAATGACAAGTAGGTGGTAGCAGAGGTGAAAAATGCCCCAGAAGACAAAGATGAGACAGACAGGAGCCCTAAATGTAGTGAAGGCAAGAAAAGGAGGTGACAGACCATATTCTGAGAAGGGAATGGCTGCTCTGAGCAGGAATTGGAACTGGGGATCACTGAGGAGCCTGTGAGAGGGGTGGAAGGTTCTCCTCAGTAACGCCCCATGGCAGTGCTGCAATCTGCCTGCTCTGCCTCTTGAGGCACAGAACCCACTGTGGGCCTGGGGAACAGGAAAGGGAAACCATTCTGGAGGAACTGCTGTCAATGGCACCAATCACCTCTGCACAGCTGCTTGGACTAAAAACCTCCTTAAAACCCTGAGCAAGTGCTCTCAGCAATATTGTAAGGCAGGCAAGATTGCTGCTGCCCTGCTGAAGGCCCAGTTCCATTTTAGGTGAGGATGTGACCCGGTGCAGCTCTGGTGGGCTGAGCTCAGAGCCAGCAGGGTTTAGGAACCTGCCCTGAGGAGGGGTGAGCAGCCTGCTCAGCAGGGCTGTCCCCTCTGGCTGCTGCATCAGCAGCCAGGCACAGCTATTTGTTTAAAAGGCAGATTTTTCTGCCTCTCAGCCTGATCAGATCTTATTCAGAGCACAGCAGAAAAAAGGGAATTTTTACCATGTTACAGCTTTCCTGAGTAATGCCTTCAAAAGAGTATTCACAAAAAGCAGACAACTATTTTCAGAGAAATTAGCTTTTGTCACAAAGGGACATCTTTCCCCCAAAACAACCCAATACAACTCTAAGCGGTTCTTCCCTCAGGATTAAGAAGTAGAAAACATTAAAATGCAATTTTGTCTGTTTGTAGAGGTCTTTAGGCACTTTAAAAAAAAATCCTCTACCCTTTTTTCTGCTTTGATCCAACATTAATGAACTGGCCAAGAAGTGACACCTAGTTTGCTCACCAAGATTAGCCTGTTAACATCTTCTTACGAAAGCTTCCCCCATATCCTCTTGCAAAGACATGAAAGCTGCCATGAGACCATGCATTTGGTAGCTCAGCGCAGCACATGTATCAAAAGGAGTTACAATAAAATTGGGCTGATTTCCCACAGGAGCCATCCAGTCACAAATAAATGCAAACAGGTTTTGATTAGCTAGACAGATGCTCACTCCTTCCCCAAATGAATTTGCGAATTAACATTTCTTTAAGCAAATTCCAAAGCCATTAAACGAGACTACAAGAAGGCAGATCTCAGGAGTCTTTAGTGAGGGGAGATTTCCAATGAAGTCGAGAGGAACTGAAGTGAAAGGAGTTCAACACTGAATTAAAAATCAAAGGCAGATATTATAATCTGGTTTTTACCACAATGAGTCCACAATGCACCTGTAGGAGCACAATGCTGCAGGAGACAGGGACAATAATGCTGCAGCTGAGGTTTGAAAAAAATGCAGTTCAGGTTTGTGTGCACAGGCTGGGGCTGGAAAGCAGGACATGGTCAGTGTGCATGAGGACTGGAGATGGTGTGAGCTGGGGAAGGGACCCACTCAGCTGCTTCAGCAGGGCCCTGCAGTGATGGATCTGTTTGTAGGATTCTGTTTGGATTTTTGTTTCCCTCCCAGTTTGTGCCTGTGTAACTGATGGCAAGGCTCAGGCACTCACCCTCCCACAGAGATGCCTGAGTGTTGGAACTATGGCATGGAGAGGTTTGGGCAGAGCGTCCAAGCACTGAGTGGAACTGGTGTGAGCTGTTCTTCTATGGTTTCCTCTTCTGTGCAACTTGGCTTTAAAACCATTATTATCTAAAAGAGATTTAAACCTTTTCCTGCAGTTCTAGTTTGACTTTTTAAAAAATATTCCTATTATCTTGTGTTGCTAACACCACACATGGTCTGCTCAAAAACATGTTCTTTATGTCCAGATGAGGTTGAAAGGGAGGCAGCTGCTATGGTAAAGGCACTGAAAATTAAGAGATCTTCAATCTATTCTGTGCTTGATTTCAAGGTCCTCATATCAATAGGAGTAGCTTGTGCTACAGTTTCTGTATCTAAAATGAGCCATACACATCTTTTTGTCATCTTGGGGACAGAAAGGAAAGGAGAAATGTGAGACAATTTAGTAGTTTAAAGAGGAAGATCTCTGGATAGAAGATGCTGGAGTGCAATTCCCTCACCTAAAGCAGTTCCTCAATTAATTTTCCCTCACTGAGACAATGTTAAAATGTCAGAAAATTTGTTGCAGCCTTCCCAAAAAATGTGTAGGATAGGATTTGCAATACTGGGAAAACTCCAATAAGGGAAAAGCTACACTAAAATCAGTTATTATTACATTTGTTGCTGTTATCTTCCAAGTGAAGCCCAACACTCACAGCTATCCAGCCTCCACCAGGGAGGAACACACATCAATATACAAAGCTTTCTAATAAATTCATCTTGCAAACAAGCACAAAAACCCCTCCCATGTTCTCTGATCTTCTCAATGCCAGCAGAAACACCCCAACCCTCTGGAGGGAGCCTCATTTCTCAGACCCAGAGAGTTTTTTGGCAATAACAAAAATATGTTGTTTTACAAATGCACCAGCTTCATCTCTCAGATGCATCCAGTCCTCACCTGGAACATTTCTGCTGTAGGGGGTCATACACAGAAGCAACCCAGTAAGAAAATGAGGTGAACACTGCAATATTTGGAATCTTTAACATGAAAAATCCATAATACAGTCTACTCTTTTTTTTCATTGTTGCTCTTTTGTTTTTCAACTTAAAATTCAAGTGGCAGAAATCAGTATGAATCAGATCAATACAGCAGGGACTGAAAAAACCCAAAACAGCAGCAAAGGTGGAAATCATCTCAATCACTGCACATGCATTTTGCTCATGAATGAGACAACATCTTGCAGAGGAAGAACAAGGAAGCTGAGAGTGCACAGTCACCTCTGATGTGCCTCTGATAAACTGGGCCAGGGTTTTGTTCTGATGTAGAGTAAAACCCCAGAGTAAATTCAGGGTTCAGTTGCACTGACAAATACAGCACCTCTGGGCTGGCCTTTAGTGTCCCAAGGCATCTCTGTCCTTGTGCCCAATCCAATCATGCTCCTCACAGGAGGGATTAGCAGCATGCTATGAGATGGATTGAAGGAAAACACAATGAAACCCTAAGGAAATCACAAAAATCCTGTGTTGGGCATGAACCTGGAAGGAGTCAGCTATGCCTGATTGGGGTTCATGCTTTCAAAGGACACAGGAAATTGGGAAAAAACCTCAAGCCAGAGAGTTTGTATCAGAAGTGTTATTAAAAATATAACAAGTATTTCCAAACTTTCTGTGGCCTTCAACCTGAAGAACCCAGTGCTTTGCAGACAATACACAAACACCTCCAGCCTTCAACTGAAGGGTCACACTGCATGATGTGATGTGGGTAAGGGAATTTTGGGCATAATTGTGACCAAACCTTTACAAAAGATCTTTTGAAGCTCTCAAAAAACCACTCAAATGCACAATTTTTCATCTAGGCTTATGGAAAAAAATCCATTTTTTAAATCCTCTCCAGCCCCATGCAGTCTTCTAAGATGCTGGAAGGCCCTTCAGGAGCACTTTCTGCCATGAGTCTAGGATCTTCCCGTGCAGTGAGAAAGGGAAGGAGCCCTTCACTTACCTGGTAAAGCTTGCATTTTTCCATGTACTGTGACGTCGAGGAGCTTGCAGGGCCAAGAGAGCCACCAGAGTTCTTCCAAGGGGAGCCAAAATAGTCCAGTTCCAAAGCAGGTCCGATTTCCTGAGGCAAGCACAAGCCCTTCCTTCCGAGATCCAGTGTCAAGAGTGAGCGGGTGAGGATGGGACTCCAAGCACAGCCAGCCAAGGTGAGTTCCTGTTTTATGGAGCCTAATGAGCAGGGAGGAGCTTCCCGCCAGGGTTGTCCCCTTGCGAGCCTTTGATGTCCGAAGGGACAAAGAGAGGAAGGATCTGCAGCAATGGCTGGGGCTAAGGGAAGAAAATCAAAGAGAATTAACATGGCTTTGACATACAGGAAACCCTACAGGGGAAATGCACCTTGATTTACTGCTAACGCACTTTTAAACAAATAGAGACAAGACTGAAAACATCAGTTCACGACTTGGCTACAAAATAAAAACAAATCCCTTAAACAGCAAGCAGGGATAATTTCTCTTTGGCTGTTCCATGGGTTTGTGATGATTCTCATCCTCAGCACACAGAATCATTCTACTCTTGATTTCTGGTATCAGAATCAGGACTGCATCCAGCTCCTTCCTTCCCAAGGGGGTGATTAACAGTCTGTGCAAAGTTTGTTCTCCCCACTGGAATGCTGCAGCAACACATCCCTTCAGCCACTGATGAATGTGAATAACAACGAACACATTCGATGGTATAACTTCACTCATCTGCCCAATTTCTGCATTCCCTTTCCAGGAGGGTCAGGCACTGAGGTTATGCCTTGCTCAAGGCACTGCTCTTACCCAGGGAAGGCTGAGCAGAAATGAAGGGCTTGAGCATTTTCCCTTAATTAGTTTATTCTGCAAGTGTGACCATTAGCTTTTGTGCTTATAAGTGCTTACAAGTGCTAAGAGACAGCAATCAAGGCTCAAGCTCCAGGCACTGCACCTCCTGAGGAAGGGGGTTCTGTGCATTCCCACACACAAATGGCTGTACTAACATTTACAGGACCAACACGGTCAAAAAGTGGAGGTCAAAAGCAGAATATCATTCTGAATAGGCCAGGGCTGGGTCCTGCACAGCAAATTTAGGAGCTCTGTTCATTACAAAGAACTTGCTACAAGGCTGCATCAGTTTCACTGTCTAGATTTATTCCAAATAAAATAAACGTTTTTTCTATTTTGTCAGTGATGTTACTGGGACATCTCATCTTCAGTCTGACGTACAAAACAAATTTTGAATTTATTTTGTAAGTTTAGTAAGTTCTACACCCAAACATGAAGCCTTCAGTTCTGTTTTTACTGCCTTTTGGAGCAGGCAATGCAAGGACGTGCAGAGAGGACAAAGGATCTTAATCAGAGCAGGGACTGACTCTCTTCAGGGGTATATTGAATTTTGGGCATCCCAGTGCTAGCCAGGGAAAGAAAAGCCATTGCTTAGTGTGGCAAGGGAGAATGTTTTAAAGAAAAGGGTTGGAGAATTTGGTTGGAGAATCCTGAGGAGGATTTAGAGCAGGAGATGGTGGCTCCTGGCACCTCTGCAGAGCCACATCCAGCCTTGCTGGCATCTCTTTTTACACTGGCTAACACAGAAGCCTCAGGCCTTTCTCCCTGATTTGGAGACATCCAGAGCTGTGGAGTCTCAGCATATTGAGGAGAGGAATACCATGTGGTGGAGAAATGCCAACTTGTGGCTTGAATGGAAGTTATTTATTAAATATGGGGAGAAATAAATCAGAAGGGAAAAGGTCAGCTGAAATGGTATCAAGGTCAGATCTCTGCTTGGGCTTGCACAGCCACTACCAGACACAAACAAAATAGGATGCAGAAATGTTTTTTTGCTGTGCTACAGAAGGAAAGCCAGCATTGCATCTGCTCCCCCTCCATGTCCTGCTTTCCTAATGCTAGTATTTTAATTGTAGAAAGCGGAAAAAGACAACCATAATCAGAATCTGAAAAGGAAAAATAGAACAAAAATTGGGTCAGATTCAAGCTAGCAGCGAGATGAATCAACATCCCACACAGTCAGAAACTGCACAACAGCAGCAGCAGCTCTGGGAATTTCAGACTTCACCTGACAGGAGCGTGGGATGTGTATCATGACTTACTGCTGCTTCCACAAAGGCTAGGAGATGGTCTCCTGCTGCCACTTCATTTGCACACTGTGTATCAGCATGTCTGGGGAACAGCACATTTGCTGCAAGTGCTCAAATCCTTTTGGCTTCTCCCAGCTGATTGATGGGGAAGGTGGAGCCATTAATTACCCATGACTAGTTAACAATCAGCTTTCTCCCAGCCATTCTAGTTGCACTGGAAATGTTTTAAAAGTGAATTTGTTACTATTGCTGGAAAGTGTGGCTAATAGGAGCAATCCCCAGGAAATTCATCCCTAGCAAAGGGGGAATTTAGCACATTACCCTCATCTGTCCATCCACGGAGAGCCCTCAGGCAGTTTGATGGAAGCCAGAGGTGACTGTGCTGGGGTCTAACAATTCACCGGCAAATTGGAGGCCGAGGGTATGGAAAGGGATGGGAGAGAGTGGATCTGACACGTGTGAGTCAGTGACACACAGGGCCCTGCTCGGAGCCCAGCTCTAACAGAGGCTCTGCCCTATGCTGAGGGGACGAGCTAGGGCAGGAGGGAGGCCATGTGTGATGACAAAAGCACAGGCCAAGAGCTTTTGCTTTGCATCTCTTTGAGAAGCTGATTAGAAAGAAACATTCCCCTCTGGGTTTTGTAGTAAGGCAAATGTTTTCTGGCATTTCTCCCACCTTCAGTGAAGGTTTAACCCTTTGTGCTCAGCAGGGCCCTGCAGGGAGCTGCTTTGTACACAAGCTCTCCAGCACAGTGATATCCTGCCATTGCTGGCTGCTGGAGAACAGAAAAGGGGTCAGCCTTTGGCCAGGCGTTGCCAGGAGTGGCACTGCCACCTCTGCCCAGGCAGAGTTCCAGGGGAGCATTCTGCCCTGAGAGCAAGCTCCAACTTACTGCCCGGGAGACAGCTGAAATGTAAAAGTTATCTTCTAAAAGAACCTTGTGATGGTGTTCACAGGGGTCTTAGGATGAGGGAAGAGATGAGAATGTTGACTCCATGTTTCAGAAGGCTTGATTGATTATTTTATTATATATATTATATTAAAACTATACTAAAAGAATAGAAGAAAGGATTTCATCAGAAGAGTAGCTAAGAATAGAAAAAGAATGATAACAAAGGCTTGTGACTGAGACAGTCTGCACAGCTGGACTGTGATTGGCCATTAATTAGAAACAAGCACATGAGACCAATCACAGATGCACCTGTTGCATTCCACAGCAGCAGATAATCAATGTTTACATTTTGTTCCTGAGGCCTCTCAGCTTCTCAGGAGGAAAAATCCTAAGGAAAGGATTTTTCAGAAAATGTCATGGCTACAGAACCTGCCTTGGGTTATTGCTCATGGGTGCATAGGCAGTACCCAGCCCCCAGGTTTCCCTCTGTGAGGAAGTGTTACCATGTCAGCTCTAACAAACTGGGCTAGAGCAAGGCTGCCTTGTCTGCCTGGACCTGCACAGGCAGGGAAGGACAACATGGAGCAGTACAAGCTGCATCTAAGAGATCTTCCCCTCTGAAACATGAGGAAAGCCTTCCTGCCATATAAATGGGACTCACTTAGCCCATTTCCACCTGGCACACAGAGGCCACAGCCCCAGAGCATCTTGGCAACTCTTTGTGAGGGATTCTGTGCCATCTGCACAGAATGAGTACTGGAAAGTGAAAAGACAGCATGTCATCAACAGGGCCCAAAATAAAACAGATAGCTCTACACTGATACCTACTTACTTTCATGCTTCATTAGAAACATGAAGTGGTCTCTCATTCTCCAGAATCCACAAACTCCCTCCTTAAATCCAGGCTCAGCTCACTGTGAAGCAAATGCAGCCTGATTTATGCACACAAAGCCAAGGGGAAAAGCTGAGTTTTTCCAGAGAAAAAGCCTGATGAAACTCTTGCTCCTACAGCTGTGCCAGCCTGTGACTCCTTGTCCCTGTTAGTGCCTGACACCTCACCCAGAAAATAGGAAATACAAGAGCAGGGCTGGCCAGGACAGAGCTGCTGAGCTCTGGCAGCACAGGCACAGCCTGAACTTGGGCAGCTTTCTGAGCAAGTCTCTGTGGGCGGCTCCAGGAATGGTAAAAGCCTGCAGTGTTTTGAGAGCCTCTGAAGAAGTGGTACATATCTCCTATCATGCTGCAGCACCAGAAACAGTTCCTACCCAGCTCCTTACAGCAGCTCACATAACCCAACATTTTCTTCTGGTGGAGGAAAATGGCACTTTCCCTATCCTTTTTATGGTTTTGATTATTTTTTTCCTGAGAAAAGCTATCTGGTGTCTTCAATGATATTACAAGTGCCATGCAGACCTTCCTACCCTGGGAAGGCACCCCACAGAAGGCAGATCTCTGTAGGGCTGCAAACCCCATACTGAGCCCCAAACTGCACCACCCCCAGATTTTCCCCGTGCTCTCAAGAGTGCAAAGATGACATTTGGCAAAGCAAAGCAGATGGGTTTGGAGAGAGCCTGTTGGTAACATCTCCACACTAATTCACCACAGGCTCCCAGGTCAGGGCTCCGAGAGCTGTGGGGACGGGTCACAGGCCACAGGGCAACTGTGACAGGGCCTGCTCTGCAGGGGAACTGGGAAAGCAGCTCAGGTAGACAAAAAGCTGTACATTATAAGCTCGAGAGAAGACTTTTCCTTTTGCAGTTTGTGGATTGCGGTTATCGGGCCGCAGAACTGGAAAGGGCACTGCCCTGGCTCCCTCCCTCCCTCACATCCCGGCCCGCTCCCAGCGCCCCCTCAGCGCGGCACAAGAAGGGAAACACTTAGCGGCCACTTAACACTGCGGCCCGAGTCTGGCCTCAAAGGCTGCAGTCCAGAGTCAAATGCAAAATATGTCTGTCTAGAGCCCTTTCAAGTTCTCACAGAGCCCTGATGTCGGGTGCACTGTTTTCCTGTCAGCCCATTGTGTGTCCCAGACAGAGCTCAGCGCTCTGTCCCGCTCAAATCCACAAAAAGAACCCGCCGAAAGGAGCTGCAGCAGTAGGAGAGCTCTGCGGGCAGCTCAGCAAAGCACACGGGGCACGGACTGCCCTCACAGCCCTGCATCCTTCCCCCCACACCTGCCCTCACAGCCCTGCATCCTTCACCCCACACCTGCCCTCACAGGCCTGCATCCTTCCCTCCACACGGGCACTGCCCTCACAGCCCTGCATCCTTTTAAATAAATACAGACACGTCTGAAAACTTTGGCTAGTCCATGGGTTTGCGATGATTCTCATCTTGAGCACACGGAATCATTCTGCTCTTGATTTCTGGTATCAGAATCAGGACTGCATCCAGCTCCTTCCTTCCCAAGGGGGTGATTAACAGTCTGTGCAAAGTTTGTTCTCCCCACTGGAATGCTGCAGCAACACAAGCAACTCATCCCTTCAGCCACTGATGCCTTTTCCAACAATGTGAATGTAAATAACAACGAACACATTTGATGGTGTAACATCACTCATCTGCCCAATTTCTGCACTGCCAGCCTTGAGCTGCACTTCTTTTCCAGGAGGATCAGGCACTGAGCTTATGCCTTGCTCAAGGCACTGCTCTTACCCAGGGAAGGCTGAGCAGAAATGGAGGAGCTTGAGCATTTTCCCTTAATTAGTTTATTTTAATAATGCACTGCATGCACTGCCCTCCCAGCCCTGCATCCTTCCCCCCACACCTGCCCTCCCACCCTGCCCAAACTCACTGCTCTCAGCCACAGGGAGCAGCCTGACAAAACAGGCAGCGAGGAACTCCAGCTTAACACCCCTCTATAAACACTGCTATATTTGTACACATGTGCACACACTCATATGCAAAGAGAAGTATCATGCAGATCTTAAAAACTGCTGGCAGTTTACTTAACCATGAATTGAGACCAGACAAAAGCCTTGTCAGAATGCACTCTGCTGAGCAGAAGCCCAGCAGGCAACACTGCAGAAATCTCTGTTAAAAAACTGATTGTTTCCAGAAAAAAAGCAGCAGCTCAGACCCAGAAGGTTTTATCTAAACTTCATGGATTTTCAGGATTGCTGATACACTGTCATGGTACCTTGGTTTCCACAAAAGATTATTTTTTTCGTGTATCAGGCATTTGTAAAGCCATGAAACCAACAGGTAAAAAACCAGACTTCAATCATGCAAGTTAGGCTGCAAGTTACTTTGTTTGGCAAAGGTCTCTTCTGTGATATGGAAGTTTCCACAAACTGTTCATCACAGTAAGGTTCTAATCAAACCAGGAAATCAATAAACATCCTCCTTATCAGAGGATCTACTTTCAAAGAGCAAATTAAAATTGTTAAGATTTAAAGTGTTTGGAATTTAAAAATAAAAACTGCTGTGAGCTCTACAGAGCTGTGTAGAGCTCAGTTCCTCCAACATCACTACTGACTCTAAAGAACTTTCAGAGGAAGTTAATTATCATTACCAGAAATCATGACAAGAGAACAATTAAACCATACACAGCAGATTTTGATTCAGAGCACTTACAATAAATCACATTTCATTTGAATAAGATTTTATTACTGCGTATTTATTTTCCTTTTATAGTATTAGTTATAATTTCTTTAAAAAAGAACTATAAAAACTTATATAGCCATAGGAAACATATAACTGCACATCCATCTCCCAGCAGCAAAGGGAACTAACACACAAGATGTCCATCTGACCTGTAGAGTCTGAGCTGAGCTTTACAGGACCTCCCAAAAATAAAATGAACACTAAGATTCATGCAGCACATGCTGCAAGATGCTTCTGAAAGCTGATATATATGTCTGAAGTCAGTAACAAAGAGCTGAAAATGCACATGGATTTTAAGCAGAGAGCCCGTGGATAAACTCTGAGCTGTAATTTTTCTCACCCAACTTATCACCTCACAGAAAAATGATATTTGGGTCCATAATAACAATACTCGGGTAAGAATCCTTCAACATCACTAATAGAAAAAAGCACCCGTCAGATTTCATGGATTCCTCAAATCAGCACTGGGATGAGGCTGCCATAAGTGGACATGAACTGACACAATCAAACACAGCTGCCACCTCTCCTTGCACTCGCTCATCTCTCCAGAATTTCCCCTCATTCTTCCCATGGTGAAATTTCTCCTGCTCACTCTTTGTGCGGGCAGGGCTGGGTACAGACCGCGGGCAGATCACAGCCCCGCTCCCTCCCCCTCCCCAGCAGATTGTGAAGTGTTTATGGCCTGGCTCTTATGGCTCTAGAGGTGCTGAATGGCCTTTTCCCCCCTCGAGTCTCAGCTGCTGAGGGGCAGCTACACACCAACTTTTAGCGGGTTTGCTCCGTAGTTGTGGATTTTATTGCCCAGTTTGTCTCTTCAGCTCACATTTGTAAGCTCCAGAGTAGATTTTTCCCTGGGTAACACTCTGCAGCTCAAAGAACTCCTCTTGTTTTTATTACATCCTTAGTGATTAAAGGGATATTTAAACCTCACAATGTTCCCTGCTGTGAATATAAAAGCCTAGCATCATTTCGGATAGATGTGCTTAGAAAAATAAATTAAAAATTAGCCCTACTATATGGAACAAATGCTTCTAAGTGGTTAAGAACATCAGACACCTGAATGATTTAAATAGATGGGATGCAATTCCTTGAGAATCCAAGGCATGACACTTGGCTTTGTCCTGTCAGAAGAGTTCTATAGAGAAGCTTTCCTTGGAAGGAGGATAACAGAGGTGTGCACTGAGTGTGAGGTGTGCAATAAGTGCATTAGGCTGAAAATACTGGATTTTATCTACTTAGACATAACTTAGATTTCTTCTCCTCTCTAACCCTGCAAACATCAATACACTTAATAGGTGCCACTCTTAAAAACACAAACTTTGCATTTGTGAGGCAAAACTGTTTTTAAATGACTGCCACTTCACAGCCTGACCTGTGCCTGCCAACCAAACATAGAAATAAACAATGCAATGTAAATTCAACAGAAAGATTTATAAATTCTGCTCAGAAAAGTGCTGGGGAGTGTGCAGGAGGAAATTCAAGTCAGGTTTGGGAGCAGGCATTCCTGTGGGCACAGATCAGATGGTTATCAATAATGAGGTCACTGCTCCTGCCACCCTCAATTCTGAGTTACTGCTTTCAGTTTTCAGCTGCTGCTGGGCTCAGGCTTGGTGAGCTGAGCCTGCCTGAGATGGAGATTTGGACTCACCACCAAGGGCCTTCATTTCCAAATAACTGCTGACAGTGCAGAGAGAACCTACCAGACTTGGAGGGTTTGTGCTCTGCAGGACAGAGTGGACAAGCTACAGCAGCAGCCAGGGAGGGCTGGTTTAGTTTATCAGAAACCTGAAGCAAAAATTTGAAATCTAAGTCCTTACATGGTCCCCCAGTATGTCTTTCTGACTTTTTTGCCTTGTATGTCCTCTCCAAGATGGAACTACTCCTTCTCTTCCCTTTGCATCATACTCTGAAGAAGCTGTCCAAAGGAGGAATTGCTGAATTCTGGAATTCTCCCCAGTTCCAGATTTTCCCTTAAGAGAAGATCTCTTAAACTTCTGTTTTGAACAGTGATGTTCAGCCATACCCACCAATAAAGATATGGTAATGCTAAGGAGGTTCCATTACAGAGGTAATTTCTGGGGTTTTCTGCACTAGGTGTGATTTCATTTCCTTGCTGAAAATAAAACCACAAATATAACCAGAGGATACATATGTGAAAATAGCATAGAGCTGAGCAGGAAAGTGGCAGGGCCTCTTTCTGTGAGCCTGCTGTAGAACAAACTGACAAAACCACATGTAACTCTTATCACCTCATTATCAAAGCTACTGGGAACTGGATGAGGTGAACACCAGAAAAGATTAGAAGTGCTGAAGGAAAGCTTCCATGATTGATGGCTCTGTTCACAAGGAAGAAATGAACACGTCTGCAGGGTGTAAACACACAGATGACAGAGGAATTAATATTCTACAAAGGGATATAATTATCTTCATTAGTTGGGATGAAAATGAGAGAGAAGCAATTTGACTATCCAGGGAAAAGCTCTGTGGCTGTGCAAGGGCAGCCTGTTTGCAGAGGAACAGACCAAGTCCTTCCTGTATCAGGCCTTTAATGGCTTTGTGCACACACCAGTGGCATTGCAGAGCAATCCTGCCTTCATGTGAGCAGCAAAGGAGGCTCTGATGGATCTGCTGCTCTCTAATTCCTATGAATCCTCAAATGCATCCAGGGGCCACATGGAAGGCTGGATGTTCTGCTGGCACATGACCAGGCTGTTCCCAGTGGGATGGAGCCTGGCTCACTGCCCCACTGTGGTCACAGCACTGCACATGCCCTGTGTTTCTGCACACCATAATTCACAACAGGCCAGCTATGGGCTCCCAGGGGAGGTGAGGCTGCAACAGGAACAGCACTGCCCTGGGAGAGCACTCTTGCACTCCAGGGCTTAGGGCAGAATGAGGGGACAGGTTATTGAGCCACTGGTGACATTTCCCACAAAGGGCCTTTGGGTGACAGTGGAGATACACTAAAGCCACCAGCCATTGTGTGTTAGAGCTGACAAAGATTGATCCATGGGTGAGAGAAGCATTTTCTCTGCAATTCTGAAGCACAGAGTTTATGAGCTGTTCTCTGGGCTTTCAGAGGGCTTCAAAGGGCCCTCAGGGGAGAGAAAAGAACTTCAGGTTACACAGCCATGCCCACTCTGTGCACTGAACTCCTGCACAGTGGTCATGGTTCACCAGGTCATTTTTGTGTGCTAACAAACTCCTGCCACAGGCAGCTCCTCCTTTTTCCACCACAACTTTCTTTTCTATCCCTTGATAACCAAGAGCAGGCCAGAAACAGAACATTCCCTGTGCTGAGAAGTCTTTTCCTTTGAGGAATCCAGCCTAGGGCTGTTCTTGCAGCAAACTGGGATGGACAATGCCTCCCTCTCCTCTGTCTCAGCCCTAATGCTCACAGAGTGCCAGATGCAGCTCTGCAAACTGAAATAACTGAAATCCTTTTTTCCAGAACTGATACAGCTCTGCTTGAGGCAGTGGGTATTTCTCATGGATTCTGGAGAGGAACATGCCCAACTTTGTCCAGGAAGGTCAGCCCTGAGACTGACTTCCCACCCCTCAATACCTGGGTTATGGTCTCTGATGAGTATAAACCCAACTCATTGTTTAAAGATGGCTTTAACCTTGCAGAGAAGTAAAACTCACATGACAATAACTATTTAGGAACAGAACCTGTCAGGTTCTGGTTTAGCACTTTTGCCTGATTTTTTTCTTGCCTGAAGACAAATTAAAACATTCCTGCAGAAACATAGGTCTTGTTCAATTTGCACCAGGATCAGAATAAAGGAAACCATCAGTGTTACCTGCATGATCAGCTCTGCCTTCTGCAGTGCAGCCATCTTCTCTCATTTTGTGACCCAGGGAGTCCCAAACTGCTTCTGTGCCACATCCTCATCAGTCAGTCCTGTCCTGCATTAGGTGAGACAGTGCCAACAGATCTGCAGTGGGATTAGCACCATTTAAAGGTTTCCTGACAAGCCTGGCCTTACAATTTGTTTGCCATCCCCAAAGTTAAAACTGAAGCCTGCATCTTATTCAGCAACATACCAAGGGCATTCAAGCCTCAGTCTGCTCCTGTTTGCAGAGATAAAAATTATGTTAATGGATGGAGATAGTGTGGGAGACAGTTATTCTGGAGCAAACTCTGCCCAAGCTGAAGGATCCTGGGTCTCCTGACAGCATTCTGCCCCAGCTTTTCCAGAAAGTCTCCTTCAGAAATGGAATTAGGCCCCTAAGAGAGCCTAAATTCTCTCTTAATTTAAATGCATTTACCAATCAGAGGTCATCTTAAATACACCTCAATGTACTTATGCTCGCATTCCATGTTTAGCCAAACACTGTAAGAGATTTTCTTCAGCAAATAAACCAGAATTCAGCAAAAATAAAATCAGCAGAATCAGCCCTTGCCACTCCAGCATCATTGTCATCATAGCAGGCAAAATGTTAAATCTACATCAGTGTTTTGGCAGTGAGGAAATATTCTCAAAACAACAGTATCACAGCAGTAATGTCTTCTGCTTTGGAAATGTGTTACCTTGATGTTTATACAGCCACAGGAGCCCATTCAACACTGGCAATGTGTTAATTCCATTGACATTATCGCTCAAATTCAGTCACAGGGGCTGGAGAATTCTTTTTTTTACATGGCTCTTTCATCTAAAAGAGAATAAAGCAGGACATAATGGATGGTTAGTAACATATTGTTAAATGGTTACAAGACACAGGAAATTTCAGCCAGGGAATGGGAAAAACTGAAAAATCCGAGTAAGTCTTAATTAGAACAGAGCCTTGGTTTTGCTACACTGCACTATGGCAAGTTCTCAGCATTCAGAGCTAAGGATTCTCCAAAAAACTGAGCATGTTCTACTCTAATATGAGCAGACACTTTTTAGTCCTCTCCAGAGCTCTGCTCGTGGGAAGCTCTGAGTTATTTGGAGTTATTCACCATCACAAAAACCCAGTAACTTTGTGTTACTCTCATTTCACTGAATTATGGGAGTGTTTCCTAGTGGATACTCATATTCAATCACTCAAGATGAAAAACTCCAGAGTTTTATCCTAAACTGGCTAGAAAATAAAATTATAAACAATTTATGACATATAAAAATGACCTAGCTGCAAATTCATTTAGGGGAGGGGGGACAGTTTTGGACAAGTAGCTTCTATTTGATGGAGACAGAAAATGGAAGATAAACTGAAAATCTCAAATCTCAGATAAAACTGAGTTCTTTTGACTTATGATTTAACCAATAAATCAGTGGTGTTGCCATGAAATAGATGCAGAAAGTGAACATTGACAAAACTCAGATACAGAACCCAGGAAGGATGAGCCAGCTCCAAGTCCATCTGATTCCAAACCTCTCTCCAGTTCTGCTGCTGCTGTTCTGAAACCACCAGGATTTCCTTGCTGGAGCAGGATCAGCCACTGGGGATGATGGGGAGAAAAGCTGTTAAAGAAAATGATATTCCTAATAAACACTGCCTCAGGGATCACATGAAGGCAGGTGTCACTGAACAGAACTTCCACTAGTTGTTCTGCAGAGTTCCTCTATGTGCCACAGCCACCCTCATTTCAGGGAGGAGTAATTAGGGCTGAATTTTTAACCAGCAGAGATATTTCCACCTTTCCTTGGCCTTTTGCATTTTTCAGTGGTTAACTGTGAACTTTTGAGTTTGCATGAATTAAGGAAGTTAAGTCTGTTTATTTTAAAGCAGCTATTTTCCATGGATATTTCAGTTGTAGAGATAATTTATGTCATTGAAAACTGTACACATCACAGGCCTGGGGTGGCACAACCTGAGGCTGCCCTTTGCTGTCCTCACTGATGTCAAGAGGAGCTGTTTATGCTTTGGTACCTTGTTGAATCAGGCACATCTTTAAGAATAAACATTGTCCTCCTCCTCTCTTTCTTCTCAGGGGACACTCTGTACTTGGAAATAGCATTTCTATATTTTCATATTTTTCCCAGATACTTTCCCACATGTGTTGATAGCACCAGATAAGAGGCACTGCTGTGTCTGTGCCTCAGTTGTAACTGAAACATGACCACACACCCAGCCTGGCCATTACCACACTCTGGGCATTTCTGGGTTTCACTGACATAATATCAAAAGAAATATATCAAAAATAAAATGCAGCAGCAGTGCATTTAAGCACAGATGGACTTTGATGGAATTCTGAGTTACCTGAAGGTGAGCTCCCCAGTTTGAGGGTGACACCTGCAGACTGCAGCTGAGTTTTGCCCAGGGGTTGAGGTCCCAGAGTCTGACCCTCAGCAGCTCCAATGCACATCCAGGGGCACCTCTGTGCCAAGGGAGGGGCAGTGCAGCACATCCAGCATTTAAACAATGAATTTGTTTGAACTCCCTCTCAGGCTTTGCAGCAACCCTGCACTGCTTTCTCATCTCCTTATGTTGAAACCCAGGACATTCCTCAAAAAGCAATTACCAACCTTATATAAGGATTCACAAGCCACGAAAGTTTAAGTAGAATGATAGTTAGTTTGTTACAAGATAAAAAAGTAGAATTTTGAGTTTTTAGAATAAGAGTTCAGAAGCCAAGATGGAGGGATTTAGGCATACCTTGTCCTTCTTCTTAGCTTCCATCTTCTGGGTGATGGTGGCACTTTTGGATTGGTTTAAGGCAGACACAGACTGTCTAACATAGGTGATAGGTATTGGGGAATTATTGTAAATAATGTACATGTAGTTTTTAGTATAAAAAGACAACGCTGCCCTGAAGGTGGTCAGTGTGCCACAGACTGACCTGCTGAAAGGACCTCAGCAGGTTAGGAAAAGAATGTTATAGATAACAGAAAATAAACAACCTTGACAACCAGAACAGAAGAATCCTGACTCCTTCTTTGACTGCCAGGCTGGGAAAAGAGACTTTCTGAGGTATCTCAGGGTCATCCAGACCACAGAAACCCCCGAGATCCTTACACTGAGAAAAACAGCTCTATGAGCAGCTTCCAAGGGAAAGCACAGCCTGGGAAAATGTGCCATTGTGGGAGGCTCCCTGTGCAGGTCACTGCAATACCCACTTTGAGGCAGGGCAGAGCCTCCCGTGCATGCAGGCATGCAGCAGGAAATGCACCTGGCTGGTCTGGCTCCTGCAGATGCCCACTGTGTGCCCATCACCCTGCTGGCAACAGCAGCTGCCAGCTCTGCCTGGCTGCCCCCAAAGGCTCCCTCAGCCCGCAGAGCAATGGCAGCACAGAGCAGGAATGCTCCCATTTCTCTCTGCAGAAATACTTCACAATCCCAGGCTGTTATTACATTCCAAGCAAGGCAAACTGAAAAATCACCTTGTGCCACTGCTGCTTGCTGGGAGGGAACACTCAGCTCTTTGTTTTGCTCCCAGGAAAGCCCATTTATTTATTAAGTGTAGGAAGCACTTCCAGCAGGGTGTCTGTTGGGAGAGCCACGGCAGAAGTTATTTGTTGGGACTTGTGCTGCTGACTTGAGGGCACAGCATTGCAAATTGATGTTGTAAGCTCAGAACTTCCACTACGGATTTCTAAAGTTTAATTTTTTTTCCCCCTAACCCACTCAAACCTAATGGAGATCTAAATTACAGCCAACACATTCCTAAGTGACAAGTTTCTATATTCAAACTGCTTTCTGACATCCACACAGCATGGTGAGCTCCTTGGTGAGTGTATGTGGCTCAATTAACAAGTTAAGCAATTCTTTGAGCATCTAGTGCCATCTCTTAAAGGGAAAATTATCACTGCAATCTTACTGAAAGAGTTGCATTTTATATATATCCATGCATTTAGAAGAGAAAATGTGACTTGTTCATACACATTAGGGTGTAATTTAAGGAAATGAAATCTCTGGTGTGACTTAAATTTACAAGGAATCAAAGAACACTTCTGAGTATGAAGCTTTTCAGCTCATACAACATCCTTTACTAATTATTACTGAACAGTATGTGTTCAGTGCTATATTAGATTAGATCATAGTTCATGCAATGCATATTGCAGATAAAACTCAGTTGCATATTATTCCTTGTGAACAGCCCTCTGTATCTGTCAGACACCTCAGAGGAGCAAAATTAGAGGAATGTGAATATAGAGGCTAACTGTGGGTATCTGTAATAAATGTAATAATTCAGCATTCTCACAGGAAGCACTGTTTCTAAAATACCTTTGCCCTGTTACATGGCCTTTCACATGTAGTTATTAAATCACTCAACTAAAATTAAATTAATACCATTCCAGTGTGGTTCTCATATGCTTATACCATATATGAACTTTGTTTATATTCCATTTATGCTGGAATTCACTGTTGTTTGCAAGGTCTCTGAAAGAGATGGGAAAGAAAAAAAATAGGCTGAGAAATAAAACTGGAGAGGGGGATATCTGTGTCTAATCTGAGAGCAAAAACTACTTTTTACCATATATGTTGACTTGGCTTTAGATAGGCAGCTTCCCTCAGTAAGACAATGCACTCAGAGACATTGCAGAGTTCCTCCCACTGGGATTATATAATGGCATGTTTTTCCACCAGCTACAGACACAACCATTTAATTGTGCAGATAAATCTTGCACGCAGGCAGAAGTGTGATTTCACTCTTCCCCTTGGTAGAAGTGATTTGGTTTTTGATTCTGCAGTCAGTGGCCTCAGCTCCACGTCCCTGCTCCCTTTCCTGAGCTGCCAGATGGCTGCAGGACCTGATCTCACCTCGGGCTGCTCCACATAACACACACTGCCTCACAGGGTTCTAGCCAGGCTTGAGCACCACATCTCTCTTCCATCATTCTCAAACACATTTTCATCCCTGATTAGAATGTGACTTGAACAGAACTACCTCAAAGCACTGCTCAGATCCACAGGTTGCATGTTTGTCACTGACTCCTGGGCTCAGCTGGGCTGGCACAAGCCCCACACCTCTGCCACGAACCAGGGCTGAACTAATCAGGGCTGCCCCTGACGAGGGTGAACACGTTCTTGGAGCCATTTCACACAAGGCAGGAGATTCCCCTGACACCCCAGTGTAACACACTGCTCATGATGGAAATGGAAACACCCAGGGGGCTTCCTATGGGGGCACTGAGGAGAAAAAAAGGGAAAAACAGTCATGGGGCAGATTTTGTATGGAAAGCAAGTATATGGTGGATCTGTTTTCCTGCCTGTGTCAGTATTAATGGTGACAAAGCAAGCTCTTGGTTTCTGTTGCCATGGCCAGGGACACAATCCTGTGAGGATTCTCATCCCCTCTGCCTTCACCCAGACCATACATTATGCAAAGGACATCTGGCACAGCAGCACAGAGCCCTCAGCGCTCAATGGGGGCAAACCCAGCAATGCACTGTCTCAGTAGCTTCAAGACAGATCTTGGACATCCATTTGGGGTGGGGTGGCCCCCTCCCCTTTTCCCCTCCCTTCCCTGCCCTGTCCTAGGGCCCCCTCTAGTGCTCCTGGAGCAGGCAGTGACACTGCAGGTGACACGGGGAGCAGGCAGTGACACCCCAGGTGACACAGGGAGCAGGCAGTGACACTGCAGGTGACACGGGGAGCAGGCAGTGACACTGCAGGTGACACGGGGAGCACTGCAGGTGACACGGGGAACAGGCAGTGACACTGCAGGTGACACGGGGAGCAGGCAGTGACACCCCAGGTGACACGGGGAGCAGGCAGTGACACTGCAGGTGACACGGGGAGCAGGCAGTGACACCCCAGGTGACACGGGGAGGAGGCAGTGACACTGCAGGTGACACAGGGAGGAGGCAGTGACACCCCAGGTGACACAGGGAGGAGGCAGTGACACTGCAGGTGACACAGGGAGCACTGCAGGTGACACGGGGAGCAGGCAGTGACACCCCAGGTGACACAGGGAGCAGGCAGTGACACCCCAGGTGACACAGGGAGCAGGCAGTGACACTGCAGGTGACACGGGGAGCAGGCAGTGACACCCCAGGTGACACAGGGAGCAGGCAGTGACACCCCAGGTGACACAGGGAGGAGGCAGTGACACTGCAGGTGACACAGGGAGCACTGCAGGTGACACAGGGAGCAGGCAGTGACACTGCAGGTGACACAGGGAGCAGGCAGTGACACTGCAGGTGGCACAGGGAGCAGGCAGTGACACCCCAGGTGACACGGGGAGCAGGCAGTGATGGTGTTGTGCTCTGCAGCCCTACCTGTTCCACCATGCCCTGCAAGGACATCTGACAGTCCCACAAAGGCATGGCTTGGGCCAGCACAGCCTGTGGTACAGCACCCAAAATTCACAAATAACATCACAACTTAGCATTACTGAATCCCTGGTCATTAACTGGAAGGGAAAGATGGCAATTAACACTCAGCCTACAGTGAACTTCTTACCATCACCCTCACATGCAAGCACAAAGCCTCCTCACCCCAGCTTTCCATGACTAGGAGAACACCAACTGATGTCTGCTGTGCTTCTGTTATCTCATTCACCAAGCACCTGCAGGAGCAGAAATGAGCTGTGCCCAGTGTGTAAATGTACACACAGGTTACTCCACAGAGGCTCCACCCTCACTGGAATTTCCAGAAAAACACAAATCCTGTGCTTTTCTCAGTGGTGTTAACAGTGCTGGGATCCCACCCTCAATGGCAGGACTTGGTCTGTTCTCACCTGGCCCCTCTGCTTCCTTCAGTCCATTTTGTCTCCTATCAGCTTCAGCTGCTGCTGTGCCTTCCTCATCTTTTCCTGGTCCCTTTCTCCCTGACCATATGGTGTTTATTTTGGCTGCAAAAGACATTAATTTCATTATTCATGAGAAATCTCACTCCAATTAAGAAGAAAAAAAATCCAAACCAAGAGACAACAACTGACAAACCCTAGCATATAATAAAATTAAGGAGGTGCTTGGTATCTTCCTTGATCTGCTATTTTGGTTGTGGAAGGGAACATTATTAGCTTTTGAAAAAAATGCTACAGCATTTGTCAGACAGTGGGCAGAAGCCACTAATGACAGCTGTGCTCAACAAAATTAATTCTTAGTAAAACACTAGAGAGAGAAATTCTCAATGGTCTTAACTACACATGGATTATATAATCCCCGTGCCAGGAAGTGAAACTGCAAACAGCCAAACCCCAATAATAAATATCTTTACAATAATTTCACCTTAACAGTGAAAGACACCTGTGTGCAAGTGCCCAGTAGCAGCACAGAAAGGATATCAACTCTCCACAAATAATTCTCCACAGACCATTCCAAAATAATTCCTTTTTCCATCTCCTTTGGAACAAAAATGGTTTTGCTATTTGCCTGTAAGTCTTTAAGAGTCTGGCTTTTTAGTAGCAGAAAAGGATTTGGTTTTTAACCAATTACTGTCAAGGAAAAAAAAATTAAAGAGAGAGAAAGCCTCACCCCACCTGGTCACAGACCTCACCCAGTTTGCTTTATTCAGCAGACATTCCTGTCCCTATGGCTTCCCAGGGAAAACCCAAAGCAGAACCACAGCAGCAGCACACTGCAGCTGCTGCCATTTCTTGGCTGGCACATCAGAAAGGCACCTGGGAACAGAGGTTTCAGAAGCAATGGGCACCCTGTAAATCCTGCAGGCCGATGGATGCAGTGTTTACATCTGATCTGTGACTCGGTGAGCTGCATCTTGCCTTGGCTTGAATTTCAAGCTCTTACCACCAGGATTAGATCAAAATAAAGGAATCTGCTCCAAGCCATGGCTAACTGCAGTTTTACTGCAATTCTTTTTCTTGACATGGCCAAGCTTCACAAGATGCATTCATTACTCAGTGAGTACCTCTGTTGGTGAGGATTTGTTGCTCTGAGCACCTTTAGGGATGGCTCTTCAGACAAACATCCTCATCTGAGTGCATCCAGGGAGCTTGGCACCTTCTCCCCAAACGTGGCTCCTTCCTTGAACTGAAGAACTCCACCAGCTGTACTTACAGAGGAGGTTTCACACATGGAGAAGAGGAAAGGCAGAACAGCCTTGTGGAGGAAGGGCCACAGCTCAGAAACATTTACTCAACAGCAGAAGGGCAGGATTGGAGGGAGGTGGCCTCTATAGTTCAGTCTCAGTAATTTCTTGAGAAAAAGTCCTTGAGCTACTTAAGAGCACAATGGGAATGAAAAAAAATCATAAATTTATTTTAAAAAGTAAAAAAGGAAAATCAGGTAAGAGAAATCAGCATAGGATAAAAACAAGTTGCACAGTTGAGTAGTTTGAAGGTTAAAATGAGCTTAGAGCAGTCCAGCAAATGCAGCTCTTGTTGCTGGCAGGAACAGTTACACTTACTGCTTCAGCTTTCCCAAACCAGCAAAATTTTAAATCCTTCTCAAAAAGCAGGACCAGAATTCAAAAGAAAGCTCAAGACCAGCATTTTAGGAAGTCTGGAGGAAAAAACCCACAAAGCCTAATGCCAAGGAATCCTTAAGAATAATAAAGGAAAACCAACAATTTTCAGTGGTCACATTCAATTAGAAAATCAAATGCTTTATACATCAAACCCAAGCTAAAGTGTGGACCTAAAAATTAAAATGTAATATTTAAGTTTAGCAATACAGTTAAGAACACACATTAGCCACACAGTCTGTGCAGTCTATTCCGTTTGGGTGGAAAAGCCCCACTGAGAACTCCACCCTCCCCTTTCCATTTCTCATAGGCAGCTGATTGATTTCATTCTGTGCTTTCTTCTAAAAAACCTAAACATCATGCTCATCTGAAACTTCTCAGCCTTTTATGTGGCAGTGACTACACAGTGTACTATACATTGCATTTATAGCAACTTACAGCAAATCAGAGTAAACACTGAAAACATTTTACTGAAAACACTTGTTTGCTTTTACCACCATTTGCCTCATCTTTTCTGTATCAATTGCACTCACTTATAGTAGGTGAACAAGTTCCACAGTTTCTAACACATCCAAAATGGACATGCTCATTCCCTTGTAAACCACATTTTCTTCAAAACAAAACCCCCAGAATTTGAGAACCACCTTGCAATACAAAGTTTGCTGCAGCTTTTTTTAATCCACAGTCCATTTATCATTCCTATCAATGAGATCAATCACTAATAATGGATCAAATACAAATTTGTACAGCCAAATATTCTGTGTGATCCTGTTCCCATGTGGTGTTTTCCCCCTCATGCTGCTCATCAGCTTTCAAGGACACCAAGATGGGTGAAAAAGAATTCAGACCTCAGTGGGGAACTGAACCCCCAGCAGCCTTGGCAACACTGGGTTCTGCTCACACACACCAAACCCACCCCAAGAGCTCTGGCAGCCCTCTGAAAATAAAGGGGCTCCCATCATGTCCCCCCAACCCCTTTTTTGTTACCCAAAAAATAAAAGGAAAGAGGAGCAGTGCTCTTCCAGAACCACGGCACCTCGTGCCCTCTCAAACAAACAGAGACAACAGTGCATTTCAACTTTATTAGAAAAGAAACCCAAAAGTTTATACAAAGCTCTGCATTTTACAGAAAACCAACCCCCCAAACACAAAGAAACCCGACATTGCAAGCTGAATGCAGTTTCTGTTTTCATGTACAGACATATATATATGTACATACACATATATATATGTGTGTGGGAGCACGCAGTGTATATATAGTGTGTGACGTCTTTTTTTTGCATGGTTTGCATTCATTATTTTACAAAGTTAACATTCAGTAGAAAAAAAAAAAAAAAGGATTTTTGTTACCATTATTTTCTCATATAAATAACTGTGAGCAGTCCCTCTGCAGATAGATAAAAAACACCTTTTCGTGTCATTCTGTAAAAAACAGACATTACTGAAATGGTACTGAAATCTTTCAAGTTTTTTTTTTTTTTTTCAATACCACCATAAAAATATCATCTAGCCCCCAATTCAAAATGCTTGTCCAAGGCATTAGAAGAGAAAGGACTGTAAGACAATTCTGGAAAGATCAGTTCTTTAAGCCAACATTCAGGTAGATAAATTTTGCTGGACCTCATACATCGGTGTGAAATGAGCACAAACAGGAGACCACCCTCTCTGTCTGCCTGGAAAAGCTGGTTCTTTTGTCTGTTTGAAAGAGTCAAATTCCAACCAAGCCCCCAGCAGTGTGAAGGAGCTGACAGACCCTCAGCTCACCCTCCTTGCCCCATGACAAAGCCACAGATTTTCTTGATGCAATTAAAATCTCTACCAGCTCAGCAAATTTTTCCTACTCCATTCACCTTAGAAGGAGCTGTTGGATTAATCATGGCATGGTTAGACAGACATCAGGTTGCTGAATTACTGGGAGAAAAACTTAGCTAGAGGGGGAAAATACAAGACAACTAAAAGGAGGAAAACACTAAAGGAAAGAGCTACTGGAGCAACTCCCAAGGCTCTGGTTTGGAGAAGCAGGAACAGTAGAGAGAGAAGAACTGCAGCTCAAAACATCCTTGTGTGTACTGAAGTTCCTGGTGACAGTGTGATCCAGGTTTACCAACTGCCTGGTAAACAATCAATCATTCTTTCTGTCAAGCACCATGATGGGGAGAATGGCCAAGAGTCTGAAGGCAATACAAGTGGCTGTGGTGATAACAAAGGGAATGAAAGTGAAGAACACAATGATGCCAATTAAATGGAGAGTAATGCCAATGAAGATGTTTCAACTTCCAGAGATGCTGGCAACGAGAAGAATGGTTATGTGGTTGGTGTTGATGATGGCCAGAATTCATTCATATGTCCATGTAGTCATCATCTTCATCAGTATCACTTTCCAGTGAGGACTCCTGGCTTGAGGTCTCTAAGATTTCCAAAGCTGGCTGACAAAGGCTCTCCTTCTTTACATTCGCTGCAGACTGAGCAGACAAAATAGCAGACTGATCCCAAAAAGAGAGAGAGAGAATATATTGCTAAATAGTCAGGATAAACCCATGAGCACAGGGACAAAAGCCCACTGGTTGCTATTCCTTCACATTCAATAACTGCCTTGTGCTGATAAAAGGTGCCATCCTAATGTAAAACCACATAACATTTACAGTAGGCTTCCCCACAGTTAAAGTTCTGGCAGCTTCCACTCATCTGAGAACTGCAATGGGTCACTCAGCCATTTCTGTAATTTTTTCCAAATCCCTCAGAAAAGGGATAGGGACTAGAATAGCTCTCATTTCACCCACAGCCAGTATTTCACCAGTCCTTTAAGAACTGGCTCCTGCTGCTAAGAGCTAGCACCTCCTTCCACTACTTATCTACCTCTGGTTATGGACTGGGGACATGAACTGTTGCTTCTTTCATACAAGTATTTTATTGAGGGGAGAATTAAGATAAAAACAATAATCTAAAAAATTACTGTTTCCCTTTTATTACCTTTAATTTTTGCTTGGTCTCTTCTGAAATGCTGCCCTTTGGAGAAAGGAGGGTGGGAGTGGGTGGAGTGACAGTGATCTCAGGTGGAAATTTGGTGACAGATGAAGGTATGAAAAGCTTTGGCATGTTGGGCAGAATGCGAGTTTTTACTCGGGTGCCATCTGTCTTGTTCTGCTGACTTCCCAAAGTCTGTGAACTGGAGCTGAGTTCAGGCTTGGAACTGGAGGCTAAACACAAAACAGCAAGGAAAAAATATGTTAGGAAGTTATCTAGGATTTCAGATGTCAAAGAAGAGGGTGGAGTTCATTGTTAGATGTAAGGCTGGCTCAAAAGGCCTTTCTTCAAGCCTTGCGAAAACCAAAGCTTAGAACCAGAAAAAAGATTGTATAATGACAACTGGAAACCAACAGTGATTAAAAAATATCTTACTGGATGTCAGAAACTCAATCTGCCCAAGCACAACAATAGTAGTGCAGCACTGGCCATCTACATCTACTGCAATCGTCTCCTGCCTCTCCATCCTGCATTGCAACAACAAAGCTCTCCAGCTTTACTTGGTCCTCATTTCCTCCACCACAGCATTGCCTCTTCAATTACTGAGAGCAACTGCTCAGCAATTAGAGAAAAATCTATGGTGACACTTGTCAGAATTCCCCCATTACAAACCCTGCCATGCTCCTGCCTCCTTGGTGTGCTCATGGCATGGCTCCCACCCTGGTGAGCATCGTTCCCACATCCCTGCCAGGGCCTCAGCTTGGGGCCTCTACAGTGAAACCTTTCTGAGTGTTTATTGAGTGCATCTCACAAGGAGCCAGCCCCTCCCCAGGCACTATCACATTACAAAATTATCTATACACAACAATAACCAGGAGATGACAACGCTGCAATGTTAAAAACTGAGTATTTGTTAAAAGAGATTTCTTACTAATAATGCTGCTTCACATGGAGTCCAAATTACTTTTTAGAAATTATATAAACGGAAACACCAGAGCCCTTCTCAGTCTGGTAATAATGACAGGTGTTCATATACATTTTTTTAGATCCAGTATTGTCAAATCCATCTCTGGCAGATACTGGGAATGGACATGGCCACTTACACACAGCAAAATAAAATAGCAGTTTCCTAATGCTAGCCTAGAAACAGGCAGCAGCAGAGCAAACTACTAAGGGATGTAAAATTGAATTGCATGTTCTCAACAGCACACAGGAATGCAAGAGCTGCCACAGCAGATGAGGCATGGCTTTCCATCAAGGTCAGTGACCCATCTCCATGGGCAGCCAATCCTTCCAGACAGTCATCAGACACAGGACAATCTGCTCTCATAAATAAGGAAAAACAAGATACCCCAAACAAGAAAATCTAGATTAGGCTTGCCTGAAACACCAGGTTTTACATTTTTTTCAATTAAAACACCAACAACTTCTCTTGGGAAGAGGGCAGAGGAGGAATAGAACACACTAACTGCTGTAATGCTGGTTTTTATGTTTACTTAGACTGAGTCAGTTTTGTGAAAAACCATTTCCTTCTGCTAAATATCCCAACAGTGCAATCCAAACTGTTATCATACTGCCCCATGTAAGACTGCAATTAAAGAAAAATTCTGCTTTAAAGGATGCACAAACTACATTGCATGAAAGCTGGTACTGGAGGGTTTTCATCTGGCTTTGCTGCCATGGTATTTAGCATGCCAGCCATGCAGGAACCAGAATGCCCAGCAAGGGATGGGAGGGCTCCTGCCCAGGGAGCTCGGGCACTGCCAGGAATGGATCAAACCCTGCAGCACCTGAGTGCAGGCAGGCAGGGAAACTGAGGCATGCCAACCCAGCCGTCAGTGCCTGCAGAGGATGCACAGCTCACCACCCCATTTCAGAACAGCCTGAGGCACAGGAAGCTCCTACCTGGGGTACAAACATGTCCTGAATTTGTGCTGGGCACGGGCTCCACGTGCCAGCACACAGGCTCTGGCGGGGGCGCGACCGTTGCCATTTTCATCTGCTGACAAAGCCGGGACTCCTGCTGCTGGAATCCAAGCCCCTCCAAAGGCACTTCAAGCTCTTCTTCCTCTTTAGTAATGAAATATAATTCACAGATTAAGAGACATCCTGATCTCCCTCCTAAGCCTCAATCCTTTTGCTGTCTAACCAACAGGCAGAAAAATCCTTTTAACCCTTGCTCTGTTTCTAAACCATAACATGACTGAGTGAAATTAAATATTGGCAAGTTAAGATGGCAAAAGCAACTTTTTCATATTAGTGCCATCAATTCAAACTCTTAAAAAAAGGTAAATGTCATTTAAAAAGCAAAGGAAAAAAAAAGTTGAGATTGATATTTTGTCATCTCTGCACATCTGCAGAAACACAGAGAGCTGAGCATGAGCTGAGCTTCCTCTGGAGCTGTGAGGGCTGGGAGGAAGAGCTGCCACGTGCAGAGCAAAATCCAACACCATCAATGGGGCCCTCTCTGATGTCCAGCCACAGGTACCTGCCACACTGAGCACAGCCCAGCGCCAAGGAACACTCATGACTGTGAACATCCACCACCAGGGCCAAATCCATGTCTCAGGAAACCAATAGCAAGTGATCCTGAATGCCCACTCTTCACTGATACATCCACTGTGCCTCTATAAATAGACCAGCCTAAAATCCCCACCTTCTGCTATTCTAGAGCCTGGGATGTTTGTAACTCAGAATCCATGTGTGTGTGCAGCTTTGTTGTTATTTACCAGCTGTAGCTGCTTTAAAGGAGTGCAGTGTAGAACCAGCACTGACACACTGGGCTGTGTGTTGTACACAGCAGGAGTCATTGCCACCGACCTACTGAGCCCTGCCAGTGCCCCTGTGGGGCAGGGCAGTGACCATTTCAAGGCTATGGACACAAAACAAGCTCTGATTCTCTCTTAAAAATGAAGACATTCTTCAAAAACCAAAGGGCTGCCTGCTCTAATTTGAATCACCTCCTATTGCCACAGGCTAAGGCTGCACAGGCAGCTTGCATGGACCAGCACATGCAGGGGATAGTCACAGTCTCACTTGCTCTAAAATTCTTTGTATGGCAATGCTCTAAATTAATTTGGGATTTTGACCATGCAAGGGCTTAAAAAGGAACACATATTTTAACTTTTCTTCATTGGAAAACTGCTCCCACCCCCTCAAGTGTTGAAAACACTTCTCCATCTCCACCAATATAGAGAAGATCTCGGAATTTACCATGGTAATATTCTCCTGTACAAGAGTTCCCCTTGCAGAAACTGCTTCAGAAAACATCACAGCTTAACAGCCTGATCTACTCAGTTTGAAAGATGCAACTTTTTAAAAGATTATAATTTCTATGGTTCTTGAATAACTTGTATGAAAAAAGCTCAGGAAAGCAGGCTGTTCTTTCATCCACTAATTTTCATAGGTAAAGAAAAAGCCCCATCATCTAGACTTGCAGCTGAAAGCTCACATAACCCTTAAGATAAATGAGATTGCTTGTAGAGAAGTGTCCAATAGCTCCCAAAAAGGAAAGGTCACCCACTACAGCTCAGTTCACAGGCAGCTCCTGTTCTGAGATGTTCCACTCACTACCCAGCACAAAATGGAACAGCCTAATGCAGATGAATGTGCTTCTCATTCTCAGCACTCTCCTGCACATTTCTCTCTGGGTACTTCAAAATACAGCACTGGAAGTAGGAAAATAAGACTTGCATCTGTACATGTATTAATAGACCAAATCAGCTGAGAACAACATAGAAGGAAGGGCTTAGCTGTAGGGAGCTCGAGTAGGAAAATCCCAAAGCATTGTTTCCCTTGTGAAGAAGCAGAGGACAGCTGAAGGATCCCTGGGTCTGCCTGCCCTTTCCAGCAGCACACAGGGATTTAACCCCATGCTGCCAAAGGAGCAGCCCCAGGCCAGCACATCCACACCCCATCTCTGGATCCCATCCCATCCCATGGATCCCATCCCACCCCATGGATCCCATCCCATCCCATGGATCCCATCCCATGCCATGGATCCCATGCCATGGATCCCATGCCATGCCATGGATCCCATCCCATCCCATGGATCCCATCCCATGGATCCCATCCCATGGATCCCATGCCATGCCATGGATCCCATCCCATGCCATGGATCCCATCCCATGGATCCCATCCCATCCCATGGATCCCATCCCATGGATCCCATCCCATCCCGTGGATCCCATCCCATCCCATGGATCCCATCCCGTCCCTGGTGCTGACCACAGGCTGCAGCCTGAACCCAGAGCGCTCCCACACTGCCATGGCCACAACAACATCTGAAGAAAAGCAGGATGAAAATGATGATGATTTCAGATTACTCCACAAGACTCAACTCATTCTCAACTTACTCCAGCCCTCCAGAATCACCATCTTAAGTAGGGTAAGTACTAAGAGAATCTTTCTTATGCACTTATTAACCCAGAATACAAACTAGCAATTAACTTAGCAGGTACAGAAATACACAAATAAATTGCAAATCCTACAGCCTCAACTATACTGCTAACTGAGAGCAGTTTTCTATTACTCTACTACTTAACTACATTAGAGACTTATTAGTTCACAACACAGAGTGAGAGCTCTGATTTGCATTATTATTTAATGACAAAACTCTACTTCTTATGCTGATTACAATATTTGTTTGATTATGAGATATATCATTGCTTAAACTGATTTGCTGTACTTTATTTTAACTAAATTATGGCCCACTGACAAAAGCTCTTTTGAGCAGCCTAATTCTAGGAAGATGCAACTAGACTGGTATCAGTCTGTGTTCTCTCAAGAGCCATCAGCATCCTTATACACATCTCCATCTTCCAGAATATATTTTTCAAGTTTTGAAGATGCAGTTCTACAGTGCAGTAAAATTAGATTTAAATTTGAATAAAATATCTGACAGCAATTTTTAATGTAGAAGTGAATAGAAATGAAAGGGCAGGAGTCCAGCACGCTGTGCATTTCTATCACTGCACTTCTGGAAACAATATTTGTTAATATTCTATTAGAATGTGCCTCTAAGTACAATAGAAATCAAGAAGCACTGTTAATCAATCCCTTGCTGTCAGAGATGTTCAATACAGTCACAGAATTCTATTTCCTGACTGGGTCATACACTTTATTCTTTCAGGACCGTGCAATTTTAGTTTTTTTTATTTAAATAGAAACAATACCATTCAAGTGACCAAGTTAAAAATAAAGTTAATAAACAAAATATTTCTTAGACTTCTTGAAAATAGCAAGAATTGTTTTTTTCGGTGTACATATCATAATTTATACTTTAATATATTGCATAGATATTTGTTTTTTTCATTACAGACAAAAAGGTCAAAACAAGGAAGGACAATCAAGAATATACAGCTGGATCTCCTCATTATTTGTCTAAACCAGATTTCTGAAGAGAATATTTTAATATTTGTTTTCAGGAAGATGCTGTTAAAGCCCTGAACATAATGTCCTAGTTCTTCTAATAAAAACTTTCCCCAGGGAGGTAAAGACTCCACTAACTCGTGAGCCACAATATTCTGCACAAGTGTGAGAACACCAGAATGTAAGTGCAGCACATTCTGAAGGTGTTCAGAAGCTCAGGTTTAATATCAGTTAATAAATCTTTTAGTATTACCCTGTACTTGTACTGTCTTGGCAGCTTTTCAAACATTAGCTCTACAAACCCAGTTTAAAATCAAACCAGTTTCTGAAGGTATCATATGCAAGAGCCACTTGTCCCCAGGCGAGGATGGGGCAGGTGCTGCACTCTGGAGACCCATTTAGCACTCTCACAACACAAGACACAGAAATGAAGCACACAGAGAAAAGCACAGATTTGCAATGCACGTCACTATTGATACTGAAAAGTTCCTCTCCAATCGAGCTGCATTACCAGAATTTTTTTTTTTAGCCTTCCCTTTCCCAACAACTGCCTAAATCCATACAAAATAGTACACGACACAGAAAGAGGGACATCATACCTTTCAACATCTCCCTGCTTTAGTGAGGAAGAAACAATTCAATGCAACAACCTACTCCAGCTTTCCTCTCCAACCTCTTCCCACTTGTTGCCAGGGTAACCAGTGTTTGCAGATGCCTATAGCGGGCGCCTGGGTTCATGACTTCATCACAGTTAATATCCTCTCGCAGCTCCTCAGCGCAGAACGCACACATGCATTCATCCACACACTATCAACACACTGATTACACAACCCTGCAACTGCTCCTGTACCCACACCGCTCGCTCCGCTATTCTGCTGCACAGAAAAAGCCAAAATAACGCCGGCAAAAATAATCCCTTGGCAATTGGAAGATGTGGGGAAAGTTTAAAAGCAGGGCTGGTGTAAGCAGCAAGCAGCTGCTCTGCTCCCTCTGCACTGAACACTCACTGGTCTGACTGCATCGTGCTATCAGGTATGAGGCATTAATATTAGTGTTATAAAACACCTTGTATGGAGTTCAAAAAAATTCTTTAGTCATGCACTAAACCTTTAACATTACAACTGGAAGACAAGCCCAGAAAATGTGACTAGCACCTGGAAAAAACATCTTCCAGTTTCTAACAGAAGCAGTTTGAAGTATTACAGTACAGAATATAGGCAACACAGAGTGCATGCACAAAGCATCATTTCATCATGGGAAAGAAGAAGGAGCTGAGCTTTGAACTCCAGGACAAAATATTAACATCATTTCAAAAGAAAATACAAGGAGAAGTGAACAGACAACAATCTCAAGTGCTTAAATAAAGCACTTAAAAAGGAATACATATTTTTATATACATTTTTATATCTTTTATAACACATATTTTTATGTATTCCTTTTCAATGCACTTGCACCACTTGCCTTCATCCCTCTGTAAAACCCCTTCCCCAGCAGCTCTGTATCAAGACAAAAAACTGAAAATCAGTAGGATTGAGCTGGTTTGTACTACCTTGCCTTCCAACTGCTTCAAAAGAGTAAGGATTGAATTCTGTGTGCCTCCAGACCCCAGGAAACACTTCTCTTCCTAGTCCCAGTAACAACTGGTTTACTCTGCACTGGTGGCCGCCCACAGCACACAAACTGTTCCCAACCCATTTGCTGTACAAGGCAGGGAATATTTGATTTTTTTTCCACCCGATGGAAACACGTCTGATCCTTTGCTCCCTGACATAGTGGAGGAAGTATCTTACCACATTTCCAAGGAATAACACTAATGTGAAAACAATTCACTTTCTCTGTTCCATCTGCCTTGCTCTCCAGTGTGCTGGGAATTAATACAGCTTTTTTCCCCACACAGCAGTTGCAAAGGCCATGGAAAGCCTGAATTTGAAGGAGCTCAGAGTTTCCTTATGAGCTGTGCTACTAAGTCAGCAGAAAGACTGCTCTGGAACAGGGGTTGGCTCAGCTGAGCAGAGCTGGGATGCAGAAGCACAGAAACAACAGAGCCTTTAGCCATGAGGCAGCACAGCCCAGCAGCCAGCCAGGCCACCTCGCTCATCACAACATGTGCCAGGTACCCTTGGTAGCCCTGCTTGCCCCAAATTCATTCCAAATATCCTGCTATTAAATTTATTTCTAAGAAAGCACTGCCAAGTGCCTTTAGTGCATATAGCTGTAGAGAGAAAGTATTTGACTTGAAATGCCAAATGCAGGAAATTACATTCAAAGCTGACACACGAAGTCGTATGTTAAAAATTAAGCATTGGAGTAATTTTGGAGGCAAAAAGCTGCAGAACACAAGTTCTACTGGCCCTGAAAGAAAAGGAATTCAAGCAGTCTGGTGAACAGAAGTTTGCAGGGCAATAGCACAGCACAGTGCTATATTTATCACTGGGTCCTGAGCAGGGAGAGTGTACTGTACAGCCTAATGAGACAAACCCCAAAACTCTTCCTAATGCTGAGCTCAGCTGACACAGACCATTAACAGACTAACATTTAAAATGGGTGGCTGCTTTGAAAGTGCTTCCAGGAAAGAGTCCCTGGCCCATGCTAACTCCCAGATCCCTCTGACAGCCATGCTGGGCCAGTGTGACAGCAGAATTAATTCCTGTGTCCAAACCATTTCCTGCCCCCACCAGCTGCCCTAGAGGTGCAGAAACCTGGCATGCAGGTAGGTAAAGAAAAACCCTGAAGTTTAATGCTTTCTCTTTTTTTTTAAACAAAACTTCAATGTAAAAGAGCCTAAATCAAAAAGACAACAGTCTGATATTCAACTACATGAACATTCAAATGGCTTTATCAAAACACAGCTAATTGATATTTGTTTAATATCTGGCTCAGCAAGGACACATCATCTGGAGAGCATCACAGCAGCACCTGTGCACAGGAGCAGTCATTTGCAGTCTCCTGCTTCTGGAATTTCTCTGTGAGTTGCCTAACAAAAGCTGTAAGAGCTTCCCCTCAGCATCAGGATTTCACCCTCCCCTGCCCTGACAGCCAGCTAAGCACAAGGAAATTAGCAAAAGCAGCTGGCAGAAAATCTCTCAAGTGAATGTAATGACACCCCACAATTTTCTAAGTACTTTGTAAGCAACACAATACCTGTGCAGAGGACTTATAACTACATCTCTCTTCAGTCTGCCTTTGTGCAGCAATATATGTAAATTTTATGCTGCTGACAGCAATCTAAAACTAGTGAAACTGAACCATATTGCAACCATAAAGCATTGCTACCATGCTGCTTTACAAAAATCTCCAAAAATGTGTTTCAGTAGAGCAAGACATGCACAGGGCAATGGATCTCCAGGATTTTCAGGGAGATTTAAGAGTGCACAGGGCTAGAGATGCTCCTGGAACACAAACCTGTCCTGAGTGCTAAATCCTGCCTTCAAACCATCACCTCACCTGTTTCTGCTGGTCCCTGCCCTGTTTGTTCTTACTGATCTAACAGGTACATAAAATTATGACAGTTTTAATGTCAAAAGATTTTCTGCACTACACTGGATTGAGTAAATAAAACTTCAGGAATCTGAAGTGTAGATATCAGAAATAGATATTAAGTGTGCTGAAAAATTCTTGTGCAATGAGTTTGTTTCGACAGGAGGTAAATCAGCACAATTTCCAAAGGGAAGAGGAAGAGCCATCACTGACTGGTACTGTCTGAGCACTGCAAAAAGGAATTAAGAAGTCATTCACAAACAGGAAACCCCTGCTGACATTCAGCAGTCGAGTTGTTTTCAGAGTGCACCCATTGTGAAAAATAAAAAGCTTCACAAGAAGCATGGATGAGACAAAGGGGAGTGAGAAGAGCAGAGCCAGGGAGGCTGAAGCAGCAAGAGCTCAGAGAGTGCTGAGAGCTCACTGGGGCAGCCTGGCTGATCCCCACTCACAGCTGGGCAGGAGCTTCTGCCCCAGCATTTAAAGAGGTTTGAAAGCCCAGGAGAAATCCAGCCTTGGGAACTGAGGAAGAGAGCTGTCAAAAACCAGAATAAGTCAACAAATCAACACTCTCCTCAAGAAACTGAGGAGAAAGCAGTGAAAAAGATGCACACAAGTGCCACAAGAAAGCAGAGCAGAACACATGCACTGAAGAGAGAAGCTCCATGCCAGGTAACTGCAATCTGAAGGGAGCTCACATCAGGCCACAGGTCCTTGGCCTGCCTAACTTTTCTATTTCATCTTTTTTTGAGTCATTTGTTGAGAAAACTCTGTGCTCTACAGCACAATTTTGAATTCAACAGAAAAAACAAGGTTAAACACTGACTGCAATTAAGAGGGTTGAATGTTACTACTTACAGTCATTTAAAAAGTACCTGAAAATTTGAATTGGAATACATAGTTAGAATAAGGTATGGACAGCAGGGCCAAATACTTCTGTGTAAGAAGAAAAGTTGTCAAAATATGGAACTACAGGCTCCTAAAATCTGTGTTTGTCTTTGGAAATCCATGACAAGCAAACTCAGGAGCCACTGAGACCAGTATGAGGTTAAGCTCAACTTCTGATGGCAAAGTACAATCTCCATTATTTCACCCAGGAACAGGAATTGTTTCACCATTATTTCACCCAGAAACAGGAATTGTTTCACCATTATTTCACCCAGGAACAGGAATTGTTTCACCATTATTCCACCCAGGAACAGGAATTGTTTCACCATTATTTCACCCAGGAACAGGAATTGTGGATGCCCACTGATGTTTGGTATCCAGCAACTGCAAGGAATCGAGGTGGGCCCTTGTGCCATGCAATGTTTTAATAGGAGAGATGTTGCCAATGCAAAATGATGGTTTACATCCTCTGTAGGAAAACCTTCAGTCTCCTCAGTCTTCTGAGAACCTAAAGTCATACATCAGTTGCTAAAATAAATTAAATTGCAGGCTTCAGGAAAAAGATGCTCCTGACACCTCAAAGCTCTCCTGTGACTTCAGCACCCAGTTATCCTACAGGGTGAAATGTCACATTCCAACACTGCTGAGTGTTATTGAATTCTTAGGATTTCCCACTTCAAATCCCTCTTTACTTGGAACATTTGCCTTTCAAGGATTCTGCAGCTGCCTGCACACACACAAACAATTTAACTTCATTGCTCTGTGTGCAAGAATCTGCTCATCTTTCCACACAACTGTCCTCACTTGTATTTATTTCTTGTGCTTCTGAAACTCTCCAAGTTCTACAGGCTGAGTTATATTTACACCTCCACTTCCCCTGTTGTGCCCATTTCACAAACATCTGGAATTACAGCAGGATATTCCCATGGTTATGGAGTGCCACTTCCCTGCACAACACAAAGAATTGTCTTCCCCAGATTTGAATTTCTAACTTTGGACAGCTTTATCATGACCTTGCTTTCATATTGAACTGCTTAGGCCTTAAATGGACAAAAAATTAATAGTGGGGAGTCTTCTATTTGGATTTTATATTCCAACTTGGCAAACAGCTGGCTTTAGGCAAAACACAGAACTTTCAATAATTCCAGGTATAAAAACCTTCTCTTGGTATCAGAACTCAAATGTGAATGTCTTCCTGCTCATTCCTCATAAAAATCATTATTGCAATAAGGACAGCCAAGAAGAAAATGTCAGGATTTTTCAGCAATTTAGAGCCATGTAATAGTGGAACAGTGTGACAGGCTGGAGAGAATTTACCTTAATTGTCCTATTTTAGCTTCCCCAGAGAATGTTAGGCAGGCTCAGAGTCCCAAGCACATTTTTACCCAAATGTAGGAAGGTTTTGCTGAAATTGCCACCATCACCCCTCTGCTGCTGGACTCCATCTTGCTGTGCTCTGCACCATTAGTCACACACCACACAAAACCTCAGGAAAACATTTACAAAACAAAATTTACATCAGAAATGAGTGGCACAGCATCAACAATGCTTGGAAAAACAACTCCTTTTCCTGGGTGAAAGCAGAGAAAATGAGAGCAGCTAATACTCTCTGATGTGTAATACTTCCACATGAATAAGTAGGTGCAGGTAGAGGTTATGAGACAAAAAAGTTGGAAACAGTTTACTCTAAAAATGGGAGGAGTTTTTACCCAAACAGAACTAAGGGAAGGCAGATGAAAAAGGGTTGTAACAGAATTATAACTAATTCTTTTTAGAGCAGGTGGATGCAAAGGTAGGAGAATTAAAAAGAAAAGAGGAAGAAAGGCCCCAGCAGTAATTGGAGTCTCTCTCAGCTAGAGAAATGACCTGTCAGGTAGGGCTGAGAGCCAGATACAACTCAGGCATTCAGCACCGAGCTTTGCAGAGAGATCCTCTTGATGTTCAGTTTCAGGGCTGTGATTCTGGCAGCTAACCCTTCCATCTCCCTCAACCAAAACGATGGATAGAAAACATCAAAGGAGAATGAACAATATCGAACTCTACAACCTTAACAAAGCCCAGAAAGTCAAAAGATTTCAATAAATGTTCCAATCACTGCAACGTGGCCTGGGGAGGTGCAGGGAGGAAGGCACATCAGAAATGCTCCTGAGTTCTGTTTGAAAGCCAGAAGAATGCCTGAGCTCTTACCAGCATTGTCATTCCTACACCAGGCTCCTTAGCAAGCCCATAACAGCTTCACAGAGGATTCAGTTTTTCCTCCCCTGTTGTCTAGGCACAAACTCAAATTCCTCCCTGCTGAGCAAGCCAGACAAGACATCTTATGACACCAGGCAACTCCATTCTTTTGCTTCCCAAGGAGAGTAACAAATGGAATTCACACACAGACTGAGCCATTCCTTCCTCATCAATCCCCTTTTCTCTCTTCCCTTCCCAAGACAATCTCTCCCTGGAACTGCAGAAAAGGAAAATTAGACAATACAACTGCTGATACAAGATGTTAAATTTCAGTTTTATTCTGTGCTCAGAGATTAGCAAATTGGGAAAACCTATTTCTCCCTAACTTGCTCTTCACTGCTGATGAATTCAGACTGTGTGCATTCCAATAACAAGGCTGATTACATAAGGAAAGAAATGACACACCAGGAGTATAAAGACAAAAACTTTACAAAGTCACAATTCCAAACTAAGAAACCATCCTGTCTCACAGATCTGGACACTGTCTTCACTGATTCTTTATGCATCACTTTCCACAATACCTGTTCTCTATGTGGTTCATTCATAACTTTATCTGGGCTCCCCTTGTCTAAGGCATTTGGTGAGTAGTGCTGGGCCCAGCCTTGTAAACAGATGGAGTGAGCACAGGCAGCAGCAGATGCTTTTTCAGACAGTGCTTCTGCTGAAGCTGCACCAAAGCCCAGCCCATGGCAGGGGCTGTGCCACCTTAACGTGCACAGTGCCCCACAAACACTGCCCACCTCCTCTCACTGGCTCTGATCTCACTTCACTGCCCAAAGTGGATCAGTATTGCCCAGCACTGACATTTTCTGTCTGCTAACAAGCCAGCCTGCCATGCCAGCACTAAAGCAAATGACAGCATTCTCATCTATTCTTCCCTCATCTAGAAAACTGTATAGGACCAATTACATAATACAGTCATCCACAAATCACACAATCATGCTATAGAATAAATAACATTTTTTGGCTTCTTCAATCCTTTCCTGTGCTCTAACCTGGCACATAACCACACCAGGGCTATAAATAACATATTCCAACATTCTGGTCCTGTCAGATGCTTCTTTTCTGCAATGTGAAACATAATAGTGATGATAAGCTAACTTTCCATGCAGAATCTTGTTCATCAGTGTTATGGATCTCCACACTCACATATGCTGGGCAGTGAGAGCTGCACAGCTAATTATGTTCATCAAGCACTTCTAAGACAGATTTAGGCTGCTCACCAGTTTATTTTAATTGTAATCACTTAAAAAAAACCTTAAATCTTTTTAAATATTAGAAGAAATGGAGCCTCAACTCATTGAGGAAAACAAAATAATTTTCATTTGAATGCTGCTAGAGGCTTCAATTCTCTAAAAGAGATGACTATTTTCAGGCTGTTATTTCATGATTTCACATACTAATTACATAGAGTGGGCACTCTTTTAATCTATCCCATAAATTAATGTATTGATTATACAGATTCACTCCAGGACCAAGACACAAACCTGTCTTGGTTTTTGAGCATGGTGTAGTGTGGAGAGCCTGGTTCAAGTATGCCTTAAAGAAATATAGAAGCCTGCTGTAAAAGCAGCCTTTCCCAGGCTTGATCCTGTAAATAATTAGGTTCTCAGCCACCTTTTATATAAACAACAAGATTCTCAAACCGTTCTGTCCTTGGCTGCTACTGGGAGCACACAGTCAGTCTGAGAACAGATATGAAGGTTTTGAGAACTTTTCACATCATGGTGGGAACACTGATCTTGGTTTCAGTAAACAAACTTCAGGTATTGTAAACAAAAGGAGGAGCTGAAGTTTTCTCTACAGCCTGTCAGGAGCTCAGATTTTGCAATATGCATGAACTTAATTAACACGGTTATAAAAAGTGATGGATTGATGAATAAACCGGGGTCAGATGCGAAAAACAACAAAGGCGGTCGCTCCCTCACTTGGACAGTGTAGCAATGAGGAAAGGGGGCAGCAGCAGAGCTCAGGCACCAGCTCAGCGTGTGCAGTGTGATCAGAGGGCCCAGCAGGAGCTCCCTGGCTCAGACTTACCAGGAGCAGCAGCAGCATCCCCCATGCTGGGGGCAGCCTCCGGGCCCGGGCCCCGCGGCGGCTCCGGCGGCACCGAGCACGCCGAGGACGAGGAGGATGAAGAGGAAGAGGCTGGCTTGGGTTTGGAGGGCAGCTCGCTCAGTCTCAGGAGGCTCTCAGGAGTCACAGTGTCTGCATTCCCTGGGGGGGGATGCAGCGTGGCCGGGGCTACGGGGAAGAAGCTGTCCCGGGTGTCCTTCGGGTGCTTCGGGGTTGTGGGCGCCTCTCCCGGGGCCTGCACAGAAAAGGGGCAGCAGTGAGAAAAACCCTGCAGGGCACTGACTGTGCCACCTGCACACAGCACCTGTCATGGACAGAAAACACTCTTTAAAGTGAACATATGTCATGGTTTGAGCCTGGCACAGAGCCAGTGCCCCCCATGAAAATGCTCTCACCCTGGTGTCTGCTGTGAGATGTGACCAGGAATAAGCAAAACAGGCTTTAGCTTAAACATAAAGAACACTTTATTACCTAAACTACAGGGAAATAGGGAAAAACTATAAGGAAAAGAAAAAAAAAATTGAAAACCTTACAAAAACCACTTTCCTCCTCCCCACTACCTGACTTTCCCAATCCGATACACTCTCCCAAAACACCAACTGCCCAGCCTTGGCACCACACTTTAGTATACTCAAACTGCAGTTCATGAAGAGGAAAGGAGTCCTTCTTGTTCCATAGGCTTCTCCTGGAAACACACTGAAACCTCGTGTGCTTCCCTGTCACTTCGGCACCGCCCGGAAAGTCCTTTTGCCGCTTGTGACATCTTCCTTCCATGCCCAGTGCTCTCACCACCGTGCATGGACCAGAGCTGCTTTTAGGGTTGTCTTTCATAATAGAACAATGACTCAATCACTATTCTAAAGAAGTCTTTTCTCCTTTATGGATTATTTTTCTGTTCTTTATGGTCTGTTTATCAAACTAGCACTTGAACACTTATTCACATTTACAAAGTTTAATTTAACACATCCCTCACAACATAGCATGCTTCCCTGAACTCTGTAATTAAGCATGAGTTACAATCTCCTGTAAACAGAAACATATTTCTTTCATTTAAAAATACATTGACAAGTGCTTGACCTGAAAAAACAGATCTGCACTGCTTTAAGAGACTTTGCAAATTATCACAAGAAATAATTCTTAGTGAATGATGTGAGAAGAAATGGAGAAAATAGAAAAAGTATTAGCTTGTGAAATAAGAGATGAGCATAACTCTGAACCACGAATTCCTGACAAGTGCAGAACTGACAGCACTGAGGTGCAGCTGAAGCAGGCTCAGGGAGATCTCAGCAAGAGAGGCACCAGCAGCAGTGCTCCTCTCCAAAGCTGAAAATTGAATGCAGTGTCATTTATTATACAGACAGAAGGTAGAAGTGGGACATAAATTCACCAAAGAAGGGAATAAAAGTACCCATAAAATGGATATCTTCTCTGTAACTTTTATCAGTAATCAAATAAAGCATTCTTGCTTGTGAGGCCACAGAAAGCATTTATTTTACACTCTCTACAGTCTTCATTTAATGGAGATTTATTGGACCATAAAAGATGCAGTCAGATAGAATTCTCAGATGTTTAATTGTTTGCTTCATACCTCTAACAAGAAAAAATCCCTCATTTTAACCATGGTGATAAGAGTAAGAATGTCTGAAACAGAAACAGGATTCAGCTGTCAAATGTAAAATCAAATTGGACCCTAATGTCCTAGATGACCAAAGATTTATTACAAAGCCAGAAAAGTCAGTAGAATTTCACTGAGAGAACAGAGGAGCTTTCAGGTGGAGAAAATGCATACTTAAAATTCAAAGGTAGAGAGCACACAAGTACATTTAAAAAAAAATAATTGGCAGAATGTATTTTTGAAGTTCCTGAACTTGATTAATCAATCTCTAAAAAGCATACAATTAAAACCTGCCAGATTCTAGGTGTACACAAAAAAAAAAAAAAACATAAAGCAGCTATATTCACAACAATTACCACACTGGGTCAAAAAAAGGTCTGTTGTGCCTCTGAAAACAGCAAGTTTCTGGTGCTGAAAGCATCAGTTCCAAAACTAAAGGTCTCAACACACAAATGGGATCACAGAAACCTGGAAATGGAACTGCAGGAGCAAGCCCTGAGCTAGGAGTGAGATCACTTGAGGAAATGTTTTCAGCTGTGATTTAAAGGGAAAGCCCTTCACACCCATGCACTTCATTAACTTGCATAATGGGTGATGTAGAACCTGACATTTCTGGGCTTGTATTGTATCCAGATTTTTTTCTGGAGAAACACAGCAAGGTACTACTTAGGTACATAGATGTTAAAAATGGATCTGCACCTCAGATCTCTACAGAAATGCACAGCTATTTGCAGAGCCAGAAAAAGGACATTTGGAAAGTAACTCAGCAGGATTTGGATGGCATTCAGATGAAAAATGATTGGAGAGAGTGGAGCCTATGGAATAATTGCTGCTGGAAGGGACCTCTGGAGGTCTCCAACTTCCCAGTTCCACCAGCTCACTGGGGCCAGGCCAGCCCAGCCCAACATTGCCAAGGAGATTCCAGAGCCTCTCCAGGCCCCTTCTAGTGTTTTACCACCTTCCCAGTGAACATTTGTTTCCAATCATTTCATCCAAATTTCTCTTGCTGCAAGTTTAACTGGTGCCTCTTGGCTGGTTCCTTCCTTTCTGCTGAAAATCACAATTCCATAACCTTATCCTCCATTATTCTTCTCCTCACCAGGATGAAGCATCCCAGCTCTTTTTCCAGAGAATACAAGGTTCTTCAGGATCATTTTATTTACAAAAAAATAATAAAGCTTAAAAAACATTTCATTTACAAAAAAAATAATAAAAATAAAAAAATAAGAAAGAAACGTGATGTTTCTGATTCAGGAAAACCATGACTGAAAATTCCAATGTGTAGTCAAAAAGTGCAGCCTTAAACAAAAGAAAGCAACACCAGTGTTGAGTGATTTTCATTCACTGCCCTTCTGCACAAGAATTGTGTTAAAGTAACAAACAGCTGGTACAGATCCATGGAGTAGGAGGTTCCTCACAGAGTGCATGGCTGAGCAGAAAGCAACACCAGCATTATTGTGTTTATACTTTACAGGGAATTTTCCAGATGTGAACTGGTGAAGAGTTGTCTCAGGCTGCTGTAAACAGACAGGTTCTTTTCAATCCAATGAAACAAAGACTTTGGGAGGAAAACCAAAAAAATCTTACACTGATTTTGGGTTTTTTTTTTCAAAAAGGGGGTGGGAGCGGAAGAAAAAGGAGAAAGCTCTCTTTAAAATCAGAGCCAAGCACTAAAACCCCATTGTTGGTTACTGTGCACTGTGCAACTCACAGAGCCTTAAGAAAAGGGATTGAAAGCTGCTCTGTGTGTTTGTACTGCACCCAGGAGCTGCAGCCCATCCAAAGCTGGAGGCACAAAGCCCAGATGAGCATCACAATGAAGATTCTTTATAAGAATCACAATAAAGGTTCTTGATCAGATTTTGGGGTTCTGCAGGGGCAGGAATGCCACACCTCGGATCAGCAGGTGATGCTGCCCACAACAGGCAGCTCAGGGAATGTCACCAACCCCACTGGCCAGCACTTAGGGGGCCACATTTCATCATCCTGCAGATCTCCAGGAAAACAGGACCTGAGAACACCCAGCTGAGAAATAAACCCAGAGGAACTCACCACAGCAGCCCTGCATTTACCAGAAGCCTTTTGTTCATCTATCTGTACTGCTAAAGCACCAGCAAGGCACAATAAAGATTGTTTTCCACAGACAGACAGTAGGAAATGGAGAGGCAGTGACATAAAACCTTACCAGTGTTTTATGTGGTTTCTCATCAGAAGATTATGTTTTAGATTTTGCTATGCTGTGGTGCTAAGCCAAATCTCAGTCAGTTGTGACTCAGAACTTCTCCTTTTCCCCTCTCCAATCCACCTCACCACCCTCAGTGCCTCTGTTACCACCACTCTCACAGAGTGCCTTCAGTCACCAAGAAGAAAAGAATATTTTCTAACATTTAAAGTTACTTACAGAACATGTGAATATAACTGAATTCAGATAAAAACTCTTATCTGATTTCTTCCTGTCTTTCATTGTAATTACAGGTTCCTCTAGTCAAGACTGGACCTTCTTCTAGATTTTTTAAAAACATGAGGCACTGAAGGGTTTGCAGCACTATTTTTGTATTGACTACTATATCAAAGTGGGTAGAAGAAATATTTAAGGCTTATTATTAATATCCAAATGAGGTGTCATGGATGATCCACTGCTTCCACAAAGAGCCCACTATCTTAATTCTCTTTAAAAAACCTAGCAAAAACTGTTTTCATTTTGAAGAATGTAAAAAGCTGAAATGTAAATGAGTAACTAGGATGGATGCCTGTGTGAATTGTGATTATTTCTGATTTAGGTTACAAAATCAATCTTTATTTGTTAGAACCTGGACTATTTCAGCACACTCCTCAAAGAGTTCATTCAGCCTCACAGAGGTGATGGACAAACCCTTCCCATGTTGAAAGCTGATGTAAAAACAAGTAAGGAAAATGCTGAAAATCCAGCACTGGGACAGCCTCTCACCAATAAAATTATCAGCAAAAGTGCAGAATTTTTTTCACAGATGTTACTGGAAAAAATAGCTCCCTACAGTTTCCCAGAGAGGCACTTGAGCAGCAGCTAAAAGAAATCCAGCATTAAGATAAAACATGAGCAAAAATTTACTTTGCAGCCTGTGAAGTCATAAACCAGAGAACCTGACCAAGGCTCTGTTTTTACCACACTTGCTGTTTTTAAAAACACATTTTGAAAAACAAAGAAATCCTCCAGCAACCTTCCCACTCCTGCTTTTGGGAGAGCTCACTGCTCTGTGGCTGTGGGAAAAATTAACAAGCAAATGTTCCAGAAAGGGAAAGTGACAGCTTTCCCAACAAAAGTTTCCTAATGAAAGATGCTGGAACTGCAACTGTTACATAACATTTTCTTGTGATTTCTTTTTTTTTTTTTCAATTACTCCCATGCCTGAGTTTAGCACTCTAGTGGGACTGAAGTCAGAACCCACCTCACACAAAGGTGTTTATTTTTAAAAGGACACCAGAACATCCCCTGTCACACAGGAATATGCTGGCCACATTCCACAGCACTACCACTCCAATTCCTGCTCAATATTGTGTTTTAATTAAATTATGCCTGCCCATTCTTTTTTTTTTCCCCTCAATCTCTCTACAGCAGCATTTGAAATAAATAACATTTGGAAGTTTTCTTCCAGGTGCATCACAAATAGCAGCAATATCCATGATCAGGATTCTGAAGAGCCTTGTATCTCCCAAGACCACTTAATATACAGAAAATAACCAAGGTTTACACACATAAAATTGAACTTTAGCCTAATTAAGCCCCCCCATTAACACAAATGCAAGCAGGGGCTCAATGTCCTGCAGCCATATTACAGCAACACTTCCATACACAAAAACATCATTATTGGACCAAGAGAGACCAGGTAGCAGGATGAAAACCATGAATATCCAAAGTAAAAGATAAAAAGTGTCTTTTCTTTCCTTCATGTTCGCTTAATGATTGCTTTCTGCAGGAGACAGAAGGAGGAGAGCTGTTAATTATATCAAGAATACACCTCCAGGATAGAGTGAGAGGGGGATGCCATGGCAACTGGCAAATGCAACAGTGAGCAAAATGGTCACCCTTTGGTAGGAGACCATGAAAGAGCTCGTCCTTTTGTCCCCCCCATCCCCACCTCCTCCTTCCCCCTCCTTTCTTGTCAGCTTTGCTGCATTAATAAAGCACACAGACAACTCAGGAAAAACAACTTTTTCTGTAAGCAGTCTCTGACGTCTTGATGTGCAGGAAGAAAAGATGAAAATTAGCAGCATGTGGGTGGAACAAAAAGGGGGAGAAAACACATGAGGTAGAAGATGATTATTTTCTAATTATTTAATATTCTCCTAATCTCCTCCCATTCCCAGCAAAGTGCCTTTACAGAAGGCTTTTAGCTGTTTCCTGAAGAGAACAGCTTGGTGGTTTGTTGCTTTGTGGGTTTTTTTTAATGTGAGAATTTGAGAAGAAAACGCTCTAGACACCCAAGGCAGTTCAAAGAAGTCACTCTCAAGTTTTCTCCTTGAAGAAAAATGCCTGAGAGCCCATGTCACTGCAGTGCTGACTGCATTCCACAGCAGAAGGGAAAAATCCATGGGAGTGCCCTCTAGCTTCACTCACAGCAGAAATGTTTTCCTGTTCCAAGTGAAATATCACATTCCCTGAAAGGTCCCAGCACCAGAGCCATGCTCCAGAGTCCATCTGAGCTTCTGGTGTGAGGGTTCAGCACAGCCCTCAACACAACCACAATGACCAATTGCAGTTAGGGGTGGATCAGAACATCACCAGCCTGGAAAGGTAAAGATTAAATCCCAAACCCAAGGAAATTCTGCAGCATGAGGCTGTGGATTCAGAACTGATCACCAGCCCTGGGAAAGGGTAAAACAGATCAAACCCACCAATAACCCAAGGAAATTCTGCAGCATGAAGTTGTGGATTCAGAACTGATCACAGCCTGGGAAAGGTAACGATCAACCTCAAAACCAGAATCTGCAGATGAAGTTGGGATTCAGAGATCACTGGAAGGTAACATGGAAGGAACAAGACTCAGTTACCTGTTCTGAACTAGAGAAGGGCAGGAAGAGAACTAAACCAGCACCTTTATATTACAACACTTCTGTATAAAACAACACTTTTCTATTACAGAAGCAGCAAAACTTTACAAAATCAGGGATCACCCTGGCAGGCTGCCAGGAGCATGAAAGGCTCATTTGCATAACCTGATTGTGTTTGTAATAAAAGTCATTGTTTTGATTCTGCTGGTAGCTCCATGAAGCATCACTCTTAATTAGAGCTGACACTGAAATCTGCTGATGTGTTTTGACTGGAGGTTGAGGCAGGGAAATGGGGAAGCACCTGGAGCTTGGCAGCAGCCAGGGGGGAAGGTGGCCATGGTTGTGCTCCTGAGGAGGAGCTGAGTGAAGCAAAAGGTGAAAGGGAGAATTTGGGCAGCCAGAACCAAGCAGGGAGAGCTCAAGGCCTGGCAGATGGAGCAGCAAAGAGCAGTTGAAAATTTCCTTTCTCTCCCCGACACTTCAGGGATGGAGCTGGTCCCAGAGCAAGGATTTTTTGGCTAAGGCAGCAGTGAGTCTTAAATAACTCAGCAATGTTGAAATAGCCCCTTCTCATGACATTTGGATGATATACTATACCTTGAAGAGCCAATAGAAATTTCAGCTCCTACAACACCACCCGTTACCAGGGCTTTCTGCAGAGTCCCAGCTCTCAGGGGTCACAGCCCAGGAGCACAGACTCAGTGGCATTTTGGAACTTTGCCTCTGAACACTCTTGTATTTTTAGAGATGTTAAATCCAGCCCTGTGTGCAATGTTGATTTTTACAATGTTTGAAAGTATTTGTTTTATATAAATTCAGTTCTCAGGATCAGTGGTACATTAGATCCCAACGCACAACCACTGAGTTTTAACTGTCTTGTCTTTCAGCACTGGTGAAAGGGGTACTTTTAGTTCTAAGGAATTTAATATCAAGTCCACAGTAATAAAAATACCTTTTCAGATTGCAGGAAAACAGAAGACAGATGGGCTCTTAAACTAAAGTATCTCCATGTGCATTTACAGAATATTCTGTGCAATACAAAGCTCCATCCTTACCTTGTACTGCAATACCTTTCCCATGTCAATATGTCCTTAACAGCATAAAATGAAGAATTTCCCAAGAGCAATTTTAAGCAGTCAATGGAGGGGCTAATTAGGAATTCTCTAATTATCTGGAATGCTCAGCTCTGCTTTCTGCCAACATGTCCCCTCCTTGGTGCTCAGGACAAGGCATTGAAGTACAATGCTAACTCAAAATCAAACCAGCCTGCCTCAATCTTTCCTCCTCCCTCAACAAGGACTCCATTTCCAGGGACCATTAATTTCATATGAAAATCACAGTTGGCAAGACTAAAAATATAACTCAGAGCAACTGAGATGACTGCTTTGAGGATCTCTGCAAATCTTTTAGATAACATTCTCAGACAGAAAAATCAAAGAAAAGAACAAGAAACCTTCAAAATGCTGCTTGCTCAGAAGGTCAATTAATCTCCAGGGTAACTTTAGTTACTTGATTGCTAAAGATTCAGCCACCACCACTGGATTTCAGCCCATTTGATAGGTTGTATCAAAAGTCTTATTCACACTTCAGAATTTGAAGGGAAAAGGACAAAAATTGGAGGAATTACTTTTGGCCATACCTTTCTCCACAACAGCACTTAAAAATGTTGCATCACCACTCTGTAAATTGTGAACCAAATTGTGCTGAGGTTGATTAATATATCACTAAAAAAATATTAATATTGAATACTGAAAGAAATGTCCCAGCAACTTACATAGAACATAATTTTATATCAATTTCTGGAATTGATGGGAAACACTCCAATTTCTCCAGTCCTACAGGAGCACTGGCACTTATCATGGCAGAGTTTTGTACCTCTGAATTTTCTGCCTTCTTCAAAGCTTCTTTCTCAGCCACTTGCCATGTTTTTAGCTGATTTTGCAGGTGATGTGCCTCTCATTGGCTCCAAACACTCATAAGAACCAGAGAGGATTTCTGAAACCAAGTCAAAGGGTCACAGCCTTGCCAAGCCATTAAAAAGATTAGATGTGCTCCCAGAAGTGTAAGGACCCACTTTGTCCAGCTCCTCTCATGACTGCTCTATTGTTTCCTGCTTTGCCTGGAGAGGTTTGAACATTGTTGTTAAATATTTAGGTTAGAATCTCTGACTGCTCTGGAAGAAAGTTGAAAAGGCAGAATTTAAGTAATGCCTAATTTTAGTAGCAAGTGAAAACTTTCCTAAAGAAACCATATAATGCCTGCAACTTTAAAATACAAGAGCCAGCTGAGAAAGGCACGTATCAAGGTGGATTTTGTGCCTTTTTTTTTTTCTTTTTTTACTGTCAATTTCTTGGGCTGAGTGACTGAAGAACCACAGGCCCTGCAAACCCACTCAAACCATCCAGGAACAAAGCATTTCCCCCTGCTGCAGCAGCTCCGAGCATGACATCATTTGCTTACAGAAGGCAAATACTTGCCAATTTTAAATAAAACAGGATTCAGTCTGCTGAAAACAGACAGATGTCTACAAGAGTGGCTATTCCTGTGTCTCCACACTAATGCACAGTGCTGGAGGAGCAGCTTCACACAGCTTGCAAGATCCTGCTAGGAGCAGAGCAAAATGAGAGTGCAGGATGTAATAACCTCGTTAGCTGGGGCTGCTTCCTAAAAGGGAAAGCTTCCAAGTGCAGCATGTGAAGGGGCATGTTTTATTTCAAGTGATTTAACAGGAAATCTTATTGCTCCCAGTGCTGCTAAATCCTAGCTCACCTATTGTGTCTACTCTCAGCATTAGTTTGTGTGCAGGTTTTTCACCATTCTCATGTTTTGCTACAGGCCTGAGTAGCAAAATATGAGAATGGTTTCACCTGGTGACTGCTGGAAGAACTGGAATGGCAGTGATGCTCCCAGAAGCTTCAAGAAAGTCCAGCAAGGAATTGGGTTGGTAAAGGAGAATTTGGTGAGTGTTTTTTAAAAAGGTGAACACATCCAAAAAAGCAACAGTGACATTACTTTTTAAAGAAGCTTTCTAGCAAATTCTTTTTATTTTGAAGTCATAAATCACAGTGTGATGATGTCTATTTTTGCCCCAAAATAAACTGAAAAAGGTTTACCATGCTGAGCTAACATTTATTTATTAAAAAAAATTAAAACCTGAAATACCAGACTACAAGCAAGCCAACACTTGTACTAAATACCTCTCTTGACATTTCTGTTCATTTCTATAGTTCAATGGAACAATGTTACTGACTTCCTGAGGGGCACAAATTGGAGAAAGTCACTTCCATGAAAACCTAATAAAGAGAAAAACCTCCCTTTCCTCTTACATCCTCTCCTATTACTCTGCTAAAAGATGCACCATACAAAAGCACATTTTAATTGAACAAAAATTAAGGAAAATACAAATCTAGTAAATAGTTTGGGGCTGCAAAATGAACACCAATAAATGTGTCATTCATCCAGTTTTCTTCTTGGCCTTGATTTCACATTAAGAACTGAGAAATAACGATCCATTTAAAGCTATTATAATTGTTTCCTGAGTAAACCCAGAAACTACAAGCTAAAACCAAACTGAGTAACAGTTTGTTTTTAACAGAGTTAAAGAAAATCTATCTGGTATCTCAGAGCAGAGTGCAATGCCAGCAAGGCAAGAGCTGACGAGGTTGGAGCCCTTAGGGAGCAGAGAGAAGTAATTACCATCCATGAAATGCTGGCTATGATGTGGACATTAGGGAAATTGTAGCATGCCATAAATATTTCAATTTGAAGATTGTTTAGGGTTTCCCCAAAAGCTTTTGGGCATGAAAACAATCCTGCAAGCCTGCTATAAACAGCAGCACTGACACTAACAAAGGGGTGATCTTCCTACTAATGCAGATGGCACCAACACAAGGCAAGCAGGCATTTCTAGGTGCTGCAGACACTCAGCAATAGATTTTGAGCCTGTACAGACTCACAAAAGCAGCACTCAAAGGTTTCAGAGCTTACCTGTTTCTGTGCTGATGCTCCCATATGCACCTGGCAAAACTTGACTGCCTGTTCAAGTGCTGCTTCTTCATCCACCTGAACACAGAACCACAACTAATGAAGTCATAATTACTTAGCTCATCTATAAATCTAATTAAATTGAGATGAAATGGGGATGCAGAGCATGGAAGCAGCAGCTCTACAGCAAAATGCTGACCTTAAATTATTCAGGAGCACATCCCCAAAGATAAATACTCAGCTCTCTCAATTCAAACTAACATTTAGCTGAACAAACACCATGTAAGTGGTACTACAGCTCTTAACTCATTTCAGAAATTTAGTTTTAAAAGATGGAGAGTCCTACTCTCTATCCCCAGCAATGGCATTGTCAGGGGAATGGTTCTTTGGGAAGGTTTCAAACAGATAAAGGGCTTGGTTCAGCAATTCCTGTTATATCCTAAAACCTGAGGCCACATAGACAAATGCCAATTAATCACACAATACCTGTTTAATCAGCATGTATGTTTCAGACATGATCTTCTCAATTTTGCCCAGGTCATAGGCCATGACTTTCTGGCCCTGCTGCCACACTCGATAAGCATCGAGCAGAAGTGTTTTTCCAGACTCCACATCCTCAAGTAATTTCCTCTTCCTGCTTGACCTCTGGACAGGTTCCTCTGTAGGTGCTGCTGGAATTGTTCCTTTAGCTGCCTGCTGCTGGTGCTTTGAGCTGATGCTGAGCTCCTCCAAGGAAAGTTCTGGAGTCCTGCTCTCGGGAGCCCTGTCCTTGGAGCTGCGGCCGGGCTGCAGCCGCTCCGGCTCGCCGCGCTTACAGCACGAATCAATTCTGTCAGGGTCACTGGAAAAGCCATCGAGATCCATGGGCTCAGCTGAACCAGGGCCAGGAAGCTCTTTAATCTCCTTGTCACTCCTGTCCTCCTGTTCCAATATGTCCATGGCATGGGGGATCTGTCCCTGGGTGCCTTCCTTCACTCCATTCTCAGCACCATGCACTGCTCCGTCTGACAGAGCTGCCTTTTTGGGGAGCACATCTTTCCCCTCTTCTGCACTGCTTTTGTTGGACACGTCTGTTGTCATCCTTCCTGAAGCAAGGCTAGAAGACTTGGAACCCTGATCTTCTGAAACCTTAATAAAAGAAATCATCCTTCTCTGTTATCATTGAAGTCAAAAAGCATTTGAGCACAGCTGTGACTATCATGAATATTGACCAGTATCTTTCATTACTGCTTCTGCTGAAGAAAATGCATTTATTCTATGTTAATTCTTATTTGTTCCTCAATATTAATTAATCCAGGCCACAAATCTTACAATTAGAAGTATTTTAATAAGTGAAAACAACCACAGAGAAGTGTCAACAGCTCAGGCTGAACTGAAGCCACAATGTTTATTTTCCCTCACTACTTCAGTCCATGCTAAGGGATCCAACTAAATGAAATCCAAGGTTTTAACTGCACAAATTTTTCTTCTAACATATTGAAATCAAAACCAAATCTGTTTCTTTTGGCAGCTGCAGATCAAGCTCAAGTTTAAGACTCTTTCCTTTTGTTATTCTTACAGAACCTTCTTGTTAATAGATCAAGAAGTAGGCAAAACCCTGCTGTAGTATTTTACTTTTTGTACCTTTACTTTGGTGAAGTTCCAAAGGTAGAAAACCTCAGTACATCATCTCTTCTTTCAAAAATTCAAAATGATACAACTCTTACATCCAGATTTATGAGCAAACTATTTAATATACAGAGTTCCAGTGTTCTTGACCATGTTTTTATTTAGTTGGTTAAACCTATAGTCTGTTAACTTAGAAAACCCTTAGGAACAAGTTCTTCCTTGAATGTATTAACAAAGAAAAGTTCCAATATCCAGATCCCTTAACCTGGAAACTGATTAGCTTCTGTATAACTTTTAAAAACTAAATCTAGATTAGAATTATATGTAATAATGAGTGTGGTGCTGTCAAGGACTAGCAGTGAAAAGTGTCTAGGCATGCAGACTGTCCAAGCTGTCTGGGTTTGTCTTGCAAGAGGAATCTTAGTTCATTTTAAAAGGAATTTTCCTATAGACCTCACCTGAAAATGGAGAGCATGAACATTACATGTATCTACCATTATTTGAAGTTTAAGGGACAGTCAGACCAAACTTACTGCAATCTTGCAATTCTTACTGCAAACTGTATTTGTTACTGAAATTCAAAACCAAAAAATCAACAATGCTGGAAGAAATTTTTCTGTGTAGTGGCTAGTAAACAAAAGGTATTGGGAGTAAGTGCTTAAAAATGTAATCTTTGAATCTCAGGAGATCTAAGGAATGAGTGAACACTGCCAAAGCTAATCACTGATTGAGAGCCATGGGGTGCCCTGCTGCCTCACCTGGGTGAGATCGTTGAGGGTGTCCTCCAGCACCTTCACTGTGAGCACGAAGGCTTGCTGGGCCAGCACCTGGCGGTCGGCATCACGCAGGTACTTCCTGTCCCCAGCGAGAGAGAGAAAGGAATCAGCGGCCAAAACTCACAGTGCTCCAAAGCAAGAACCAGGGATGGCAAGATTTAGCTGGGCTGTGTGTTCTGTCCCCATCTGTCAGAGCTGGGGCAGTTCTCTGCTGTCCATGGGCAGTTTTTTCTTTATCTCTCCCACAGCCAACCCTCCCTCCAGGAGATCTCTGCTGTCCATGGCCACTGAGTGTCCCTGCAGGGCTGATCCAATCCCAGCCTCCCATGGGGAGATGCCCCGCCCAGGGGAGGAGCCAAGCATTCCTACCTGGATCCAATCTGAGCCTGGCACAGCACAGCAGCCTTTGCCCCCTGCATTGCCAGAGGAGCAGCTTTCTGCTGCCCTGCATGGCCAGAGGGAGCCCAGGCCCATCTGCAGCAGCCCTGGAGCTGCAGAGGAAAACTCCCCCCTTGTGCAGGATCCCTGCTGCAGCAGAGCCACAGCTGGCACTGCAGGAGGGCTGAGCCCCCATGGATGGGGCTGGGACACCCCCTGGCACAAGGGCTGTCACCTCCTATTCTGACTCTGTCACTGTTTTGTTTTCATTTTTTTGTACTATTGCATTTGTATTTTTAATTTTCCTAGTAAAGAACTGTTCTTCCTACTCCCATATATTTGCCTGAGATCCCCTTAATTTCAAAATTATAACAATTCAGAGGGAGAGGATTTACATTTTTCATTTCAGGGGAGGCTCCTGCCTTCCTTAACAGACACCTGTCTTTTAAACCAAGACAAAGGACACTGAAAGAAAAACAAGAACAAGCCAACACAACAACTTGAAAACATAAGAAACAAACAAAAATCTACAGGTGAAATATAACAATATTGGGATTTAACACTTTAGCTTTGTTTCCCTTCGCACAAAGATGAAGCAGAAGACAGCTCTGCCTGCAGCCAAAGGCAAGGGGAGAAATGGGAAAACACCAAGAACAACCAAACCCAGAGCAAACCACACAACCAGACTTCGTTTTCTTGTATCAAGCCCTCTGTGCCCCTCAAATACCAGCTCTTTATTCAATCCTTTTTTTGAAAAAGAATCTTATAGTTACACAAAGCTATGCTGAACTCTCAGGTGATTTTCATGTTGTGGATAAAGCGTGCATGTGAGATTAGGGACATCAGCAAATCCTCTCTCTTTGATCATATCAGTTGCCTTTGAACTCAGGATTTTTAGCTCTAATAATCCTGGGTTCATGGGTGTGCTGCTACCTTTTTTCCTAGTTAGTATTACAAAAAAATAATATTGTATGTATAAAACATTCACTCTGTAGCTTCATTTAATTTACTAGAGCACTGTAATTTCAGTGTATTTGGACACAATGTTTTAGTCTGCTTTCAAGCAAAACACTTCCAGCTGTCATTGCCACCTAATCACGTTTAATGGAAAACTTAATTTGTATTTCAGAATTAGCTGGTTTGAATGAGAGGCCTAGAAATCAAGTAAATAACTCTGAAGGGTACTATTTCAGTCAAAAGGCCAATATTTTAAATACACATATTTCCTCTCTATGATTTTAGGTTAAATTGGTAATTTTGCTCTCTTTTCTCTGAAAAGCAAACCATAAACATCTGACTCCTCATTAGTTCAGTAATAAGTAAAATCACCCTGTTTTTAAAAATAGGGTTGTTCCAGGCATATACCAGGCACACCCAGAGTTATCTGTATTTCTGATTTCCTCTAACAACTGCACCTCACCATGGCTGGCACTGGCTGATCTAACATGTCAAATTATTTGTTTTTTGAATTCAGTCTAGACTTACAAATAACACAATATTTTTAGTACAGCTATGGGTTTGCTTAGGACAGAAATTGAAACCTTCTATGGTCCAGTTCTTCTGATATGTTAAAAGTCAAAGTATTTTTGGCCTCAAGTTTGCTGAACAAGGGGTGACATATTCCCAGACACACTACAACCCATGCAAATTCACATGCACTCACACTCAAAAACACATGCAGAAACCTTCAATGCCTCCAACTTATTGCCATCAATCATTCATGTTCCATTTCTTAAACATTTGCCAGAGACCAATTTCAACATTTCCCACAGGACAACCTACCAGAATTTTACCTCAGTGTTTTCCTTGGATGTTTATTTTGGTCTTCCCATTGATACGAATCCATATATAGCTCACACTAATAGCTTCTTTTTTTCTTAAATAAGGTTAATGCAATTAAAATTAGATCACCTCTGAACAGGATAAGCTTTTTAAATAGCATCAGCAGCCAAGAGGCACAGAGGCATTGTTGAGGCCATCAGGGATTACAGCAAGGCAGGATGCTGGGCCCTGACCTCCCGCTCTTACGCAAGGGCCAGCACAGGGTGCCCAAGCACGCTCTGCTTTGCCAGAGAATCCCTCCACGTGACACAGCACACCTTGTAAGGCTGCTGGGCACCCCCAGGGCTGCTCTGAGCCTCAGCAGAAAGGCAGAGAAACTCCAGGCTACTTGAGAGAATCATAATCTTGAGAAAAATGAACCGTCGTTCCATGTGGGAAATGGATTTGTGGATATAAAGCTCACATGGTCTGACACATCTGTATGTAAACACTGAGATAAAGTGTGTGGACTTACTATGGAATAGAGATGACATTGTTAAGAGAGACTGAACTAAAAGCAAGTTTTAGTAAGTTTTAAAATATGATTTTGTAAAAAGACTAGATATTTTAGAGAATTAGAATTGTGAAAGATACATTGCAGTAGAACTACGTAGGGAAAAAATATTGGTAATTAGAAGTAATAATAGAAATAGAATAATAACAGTATTAGAAGTAGTAGTATTAGAAGTAATAATAGTATTAGAAGTAATAGTAGCATTGTGTAGTAAAAGTCATTAGGCTGAAAAACATTTATAAGGTATTGTAACTAAGAACTAAGTTAGTTTTTGATAAAATAGCATTGGGTTTTATATCTTTTGTGTCTCACTATTCATTGAGAATGATAATAGAATAAAAAACTTTAAAACTCCCCTCGGTTACCCCATCTCTGTAAAACCCAAGAAAACCAACAATTCCACTCTACTCCCAAGGGAACCTGTCTAAAGACTTTTTTCCCTAAACAAAGAAGAGCTTTAAATAAAACAGTCATACAGCGAACAAAACACACTGGAAAGCTTTCCAACAAACGGCTCAAAATGAGATAAATGCCTCGTACTTTCCCTGGTCAGGGGTCCTCTGCAGCATGGAGGAGACCTTGAGCAGGGTGCTGTAGTCCCTCAGCTGGGAGAGCACGTTGAGCAGCAGCACGATGGAGCGGTTCATATGAGACGCGAAACTGCCCGGCCGGTCGATCTCATCCACGGGGATGCGCCAGATGCCCTGCAGGGGGAAAGGAGACTTCACATGGGGATCCAGATGGGAAAATGTAACCAGAGGGGAAAGGAAACCTTCAAATGGGGATCCAGATAGAGAAAATGTAACCAGAGGGGGAAAGGGAACTTCAAATGGGGATCCAGATGGAGAAAATGTAACCAGAGGGGAAAGGAAACCTTCAAATGGGGATCCAGATGGAAAACACACACCCAGAGGGGAAAGGGAACTTTCAAATGGGGATCCAGCTGGAGAAAGCACACCCAGAGGGGGAAAGGGAACCTTCAAAGGAGGATCCAGCTGGAGAAAAGACAACCAGAGGGGGAAAGAAACCTTCAAATGGGGATCAGACTGAAAGAAAATACAACTAGATTCCCTGCAGAGGGGGGGACAAGGAAACCTTCAAATGGGGATCCAGCTGGTAAAAACACAGCCTGAGGGGAAAGGGAACTTCACATGGGGATCCAGCTGAAAAAAACCACAACCAGAGGGAAAAGAGACCTTCTAATGGGATCCAGACTGGAAAAAAACACAGCCTGAGGGAAAAGGAACTTCTAATGGGGATCCAGTTGGAAAAAACACACCCAGAGGGGGAAAGGGAACCTTCAAATGGGGATCCAGATGGAGAAAATGTAACCAGAGGGGGAAAGGGAACTTCAAATGTGGATCCAGCTGGAGAAAACACAGCCAGAGGGGAAAGGAACCTTCACATGGGGATCCAGATGGAAAAAATGTAACCAGAGGGGGAAAGGGAACTTCAAATGGGGATCCAGCTGGAAAAAACAGCCTGAGGGGAAAGGAACCTTCAAAGGAGGATCCAGCTGGAAAAAACACACCCAGAGGGGGAAAGGGAACCTTCAAATGGGGATCAGACTGAAAAAAGCACAACTACATTCCCTGCAGAGGGGGGGACAAGGAAACCTTCAAATGGGGATCCAGCTGGAAAAAACACAGCCTGAGGGGAAAGGGAGACTTCAAATGGGGATCCAGTTGGAAAAAACACAACAGAAAACCTTCACACAGGGATCCAGCTGAAAAAAGCACAACTAGATTCCCTGCAGGGGGAAAAGGAAACTTCAGATGGGGATCCAGCTGGAAAAAATGTAACCAGAGGGGGAAAGGGAACTTCAAATGGGGATCCAGCTGGAGAAAACACAGCCTGAGGGGAAAGGAAACTTCAAATGTGGATCCAGCTGGAAAAAACATAATCAGAGGGGCAAGGAACCTTCAAATGGGGATCACACTGCAAAAAACCACACCTAGAGGGGAAAAAGAAACTGTCACAAACAGGGATCCTACTGAAAAGGACACAACAGGAAACCTTCACACAGGGATCTAACTGAAAAAACCAGAACCAGATTCCCTGCAGAGGAGAAAGGAAACTTCAAATGGGGATCCAGCTGGAGAAAACACAGCCTGAGGGGGAAAGGGAACTTCAAATGTGGGATTCAGCTGGAAAAACACAGCCTGAGGGAAAGGAACCTTCAAATGGGGATCAGACTGAAAAAAGCACAACTACATTCCCTGCAGAGGGGGGGACAAGGAAACCTTCAAATGGGGATCCAGCTGGAAAAAAGACAACCAGAGGGGAAAGGAAACCTTCAAATGGGGATTCAGTTGGAAAAAACACAGCCAGAGGGGAAAAGGAACCTTCAAATGGGGATCCAGTTGGAAAAAACACAGCCAGAGGGGGAAAGGGAACCTTCAAATGGGGATCCTGGTTGGAGAAAACACACCCAGAGGGGAAAAGAACCTTCAAAGGTGATCCAGCTGAAAAAACACAACTAATTCCCTGCAAGGGAAAGGAAACCTTCAAAATGAGGATCACACTATAAAAACAGAACCAGAAGGGGAAAGGAAACTTCACACAGGGACCAGCAAGAAAGGACACAACCAGAGGGGAAAGAAACCATCAAATGGGATCCAGCTGAGAAAAACACACCCAGAGGGGAAAGGAAACCTTCAAATGGGGATCCAGATGGAGAAACACAGCTGAGGGGAAAGCAAACCTTCACACAAGGATCCAACCAGATTCAGTGCAGAGGGGGGGTCAAGGGAAACCTTCAAATGGGGATCTAGCTGAAAAGGACACAACCAGATTCCCTGCAGAGGGGAAAAGAAAACCTTCACATGCAGATCCAGCTGAGAAAAACACTGCCAGAGGGGGAAAGGAAACTTTCAAATGGGGATCACACTGAAAAAAACCACAACCAGAATCTCTTCAGAGGGGAAAGGAAACCTTCAAATGGTGATCTAGCTGAAAAAACTCCCTGCAGAGGGGGAAAGGAAACCTTCACATGGGGATCCAACTGAAAAAAACACAACCAGAGGGGGAAAGGAAACCTTCAAAGAGGGGATCCAACAGAAAGGGATCCAACCAGATTCCCTGCAGAGGAAGGACAAGGGAAACCTTTAAATGGGGATCCAACTAAAAAGGACACAACAGGAAACTTTCACACAGGGATCCAAGTGAAAAGGACACAACTGAGAGAATAAGGGGCAGATTCTGCTGTGGAATTTCACAGAGGGACAGGGGATAAGGGACAGATAAAAGCTGAGCTCCCCCAGACAGTGAGATATGGATTTAAGTCAATTGATTCCTGCCAGCAGCAAGGCTCACAGGAGCCACAGCAAACCTTCCAAATATGCTTCTGAAGTGTTCCAAGAAAAAGCAAGCAAAGCCCAAATGATACTGTGCATTTTTCTTCAGTGTCAATGAACACACCTTACCTAGTCAAAGCTCAACTAACCATAAAAAATAAGGAGTAACCTCAAGTAAGTTTTCCTGGCCTGAAAGCTGTTAATATGCACTCACAGCAAGTTTCTATCTTCAAATTATCTGTTATTAAATGTCTTAGGAACTTGGTGAGAGCCTTGATATCATCAGTGCTCACTGTGGACTAACCAGTCCAAAAGGAAGAATTAGATTCCTCAGCAGAATCCATTTTCTAGTGGCAGATTCAAATACTTGGCCATAAATCCTGAACCTTCTAATTAAATTTCTGGGACAAGGGAATCTTTGGGGAGCAAGGCTGGAGGCTGATAGCAAATATAATTTAATTAGGGTTAGTTAGCTCAGATTTTGCCATGTCTAATACATCTAATGAGATTGTTTTCAGGTGTTTATTGTGGATGCTGTCAGCACCCTAGTCAACCCCACCTGAAAAAATGAACTGCACATAATACCATGTTTGCATGTTAGGATGGGATTTACATTATGATCATTCACAAAAACTGCTGCTGCATCACTGCAAACCTTTCCTTTGTGCTTTATTTGGTTCTGAAGCTTTCTAAGATGAAAATCCTCTGATCATGTAAACAATTTTGTGACAAGGCAGGAAAGAAAAGTCTCATTGATAGGAGTACCTGACCGGAAAAGAGTTTGCCTTTCCAAACCTGTTCAGAGAGCAGGATATACAAATATTTACTCCTTTATCTTTGTTTAAAGGTCTTGCTTCGATTTGTTTAGCTTTACTTTCAGTGTGATCAAAACTCTTCAGAACTTAATACAAAGTGGAAGCAAAAAAAATGATTACTGCAATCATAAATGACATTTGACCAGAAAGGCAGATCCATAACCCCCTGTGTAAAATGGACCCTTCCCTTGCATGTCTGCAGAAAATCTCTGGTTCCACTGCAAAAGATGTATAGGAACTTAGGAAAAAACAACACAGAAATATCAGAGGATCAATCTCAATGTTTTTACATGGAAAACAGTGACTTCAACTAGATATAATGCACAGACTAATCTGCCAAATTTTCTTGCTTTTCCTTATGCTCTCTACTCTTCCTCCCTAGTGACCACACTAAAGCTGTTCTTCCTCTTTGCTCCCTGAAGCTTTCCCTCAAGCTCTTTTTTGTAGCTTCCCTTTTCCACTGTACCCAGAACAGCCCCATGGCCAAGCCCCAGGCACAGGCACTGCCTCCCCTTGCAGCCATGCCCACAAACACCTCCCATGGCCAGGAGCTCCCCCAGAGCCTGCAGGGGACAGCTCTGTAAACCAGCACATACTTCTCTTTCACCAGAGATGCTGCTTCTTCCTCCAAACCATACAATGGCTCTCCTTTCAGCCCACAGATGAAACACACATTCTGGAGCTGCTATTTTTTGCTTCTCTGCACGGATGTAAACTGGGTTCCTGCCAAATCCCAAAACAAGTGAATGCCTCATAATGGCACCACATTGCAACAACCTACTTAGCCAATTTAACTACACAAAACAATTTATGGTCAACTCCAGCACACTGTAGGAGTGGAACTCTGCCAATGTGTAGGTAGGTTCCTGGTCTTTTTCAGCATTATCTCATCTTTCATCTGAATCAAGAGGATCACTTGGATCAGATACTGTATCTGGAATTAGCTGGAAATAATTTTGCAGCTCCTTCTCATATATCCCATGTATCCATTTTAATGCTAGCCTGGAAATTTAGTACTAAATTTTACAACAATTTAGTATTAGAGCCATTTTTAATGACAGAATATATAAACTGCATCCAGAAATCCAGAAAAAAGCCCCTCAGATGGAAACAAAGTTGTGTATTTTGGAGAATGCTGCTGTCTTCCAGGGCACATCTGAAGAGGTTAAATTAAAACTCACATTAGGGCTGTCAGGTTTCCCACTGCAATTACAAAAGTAGGACTGACTGATTTTAAAAGGAAAGTCACTAACTTTTCATGTGTTGACTTGCAGCTTCATAAATGCAAAGCAGCAATAGATAGGGGTCCAATGTTCCACAGGCAGCCTGGAGGCAAAAGCAGAAAGAAACCTGCCACCAGAGCAATCTTCATTCCATCACTGAAACTGTGTTAAGCAATATGCAAAACACTGAGGGTAAAGTGAGTTTATCAGAGCTCATTTTGTGAGTCATATGGAACTTTTAAAACTGTGATTTCAGTCAGAAACTACAGAATGTCTTGTTTAAATCTCTTCCAGAGAGAAGTTTAATAAAGCCCATCAGGTATTAATTTTTCCTTCCAAAATATCAATAAACTTCAGGAAGAATACTTCCAATTTCAGATCACACACTGCAACTTTTTTTAAGAAGCTCAGTGTTAGGCTTTTATTACTTTTAACTTTTCTTACTTTTAACAAAGCTTAAGAAATACACAAATGCAAAGTCTGTCAAGATGTGAGGAGAAGACCAGGAACTATTATTCAGTTTAACCAAAGTTTTTATATCATCACATAAAAATCGAGATTTGTTGGCAAAGTACACTCACAGAAGAGTGCAGACCCTTGTGCCAACAATTCCCAGTTCTTTGAAAGGCTTTGTAGCTGGTTATGGCCACTCAGGGTACCTGACAAAACATCTCCAGCTCTGGAAGGATTTTCCATCCAACGCCCGCTCGTGTTTGCTGGCCACCATTGCCACTGCAAGGTTCTGCTCCCTGCAGCCACAGCCAGCAGAGCTGTTTACACCAAACCAGAGCAAGGAGTGAGGCACTTCCAACAAGCCCAAAATGCCTCTCAGGATCCAAAACATCAGGCTGCTCTCCATGCCTTCCTGGCAAAGCAAACACGCTGCAAGGGTGGGGGCGGGGGAAGCCTGACACACGCTGCTAGGGAAAAATAAATCTGGGAGCACTGAAAACCCTGCAGAGAACTTCATACTGAACATGACATGAAATAGAAAACTGAAGAATGGAGCCAGGCTGCCATAATGCTGGTGACACTTGTACAATTGTTTTTCAGCTGGGGCTGGGGCTGTGCCTGCCCCTGCAGAGCTGCAGCTCTCTGGGACTTTCTAGTTCAGGCACTGAAAATAGCAAGGAAGGAAGTGCTTATTATTCCTCCATGCTGCTTACTCCAGAACTGGAGGGGAGGGGATTCCCTGGGGTTTAGGAATGCCTCTCTGAGGAGGAGAGGCTGACAGATCCCAGCAGAGCTCCCTGGGGATGGCTGCTGCTGCCAGGCACAGCTCCAGGGTGAGCCATTTTCTGAGCACTGATCAAACTTTACTCTCTCCCTGCTCCATGGAAATGGAGAAATGCAAGTCATGCTTCACATGATCCAATTCACATACAACAAGCAAACACATAAACCCCACACTAATACAAATAAAGACTTCCCATTACTTAACTCCCTATTTTTCATCCCTTTTTTTTTTTTCCCAAAGGATCCTGGAAGTTCAAGTTGCACTACATACAACAAACTGGACTGCAAGTACCCAAACCAAAACCAAACATTTCCTCATCTGTCAGTCTCAGTAATGTCCTGCTAAGAGCCTTTAGTAAAAATAATTTAAATAGTATTTTAAGATTGTTAGAAAGTATGCCAAAACTAGCAAAATAACTAATTAAGTGGTTCAGGGAAGGCAACAATTAATAATGTAACAATTAATATATATACCTACATGGTATTTCATAATATATAATACCTACATGGTATTTCAAAATCGTGAAGTTGAACTAAGCACAGCTGTATAATCCCTGGAAAACTCCCACTTTGCTAAAGTCTCTGCTTTTATGTAGGGTTAAGCACAACATACTGAAATACCACCAGTTTTTACTCATGTCCTGTCTTCTTAGTGACTTATTTAATTTTCTTGTCTTGCTCTGGGTGCCTGCAGAGGAACAGAATATGGTTCAAGCTGAACAGACCCAGCACACAGGGTCTGAGCTCTCCGTGTGAATCAGGAAGGTCCAGCACAGAGCACTGAGTGTCCCCACCCTCCCCTGCCAGCCTGGCTTCATTCAGTGCTCCCCTCACAGCTTCCTGCCACCCCTGAGCACAACCACTAAAACCACTGCCCCCTCCCCCACCAGGCAAATTTCTAAACCACTTTTCCTCAACCAACCTTAACATGCTCCCCTATCTCTTATTATTTTCCTCTGGCACCTGAGTTTTTCTTCTTTTCTGCAGATAATTCTATTATTTTTCTTCCTCAGTTCCTCACTGCTATCCAGCCTGTAATGGAACAATTCTGCCTCTGTGAACAGGAATGCAAGTGGGCACAGAAGTATTAGGAAAGGAAAGCAGAGAATTCAGAGTATTGAAATTGTTATCTGCAGGGCCTGTGTCATAGAGCAACCCTGGCTTACAGTAACTGAGCTCATTTCAGGAAAATCCTACCAACTCTTCCAGACTATAGTTATTACATAGAACAGTAACAGAATGAATTTAAAAATATGATAATACATAAATTACATTTTATCAGGCTGGCAAGGAAACAGAAATAAAGGCAAAACTGCAGCATCTCCTTTCAGTAAGTGAAGAACAAGCAGGATTACAATTTCTAGTCTATAAGGCAAATATTGTCATTTTCTTATCTTTTAAATACACACACACTTGGAAATGAATAAACAGCATCTATGCATTTTGGAAGAACTGTGGAATTCTGTAACTTTATTTTAGCAAGACAGCAGCATGAAACAATATTGACAAATGGAAGTGCTCCACATGTTCCAATCATCATTTGCTGATAAAGAAACATAATGGAGAATTTTCACCTCTTATTTCTCTCTTCAATATACAATGTATTTCCAGGGTCTTAAATTTCAGATTTCTCAATTTCCAGAACAATCATTTTACAGTTGATTTGACTTTAAATTGGTTTTGACCCCATGAAAAGAACACCCAAGGAGACTTTGGGAGACTGTGAGCACGAGGCAGGGACATCCACACAGGAGGCAGGGAAAGGGAATTATTTCCTTGCTGCATAAGAATTACATAAAAGCAGAAAGGCCTTGTTCAGATGAGTGACAAGTTCAGGTGGAATTAATGAAACAGAAACTGAGGCCTGGAGATGGCCTTTGCAGAGCTCTGGGTTTGGCCACTTGCCAGGCAGAATCTGGAGGTTTATGTTCACCCAGTCAGGAGGCTTGAGGAGTTTTTACTCTGATGGTTCCCATGTACCATGTGATTTCACAACCATGTCAACACAAAGTCACATCACTTTTTTTTTTCTTTTAAAGGGAAACAGCTAACTAGACTGTAAGAAAAGGAAATAAAGAAACTATTCTAGTGCATGGCTATGACAGAAAGAAAGACAAAGAAAGAAAGGAAAAGCAAGACACCAGCCTCTTGAAACCTGGTTTGAAGGTGCAGTTGTGCTCAAACAATAACACAGCTGCATTCCCTCCGGGGCTCTGCAGCAGGCAGCAAACACAACGGGGAAAATGCAGCAAACACAGGAAAATGCAGCACACACAGAGTGTGAGCACAATGCACCAACCTGTGGGTGAAGGGGCTGCTCCCTGCTCTGCTCCTCCAGGTTTACACCAACAGGGTGCTGGACCTTTCAGCATCTCTCTCCAGGGCACTCCAACAATTCCCTCTGGTTCAGTCCCTCTTTCCTCTAACCTGCAAATCTGGGGTGCTAAAGCAAAAGTGGATTTGAAGATAAAGCTGTAGAACACTGACTTATTTTTTTTCCTCTTTTCTGTTGCCAACATTAACAAAGGTTCCCTTTTGGACAGCTGGACAACTTCTCAAGCTGGAAGGTCAGTAAATGATAAAAGGACTTTGGAACAAATTACTTCATTACATTTATCATCCTTCCTCTATAAGTTGCTCCCTTTTACCAGATGTATTTTAGGATGTATTTTAGAAAAAAAGGGATTGGTTAGGAATTAAATTACCAACAGTTAAGTTTCATTCACTGTGTCCTGCAGACAATTCAAGGTTGCCAAAGGGATGCAGAAGAGCAGAAGTCATCCAGAGACTTCGTCAGACTCAACAGAAAACCCTGAGGAGTTTCTGCTCACCCATGTTGGAATTTCAGATTCTGCCTTTGTTACTTCAGTACCCTTTTTTGAGGTACATTTTGGTTTCATGTCATGTCCCTGCCTGAAAGAGTTTGGAATTTTTTCTTTGGGAGGATATAAGGCACAGAAATCCACAGAACACAGACTGCTTCTGAATTTTCTAACACACAAATAACTTGATGCAGAAATCTAATGAAAGAATATGAAAACTTTGATGGGAAAATCCTTTATTAGAATTTTGAATTTTTTTAGCCATTTTCTGGGGCTAGATGCAAGAAGACTTCTATACCACCAAAATAAATGGAGAGCAGGGCACATCTAGACAGTGACAGGGTGCTGGTTTCACCTAATAGACAGCCTTTCCTTGAATTAAAAGGATTTTCCTGCTAAAAACTTTTCTGTGTATCTGCTACAAGCAGACTGCCTGGTATCAGATGCAAATGGCACAAAAAGCAGTGAAAGAAGCTTGGTACATCCATGGGCAGGCTTCTGCACCAGCCCCCTGAGGACATCAGCAAACTTTCATTTCTTTGACAACACATGGCATTAATTTAATCTAATTCCCCACATCTCTGATACAGACACACACATTTCATGGTACCACCATGGTACCACCCAGGAACATTTTACAGAGGGGAAAAGGCATTTAGGGGATGTGGCTCACCTGAGCATTACAGACTCCAGGTCAGGATGAGAAGAATTACAAACTAGAAATTACTATTTCCCTTAAACACAAAGATGGCTAAGGCATAAAAGATGGCAAATGTTAGGGGACAAAAATGACAACCAGAAACTTTGTCAGTGGCAAACCAACACTCAGTTTTACTCCTAAAGGAGGAGCTGCAGAACCAGAGAATTTGGGTTAACACAGAGCTGGGAGCAGCTGCTGGCTCCCAGAGAAGGGCAAGTTTAAAGATTATATTTTTTGTTTTCACCCAGATCCCAACACTTCTGTCTGCACAGTGACTGTCCCAGGATCCCCAGGGGTTATAGAGCAGTGTCCAGGCACTGAAACTGGAGTTACTGGGGGGCAGGAAGTGTAACTGGAGTTACTGGGGGAAGGAAGTGTAACTGGAGTTATTGGGGAAGGAAGTGTAACTGGAGTTATTGGGGGAAGTGTAACTGGAGTTATTGGGGGAAGGAAGTGTAACTGGAGTTATGGGGCAGGAAGTGTAACTGGAGTTATGGGGAAGGAAGTGTAACTGGAGTTATTGGGGGGAAGTGTAACTGGAGTTATTGGGGGGAAGTGTAACTGGAGTTACTGGGGGGAACTGTAACTGGAATTATTGGGGGAAGGAACTGTAACTGGATTATTGGGGAAGGAAGTGTAACTGGAGTTATTGGGGAAGGAAGTGTAACTGGAGTTATTGGGGGAGGAACTGTAACTGGAGTTATTGGGGAAGGAAGTGTAACTGGAGTTATTGGGGAAGGAAGTGTAACTGGAGTTATTGGGGGAAGTGTAACTGGAGTTACTGGGGGGAAGTGTAACTGGAGTTACTGGGGGAAGTGTAACTGGAGTTATTGGGGGAAGGAAGTGTAACTGGAGTTATTGGGGGGAGTGTAACTGGAGTTATTGGGGGAAGGAAGTGTAACTGGAGTTATTGGGGAAGGAAGTGTAACTGGAGTTATTGGGGGGCAGGAAGTGTAACTGGAGTTATTGGGGGAAGGAAGTGTAACTGGAGTTATTGGGGGGCAGGAAGTGTAACTGGAGTTATTGGGGGAAGTGTAACTGGAGTTATTGGGGGGAAGTGTAACTGGAGTTATTGGGGAAGTGTAACTGGAGTTATTGGGGGAAGGAAGTGTAACTGGAGTTATTGGGGGAAGTGTAACTGGAGTTATTGGGGAAGGAAGTGTAACTGGAGTTATTGGGGGAAGTGTAACTGGAGTTACTGGGGAAGGAAGTGTAACTGGAGTTACTGGGGAAGGAAGTGTAACTGGAGTTATTGGGGGAAGGAAGTGTAACTGGAGTTACTGGGGGAAGGAAGTGTAACTGGAGTTATTGGGGAAGGAAGTGTAACTGGAGTTATTGGGGAAGGAAGTGTAACTGGAGTTATTGGGGGAAGTGTAACTGGAGTTATTGGGGAAGGAAGTGTAACTGGAGTTACTGGAAGGAAGTGTAACTGGAGTTATTGGGGAAGGAAGTGTAACTGGAGTTATTGGGGGAAGGAAGTGTAACTGGAGTTACTGGGGGAAGTGTAACTGGAGTTATTGGGGGAAGGAAGTGTAACTGGAGTTATTGGGGGAAGGAAGTGTAACTGGAGTTATTGGGGAGAGGAAGTGTAACTGGAGTTACTGGGGAAGGAAGTGTAACTGGAGTTATTGGGGGGAGTGTAACTGGAGTTACTGGGGAAGGAAGTGTAACTGGAGTTACTGGGGAAAGTGTAACTGGAGTTATTGGGGCAGGAAGTGTAACTGGAGTTATTGGGGGAAGGAACTGCAACTGGAGTTATTGGGGAAGGAAGTGTAACTGGAGTTATTGGGGGAAGTGTAACTGGAGTTATGGGGAAGGAAGTGTAACTGGAGTTATTGGGGGAAGGAAGTGTAACTGGAGTTATTGGGGGAAGTGTAACTGGAGTTATTGGGGAATGAAGGGTACCTGGGGATCCCAGCTGCAATAATGTGTCCAGCCCTGAGTTCCTCACCTCAGCAGAGACCTGGAGCCACTGCAGGGGTGCAGAGGAGGCCACAGGGGTGACCACAGGGCTGGAGCAGCTCTGTGGGAGCAAAGGCTGAGGGAGCTGGGGCTGCTCAGACTCTGGGAAAGGCTCAGGGTGGCTTTTCAATACTCAAAGGGGAGCTAAGAAAAATAGGGACACAATTTTAGCAAGGTCTGTACAATAGGACAAGGAGAAATGGTTTTAAATTAAAGAAAGGTTGATCTAGATAGGATGCAATGAAAAACTTATTTCACAATGAGGGTGACAAATCACTGGCACAGACTGCCCAGAGCAGTGGTGGATGCCCCACCTCTGGAAACATTCATGGTCAGCTTGTACAGGGCTTGGAACATCCTCATCTGGCTGAAGATGTCCCTGTTCTTTCCAGGAGATTTGGACTGGGTGACCTTTATAAGTCTCTTAAAACCCAAACTGTTCTGTGATTCTACAATTCTGTGATTGTACCTCAGCCTACTTTTAAGAAAATTGAAAATTGCTTCAGAACACAGAACTATCAGCTATCATTTCTGGGTACCATTTGTAGTACTCAGAAATAGTGAGCCTGGCACAGAGCATTGCTGGGGTTATTCTGACAACACTCCTGCCTTAAAAACTGCTTGGGCACAAAGCACAACACGGCCTCCACCATCCAGAGCAGCACATACAGCTCCAGGAAGGAAAGGAGGACAAGAACTTTGTAACATTGAGTGCTGTGCTAATTGCTGAGATTCAGCACACTGGTAATGTAGGATTAACATTCTGAATTAACATGAAGAGCTGTTCAGAGATTCCTCATGCTCTAACACTGCAGGAAGGGTCTCCTGCTTTTACAGAATGTCACTTCTGCTGTTTCAGCCTGAAACTCTTCAGGCTTGAAGGATCTGAAGGAATGCATTTTCACCTACTTAAACACCAAGTTTTAGATGTAAATCACTGCTTATCCAATACATAAAGACTCATTGGTTTTGAGCATTTTAAACTAGGCTGTCAGAGTGCTAAAAAGTTATTTTACCAAAATACTCCAGTTTTTATGCCAACACAAACTGGTCTCCCATCCTACATCCCTTGCTTTGCAACAAACAAAATGCTGAACTGCCCACTCCCACCCAACAGCTGACACCCAGCATCCCTGCACTGACAGCCCAGACTTTCAGCTTTTACTCTCCTCTACATCAAGAAGCACAGAGTAAAATATCAAGATGAGAGTCCATAAAATCCCAGTGTTTGCAAAATATTTCAGCATGTTCATCAAATGCTTAGGAAAAGTGACATATGCACCTTTACATTTTACATCTATATCACTGTGTTAGACTCCAAATCTCAGAAAATATCAAAAGCTAGAGGGTTAGATCAGCAGCTCAGAGGAAAATGCTGTCATTTCAGAAAACAATACTGATAAAGCAGTCAGTGTTCTTTCTTGTCAGTACCAAATCACTAGAATACATGGCATTAGGAGTTCCTGCTGAGATCTTTGAGCCTGAAGAAATAGAAATCAAAAGGTCCAGAAAATGCTTGCTACTAATTTCCATCACCATTTCTGAAAGCAGAAAACCCTCTAGTGCAGCATCAGATGGCAGCTCATAAAATACAATCAAGTGATGTTCCTGGTAAAGACTTCACTTTAATTTTATCTGGATAAAAAATTACATCTTCATAAAAATTACCCAGAAACATCCTCCTTCAAAGATGCATTTTTCAGCCAACACTTTCACCTCAGAGTAGTGTGAGTGACCACACAGCCACACCACCTGACTTTGGGGGCCACTCAGGGACTTTTCAAGAGAGAACATTTTTCCTCAGTGACCTGTTGGGTGGCTTTTCTCAACTGTAAGTAAGAAAAAGTAAAGTAAGTTCAAGGTGACACAAGAGAAAATCAGGTTTGAGGAGAGCACATACTGAAACTTGGTCAGGAAAGGGCCACGTCACTGCTCACAAGTGACAAATCCATATGTGACAACTGCTCTGCCTGGGCACTGGCAATTTTCTTTAAAGCTGCTATGACCTTACATTCATAGTTTATAAGTTTAGTTTTTAGTTTATAAGTTTAGTTTTTAGTTTATAAGCCACAGATTTCAAAACAATCATAGGTAGGGAGTTTTGCAGCTTATTTAATAACAAATCATGATTATGAAAGAAGCTAGTAAACCTCACTGAATAGATTGTGAAGTTATTTATAAAAATTAAGAGAGCTGCATATTGGAACTTAATGAAGAACTGTCAGTACTTTTAACAGCACTAATATAAACAAGCATTACCAACCAAGGTGAAATATAAAATGCAATACATACCAGGAATAGTACTAAAAAAAAAAATACAACTGTTCACTATTTGGAAGTGACAAGAATGGCATGTTCTATGACAGGCTGGTATTTTGGTATGTGCACACAATCTGGAAGCATGCAGAAATACTCAAATCTTTTGTCAATGTTGAGAAGGAAAATAGCAATGGAAAGCAGAAGGGAACAAACATTTAAACTCCTCTAGTGTTCTGACAGAGGTAAAGTGACAGCAGGAGCCAGCAGAAAAGCCTTTCAAACCAGAATCCTGTAAGATCTGACCAGGGTTCCCTGCTCCTTTTTCTAAGGGCAGTTCTAGAAAGACTTGTGTTTGTAAACACATGACTTAATTTGTATTTGAAGGTCCCAGCTCTGCCTGAGGTTTCCTCCTGGCTTAGGAATGACAGAAATACACATCCTGGATTTCAAACAGTTTGTCAGCTGAAGCTGAGGGCAGGAAGCTGATTATTTGAAATAGGTAGTAAGAAACAATTATTCCATAATAGAGGTTATGAACCAGAAAAAGCCACATGCAGTGGGTACAGCCTTGGGGAAGACACTCCTCTCCAAAAACCACAGCTCTACATGAGTTTGCACATTTCATCCTCAACAATTAAGAGCCTCCAATTAAGCCATTAGGAGCTGACAAGTAATTAATTTCATTATCTCATTTCCCCCCCTACAGCAGCATGCACAGAACACTTCCCTTCTCTGTCCAGCAAGTGGAGGCCCTGAAGGAATCCTGACGGCTATAAAAGGTAAAAAAATCTCTTTCTGTTATGCACCCCACAGCTAATCTCAAGTTATCTTTTCTCCTCTGATACAGGAATTCATGCAACAAAAAAGAATTTCAGTAACTCTGTTTCTCATGTATTTTACCTTTTTTTTTGCGGGGGAGGACACATAAGTGTGCTAACACGTTATGCTGTCTTGCTTTCAGACACTGCCAGGACTTCCTCAGAAAAACAAAAGCAGCTCTTTATCCAGTTGTAAGAGTTAGTGGAAATGCCTGATTCAAGTAAACAGCAGCCTGCCTAGCACCCCAACTAAAGCTGACTGATCTTTGGTAACACCAGAGGAACAAGACATTGCAGGGAAGCAATAATTTAATTACCCTATTTACAGTAACATAAATCACAGTATACACAGGGGAGCTTCAGTGCCCAACCAGCAGCAATACCACAAGAGCTCAGTCTGACACAAGGCACGGCAGAATCAGCTCAGAAGCAGGGTACAGTGTTTGATTTCAGTGATACTGTGAGACAGAAATTATTTGAGAACAACCAGAGTAATTATTGAGGGGGAGGAGGAGTTAGGAAGGCCTCAACATTTAGAGTATTTCAGACTCCAATAAAGATGCTAAAAACACACAACAGTGCTATTACTGAAAACAGTATCTGGGTATTCAAGATGTCAACCTGAATATGCTCCAATAGAAGGGACACAACTTGCAGCTCCCTGGGTAATAAAAACCTCTACAGCATATGCTTTAATTCTTAGATCTGCTTCATGCAAAATGCCCCCTGCACACACAAAAATCTGCCATTGCTCAAATAAACAGAGGCTGCAGTAAATTAAAAAACCAGAATCGTGGAGCTGCCACAGCCAATGCCGCAAACAGCATGTGGCACTTGCTTTATGCACAACACCAGAATTTACTGCAATTAAGACATACGTTCTAAAATTATAAACATGTGACCAGACAAAGCTGACTGGTTTTAACAAACTGCTAATTAAATTGGAATCCTCTTATCCCCTCTCTCTCTCTCTCTTTAGCTGAATGAAGCAGCAACTGTTCCAGCATCGTGGCTCATGCAAAACAGGCACTGAACAACAAACAGGCTTTGCTGTTAGGTCAGCGCTGAGCGGGGGAATCTCCCGTGCGCGCCCGGCTCTGGCAGCAGCGCAGGGAGCGCACACACAGCACAGCTGGGCTGCTCCGTGCTCGGCGCCACCCGACCGAAAAGCCCCTCAAAGCTTCAGGGCTGCATTAGGAATGAGGGTGCTAAGTAATTCATCCCACCCAGAGAGCGGAGGAAGGAGAAATCCCAAACAATACAGACGGAATCAAACAAAAAATCCCTCACCCTTTCGTCCCCCCTTCCAAACTTCTCTCGACTCCTCCGTTTCCCATCGCCCTCAGGATTTTCCCGTGCAGCAAAGCAGCTCTGTTCAGCCTCTAACCGCAGGCGAACCGAACTAATGAAATAAGTATTTCCCAACCACGACGGCAAATGTCATCAGATCTCATCTCCCTCCCTCCGGCTCGGATGAGCCCAGCGGCGCCGGCAGCCCGCCCAGCACCGGGAAGGGATTCCCCGCAGGTCACGGCCAGCCCGAGGGGAGGCTCCGAGAGCCCGCGGGCGAGCGGAACGGGAAAGGGCAAAGGCACGGCACGCCGAGGAACGCCCTCCAGCGCGGGGGAGCCGGCAGCTGTTCGCGCTGCTGCTGCGGGCACAGAGACCGAACTTCCTGCAGCACCGCATCTGTGCCCGCCGGAGCCCCGGCCTCCCCGCGGGGGAAGTTCCCCGAGCCGCCCCCCGCACTCACCATCACCGAGGCGCGGGCTGGCTCCGCCGGAGTTCCCCGGCGGCCGCGGAGCCGGAGCGCGCCCGCCCCCGCCCGGGCCCCGCGCCGCCCCCGCGCCCCCACCTGACCGCCCCCGCCCGGCTCACACTTCCTCTCGCACCGGAGTTGCCCGAGCCCTGGAAGCCGCATACCTCGGATTTCCTGCCGCCGCGGACAGTTATTTATTTTATTTCTGCCTCTGCCTTCGCCGCCGGGAGGCTGCGGGCCGGGGCCGGCCGTGCCTGACAAGAGGATGTCGGTGCCGCTTACCGCCGAGCCCGGCTCGCAGCCATCCCGCTGAGGGCAACGGAGCCAACAGCTGCCGCTGTCGGTTCGCGAGCATTAATAAAAACCAGTTATCTGCTCCCACCTGTCCGCCAAACCTCCCCGAAATATTCCCTGACCCAGTTTAACCCCGCGGCTGCCGCTTCACCGCCCTTCACCTCGCCGCCACCGAAGGCCCGTCCGTGACCTATTTTTCCCCGGCGCGGCCGGCTCGCTGCTGCGCCCGCAGCGCCGAGGCGGCGGGGCCCGCCGGGATGCTCGCAGCGGAGCCGAGCCCAGAGCCACCGGCCGCCTCCCCGCCGCAGCTGCCGCCATGGCCGGGCGCGGGGCCGCCCCCGCCGCGGCACAGCCCGCACCGCTGTGCGCTCGCCCCCGCGGGGCCACCCCCGGCTCCCCCGCACGGCAGCGACACGCGGCGCCGCGGCCTCGGACACGGTCCCCGGCTGGCACTGCCACATCGTCCCCTCAGACACCCATCCCGGGCTGACACTGTCACATCGTCCCCTCAGACACCATCCCGGGCTGGCGCTGTCACATCGTCCCCTCAGACACCCATCCCCGGCTGGCACTGTCACATCGTCCCCTCAGACACCCATCCCGGGCTGGCACTGTCACATCGTCCCCTCAGACACCCATCCCGGGCTGGCACTGCCACATCGTCCCCTCAGACACCATCCCGGGCTGGCACTGCCACATCGTCCCCTCAGACACCCATCCCGGGCTGGCACTGTCACATCGTCCCCTCAGACACCCATCCCGGGCTGGCACTGCCACATCGTCCCCTCAGACACCCATCCCCGGCTGGCACTGTCACATCGTCCCCTCAGACACCATCCCGGGCTGGCGCTGTCACATCGTCCCCTCAGACACCCATCCCGGGCTGGCACTGCCACATCGTCCCCTCAGACACCCATCCCCGGCTGGCACTGCCACATCGTCCCTTCGGACACCCATCCCGGGCTGGCACTGCCACATCGTCCCCTCAGACACCCTCCCCGGGCTGGCACTGCCACATCGTCCCTTCGGACACCCATCCCGGGCTGGCACTGCCACATCGTCCCCTCAGACACCCATCCCGGGCTGGCACTGTCACATCGTCCCCTCGGACACCCATCCCGGGCTGGCACTGCCACATCGTCCCCTCCCCGGCCCCTGCGGTGCTACCGGGGGTGCTGCTGGCAGCGCTCTGGCTCCAGCCCTTTGTCACTTCTTTCCTTACATCCTTCTGCCTTTCTCAAAGTGTTTGAGAAGGGAAACAATAGACCTCCCCTTGTCGTTTTCCCCGGACTTCTCTCTCCCTGCTTTTGATGATTTCGGTCAATCTCCCATTAAGAGACCCCAAATGTGTGCCAGCCCGCTGCCAACCTCAGTCCGTGTAATCCTGCCTCACAAACTCAATGACAGATCTTTCTCCATCTCAGCTCAGCACAGCTAAACTCATCTTCTTTTCCCAGCCACTGATCCAGGCTCTGAGATTACCTTAATCACAGAAGTTTAAACATTTTATCTTTACTTGCTCCTTTCTCTCACTTCTGCAGGCAGGGCAATTGCTTTGACCTCTTCCTTGCCTTTCCAAGCACTGCAGGGACTTGGTTTGGTTTGGTTTTTTTCCCTCTTCCACTTACTAGGATTATTCTGAAGTGCTCAAATCCATCCTGTTTACAAACACCTCATCTTTAATAACTTGTTTCTCAACCACGACAGACCCCACTATAGGTAAAAATCAGGTATTAACATTATCTTCCTTTCCCATCATTTTAGCCACTTTTTACCCATCTTTTCTTCATGTTCCTATTTTCTTAGCACAGCAGTCCAAGGGTTCTCACACTGAAAGCCCTATACACACCTTGCCACTTCCTACTTATTTGCATAAATCATACACATACTTCTACACTTTACAGCATCTTGAAAAAATAGCTAAAGAATAATTCAGCTACCCTATTTACCTTCTATAAAATTATATTAATCAACAATACCCTGTGTCTCAAACTGTAAGAGGGTTTAAGTCTTTTGTTTTAAAGATTTCACTGTGGGCATTGCCACTCTCTAAAATAACCATTGTCTTCACTGCCTCTGACATCTTTCCACCGAAGGCAATAACAAATTCTATATTGATTAACAACACAGTTTTAACACTACCACTTCAAAAATCCATTAACCTTTACTCTTTTGACTGCATAGCACAGATTTACATTTTAAATACAGAACTGAAATGAATACTAACTTTCTATGTATTCATGCAAATAAGCTTCTTTCTGACCTGCCCTTTTTCATCTGCTCCTTTAGTCACAGTAGAGCTCCTATCTCCTCTATTACACTGGGGCTTTTTCCTGTGTATTGTCATTTTTTATGCAAATTAAGTAGTGGCTGTACCTGGAATTAAACACATTGTTGGTGTTCACTCATTTGAAATTGTCTCTTTATCTTTAAAGTTTAAAAGGATATGTTTTTCACCATGTATTATCTTTGATTCTGTCCAATTCCAAAGGTTTCTTATCAACTTTTTGTCTCTCTGACTGGCATTTTCATTAATCACCATGGTATTTCCCATGTTTGCACTGCAGACTCCTACAGCATACAGCATTAGTCAGTTGTCTGAACCCTCACAAGCACAAGGAATTTCGCAATATTTGCATGTGCAGGTGTACATAACTTACAGTGCTACTGAGCAGAATAATTCCAAATTAGTTACCTAAGGTAAAAACCACATCTGCTGGATGAAGGGTAGGTGGCATCCCTGTGGGAACAACCCCACAGCACAGGATTTGGATATGGCACATGTTACAGAGATGCTCCAAATTCAGAAAGGTTGTGAAGAACAAGTGGATAGAAGCACCTGGTGCTCAAACAGAAAGGGACTGAAGCTTGGTGCTGGTGTCAGAAATGTCCCTGAGTTATTCTCAGGCACCCACCCACAGCCCTGGGAGCTGCAGCCCTGGGCAGGCACTGCTGCTCCGGGCTCCTGCAGAGGGGGGCTGGGTCAGACCCAACACCACCTAAAACCAAAGGCCTTTTCACTCATCACTTTTATACACAGCAGTATTTAGACACAATATTTAAGTTTTCTGGTTGGTTAAGGGTAAAAACTGATACACTGTTTTCTTGTTTTATTAACTGAAGACACTGTGCAATGAGGGCTGTAGAAACAGCTAACTTCTACTGCTTTTTAAGTTTAATTTAGGTGATATAGGAACAAAACAATGTGGCTTTATGCATTTTGGCAAGAAAGGATGGATGGGAAAAAGACTGACAGAGCAATTACAGGGAACTTGAAACATGCCCAGAGTCAACAAGATGACCTAACATTTGTCCTTTAAAAAATAAATACTCAGAATGAATAGTTTCAGCTCAGCAAACTATCTCTGAGAAAGGAAAACAATCATCCTAGGTGCAACTGGTAATCCTCAAAGACCATGTCCTATACTTGCCCTTCAAATATGGGAAAAACCATTAAAACCATTAAAGACCATTAAAACTGACAAGTTTGTATTGCACTCCATGTTTCCTACTTTGAGCCTCATCTAAATTTTTTTTTGTTTGAAAATTTTTGGTTCTTCAAATCAGGAAAAGTCTGATGAACACCTGAGCCAGAATCACCTGCAGTGTGTGAGCTCCAGCATGTGCTCCCCAGTGCCACAATACAAGGAGCCAGATGGAAATGATTTTACACTTCTGCACTCTGGGATTTCTCCATGAAATGTTCCAGGGTGAATAATGAATGTTCACAAAGATTGAGGCCTCTCTGCACTGCTGAGATAAGGGTGCCAGCTTTCCTTGCAAACACAGCATATGAGTTTGTTAAGGTCATTTGAAATTCTGTTCCATTTTCAAATGAGTTTTTTTCAGTTTGAAGGATATGCACTGTAAATCCTAGCATGAACTCTATTTCCACTTAGCAGAGGTAGATTTCACCTCTTGTTTTTAAGGAAGTAGGACATTGTTTTCATTTATAGATTACTTCATTTTCCTTGTAGAGATAAGAGTAATCTGAAGTTTCCAGTTCAGTGCAAGTCCTACAGGAACTAGAAAGTATCATTCCTCCAGCAGCAGGATTTGCCTCCTTTAACTCAAGGATGTTCCTGAGTTCTTTCTTGTTTCTTTCTTGCAAAGAGTAAGATAACAATAGGTACTAAATTGAAATATTTGCCTAGAAACCCCTGTCTAACCCAGACTGGCAAATTTTGTGGTCTTATATAAATATTTTCCAGGAAAATTTCTCTTTTCCATCAGTGCTAGAACTGAATTTGCTATAATTTTACACCTCAAAAACTTACTCAAGAACAGCAATTTCTACAGATAAAGCTATTATTTTGTGAATTTCAGATGGACAATATGCTGTCTGTCTAGAGAAAAACAAATATAAAATCATATCAAATTATTTGCCTACACATGACATTTGAACTGTTGTTCTCAAAAGGGCAAATGGAAGAAGAGAGAACAAGTGCAAATGGAAAAATGGGAGAGGAGGATGTCAAAAGGCAGCAATAGGAAGAAATGAAGCTGAAAGGAGACTTGGAACAGAAATCTGCAGTTCATTGTCTTGCTGTCTTCACCTTGCTGCCCACATACTTAAAAGACTTCAGCTTCAGATTCATCTCCTGGTGGGCCTTTCATTCTGTCAGCCCCAGTCTGCTGCTGGAGACAGCTCTCAGACACAAGTTTGCAGGAACAAAGACACTTTCCTTTACTTTACCTTATTGATTTGAGAACATACAGAGGCAGGAAATCTTACTCTGGCTCAATTATTCACAAAAGGCATGCAGAGACTTGTCAGGTTTTGAAGGGAGAGAAGTGACATGTTGAGAAGACAGTGACAAAATAACCCAGCAAACGGGCCTACAAGGGAATGGTTTACCTGCCTAGCCTGTCACCCTGATGCTCAGCCCAAAACCAGTGGCTGTGGCTGCCAGCAGTGATTTCAGACAGAGCAACACTCACTGACTGCTAATTCACAAAGTGGAGACCCACCCTTCTGCTCAAAATGATCTGTGCCACACTTTGTCAGCAGGGTCACGCTGGCTGATTGTCTCAGTGCTGCGCTGAGAACTCCTGGGCAGGAAATGTGTAAGGCACAAATCCTCTCTATGTGTCTCCTCTTTTCTCCCCTAACTCAAATCCTTTGCTTTCTAAGTGCCTGGGTGACAAGGGGCACAACTTGGAATAAGAACTTTTATGGCACAGCAGTGGATATTTCTGCATGTCAGCAAGGGCAATGTTCTGGAATTTCACATCAGGACATTGATGATCTCCAAAGCAATCAACACTGGGATTTTTGGTAAATTTCTTCACTTGAAATTCTGTAACACAACCTAACAATGCTGAGAGCCCAAGTCTGTTTCCTGACCAAATCTCCCTCCAGCTGGAACACACTCACTGCTGTTAATTTAAATTTCAGTCAGTTTCTAATACTTTTATAGCTGAGTGTTCTGTTTACAAACTATATAGAGCATTGCTTATTTGCTCATGCAATTTAAATATTGAAAAGAAGGTTTTAAAAAAAACATTTAGTAAAAGCCTAAGCTTCCAAAATCTCTTTGTTTGAAATAAGCTTAACTTTCAGAAAATGTCTGTGTACATAGTTGCATGTTTTATTTGAAACACTAGAAAATGTGAAGTATTATTTTTGTTGGTCCTAAAAGTAATGTTCTCTTTAGTATAAATAATTCAGAAAAATACTTTTGCTTTCTTATTAATTGGAAAAAAAATTACAATGAAAATACCCTGACTTGAAACCTGCTGGGAAGAAAGCAATTTTCAGTAAGACCTTTAGTACAGAGCTGTCAGTCTAAGGGCAAACAAAGCCATATGTTTTTCTTTCAAGCCTGTTGAAAAAACTACTGTGCTACAGGCATGAAAACAGCACCTTTATGTGTCACTAAATACAATTTTTAAGGATTAAGTTTATCCCATTGTCGGTGTTTCAGCTTACAAAGTGTTTGGAATGTGCATTTCATTTCACCAGTATTTTCCCTTTTGCTACCAAGAAAATACCTTTGAAACCATTGCACTGCATTCACCTCAGAAATCCCAGCTTCATTATACACCAACACAGGCCTGCAAGCCCTCCTTCACTTTAAAATCTCATTTATGATTCTATTTCAGCTTTTTTAACACTGAATCTGCCACGAGCTGTGACACACATGGATGACAAACATGAAATATGTACTCTACACTGAGCAGATCCCAATGACAGAAGGCAGTGCTGAGGTGTCACTGAGTTTGGGATGGCTGCACACAAACTTCTCCAGGATGAGCTACATGGACAGAAAAGCCTGGCCTAGCTTCAGGTTTGTCCACATTTTTAGAAATACTTTACTCACTTCAGTATCACTGGAGTAACTGAAGCCTGGTGATTCTGAAATGCTGTAGTTGATAGTTGTACTATTAATTAAGAAAAAAAGGAGCAACAAACCCCAACACACACTTTTAAACCCTCAGTGTAGTCTGTCAGGAGGAATAAACCAGGTACATGTGAACAGAAATCATTTTAGCTGTTACACCAAGCACATTAAATTATCTCAAACATCTGAATACTTAAGAAAATGCCATTGCATTAATGACTCCCACTAGTTTCAGTCTGCTAAACAGGAGATCATAGTCTAAGTGATAATTCACTTTGAATATACACACAGGGAGCAGCTGAAGAGATAAAGATTTAAATAGAAAATGACCTGCTAGGAGTTTCCAGTTCTGATTTTTACTGTGTCAGCAAACCAAATAGCCAGCAAAATTCATAATTCATTCTGAGTAACTGTAAGAAGTGCTTCAAGTAAAAAGCTTGTGGTGGCTTTTTTCTGATTTTCCTTCCTCTAACCTATAGAAAAATTAAACATCTTCAAAAAAGCCGAATTTGTGACACTTTATTGACAGGAGGTGAGTAAGCAAACTGGAGGAGATGGAGTAGAGTAACAGAAATGAACAAAGGCCATAAAGCTCCTGGAAAAAAGCCATTTGTCACTCAAGCTCTTACAGAAATTCCCTTGCTGGATCACAGTAATACATCTGAGTGTTCAGAGGAGCATGCAGAAATACTGACCACTATGGGCTTCATTACTTTCACTCACCCACTCAATCCTATTTTGCTTTAATTCCTTTCAGGAGCTGAGAAAGTCACCTTGCCTAAGTGGTCACCCTGCTGTTTCCACAGCAGCCACCAGCAAACTCCACAAGTGCTCACATTATGCCAGGAAATCCTACCTCCTCCACAGGAGCCAAGGAGTCTGCAACAATAACACACCATTCAATATTCAACATTTTTACTCCTCTAACTTCAGGACTTTTGCCAAAAGATGGAGTAGTATTACTCAGAGAACTCCCACTTCAATGTCCACATTTCAGCTCTGTGCAGTGACACTGCAAACTGGTCAGCCTACAGAGATGCTCTTACCTACCATCCTCTGCCATCTTCTGCATCCTAACCTCCTTAACTTGGCCAATTATATCTTGCTGTAGCCATTAAGTTAAAAATATTTATCTATAAAAGCTGCTTGCTTGCACAGGTACACACAGGCTTGCATCATGCTGCTCTCATCCCACATTCTTCTGTTTTCATTTTTGCACTAAGGCACTGTTTATCCATTACAAATAGTTACATCCTTTTCCAGAGAACTGAAATTCCTGGAATATTTCTCATTAAATGCACTTCTTTAATAAAATTAAGCTAATTTAACTATTAATGCTCTTCTTTCTACAAGGATGGAAGTTATTATAAATTACCATAATTGCAGGTAAATGAAAACCATCCCTGGTGCAGAAGGAAATTCTCACAGGGTTTCAGAAAGGCAGGATGAGCAGTTTATCTGATGGAAGTGGTTTTGTGTTCCCTTACTGCCATTTGGGGTCTTTCAGAGTGAAATTGGTATTTTTACCAAGACAATACAGGAATGAAAAAAATCTGCCATGCCTGGAATATGGAACAGACAAGAGCTGAGCAAGATATACAGGCTGATATCTCCCCCAAAAGCAGTTGTGGAAATATCTACAAAATTCAATGTACAGAAAAGGAAAACTGCCTTGGTTAACATCACAGAATCCTCTGAACATACAACATACAAACAGCTCATCAAAAAGCACTGTTCACCCTGGCTTTATCACACACAGCTCCAGCTAAGGAGGAAGAATTGAAGAAAACTCCTGAGAAGGGCTTGATTCTGGCTCCACACTCATTACAGAAATGCTCCTCAGAGTGATGCCACCAGTTTTAGAACAAAAGAAGGGAGTATTTAAAGACAAAAGGTACAACTTCACCACTTCAGACACATGGACATTACTGGCCTGCTCAACACTCCTGTGTGAACTCCACACATGGATATCAGTAGGAATTCTGTGGCAAAGCTTTCAGAGGGAGACTGTAGGAATTTGTAGGAGAAAGGAAAGCTAATGACAGCAAATAAAGATTCAATTTTATGTCTTAGATTTTCTTCAATGATTCCAGATTTAGTCTTTTCTGGGTTTGTTTGCTTTGTTTTTTTTTAATGCAGCAGTCTACACTGATCTAACTGTTCTTGCCATTTATTTCCATGATAAAACTGGGAGAAATAACTCATAGTAAGAACCTGCAACAGCTAGTCTGATAAATAGACATATAATACACATAGCATATAAAACCATGTATTTTAAAGACCTTTCATGGATCATCACCTTTAAAACGCTGCTCTCCTACTGTATTTAAAAATCTTAAGTTGGTTAAAAAATCCTGTTTATATTTTTTAAGAGGAAAGAAGCCAATCCAAGTGTAAAATAATCCCATTAAGTGCCTATACGTAGCTCTCCTACCCGTATCTGATACACAGCTAGCAGATGGAAAAATCAAATAATGGATTTATTCATTACCCATTTGTGAAAGGACACTGATCACACAGTATTCCAGCAAGCCTCCACCTTTCAAACACTGTTTAGAGTGGGTGGAATGGTTGCTGCTAGACTTAAGATCCAGGTTTAAAACAAAGTGCTTCATGTCCTCTAACACTACAATCTCCATGACAATCTCTCTTCCCCAAAGCAACAGCTTCATTTATTTCAGGGTCATTTGCTCCCTTGCTTACCTTTGCCTAGAAATTCATCTACTCAACAAAAGAAGAAACTTTTCCTAGGGAAACAGAATGGAAAAAAAAAAAAAGCTGTTTAATATCCACTGGCACAAATGACAGTTCCAAAGCCCATGCTGTATCTCCAGGGATTTAGATTTATTGGCATCTTTACTAGCTGGGCCTTGGAAGGCTGCAGAGCTGGCCAGGAAGAACAGTGTGTATACAGTGAGACACAAAACTCTGTGAACGACGGACATTTTTCACTGATGAGTTCTGTTTTTCCAAGAGGATGGAGTGAGGAACTGTAAATAACATGTTGGGCAGAGGTTGAAAAAGTTATCTAGCTTTTTATAGGCAACTTTAAGACTTCATTGCTTGCTGGGTTTCTGGGCTCAGGCCAATCACTATGAAAGTTTCACTTGCACAGTTAACCCCTTGCTTGCCGTGTCCCAGAACTGTACTGAGATTGCAGAAGAGAGAGCAAGTGACAGAAAATGAGAGGTACAACTCCTCTGGACCTGCTAAAAGCATTCTTTCACTAAAATGTTTGAAAATCAGTGGGCAGGGGACGGATGAATGGAATGAAATTAACTTTACAGATGGGAAAACAAGGGACAAGATGGAAAATGGCTTTTTACTGACAAAAGAACAACTATCAAGGGTAAAGTCAGAAGAGAAATAATTTAATTTTAACTCTGACTGTAGGGACAACTTGTATCATCCTTTCCTGCATCCTCTTTCCCCAGTGGAGGCCATTTACCATGCCAGATGAGAAAAACAATGGACATATAACATAGAACAATCATATTAATGATTACTTGACTAAAATATGTGGATTTTTGAAAAGCTACTTTTTTCCACATAGAAACAGTTGTTGTCAGTAAATTCAACAGAGTCACAGTCACTAATCTTTCATACATTCAGTTTCCTAAAATTAACTTTCAGTCATGAGAAAAGGGTTGGGCTATCACCTTTTTATGCATTTTAATGAATTAGCTTGTCCAAAATTTAAGTACTCATTAAAAACAAAAAAACCACCTCCAGTTTCCATATTCAATGCAAAAATAATCCTGTAAATAAGAATTCTATGTAACCAATGCAAATATGCTTTCCTGATCTGCAGGCAGGTATGACAATGATTTTTTTCAGTAGGATTTCCTTTATCCTGTGGCTCAAGGAACATTCAAGGATGAGTGCTGGAAGCATCACACCTGTAACATTATTCTGCTCTGCAGAAGATACAGTGAAGGGTAATGGAGAAAATTAGCAAAGACCAAAAAGGAAGAAAACCAAGGAAAAGAGAATGGGAAAAATTATTTGTTGGCATTTTTCAGTCTTCCAAACTTTAGCTTGTACTGTAAGTATAAAATATCTGCCATTTATACAGCTGACTGTATTTACAAATTAAGGCATATGATCATGGAATCATTTGGCTCAGGAGGGACTCCTGGGGGGTTTTCATTTATTCCCAGCAGTTTTCCACACAAATATGTCTTCACCACAGCAGAAATGGTTTCCTCACCCAGATGAGGAACAATGGGTCTATAATGTCATTATTGGGGAACGTGGGGAAAGCTGTGAAAGCCTTGTTAAAATTCCTGGGGCAGCAGGCAGGCAGGCAGTGAGGCAGAGCACAGGGTCTGTGCCAGCTGTGCCCAGGGCAGCCTCAGCTCTGTAGCCATGGTATTTTCTGAAAAATCCTTTCCTTAGGACTTTTTCTTCTGAGAGGCTGAGAAGGAACAAAATGTAAACAACGATTATCTGCTGCTGTGGAATGCAACAGGTGCAGCTGTGATTTGGTTGTTTCTAATTAATGGCCAATCACAGTCAGCTGGCTCTGACTGTTTAAGACACAAGCTTTTGTTATCATTATTTCTTTTTCTATTCTTAGCTAGCCTTCTGATGAAATCCTTTATTCTATGCTTTTAATATAATATATATATAATATATTTAATTTTTATAATATTATATTTAATTAATATAATATAGTTCATTAATATTTATCATATATTTAATAATATATATGATATATATATATGATATGTGTATATATATTATATATATATATAATATGATACATATATATGTATATATATATATATATATATATATACACATATATAATATAAAATAATAAATCAAGCCTTCTGGAACATGGAGTCAGATCCTTGTCTCTTCCCTCATCCTCAGCCCCCTGTGAACACCAGCACAGCTCTCCCAGTCCCTGTGCAGCACAGGCAGGAGCCCCTGAGCCCAGCCCTGCTGCCACATCCCTCCTCTCCCCAGCACAAGGAGAAAATCTGCAGCACTGAGATGTCTCCTCCTGAACATCTGAGCAGTTGGTGGGAGCTGCCAGGAGGAGCTGCATTACTGAACAGCCCTGGGCCTGCTCCTGCCCAGGGAAAACACTGACATTTCATGGCTACACCACAGCCATGCCCTGCAGAGATTAAAGACAATTCTATCTTCTGAAGTAGGTAGGAATTTAACCATCCCCTAACCAGATCTCCCTATCCCTAGGGACCCTATTTAGACTAAGCACAAAAAAGAAAATAAGTAGTAGAAAAAAATAAAAATAGGCTATTATTATATGTTGTCATTATGGCATTGTTACTGTTTTGTTTAGTGCAACTACACAGTGTCAATTGCTGGAATCAAAGTGTTTTTTGGGTTTTTTTGGTAATGATTCCTTCATGGTTTCTGTTCCCTTGTAGCTGCATAAAAATGGCATCTAAAACCATCCCTATCTACCTAGCCTAAGCACAAAAAAGAAAAGTAGTAGAAAAAAACCCAACAAACTATTATTATATGTTGTCATTATGGCATTGTTACTGTTTTGTTTAGTGCAACTAAACAGTGTCAATGGTCACCTTTTCTAGACACTTGGTTTTGCATATTAAATGGTACTAAGCCTAATAACTTGCTTCAATCATTATCTAGTTGCTGGAATCAAAGTGGTTTTTGGGGTTTTTTTGTAATGATTCCTTTAAGGTTTCTGTTCCTTTGTGGCTGCATAAAAATGGCATCCAAAACCACCCCTATCTACCTAGCCTAAGCACAAAAAAGAAAAATAGTAGGAAAAAAATAGACAATTATTATATGTTATCATTATGGCATTGTTAGTGTTTTGTTTAGTGCAACTACACAGTATCAATGGTGGAGGTCCCCTTTTCTAGGTAGTTTTTACATATTAAATGGCACTAAGTCTAATAACTTGCTTCAAACATTATCTAGTTGCTGGAATCCAAGTGGTTTTTGGGTTTTTTTGGTAATGATTCCTTCATGGTTTCTGTTCCCTTGTAGCTGCATAAAAATGGCATCTAAAACCATCCCTATCTACCTAGCCTAAGCACAAAAAAGAAAAGTAGTAGAAAAAAACCCAACAAAGTATTATTATATGTTGTCATTATGGCATTGTTACTGTTTTGTTTAGTGCAACTAAACAGTGTCAATGGTCACCTTTTCTAGACACTTGGTTTTGCATATTAAATGGTACTAAGCCTAATAACTTGCTTCAATCATTATCTAGTTGCTGGAATCAAAGTGGTTTTTGGGGTTTTTTTGTAATGATTCCTTTAAGGTTTCTGTTCCTTTGTGGCTGCATAAAAATGGCATCCAAAACCACCCCTATCTACCTAGCCTAAGCACAAAAAAGAAAAATAGTAGGAAAAAAAATAGACAATTATTATATGTTATCATTATGGCATTGTTAGTATTTTGTTTAGTGCAACTACACAGTATCAATGGTGGAGGTCCCCTTTTCTAGGTAGTTTTTACATATTAAATGGTACTAAGTCTAATAACTTGCTTCAAGCATTATCTAGTTGCTGGAATCAAAGTGGTTTTTGGGTTTTTTTGTAATGATTCCTTTAAGGTTTCTGTTCCCTTGTGGCTGCATAAAAATGGCATCCAAAACCCTCACAAGTAAGAACAGCAAAATGGAATAACTAAACCCTTGTGATTTCTGGGATGTCCCTTGGGATTTCTTTTTTTTTTTTTTTTTTGAGTTGGCAATTTCTTGTAGTCATTTTCAAATAAAGCTTTAGAAGCACTAAAAAGACCAACATTTTTTCAGAATCAATCATGATCAAACTAAAACATAATCATTAATTTTCTCAGAGCCTCCACACATGATTAAACTGCACCTCTCACCATGCTAAGGGCACAATCTCAACTCAATGGATGCACAGTGAGTTTCTTCGAGTTCTTTCCACTTCCCCCCAGCCTGATCTAAATGGCAGCAGTTTGGTTGGAAGGCTCATGTTCCCATAGCAGATGTCTAGGTGCTGGAAGCACATTTGCCAACCGAAAAGAGACACATCAACTATGAGCAGGAGGAGAGTAACTCAGATCTCTCCCAGCCAAGGACAGGAAGGAAAGCAGAGTGGTGAGATTGCTACAAAAGTGGTTTTAGTCTGCTGCTCCTCCAGTTTCAGGTTTTTGAGTAGATGGCAGGAAATGCTGAACCTTTCAGTGAGGCTGTCTCAGGCAGCCCTGAGGAGCTGCCCCTTGGCACTGGGTGCTGCCTGCGGGTTCTTCAAGCCAACACTGGCAGCAAACTCAGCCTGGGCAGAGCACACACCTGAAACAGGTTCAGAGCACTGCTAATGGATTTTCCTCCTCCCTTGGATGATAGACAGCCAGCTGTGTCAAACAGAGACATTAAATTCTGTAACAGATCTTTCACTTTAATCAAAGGTATGAGAATCATTAATGCTGAGTTACACTTCAAGAAATGGGAGAGAAACAAACAGCTGAATTGCATCAAAAGAAAATCTCATATATTCACTCAATGCCATATTTCTGACAGTGACCAGTAATGTGTATCTCTGGGAATGTATCAAAACAACTGAGGCATAAAATGAAATCTCCTTGATGGAACTGCCCAACTTCCAGGAGAGCTGAGGCATGTTCCCTGTTTGTCCCCTGTACTGGGGACTTCATAAGAGCCTTCTCTTCTGCATCTCAAATTCACCTGTATGGCTCTGCTCACACAGAACCCCAAAACAGAACCCTGCTCTCCTCTTCAGAACCAACTTTGCTCTCAGACAGGCAGATGTAACTCTCAGCCTGGAACACAACTAGGGAAGAAGCTGCTGCACAGAGAGTACCAGAGCAAGCTCCCACTGTGCTGTGTAATAGCAACTACCTTTAGAAACTTGCAGCACCAACTTTAGACTGCAACCACTCAGTGTCCAGAGCTTGCCCTTCTGCCCAGCAGAGTCTCCTGCCAGTGCCCAGTCACACTGGGCATGAACAAAGATAAAATAAAGGGAATTGCTGCTGTCTGCAGCTTCAGGATGCCCCCACCTTGCTCTGACCCTGCTTGCCCAGAGCACAGAGCAAAGGGCTTTACACACACAGCAGAGAATAAACACACTGCACTGCTTTTGGAATTAAAACCAGAACAATTATCCATAACAGTCTGCAGCAAGACTTCATGCACACCAGTGTCAACACTGTAGTAAATGGTGTGCATGCACAGCTTTTGTCTGTGGGGAAGTTACCAAAGATGGACATGAAGATCTTTATTACAACAGATGATTATTACCACAGAAGATGTGCCAGGAAAACACAAACAGTGTATATTAAACCATATGGAGAACTTGCTGGAACATGGAGCTCAAAGTGCTTCTTCCACAATCCCACCTACCCACAGCCTGATCAATGCCCATCATCTGTGCACAAAGTTTAACTTTGTTTTATTAATAGCACCACAAAATCTGGATAAATAAGTGCCCTACTATATAAAGCAATATATTGGGATTTTTTTTCTCCTGCTGAAATAATTTCTAATTTAGTTACTATAGAAACCATCCTGCAGCCATCCTAAAAAAAAATCTCTGTATATATTTACACTCACACTGAGAAGAAGAGGAGAAAAGCTGGAATGTACCTGTACATGCAAGAGACAAATGGCCAGAACCACCAGATTTGACAGTAATTTATAGGAACACAGCTAAAACTCCTTAAAATCTAAGAGCAATATTCATTCATATGATTGCCATCACTAACAAAGCCATGAGCATGCAAAACCAGAAAATCAGGGGCTTTCTTTGCTGCTTGGGAAACAAATAGGCACAATAATGCAGGAACACTATTTTTTCTTGGAACTGAAAAAAGGAAGTTCTGAGCATCCTGACATTATTCTAATATGTCAAATGAGAAGAAGTCAGGGCTAACTGAACATGCCTTTTTTGCTCATTTAAGTTGCAGATGAGTGACAGCTAACAAATTACACAACAGCCTGTGACACACAGATCCAGACCAGCAGTTCTGCAGTAAAATTTAACAAGAGACAGCTTTACCCAGGTTTATTTCTTTTCATACAGTGCTGTCATAAACATTTCATAAATAATTCTACTAGGAGTATGCATGATTTATAAAATGTCTGGGAGGAGCTGCTAGCTTTCTCTCTTGCACTCTGTTGTTTGTACTTGTAAAATTGAGTCAGCTGTAATTTCAACAACCCCAAATCTTCTCTACAAGAGATTAAAAACACCAGTGCTACTTGCTGCAGAAGAAAAAGGTATTCCAGTAGTAAAGTATCTACAGAAAGCCACTGAGACATTTATTTAACTATTTTGTATCATGAAGGCTGAAGAGTTCTCAAAACAGAAAACCAAAGGCAGCAAATAAACACTTTGGGTAAAAGGTTTCTGTTGGAAACAACCCTAGGGGACATTAACAGGCTTAGAAAACCTTAAGGTTGGCCATTTAATTTCTAAGATTAGATGAGACTGGTTTTGCAGAGTGCTAGAACTTGTGTTTTGTCACCCAAGTGTGTATGTGAGGACAGGAGCTGGGACAGTGGGCTGAGCACCATCTGCCCAGGGGATGAGACAGCAGAGCTCTGCCCCAGATGGAGCAGCTCAGCCTCTGCCCCACTGCCTGCCTGGGAGCCCTGCATGGGAACAGAATTGCTGTGCAGAGCTCAGGGCTTGTTTTCCAAGCTGTTCACAGACTGAGGTTTGTCCAATTCTGGAATGTCAGCTGACACCACCAGCTTTTTGTCATGGGCACTTGTGGCCCTTTCCCTCTCAGATCTGGATTTTCTCACTGTGCTACGTCTGTGTCATCTGTTCTGGATTGATGCCACATGCTTCACACAATGTTACTTGAAGAGGATTTTGAAAATATTGCTGGGTAGAAAATGAGACCACCAAAATATTTCATCATGCTAAACTGTTCCCAGGAAGACAAACCTGCATGCAGAGTTAAGTCAAGATGTCCCCACAGCTGAGACACTGCAGTTCATCCCCAAACCCAAATTTTTAAAGCCTGGAGACAGTGTCCACATGGAGGACTCCAGACCAACACTGCCTTTGTGTGGTGACAGACCCAAGTTCAAACTGAGAATATCATTTACAAATACCTTCAATCTTTTCTACCACTATTCCAATATACTGCACTGGGCCAGCATGTACCTTTTGTTGAAGGTTGTCTGATTTTTCATAGTGTATCTAATTTCTGATTAAAGAAATCAATTATGGGAATTAAGTTTTTGTTGATTTACAAAATAACATTATTATACTGCTGTCAAGTATCTATGTTAGTACTTTTCATCCTTCAGAGCATAAAAATATCAGTATGCAGAGTAAGAAATAATTGCTTTCTGAAATAATGCTAGAAAATTCCACCTAGGAATAAAGTGGAATCTCTTTAAATTAAATTAGCTAGCATTAGCATTCAAAAACTAGACACGATTTAGGTCAACCACTGATCTCCCTTAATGTGGTAATTCACATTTTCTAGTAGAAACACTCCCTTACACACACCTCTCAGTCCCCTACTGCTCATCTTCCTCATGCATTAAAACAGAATGCTGACACTTAACCCTGCAGTGATGAACAAGTCAGCCTTGCTCATGCAAAGTTCACACTTGGCTTGAAGCACGTTGAATAATTCCATGAATTTCCACAAGAACACTTTGCACTATGTGAATCTCAGTCCGAGCATTCAGCAGTGTCAGGGGCCAATCACAGCAGGATTTTTGTAGGGAAAACTGGCAGGCAGTGCAGGGAAAGCAGCACAAAGCTGTGCAGCCACCACTGAGGTGCCACTGTTTGCTCTGTCCCACAGCTGTGCCTGGGTCCAGCTGGGACAGAGTTAATTCTGTTCCCAGGGGCTGCTGCAGCCCTGCTTTGGATTCAGTGTGAGAATAGTGCTGATAACACAGGGATGTTGTAGCTGTTGCTAAGCAGAGCTCACTGCACAGCAGTTTCCCAGGCTGTGCCAGTGAGGAAGTGCACGAGGAGCTGGGAGGGAGCACGGCCAGGAAGGGTGACTGGAACTGGCCAGAGGGTGGGAGGGAGGGATGGGCATAAACCAGTACAGAAACTGGGGGCTGGGGGCTGCTGGGGAGCAGCTGCATGGAGCATCACCTGCTTTTCTTGGGTTTTATTCCTCTCTATTTCTCCTTTCATTACTGTTATTATAACATTTTTATTTCAGTTTTTCAACAGATCTTGGTCCACAGGCTTTACCTTTCCTCTGATTCTCCTCCCCATGCCATGGAGAGTATGGGAGGGGAGGGATCAGATGGGTGCATGGGATTTAGCTCTGGCTGACAGCACTTGTTAATCAAAACTTCTCTCCAGAAAGATGCAATGATATAGAAACCCCTTTTGCAGACTGATCCATGAATCAATGTTGAACCATTGTCAATATTCCCATGCTGTTTAACCCACCTGAGGGATTATAATCAGAGATGAGCACTTACCTTGTACTTAAAAGAGGTTTGCAGAGAGGTGCTAATTAACACAACATACAGCAAAAATGAAGATAGGTGTTAAGAGATATAAAGCTGAAATAAATTTCACAATTCTAATATTAAAACAAAAGTATTGGATGGGAAAAACAGGGACACAAAATTTTGTCACTGCCATCACAGGCAACCACATAACAGATGTGGACTGTACTCAGCCCAGAATGACAAACAGCATCTCCAGGCTCTCCAGAACTGCTAAAGAATCCTATCACAAAAGAACAAAAAGCAAAAACCCTGGCACACAGCACAGAAAAGGCAAGAGACAGTGTGTGAGTGGCAATCCCAGCAGGGAATTTAGAGATAAATGCCCATTGAGTCTCAGGAGCATTCTGTGTCCCCTGAGAGGCACAGGCACCCTGAGGAGGTGATCACAGACACAGGGACACTCCTGGAGGTGATCACAGACACAGGGACACTCCTGAGGTGATCACAGACACAGGGACAGTCCTGGAGGTGATCACAGACACAGGGACAGTCCTGAGGTGATCACAGACACAGGGACAGCCCTGGAGTGGACAGCTCCCGATGGAAGCAGTCTGATCACAGAACAGACATCCTATGACACAGAAAGGGACACTCCTGGAGGTGATCAGACACAGGACACAAGGGACAAAGCCCTGTGCTGTTGCCTTACTCTGAGGCTGGGACACTCCTGCTGCTACAGAGAGCAGAGCACAAGAAAGCTCCTTCCAACTCAGCACAAATAGCACTATTTTTCATCATGAGAACTGCAGGTTGAGTTGAGAAACAACAGGATAAACAAGAGGATAATCAAGATGAACAAAATTAGAATTTTTAAAGAGGGCTCAGCCATCAAGTATATGATAAATGATGCATAACTGAAAAAATGTTGGTGCTTCTCTCCCCATGTTTTCAAGCTCACCAGAAATAACCCTTCAAGAGAGATATTCACCCAGTAAATATCTGTGTAATTCTCCTTTCCTTTACTTGCTCATGGCTTGTGTGGAATTTCACATCCCCATCCCTTTGCAGACCTTTCCAACGAGAAACAGGTGTCTCAGGGCTGGCTGGGAACACAAGTGCACTGTGTTTATCAGCTGTGTAAACTTACATTGAAGAAGTTGGTCTTGTTCCTCTCACAGAAGAGGCCCTGTGCAGGCATGTGCTTCAGCTGCTGCCAGGGCACCCCGCTGCCCAGCAGCACGTCCCGGGCCCACTGCAGGTTCTGTGGAAACAACAGCCATGGAGGCAGGAGAAAATGTCACTGTCACATTTGCTGAAAAATCCTCTTTGCCCAGGATTCTTCTCCTGGCAAGCTGAGAAGCCTCAGAGAAAAATGAAAACAATATTATCTGATTCACTTCTCCTGTGTTTGTTGCTTTGAAATGTGGTTTGGACATTGTTTACCAACTGGTCATTGTTTGATTGGTTCCATGTGAATTGTTTTAACTTAATGGCCAATCACAGTCAGGCTGTGTCAGGACTCTGGAAGGAGTCACAGGTTTTCATTCTCATTCTTTGTAGCCTTCTGTCTGTATCCTTTCTCTATTCTTTAGTATAGCTTTAGTATAGCATAATATGATATGATATGATATAATATAATATAACATAATATAACATAACATAACATAACATAATATAATATAATATAATATAACATAACATAATAAATATAATATAATATATGTCTTCTAAGAAAATGGAGTCAGAGTCATCATTTCCTCCTGGGGACCCAGCAAATACCACACAGGGGATGCAAAAGCCACCACAGGTGAAAGTACAAAACAAACCACACTTTTCTTTATTAACCTGCAATGTCTTTTCTCATTTTTGTCATACTTGCTGTTCCATTCTCCCCACACACTCTCTGGGAGCACTCCCAGCTCTTCCCTTGGGCCAACCACCAGCATGGAATACCCTGCCAGAGCTGAGGCCTCGACCCTCAGGCTCAAACTGCAGCTTCCTTTAGTGGGGAGGGGAATTCAGAGCTTTTGTGGGAATTCAGAGCTTCCTTTAGTGGGGAGGGGAATTCAGAGCTTTTGGCCCCACCCAGCACTGCCCTCCATGCAAATTCACTTCACCTCCCTGGAAATTCCACAACTGACATCAAACTTGGATAACAGTGCTCAGTGAATTAATAAGAAATGATCAGTAGGGGACCAAATGATAGATGACAACCAAAAATGGATAAAAGCACTATCCCTCTAAAATTTCAATGCATGGAGCTCTCTTTTGTAGCTGAGAACTAGGGACAGCTGCTGGCTCCAGGCAGAATGTTAGCAACAGATGGGACAATTATTAATTGTGAGGTTTCACTGATGGAAGCTTTGCTTTACTTCATTTTTTATTTCAGGGTTCAAAAGTGGCATTTGAGTTGCATTTGACCAGAAGACATCACAAGAGAGGACATGAAAGAAGAGGAAGATGTTTGGTTCATAGAGACAAATAAGAATGTTGCACTCTGGCTGGTGTGCTGTGGTCTGGAAATACACTTCTGTGAGTCATAAATGTGATTAAATCATGTCCATCCAAGAAGCACATTCCAGCTGTAATATCCTTTCTTTTGTGTATATGTTTGTGTGTTGGGGTGGGGGGTTATTAGAAAAGTTCCTGTGTTCCAGAGTATTTTTATTTACCTGGTGAGACAGTGGAAGCTCTGCTCCATCATCAGTGCCTTTGTGCTAATGACAGCAATCATGCAGAAATCTCCAATGTCTCACCAGAACTGCAGCAGCCCCTCCAGCAAAATGCTGATTGTGGATTCACGTGCAGGAGAGCTGAACACTGGCAATAATGACCAGATATTTATGGGTGTCAAAAATCCCTCATTCCAAGAGCTCACAGAGGTACTTAGGGCATTCATGATTATAGTGCAGCAGAATCAATGGGATTTGGACAGCTTTGTTTTGGTATGGAACAAATACATATTCACTCATAAACATCACAAGGTACTTTCTGGCTGGTCATGGATATCAGTAAATTTAATTATTATCACTAAGTGTCAAATTTAATTAAGACTGAAGAAAGCAGAAGGTGTAAACTCAGCTGCAGACTAACTTTCTTCTACATAACTTCTTTTGTAATATGTATTTCTGTAATCCTGTTAACCTAATCCTGAGAAATGCTTGGAAATACATACAGAAGAAAATACAACACAAGAGAAGCTACAAAAATCTGGTCTTCCATGAAAGCCATCTTGTTTTGAATAAAATCAGAATCCAACAAAAATAAGCCTATTGGATCATCCAAGATCCAGGCAGAGAAAATGCTTTATTTTGTGCTAATCATAGTCATCAGAAGTGTAAGTTAATTCCAAGTGTGAAAATGAAGTAAGACTTGTCTAATGTGTGGTAATCTCAATCTTACAGTTAAAACTATCACATAAAAATTCAAGGAAAACAAAATCTTTAAGAAAGTTACCATCCCACCACAAAGCTTAGTTCTGAAATCCCATCTAAAGCAATGTTAGCTGTGGATGTATTCTCAAATGGAAACAAGGAAAAGGTTAAGAGATCATTAATTGTGTCACTAATTGCAGCATCATGCTTGGGGCTGGGATGTGCAGTGCACATCCCACTGACCATCCACAGGCATGTGTTTGGTGCACATAATTCACAGGCTTTTATTGAACAAGATGATGGCAGCAGCCCAGCCAGGAGGAGAAAAGATCATTCAGACAAATGGGGCAATTACACGGTAACTTCACACAATCAAAGCTAATAGGAATAAAAGACATAGTTACAGATTTTCCACTACCCTTCTCCTTAAATCAGCATGATCACTTATTGCCAGTAAATATGCCTGAGCAGGTCTCAACTCATTAGATTTTACAGAGTCTGCTCTGCTTGGTTTTCAGCTGATGAAGTTATTAGGAGTGGGTGAAGGGATCCAGGACACAGCAAAAAGGATTTATTCTTCTTGGCACACTGCTTGCCAGCCTCAAAGGCTGCATTTGGCTGTCTGACTCAGGGCAATTATGAAATACTCTTTCCAGTTCAGCTGTTGCCTCCCACATCTTTATCACCCCAAGATTCAAAGACAAGATGACTGACAGGGTACAGTAACTTGCAAAAGAGCTGAAGTAGAAAAGGAAAATCTCTTAGGGGCCAACCAAGTGGAACTGAATCACCTGGGATGGACACCCCTAACTCAGTGGTGTCAGAAACACCTTTACCTAAACTGGGAACTCCACAAAGTGTTTCTGGGAGGGGAACAAAACCCTCCACTGTACTTTAATCCTTCCCTCTGATTTCATCTGCAGCCCATCAGAAGGCTTTGTCTCAAAAACCTCCTCCTCCATCAAATAAAAGCAAAATAAAATGACTACTGATTTGAAGGGTGGCCTTTTAAATGAACTGTTATTATCAAACTGTTTCTGCTTAGAGTGGTTACAGCTATTATGTCTGTCTCTAAGTACATATTAAGCCTACAAACATATAATCTTGTAATTTTTACATGCATGTATTATGTTGGTTTGACCAACCTGCCACATCACTGACCTCATGTCACACCCAACATTTATTTCCCCATTAAGGGCTGTGCTAATAACAGACATTACAGAACACACAAACTTAAAAACTCACACACTCTTTGTGAGCAGATTCTTGCAGGATTTACAGAGCACTTTTTATTTTGAGATTTAAAAAAAAGCATGTAAGTAAATATTTTTCTTTCCTGACAACCTGCTGGTTACAGATTATTAGACCAGTTATAAATACTGATTCATAAGGACTATAAGGTGAATACTTTACACTGACAAATACTGCCATGTCCAAATTTCTCCTTCCAAACTGTGCCAACATTCATTTTGGAGGTAAAAGTCACAAAGAATGAAGAATTTACTTCAAGACAATACTAACAGGAAACTGAAGCTACTGCCCAAACTGGCAATGAAGCAACTTCTGAAAATCCATTTGTATTTGCCTGCACATTTACTCCAACTAAAGACAGCTATGTACAAATTTCTTCTGATAACAGACTAAAACAAAGAAAAATAGACTCCAAATATTAAGCTGGATTTTGCAGGGGGAAAAAAACCCAACAGAACATGTAGCCAAACAAAATGTTCATAGAGTTTAAAAAGATGTTTAAAAAAGCACTCAACTATCTTCACTAATCTCACAACAGCAAAACCAGAGAAGCTGTGAAATGGGAGAAAACAGACTGCATATGGAAAACTTGTTTTTCTGAGCACTATGGAGACCTGCCAATCCTCTCCTCTTCCCAGCCAACCATGAATTTTGGCCATCAGTCTAAATTCTTCATGCAAATTCCTGGCGTTGGAACATAAATGCTGAATTTTCCAAGACGGTTATACACATTTAAAAATTAATCTCAGTTTTCTAAAATTTACCACTCTGCCCCTCAACAACTCAACCTGATGTAATTTATCTCATTTTTTAAATCAGGCTGATCATGAGTAAATGTAAGCATAATTCTTACTGCAGTTACTGTTGACAGTGATCCATTTTGTGTTTTCATTTTCTGCAGGAGTGTAACTTCCACTAAAAACACAGTAATGTGCCATTAAAGCACAGACATTGGACACTGCTCTACAAAAGAACCTGAATGAGTCACTGAAGAAAGAAAATGTAAAACCCATGTGAAAATATGCAGTGCACATATTGCAATAAGAAGATTTTTTTGGGTTTTGCCATGCCAAGTGTTCATTATGCATTCTGCAGAAGTAAAAAAAAGGACAGTAAAACCCAAAAATGCTCCTTGAAGCCAGCCTGGTAACTACCAGGCTCAAACAGGCAGGATTCAGTTTTTCTGAGTTCCAAGAGGAAACAGATTTAGACAATGTGTATTTCACATGGAAATCCATCACTGAGTTGATATTTATATAAGGAGGGAGATATAAAAAGCAAAAGAGAAAGCTTCATCAGGGAAAAATAATGGAAGAAAATATTTTGCAAGTAGTTCCTCAGGCAAGGCCGTGCTATTTGAACCAATAAATTAAAAACAGGCAGCTTTTTTTTGTTGAATGTTGATACAAAATCATGTCAGCAACAGTAATGACAGATTGCAGGAATCTATGGCTCCTATTCATGATGAGCTCCATGGAAAAATTAACAACTGTTACACACAAACAGCGTAAGAATGTTTGCAAAACAAGCTCTCCATAAAAAGGGTGATATTTTTCTGGATAATCACTCACAAATGGAATATTCATCACCTTCCAGGGGCTGGCAGGACTTGCCTGTGCTCCCTTTGCAGTGACACTGGTGACATGGCTGATCCAGGCCAGGGGAGCAGCAATTGGTTTTTGTTTTCTACAATTTGTTTCCCCTCCCCGTTGTTCACATAAGTACTTGTGGGGAAGAAAACTCAGGAAGCCATGGAAAGCAGCATATGATCTAATACAAGACTTCCAAATATAAAATCTGTGAATTTAAACCTTGCTTATGACAAATAGTAAAATATCTCTGATCACTTCAATGTACTATTCCTACACATTTTACCAATAAAGACTCAGGATACCCAGAAAGTTTATCTGTGTCACATATGTGTTTACACAATATTGATTAATTTCTGCTTCCAAGTCACTTTTCAGTTCACTTATTCAGTAAAATAAATAATTGCTGTCATTTTTATGAGAACATCTTAATTTATGTGACATATCTGAAATGTAATTCTCTGCTGAATGACAGAAAATTACTTAGTTCAGTAATAAAAAAAGAAATTTTCTCCTTAACTGACCTCACACACGAGTCAGACAATCTAGGAGCTGAAGACTTCCCCAAGTGTAGCTTCATTCCAAACTGCACTGAACAAGCTCTGTTTTAGCACTGACACTTCTGCACCTATGGCAGCACATTTGGTTTGCTGGGGTGTTGGACAATACTCGTTTCCTGACCCAGAGATGGGGCAATTAAGAGGTGTTTTAAAAAGTTTTATTCCATTTTCAGTCTCATGAGGATGGTGAGACAATACAGATTTATATTTATATATAATATATATATTTATATATATTTATATTTATACAATATAAAAATATATATTTATAGAATATATATTATATATATAAATATATATTTATAGAATATAATATATAAATATATATTTATAGAATATAATATATAGAATATAATAGAATAGAATAGAATAGAAGATATAGAATATATATATTCTATATATTCTATTTATTATAATTCTATAATATACAGAATATAAATATAAATATATTCTATATATTAGAATATATATAGAATATATATATATTCTAATATATATATTCTATATATTCTATATATTCTATATATTATAATTCTATATATATAGAATATAAATATAAATATATTCTATATATTCTATATATTATAATTCTATAATATATAGAATATAAATATATAAATATATATTTATAGAATATATATATTTATATAATAGATTTATATTTATATATAATACAGTTATAATTCACACCATCACAATCAGAAGCTAATTATTTCCTAATTGCAATACTAGAAGTGATACACTATAGGTGAAACACTGTCCGTGTTTCTTGGCCTGTCAGCTTTAGCCACGCCATGCTGTGGATGCCTTAAAGCCAATCATCTAAATTTACCCCTCGTGGGTCCTGCTACAATGCACCTTTCAAAGTTCTATTTCTCTAAAGTATCCAGTCTTATTAGCAAGGCCATCTGTCAGGACCCAGGACATCCCTCTGCTGTCCAGGACCCTGCCAGGGGGCTCAGGGACCCTGGCACAGAGCCCAAAACACCTGTGGGTTTGATTATGACCCATGGAGCAAATTACCAACCTTAGATGAAGATCAGCAAGCCACAACAGTTTAGGTAGAATAATAGTGAAGTTATCACAGGGTGGAAAAGTAGATTTTAGGGTTTTGGTATGGGGGTTCAGGAGGCAAGATGGAGGGAACTGGGTGTGTCCAGCCTTTCTCCTTCTTCTTCTTGGCCTCCATCTCCTGCTGTGATGTTGGCACTCACAGATTGGTTTAGAGTAGAAGCTCACTGTCTAACACAGGTGATAGGTATTGGGAAGGAATTGTAAACATTGTACATGTAGTTTTTAGTATAAAGACATAACACTGCCCTGGGGGCAGGCAGAGTGCCTGGAACTGTCCTGCTGGATGGACCTCGGCAGGGCAGGAGAAAATTTTTTATAGATAAGAAACAATGAACAACTTTGAGACTGAGAAATGAAGAGTTCTGACTCCTTCTTCAAGCACCAGGCTGGGAAAAGAGACTTTTAACAATCTCAGGGTTTCTGATAAGCTAAAGGTCCTGACAGCCATCCTTTGAAACTTGTTTCTGGTTCAATTTCTCTCTCAACAAGAGCTGAGACAGAAAGCTGACAGAGTTGACAAAGCCTGTCCTACTCCATGGCATTCCTAACTCAGCATTTCTTATCTCGAGGTTTGCATACAGCTACACACTGAGAACTCCCTCCAGATGCCAGCCCCCTGGGGCCCAGGGCTCACCTTGTGAGTTTTGCTGTAGGTGTAGAGGTAGGCCAGCCTGTAGAGGCTCTTGTAGTGCTGGGGGAAGCGGCTGAGGCACAGGCAGAAGGAGGAGATGCACTGCTCCGTCAGGAACTTGCGCTGCTCCTCCAGGTCTGCGGGGAGGCCCTGCGGGAACTCGCAGGCCTCCTCTGCACAGGGCTCAGCCTTCTTCTTGCAGTCCCACTGCGAGCCTGGGGCCATGGCAGCTCTGGGGGCACTGCCAGGAGCACACTGAGGGTCCAGCAGCAGTTTCTGGGCAGTAGGCTCAGTGGGATCATAAGATACTGAGATCTCCAGCAGCTCCTCTGATTTTCCTGCAGTTGGAACAGTAAGAGAGAAGTGACAGTGAAAATGCCATTTCCAAATGGCAAATGACATCTAGAAAATGACAAAAATTCAGTATGACAAAAGGTAATCCTTTTCTTCATTAAAGCACAGACAGATATATCGAAAAAATTTATGACTATTTGTGATGTGCATTGAACAAGTGATCTGCAACTCATTGACAGAGCCACACCATAGTGTCTCCATTGTCTTCATTTGGGTTTTATCCTGGTATCTCCACTGTCTTCATCTGTGTTTATTCTGGTATCTCCATTCCCTTCACTTGGGTTTTATCCTGGTATCCCCATTCCCTTCATTTGGGTTTTATCCTGGTGTCTCCATTCTCTTCATTTGGGTTTTATCCTGGTGTCTCCATTGTCTTCATTTGGGTTTTATCCTGGTGTCTCCATTCTCTTCATTTGGGTTTTATCCTGGTGTCTCCATTCTCTTCATTTGGGTTTTATTCTGGTATCTCCATTCTCTTCATTTGGGTTTTATCCTGGTATCTCCACTGTCTTCATCTGTGTTTATCCTGGTATCTCCATTCCCTTCATTTGGGTTTTATCCTGGTATCTCCATTCCCTTCATTTGGGTTTTATCCTGCTATCTCCATTCCCTTCATTTGGGTTTTATCCTGGTATCTCCATTCCCTTCATTTGGGTTTTACCCTGTTATCTCCATTCTCTTCATTTAGGTTTTATCCTGGTATCTCCACTGTCTTCATCTGTGTTTATTCTGGTATCTCCATTCCCTTCATTTGGGTTTTATCCTGGTATCTCCATTCCCCTCATTTGCGTTTTTCCCTGAACAACAGTATGAATTCAGCACACCTTACACAATGCAGAGTTTTACATACTCTTGGACGATTGAGGAGGAGGAGGGAAAAAAGCCAAAATAAAAGAGTAAATCCAGGAATATTTTATTGCAAGGAAAAGAAGAAAGAACAGAAAATTAATGCCACCCTCCCAAGTGAAATGTTTTATTCTTAACAGTCTGTCTAGAACACAATCCCAGAACACAAAATGGACTCAGACAGAAGGATCAGCAGCAGCTTATCTGGTCTTCTGCATAATGTAGGACCTACAATTCCATGTAAATATTTCTGTGATTAACTTGGTAACTTATAATTCAATTGACCCATCGTTTGTTGAAGGACAGCAAATCTTGCTTCAGAAATCATCTTGTCACAGTGGCAGCTTCCACATTTCCTGCTAGCTAACCATTGCTGAAAACACACATCCTACATGTCGGATCTCAAGATTTCAGTCTAAGATGCTGAGCCTCCGAGACCACCTTGGGGGCTCGGGAGTCCTGGAATGTTGCCAGAAGTGTCTGGTGGCTGGACTTTGATCCTACACGGGAGACGACAAGGATGAGGGCTTCACCGGAGTGAATGGTGAAGGGATCAGTTAATTAGAGAGTGAAACACAGGGTTTAGGATTTCTGTACAGGGGGGTTTAGAGAAGTAAGATGGAGGAATTGGGGCGTGTCCTGTCCTTCTTCTTCTTCCTCTTCTCCTCCATCTTCTTTGGCCACGGTGGCACCTTTCTATTGGTTATTACTAAGAGTACACCGAGTTATAAGAATAGATGGTATTGGGGAAAAATGATAAATATTGTATACGTAACAAAGGGTATAAAGATACGTGGCTGCCCGGGAGGGCAGAGACAGTGTGCCCATGGCTGACTGCTGAGCAGATCTCTGGTGGCTGAAAGAACATCTTTTAGATAAACAATTAATAAACATAAAAACCAGAAAGAAGAACTGAAGCCTCTTCTCGTCCTTCGATACGCGGGCTGCCCCAAGGCCACCCCTGGGCCTTTCCAGGCCCCTCAAACAGCCGAGATAAACCGGACACCTACATGCAGATTCATTTCTTTAACTTTGATCTTCAGTCATGGAAGTTTACCATGTCTTTTTCTTTGCCAGGATAAAGAGTCTCTTACATTAGATCTTATCTCCCAGCAGAGTGTAGGGATACAATAAAATATCCTTCATCCTCAAATATAAAGCTGCTCCATAACTTTTTCTCTCATAAGGCTGAATTTTTGATTCAAATATGTTTTATAGAACACACATTTGTCAAAATGTGCTTGCCTGATGTCTACATCCAAATTAATTTTACTGTACAGGTAGCTTTATGGGAAGCAACATCTGTTCTAATAAACACCACTAATTTAAGAATGCATTTGATGGTTTTTCTGACAGACAAACGATGACAATAACACAGCTCACTGCAAGCCTGAAAAAGAGCCATGATTTTAGTCTAGTAGCCAAAAGACTACTGGATTTAGTAATTATGGAAGTAAAACTAGGAACTGGCATCTATTTCAGCATGTTAATGCAAGCACTACCACAGGCTTCCTTAGCTTAGGCAAGACTGAGGTAAAATATTTTTAAAAACTAGAAACCAAGGTAATCCAAGTCTGCAAACAAAGAGACAACTGCCTGGCACTTGTTCCTAGTGAGATCAGGGAAGTGATTCAGGACTCTCCACAGCATGATCTCTGGATCTCTGGAACTGGGAAAGTGTGAGCTGGCAAAGAACACTTAACATCCCACAGAAAGTCACAGCCTGGAAAGGTGGACAGAATTTACACATTGGTTTTGTTTGTCTTTCCCTGTTGAAGTCCAGCCTCTTTATCTACTGCCACATCCAACTGTACAAACATCAGACAAAGGGAAACTCCAGCTAATGGATTTTGAAACCATTTTTCCAGTGGAATACAGAACACTTAGTACTATTATATATGGAAAAATCTGGTAGAGAGCAATTCTAGCTCTCCACTGGAATGAAGTATAAAATGGAATAAAGCATCTAAATTCTACTACTTAAGCTCTTCTCTGTACTGAATATGGGACAGAACGAAAGGGCATCTATTCCTGGGAAAAATAAAAATGTCTTGTTTGAGACTATATTCAAATAACTACTCTTTAAATTATTTAAAAATATAAAACACTGAAGGAAAAGTAAATAACCTAAAAGAAGGCAAGTCAGTCAAAGGGCCAGCAGACAGCAGTTTAGTTTTTCTTTGTAAGATTTAACAGACAGAACAAATTGGATTGGTGGACAAATTAATGGGGCACAGCTCTAAATTTAAGCTACACATAGAGGCAGCAATGATACCTAGTTACAATCCTCAGTCACAGTGCAGCATATTTCAGTGCATCTGCAAGCCAGGAGAAACACTTTAATGAGACTACTGCAGCTGACATCATCTATTAAATCAGGCCTACCCTTTTCCTCTGCAGATCCCAGGGTCTCTTTGAGCACCAGTGTATCAGCACAGGTAGCAGAAATCCTCTTGTCTGTGTAAGTCTTCTTCAGGCTGTCCTGAGAGCTGGCAGGCTCATTGAACATGTCCTGTGTGGAGCTGGAGTCAGACAGCACCGCTCCCGTGCTGTCCTGGCTCCTCTCTGCAAAGACATAAAGAAGGAATGCATCTCCTCACAGTCCTCAAGCTGCTGCTTGTCTCTTGGAAACAGCAACACAAAACTCTGCAAACTCTTACAACTGCCACACAGGATCCCTTACCACCACCAAGAAAAGGTATTTCATTCTCATCACATTTCTTCCTAGAATATAATCCTGGAATTTCAAGCAATAAAGCTCAACTTTCAAGAGCAGTTAGACTGGGAACAATATTTCAGGCAGTATGGCCCTGGAAAATCTCCCAGGTTTACTGGACCCAGTATAATTTTGAACCTGACACAAGCAAAGTTCAATTGACAAGAGAAAACCATGAAGAACAATACTGGTAAAAATTACTCGTGAAAGAAAGAAAAATCAGTAAAATTAGAGGGCAAAGACTTACAGGGGTGATCTCTGATGCCAACTATCCTGCAGGTGTAAGATGCTATTCAACAAACACTGAAAGGTGATTGGAAATGGCAAATAACACATCAAAGGCCTAACACAGACAGGGAACTGGGCCTCAAGGCAGCCACAGAAGGAAAGGAGAAGTGACTTTACCTTGAGAGAGTGGAGCAGGGGCTGCTGACTGCAGCACAGTCACAACGAAGCTGTCAGTGTGCACAGGAACAGGCACTGTGACTCCATCAGGGGATTAAACCTCAGAACAGGCAGGTGAAAACCTCCCACTCATGTCTGAAACCTGCCAGGTTTAACCCAAGCTCTTTACATCAAGGGTTATCAGAGGCAACCCTGCATGACTACAGAACACAGCTGAGTGTCTCTGACAGAGAGAGGCCTGCACATTCCCACTGAGATGGGGAACTGGCATTTTTCCATATTGTGCCAACGTAATTCAGTGTTCAATATAAAATTCCTATACAGGCAATTCCTTTATATCTGGAGTCCACAAGAATTATTTCCAGTTTCTTCTTAAGATACTGATACTTGATTCTGTGATCTAGTTAAAGGTGTCCCTGCTCATTGCAGATGATCTTTAAAGGTCCATTCCAACCCAAACCATTTTATAATTCTGTACAGAAATGGCATAACCAGGAGGGGGTTATATCCATTGTCTAGGCAGTTCCACTGCATTCTGATTCATTAATTTTATTGATAAGATCAAGAAAGAAAATTAACAAAGCAAAAGCCCTTGCTTTGAGATGAGCGGATAATTTAATTAAATTTCTTCTGTTCCATCTGAATTGCACTTGTTCAGGAGAGAGCTAAGGGCCTCCTATGAATTTATTTTATCAAGATAAATCCCTCTGCAAACCTTCAGCTTGCAGATCAGGTTCTGCTTATTAGGATTCCAATGAATTTAAACCAAATTTGATGCACTCTGTAGGTTTTTCACGACCACACAAAGAAAACCTTCCCTTTCAGTGAGCAGATCTTAATAAAACTATCTTGGAAAAGAATGGGGGAACAGTATTTGCTTCCTAATTGGAAGCTATAGAAGCTGGTTAATGATGACAAGTTTTATACAGAAAGAATGTAATTACAAAGAATGGGAAGAGAAGGATTCTGAAGAGAGGTCAGTCAAGCTTTAAATGACTCATTTATAAAGCTTTAATAACTTTCTGTGGTACAAATCAATACTATTGAACTCCCAGTTGACATCAGGGAAATCATTTACAGTAGCTCCCTTGGTATTTTTTTTTTTAAAGAAGTTTCTGTATCTGTGGCAAAGAGGCTGAATTACTCATCTAGGGGGAAAAAAATTGCAAATTTCCAGATGTTGCCACAAGCCTGCAGGTCAGTTCTGATGTGTGGGTTATGACAGATGAAGCATCAGAATGTAAATCAAGAAATGCCAGAGCAATATGCCTGGGTGAGATCAGACACTGGGAAATTACAATGGTTTTTCATCATGCAAAGATAGACAATGATTCAACACATTAAATTTCAAATATATGCATGAGCTTTTCCTTATGGGAACAAATGTAAACACCTCCTTACAATTAGCCAGCTAATTTAATTTGAAATTTCTGCTTAAATGAGTGTGGGTCTAGGTAGGGATGTTTATTCTCCTTTTCTTTCAATATATTAACCCTGTTTAAAAAATGATATTTAATCATTTCCAGTTCCCTAATCACTGGAAACCAGAGGAAGGTGACTATTGAGACAACTTTCTATTATATTAGATATTCCTTGAATGCAGCAGATACTTTCAAACTAAGTGAGCCAGATGGAAAACCCTGGAGTATTCCAGAAATTAGCAGCAGCCACCAATTATTAGCATTAATTTCTCAGAAATCACAGAGGATGGGCAAAGTCCCAGGGAATGTAAAACAAAGTGCAGTGCTTGTCTTTACAAAGGATGAAAGGTCAAAGCTGGGAGCCAGCCTGCCTTCATCTCCCACAGAATTATTTCAGCATCAATAAAGAAATCCTTCTCTAAGCACCTAAAAGGTAACAGGATCAGGAGTGGGAAATGTGTGAGTGGATCCCAGCACACACATTCCACAAATGTGAATTTGTGATGAATTTATGAAGAATTTGTGATGAATTTGTGAAGAATTTGTGATTCTCAGACCAGAACTGGCCTAAATGTCAGGCTACCCTACACACACCTCAGCAAAGCAGCACTCTTGAATGTGCAATCAGTAACTCCACAGAAAAAATATGTAAGAGCCTTCCTGTTCTACTGAGCACTAATGAAAATTGAACTTAATTACGGTGTCTGTATTTGGGACCCACATTTTAAAAAAGACACTGAAATAGGGAAATATTAATTCAGAGGAGAGGATAAAAATGAGAGATTAATGAGATGACATATGAAAATTACCAGGAGAATTGGACTTATCTTAAAAAAGATGAGGTAGAATTTCCAAATACATATGATTAACCAAAATAAAAATACAATAATTGCTGTTCATATTCATTAGGTACAGTGCAAAAGGCAATGGGTTTTAATTGCAGCAAGAAAATTGACTTTTTTTTGCCCTCATCTCTACCTTAACTGCTACATACAGTTAGAAAATAGCACAGTGAACCAACCTACAGTCACTGTGGGCTTTCAAAGCCAGGCAGACAAACAGCCAGCATTTGTTAGGTTACCCAAGATATTCCTTAATATAATAAAAAGCTCTGTCAATACCTAAATATTGCAGTATGCAATGCAGAACTTGTGGCAACTGCACCAACTCACATCCTAACTCTGGTTTTCTAAAAAGAAAAAAAAAAAAATGCATATTTTGTATACAGGGAGTACTATTCTCTTCTAGCCTAGCTGCCAAATACAGCTTTTTTAAATAAATATAAATCTGCTAGATTTCAGTTTTTAAAATATTTTATATTTTTATATATATTTTTTACCTATTTTTAGTCTCCCCATAAAATATATAATATATCAAAATATAACACATAAAATATATTTGATATATTTATATATTTTTATATTTCAGTTTTTTAAATATTTTATATTTATATATATTTTACCTATTTTTACTCTCCCCAGAAAATATACAATATATTAAAATATAACACATAAAATATATTTGATATATTTATATATTTTTATATTTCAGTTTTTAAAAGATTTTATATTTTTATATATATTTTTTACCTAGTTTTAGTCTCCCCAGAAAATATATAATATATTGAAAAATAACACATAAAATATATTTGATATATTTATATATTTTTATATTTCAGTTTTTAAAATATTTTATATTTTTATATATATTTTTTACCTATTTTTAGTCTCCCCATAAAATATATAATATATCAAAATATAACACATAAAATATATTTGATATATTTATATATTTTTATATTTCAGTTTTTAAAATATTTTATATTTTTATATATATTTTTTACCTATTTTTAGTCTCCCCATAAAATATATAATATATCAAAATATAACACATAAAATATATTTGATATATTTATATATTTTTATATTTCAGTTTTTAAAAGATTTTATATTTTTATATATATTTTTTACCTATTTTTAGTCTCCCCATAAAACATACAATATATTAAAATATAACACATAAAATATATTTGATATATTTTTATATTTCAGTTTTTAAAAGATTTTATATTTATATATATTTTACCTATTTTTAGTCTCCCCAGAAAATATATAATATATTGAAAAATAACACATAAAATATATTTGATATATTTATATATTTTTATATTTCAGTTTTTAAAATATTTTATATTTTTATATATATTTTTTACCTATTTTTAGTCTCCCCATAAAATATATAATATATCAAAATATAACACATAAAATGTATTTGATATATTTATATATTTTAATTTTAAAAATACTTTATATTTTTATATATTGTTTACCTATTTTCTTAGTCTCCTCATAAAATAAGCATATAATATATAAAAATATAATATATAAAATATATTTCATATATTTATAGATTTTCCTATTTCAATTTTAAAATAGTTTCTATTTTTATATTTTGTTTACCTACTTTCTTAGTTTCCCCATAAAATATAAATATATTATATACAAAATATAATATAGATACATTTATATTTTAATATTTTTATATATTTTTATATTTCAATTAATTTTTTTTTTGTTTACCTATTTTCTTAGTTTCCCAATAGCAATAAGACAAGCTTTTCCAAAAAGCTGAGCTGGTCTCTTGTTGTAATAGATTGATAAATCAAGGACTAAATATTCTTTTGAGGTCCCTCCCTGTAAAGTTTCCTATTACTTCAAAAGCTGAGATAAAAATACAGCTGGGTATTAATGTCCCAAAATTATTATCTGTAGCAGAAATGAAGAGCCTAGGGAGAAAGTTCTACTAAATTGTGCATAAGTAACTGCAACTACATTCCTATGAAAAATATGATCTGATGGTAGATGTTTCTCCTTGCTATTATTATATTTTGTTTCATTACTTCATTGCATCATTCCTAAGTTTTAGGAAGATTTCAAACAACTGGATGAGCTGAAATCTCAATTTGATGTAAAGTTAAATATTTCATGTTTATCTCTAAAAAATTCAGAAAATGGCACTTGAAAGCAAGAAGCAAGTTTTTTTTACCTCATTTCTCATAATGTCCTCAACTTGTGACATTTCATTTCACATCTATGTCACATTACATCCCCTACTCTGTCACAAGGTGAGAAAGAGCAGCTTTGGACAGGAGATTTAAAAAGGTCAAAAGAAGAATCTTGTTAACTTTCAAAGACATTAGTAAAAAATACTAATTACTATCAGAAGGATGTCATTGGGAAGAAAGAACTTGTATATTCATCTGTACTGCCAGGACCTTCATTGCATCACACTGAGGTCCTGTCAGGCACAGGGATGATTAAATCACTGCCATTCCTGAGCCACATCTGTCACAGATGTTAGAAAAAATATCTGAAGTCTGTTTGCCTTAATTCCATGCTTAAGAGCATTTCAACATTAATCTTATCCTGAATGAAATGGGTTTACTGGCTTGACTTCAAAAATCCCTTTTCCCACTATTGCTCCACAAGCAGACACAGGCAGCAGCATGTCACTGTCACTGTCACCGTCACTGTCACTGCTCCCTGCAGGCCAGCCCACCACCAGGACAGAGCTGTGGCACACTCTGCAGAGCAAAAATGGCCTTAAAATGGTTTCATTCTAAAATGCAGGAGGAAACAGAGCTCAGAACTGCAGCAGGGACTGCCCTGTGCCAGCACCTCCCACAGGAGCCCTGGGCACCTTCCATGAGCACTGGGACCCACACTGAGCCCCAGCACTGGGACTGGGACAGAAATGTGTCACTGCTGAGTGACCCAGCACTGGGACAGGGACAAGGACAGAGAGGTGTCACTGCTGAGTGACCCAAACTGAGCCCCCAGCACTGGGACAGGGACAGAAATGTGTCACTGCTGAGTGACCCAGCACTGGGACAGGGACAAGGAGAGAGAGGTGTCACTGCTGAGTGACCCAACTGAGCCCTCAGCACTGGGACAGGGACAGAGATGTGTCACAGTGTGAGTGACCCAGCACTGGGACAGGGACAAGGAGGGTGATGTGTCACAGTGAGTGACCCACACTGAGCCCCCTCAGCACTGGGACAGGGACAAGGACAGAGATGTGTCACTGCTGAGTGACCAAATGAGCCCCCAGCACTGGGACAGGGACAAGGACAGAGATGTGTCACAGTGAGTGACCCAAACTGAGCCCTCAGCACTGGGACAGGGACAGAGATGTGTCACTGCTGAGTGACCCAGCACTGGGACAGGGACAAGGACAGAGATGTGTCACTGCTGAGTGACCAAACTGAGCCCCCAGCACTGGGACAGGGACAAGGACAGAGAGGTGTCACTGCTGAGTGACCAAACTGAGCACCCCCAGCACTGGGACAGGGACAAGGACAGAGATGTGTCACTGCTGAGTGACCAAACTGAGCCCCCAGCACTGGGACAGGGACAAGGACAGTGAGGTGTCACGCTGAGTGACAAACTGAGCCCAAGCACTGGACAGGGACAGAAATGTGTCACTGCTGATGACCCAGCACTGGGACAAGGACAGTGATGTGTCACTGCTGAGTGACCAAATGAGACCCCAGCACTGGGACAGGGACAGAGATTTGTCACTGCTGAGTGACCCAAACTGAGCCCTCAGCACTGGGACAGGGACAGAGATGTGTCACAGTGTGAGTGACCCAAATGAGCCCCCTCAGCACTGGGACAGGGACAGAGATGTGTCACTGCTGAGTGACCCAAATGAGCCCCCTCAGCACTGGGACAGGGACAGAGATGTGTCACTGCTGAGTGACCCAGCACTAGGACAGGGACAGGGACAAGGACAGAAATGTGTCACTGCTGAGTGACCTGGAGCAGCTCAGACAATGCCAGTGCCAGCTCTCACTGCTAAGCATGATGACCAGGTACAGACTTGCAGAACTGATGCTCAGGGGAGCTGAAGCACAGCTCCATGGTGCCAATGGCAATGAGGTGTTCTGCCTTTTTTATTTACTAGGACAATTATTTACTATGCAGCTCAGAAATCCTCTTTTGAAACTTTCTGCAAGCTAAAAGGAAGATGGAGAGACCTCTGAGACAGCTGCATACAGGAGTAAGGAAAAGGCTCAGAGAGCCAAGAGGGTACAACTCACTTCTGAATGATATCTTTGTCTGTCTTAAACATCTGAAGGAAAATGTGCACCCAGTTACTCTAAGAAGGTGTCTGAATCATGATAAACAATCAGTTAAAAGTCAAAAAGTCAGAAATGAGTGGCCCAGAAAGATTTTCTACAGAGCTCTATACATATGCTAACTCAATTTGCAGAAAAGAAACATCCTGCTGCACAGTTCAGAGCTTATGAATAAGCAACTATATATAACTGAAAAAAAATCTTGTGTCATGCAGTAAAGGTGGGTTGTTCACAGGCTGTGAAGGTACAGACTCTCTTTGTCCTGCCTGGCAACATCTTCCCCCTCTCCACTTGAACATGTGAGCATTTTTCTTCACTGGTCTGCAGTCAGAAACATGATGTATCACAGAATTCTCATTCTGCAAACAGACTCCACCCATAACAGAAGACAACATTTAGCTCTGCATCAAAAGGCACTTGCACATTATTAAAAAACAAAGGAATTGCAAAGATTTGCATGGGAGTAGGTTAATTTGAGGACAGCAGTTTAAAGGGAGTTCTCTTTTAACATGAGTCAAAGATGAGAGTCTATGTTTTGTCTGGCTGTACCCAACACAGAATGTGTTTCCATAACTTACAGTCCTGGATTGCTGTTCTGTCTCCAAGAGCAGAGCACCAGAGCATCTCCCCCATGTCCCATCTATTTGGACAAATGCTTTTTCCATAATCTCACACTACATCTCAGTGTGACACTCGGACTAATCAGAGAGAGGTTAAACTGGGGAAAGGTAAAAATGGAGCACAGTGCAATAAACTGGGTGTGATCCATTATTCATGGAGTCCAGTGTGCAGTCCCCATGGACACCCAGCACCACGTGCCAGCACAGCACATGCACTGCAGACCCAAAGATTGCATTTCTAGCTGCTGAAAAAAGAGAATTTTAAGGGCATTTCAAAATGCAAAGTGGATGTTCTTTTTATGCACAGAAACATCCACTCCATCCCAGAAGCTGATTTAGCTTGGCATGAGTGACAACCTGGTGCAAGGAGTTGCTCAGAGATCACCTTTGTCTCATCAGCATGTTGAGAACCCCCATTTACAAAAAGTGTGCATCTTCATCACATTTGCAGAATTACAGACCAACAAACTATGGGGTGAGACTTCTCCCACAGCACGAAGCAAGGAGCCTTTCCTGTGAGTTTATCATGCAGCTTCTGCCAATTATTAAAAGCAAGCCGTGACAGGTAAAAGCAGGAAGAGAATGCCTGGGGAACAGAGATTTGTGTAAAGGTTAGAGGCAGCACGGGCAATATTGGTTGCAAAAGCAATCAGGCAAAGACAAACACAAAAAAGGACAATTAAGTCTAACTACACACGACATACTACATGACATGGATGAAGACTTAAACAACACAACATTTTCACACTGCAATAGCCATGGATACATCATCTGCATACCACCACAGGAATATGGAACTGAGTATCAACACAACAAAGGCATATCACAGCAATAAACACCACCTAAACAATCTCCCAGTCTATTGTTTTGGTAAACAGATACCTTATTCACATTTTTTAAATGTTATTTTACTACTTTTCCTGCTTTCTGAACTAACTCTATTGCTTTTCCTGCAAAAATTGGTTTTTACTGACTACATACACCCAGCCTGTACAGAGAGCATATCTGTTTTGCTATGTAACCATTTAGCTAAAACACAGCAACAGCACAGGTAATGAAAGTCTGAGTGCCTGCCAAGTTCCTAGGTTTCCTGTTCCTTATTTTGCTCTCAGAAAATAAGAGTCTCAATGCTTCAGACTTCTAATGCCAGTTTTCACTTTGGAGGGTTATAAAATAGCAATAGGCAGGGGTGATGACAGGAAAGATGGGATTAACAGAAGGAAAGAAAAGATGTTGCCAAATGGAAGGACAAGAAAAGAGAAAGGAAGCTGCCCATTTTACACACATGACAGCAGCAAGTCAGCCAGCAAACAGCAGCTGCCACTCAGCAATACTTTTGTCTCCTTGAAGGAGATTTGTGCTGGCAGCTGCCATGAGGAAAAAGAAGTTGAGTTACTTTACAAGCTGTATTTACTGGTTCCTTTCTCCTGTTTTCATTAAATAAATCTAGTATCACCAGCACTCACTGGGTCTGGAGCCTCTCAATGCTCTCAACTTTAACAGTGATTTCTGCATAGCCCAGTCATCATCTTCCAGCAGCAAAACATCCCAGAGAGCTACAGAACTGTAATGACACATTTAAATAGAATGTATTCAAAATATGTCTGCCCTCACAGCTTCACCTGTTTACAGATAAATGTTTGAAGATCAGAACCCCAGGATTTTCATGAAAAGATGTTTGGCTGTACAGCAATTCCCTCCAGCTTGTCAAGAGATAATTTGCTGCTCTAGAAGGCACCAAACTAAGAACCCCACCAAAACCCAAACCCACAAAAGCCACAAAATTAATAGAATAAGTAGAGTTCAGAAGGAACTGCAAGTGTTCATCTAGTCCATTCCTTTTCCATCAGAATAAATTATAACTCCATCATGCCTGGCAGACAGCTGCATTGCCACTTTTTAATGACTTCCAGGGCTAAAATATTGCAGGGTTATACAAAACCAGAATTTCCTAAGACTACTCTAACACAGTTTTGTAATGCTCAGAATGAAAATGCAATTTAAGTGCAATATCATCTGTTCTGTCTCCCATGAACACAGATATCCTGGGGTTTTGCTTCTAACTCTTTGTACAGCTTCCAACACTATCTAGGTTACTCTGCTGTCATTTCTCCCCTGAGCCTTCTCCTCTGCAGACAAAGCATCCCAATTCCTTCTCTCTTTCTCACAGGTCATGTTTTCTCAAAGCACAGAACACAGAAATGGTCAAAAAACGTCTCTGAGGTCAGTAATGATCCCAAATAGCATCTTGCTTGTGGTAATATATGAAAAGTGGGCAAAACTGTAAAATACCCTTACTTTACTTATGCCATCTGTGATCAACAATATCAATGCAAGAGTAAATAAGAGTATTGTCAAGCCTCAGAAAGAATAAATACCTAGGGTGAATTTTCGTCAATTTATTTGTTCCTGAACAGCAATATAGACTGCTTCATTTCTGTCAGAATGGTTAAAAAATAATCTAAAGGGTAGTTAAATGATGAGTATTTTCTTGCTATTTTTAGGAATTGTACAATGGAAATGCTGGCGCCAGCTTTCTTCAGTGATGTGATTATGTGTAAGATGTCAAGAGCATTTTACTTCAAAAGTCTGTATTTTAATACAAGTAAAATGCAAATGCATGCAGAAGAGCAGAGTATATGTAATAATATAAAAGTGGAAGACTTCTGAGCCTGTTAGCTCAGCCTGTTAGCTCTTCCATCTGTAACAGCCCCAAGGCAAATATTTCAGTTTCCTGGGGTTCTTCAATATGCTGTATCCAGGCTTTAGTTGTGCCAGCAACTCACAAAACATTCTGAATGATGCAGAACTCTGCAATTCTCCTTGTCATGGTTCCACACAGCCTTGCTGCAGATCACCCAAACTCTGCCTCTCCCAGCAGCTGCCATTTGGAGCTGCTTTGGCAGCACAGGCTCAGTCCCAGCCAGGCTCAGCTTGGCAGATGTTGCTGCACGGGCACCCCCAGCCCTGGCTCAGCAGCCATCCCTGCCACAGCCACAATGTCTCACTGCACAGGGGCTCCGAGCACACAGCTGGGGATTTATTCAGCTGAGGGCTCTCCTGGGAGCCTGAGACACCCTTCAGGACCAAACAGATGTAGTCCTAGGCAGAAAGGCTCCCCACAGGGAATATTAGCTAAGAAATATTTAAATATTTCCTCCCTTCTATGCTGTTTTGTCAAAAGACATCAAAAAGCCAATAAAAGAGCCCGATCACTGCAGAACCCATTGACACCTCCACACTACAAATGATCTCAAAACAGTCTAATGAATTACTCCCAAGTGAAATGCAAGCAGTAACAAAACAAACATTTCTCTGTTCAATATAATGAGAGAAATAAAAGAGCTTCTGTTGGCTGCACCAAGAATTGTTGTGAAAAAGAAATAAATTCACCCTGAAAAAATTTCAGACTAGGAACATTGTTTCAAAACTGTGTCAACAAAGTTATTTACAATTTCCATTCTTCAGAAAATGACAATAGGAAGCACCCACCCTCCAGAAATAAATTCATATCAAGCAGAGCATTTCTGTGGGGCCTGGCACATTCTACCAACACCAAGCTAAACACTGCAGGTATTTTACTCCTTGAGTGCTGATACTCATAGATCCAGATGGATAAACAAATGGCTGGAAGAGTAGAATCAGAATCAAATTCCTAGCCAAATAATAAACTCAGGTTACTTAAATTGTAACTTAATTTCTATTATATATGCAATTGCAAAATCTTCATTAACACTATGACACCACCCCCCTTCTTCTTACATTTTTAAGCCAATTATTTATTCTACCATTTTATATTCTACAAAGATGAGCTGCTAACCAGTCATTGTAAATGATAAAGAAAAATTAAAAGATGAAATCTACTGGACTGTCATGCAAATCACTTCGTGCTGAATCACAATATATTCAAAATAGTTGCCACCTGCCTCCTTCAAGAAATTGCAAACAGGCTTGTGTTGTCTTTTTACCAATTTGTCTTGTTCGAACCAGTTTGAATTTGCACCATTCATTTCACACAGGCCAAAACAGCGTCCAGCCTTCTACAGACTGAACCCACACCTTTCCTGAAGAGCTCTGAAGAAAAAAATCACTGCAAATTCAGTGAGCTCATACTCCTCCTACCAACACTACAGTTTTGACTAAGTGACAGGCACCAGCGGTGGCAGGTGACAACTTTGATTTTCGTATTTAAAGCTCTGACTGTACATTGATTCTATTTAAGGCACTCAATATATAAAAAAAGAATGAGCTTCAATATTGCCCGTGGTACCCCAGACCCCTCACCCTCGCTGAGCAGTTGGCTGGAACTGCCCCAGCCCCCCATGCTGCAGAATGAGAACAGGACTGTACCGTCCGGCGCTGCCTGCTGGCGGGGTTTTTTACATTTGACGTAATCGTGGTCAACTGGAGTGGCTGTGTAAGGTGGGGATGTCAGACCTGGACCTGAGGAGGAGGGCAGGGAAGTCCCAGGGCCTGGCACTGTTCCAGCTGAGGAGTGAGAGTCTTCATCTATCAAGCAAGGCTTTTCTCTGCGAGGGCGACAGGAAAGGAGAAGGGTTACTGAGATATTTGATGAAAAATCCCTTTGCCAGGATTTCTTCTCCTGGGAAGTTGGGAAGCTTCAGCTTCTCCTTGTTCTGCTGCTATGGAATGTGATTTAGAGAATTGTTTATTCTAGTATGTGAATTGTTTTTAATTAATGACTTATCCTAGTCTAGCTGCATCAGACTTTCTGGTCAGTCACGGGTTTTTATTATTTATTCTTTTCTAGCTTTCTGTCTGTATCCTTTTCCTATAGTTTAGTATAGTTTTAGTATATATATTTTATATATATACATATATATATTATATATATGCAATTTATGTAAATTATATAATATATATAATAATATATTTATATATTATATATATATAATATAATAATATTATATAATATAAAATAATATATATATAAAGTATATATAATATATAAAAATATATATATATATATAGAATTATAAATGATATAATAATATATTAAATTAAAATGTATAATATATAGTATTATATATAATGATAATTATCAATATAAAAACATAAATACTAAATTATAACTATATAATATATATAATAAAATATATAATATATAACAATATATATATAACATAATTACATACTATAAATATATAATATATATAAAATAATATATATAATATAATATAATATAATATAATATAATATAATATAATATAATATAATATAATATAATATAATATAATATAATACAATATAATATAATACATCAGCCTTCTAAGAACTTAGAATCAATAATCATCACTCATTTCATCCTAAAAACCACAACACCATATTTATATACATGTTCTTACAGGATTTCCAACACACCAATCAAATCTCACTGACAAATTCTAAATTAAGGATTTTTACAACAAGTTATTTCCTCCCTGTAGTGGTTTTGGTTTGTTAATTTAAGATTTTTAAAGTAATGTATTGATGAGTGTGGTGGGTTTTAGTGTTGGTTAATCACTTATGTATTTATTTCTTGTTGTGAGGTAGGAAGATAGGATTAGGAGAAAGGTAAAGGTTTAAAACTTTAAAAGGGTTATATAGAAAATTTTATTAACATTAATTAGAAGAAAAAAGGTAGTAAGAACTAAAATAAAATTTTTAGAACACTTCTTTTATAACTTTTTTCTTATTGACAGATGTGAAGAAATAAAATTTAAAATCTTTAGCTAGTTTATTACTTTTAAAATGGATTTTTTAAGCTTATTTAGGGAGAGAAGATTTCTTTCTTAATGTTATGGAGATTTTTTTAATAAGAGGAAAAAATAGCTTTTTGTGGTTCTCAATTTTTATGACTAACAGCTGCCTGGGGCAATTTGTAATTATGAAGTTTCTCCACCATGACACTTCCTTATCACTGGTCAATAGCAAACTCTTCTTTATTTTGTAGTTGTTAATGAGAAAAGTTGTAAGGACTAAAATCTCTCATGCTATAAGTGACCATAATTTGAATTTGCATTTTTTAACTGTTGATTTAAAAAATCAAATTTTTGAATAAATAAAAACTGTGGCTTCAAAATGGATCACAAGATCAGAACTGTTCTGTTTTCTTGCCTTCCTAATTCCTCTCTGTGCCACTCATTGAGATCTCAGAGTAGCATTTAATCTTATTCATGGTTCCTGAAAACTGCAAAATTAATGTAAAATTTGTTCACTTTGTTTATATTTCATTCAGCTTCATTTCAATAGTTTATTGTACAGTTTATCAGCATTCATTCAGAGGATCCTGCTGGAAACTAGCACTCACTTTTCTGCCACTTTTGGGGTGTTCTTCTCCTCACCCCTGGCAAAGGGTCCCTCAGAAGCTTCTTTCATGAAACCAACAAGTACCTCTGCATCTACTCCAGAGTCTGGCTTCCCCACAAGTTTCAAAATAGAAGCATGAAGTCGAAAATACACCTAAAAAACACCAAAGTCCATTAGGTCAGTAAAGAATCTGTAGCTCTGTAATCCATTACAAATAGTCTTTCCTCTGTAGAAGCTGCAGGAGTTAGTTAAGAAAGCTACTTGACACCTAAACTTACCTGAATTGAACTTTCCCTGACTTTAAAGTTGCTTTTAAATTACAAAATCTGAACACTGTGCAAATTTTATAACCATAACCTATGGAACACAACAAGGAAAGCAGAACTGGCCTCGTTGAGAGCAAGTGACCACTGGGTCTGTTCTAGAACTTTTACCAGACAACAGTGAGAGCAAAAGTCCCACCTCATGCACAAACCTGTGCTTCCATAGGTATGAGATGTCTGTGAATCCTATCAATGTTTGATTTTTATAAAAACCAATTAACTTTGCAGCAAAATTCAGAAGTGGAATTGCTACCCACCTGTCGGTTTTTCGGCTGTTTGAAGGGCCTGGAAAGGCCCGGAGTGGCCTTGGGGCAGCCCGCGTATCAAAAGACGAGAAGAAGCTTCAGTTCTTCTTTTGGTTTTTATGTTTATTAATTGTTTATCTAAAAGATGTTCTTTCAGCCCGACAGAGCTCTGCTCAGCAGCCAGCCATGAGCACACTGTGCTGCCCTCCAGGCAGCCACCTATCTTTATACCCATAGTTACGTGTACAATATTTATCATTTTTCCCCAATACCATTTATTCTTATTACCCGGTGCACTTTCAGTAATAACCAATCTAAAAGTGCCACCATCACCACAGAAGATGGAGGAGAAGAAGAAGAAGAAGAAGGACAGGACACGCCCCAATTCCTCCATCTTACTTCTCTAAACCCCCCCTGTACAGAAATCCTAAACCCTGTGTCCTCACTCTCTAATTAACCAATCCCTTCACCATTCACCCCGGTGGAACCCTCCTATCCTCATACAGGTGTCGTCTCCTGTGTAGGATCAAAGTCCAGCCACCAGACACTTCTGGCAACATTCCAGGACTCCCGAGCCCCCCAAGGTGGTCTCAGTGGCTCAGCACCTCAGGACTGAGATCCTGAGATCCGACACCCACCTGTCCAACCTGCCTTTGAAATGAAACCAGCCTGAATAACAGGCTCCATCTCACTCTCCAAGTGTGTCCTGCAAACTTCCCACAACCATCTACATGTGCCTAACAACCTGTAGAGAACAGGACAGAGGGGTCACCTCGAGCCAGGTCTCATGAGCTCTGGGAGATCTGTAGCTCAGCTACCTCAGATGGCATAAAGTCAGCAGGATGGCTTCTGTGGTAGTGTTGGAAACAGGAAAGTTTTGATAAAAGGCAAAATAACAAAGCTCTTTGCAGAGAAAAACCCAGGCCAGGGGCAAGAGGCTCTTGCTCCTGGTAGAACATCTCACAAAAGTGATTATTTCCTTTGTTCTTTTTCTAGTGAGTTGCTTAGGCTGGACTTTTTGGTTTCTTCTGTCCAATTGGCTATCCTTCAGTTTGAGGTGAAGTCCCCAAGGTCCTATGAGGTGTCTTTTACCTAACTGAGGAGAGAAACTTCAGGGCTTCTTTCCTTTTTAAGGAGACAAAGGATAATTTTGTCACTGCATCAACAGGGGGCACATTCTTACAAGAACAAAGCTTCCATATTCAACATTTGTTTACCTCCAAACCTTCCAGCCTACAAATTCAACATTCCTATACCTCCAAGGCTTCCAGCTACACATTCAACATTCCCTTACCTCCAAGGCTTCCAGCTACACATTCAACATTCCTTTACCTCCAAGAATCCCAGCCAACACCTTCAACATCCCTTTACCTCCAAGGCTTCCAGCTACACATTCAATATTTCTTTACTTCCAAGGCTTCCAGCTACACCTTCAACATTCCCTTACCTCCAGGGTTTCCAGCTACACATTCAATATTCCTTTACCTCCAAAGCTTCCAGCTACACCTTCAACATTCCTGTACCTCCAAGAATCCCAGCCAACACATTCAACATTCCCTTACCTCCAAGAATCCCAGCCAACACCCTCACATTCCTTTACTCAAGGCTTCCAGCTATACATTCAACATTCCTTCACCTCCAAGGCTTCCAGCTACACATTCAACATTTCTTTACCTCCAAGGCTTCCAGCTACACATTCAACATTCCTTTACCTCCAAGGCTTTCAGCTACACATTCAACATTCCCTTACCTCCAAGGCTTCCAGCTACACCTTCAACATTCCTGTACCTCCAAGGCTTCCAGCTACACATTCAACATCCCTTTACCTCCAAGAATCCCAGCCAACACATCCAACATTCCCTTACCTCCAAGGCTTCCAGCTACACATTCAACATCCCTGTACCTCTATGGTTTCCAGCTACACATTCAATTTTCCTTTACCTCCAAGGCTTCCAGCTACACATCCAACATTACCTCCAAGGCTTCCATGGCCAGTTCTGGTGGGTTGTGGTAGTGAATCTTCTTTGGGTAGCGAGCAGCCTCCTCGTGCAGGTAGTGGCCTGCCTGTTTGTAGTGCAGCAGGTACACCACAGGAGGCTGCTTCTGTTTCTCAGCTATCTTGCCCAGCATGTAGTGGATGAGCCACTCCTCCTCGTCGCCGTCGCCCTCGCAGCGCGCCGCGGACGTGAAGCACAGCTTGGCTGTCTCCAGCATGCTGTCCCTGCGCTCCTCCATCTGCACAGGGCACAACAAAGCTCACTGCAGCAAAGCCCAAAAACACCCTGCTGCCTGTGGAAAAGCACCTGAGCACGGCACAGCTTGTAAACACTTTCAATATAAATGATGCAGAAGTATTAAACACATCCCGAGTGGTGAAACGCACCCCAACCGCCCATAAAATGGGTTTGTGGATAGGGTTTTGTTCCCTCCAGTGACTGCTGGCACAACCAACCAGAACAGAACAATAAGACAGAAGAAATATCTATATCTATATCTAATCTATATCTATATCTATATCTATATCTATATCTATATCTATATCTAATCTATATCTATATCTATATCTATATCTATATCTATATCTATATCTATATCTATATCTAATCTATATCTATATCTATATCTATATCTATTCTATATCTATATCTAATCTATATCTAATCTATATCTAATCTATATCTATATCTAATCTATATCTATATCTATATCTAATCTAATCTAATCTATATCTAATCTATATCTATATCTAATCTATATCTAATCTATATCTATATCTATATCTATATCTAATCTATATCTACATCCATATCTAATCTATATCTACATCCATATCTACATCCATATCTACATCCATATCTACATCTACATCTACATCTACATCTATCTGAAAAACAACAACCCAATATTCACCTCTACAGAAATTCTATCACTTTTTCACAGTGGTAGAATTTTTTTTTTGGTAATTTTTAGTGGTTTGTTTGGTTTTTTTTTTAATGATCTTAACTCTTCAAAGAAAAAAATTATTTGCTTTGTTCTGCAACTGAAGTCTGCTAAAGTCGCTATGGACCACTCTCATTTGTGAAGAAAAGGATTTCATCTTGCTTGCAATGTAGCTAATTTTGACATGAATATTCTCCCCACCCTATAAAAAAAAAATTAAAACCAGCAGCATAAATTAAAGCTAAATGCCAATAAATTCATGTAAAAAAACTAGGTCAAAAGATGCATTAATGTAATTTTCTCTCTTTGAAAATGAAGTTTATAAATTTCAACTGTGTGGCTATAACGAAGAACTAAAACATAACCTTTCCTTTCCTAAACATTCTGTAAGAAGAAGAGAATAATAAGGTTTTTTTGTATGAGAAACACATTCCTGAAGAGATATATCTGTACAAGTGAGATTAAATTGTTTCAATTCATCTTTTATTATAATAGAACTTTTCTTACTAAATTATGCATTTTTAATATATTCACTTGAAAAAAAATGAAGACTTAAATAGTCCTAAATAAACACTCTCATTTAATCTTCAGCTTCAGATGGCTGCTCTGCATTGCTCCTTTTATCTGATACTATGAAGTAATTCCAACACCAGCCCTGGAATTCTTCAACAAATCCCTCATTGCCAAGGGGCTGCAAGACCAAACTTCTGATAGGGCAAAGATATAAAATGCAATAACTTCATTTTCTGAGGAGTTGGCTTTGGAGCTGTTGGATGCAATAACCCTCCAGAAGAAAACCCTGTTGTTGACTGTCATTTCAAACATACTCTTGAATAAACTATTTGTTCCCTTGCAGTGCTGGGGCAGCTCAGATTGACACTCACCACCCCCTGCAAATCTCCCAGCACTGATCTCTGCAGCTCAAACACTGAAAGTTTTACAAATTACAGCACAGGAGCAGCACTTCCTTTTTTTCATCGTGCTTCCAGCTGCAGACTAGGTAATATTTGGAAGTCAGAATAGCTAAATCAGAAATGGAGCTCACTGGTCCAAAAAGAGAAAACGTTTTTCCAAGCAACTCTTATCAGTGTCAGAGTGTATTTAGAATTGTTCATTTTGGTTTAGCAACAAACTTCATAATGTTTTTCACCTCCCTTATGCAGAGATAATGAATTCATAACAATGTTTTCAATGGAAATTTGATCTTTTGTTTAGGTAAATGGCCCACAACCACAGAAAAAGGGGAGGATTCTTTAGATGTAAGAGATGACATGTGGACACAGATATCAGAGTCATTTCTGATCTCTTCACTATTTCAATAGGTATGCATTTCACCTTTTCCTGGAAACATTGCATGACATTTACAGAAAGGAAAGGTAAATATAATTCCCCTTTCCAGAAGGTTACAATAATTTTGTGTCACCTTCAAAAGATAATTCAAAGATAAGGCTCAAACTGATCTTACACAGGAAAAAGAGAGGAAAAAACCCACCTTCAAATGCTGCTTGACCATATTACATGAATATTGCAATTTCCAACATTACTAAGTAATCATACAGTCTCATATGTAGAATATAGCGTGTAAATAATTAATTTAAAAATTAACTATGTTAGAAAACTGTCCCAGATTGCAAAGCAAGATGTATTCTATTTGCCATGTGTTAGAGGTGTGGCAGTTATCTTCTGTTAAATGGGCAGTTTTTCTTATCTCTTCCACACCTAATTCTCCCTCGGGAAGGGATATTGCTGATAACAGCTATTGAATGTCCCTGCATGGCTGATAAGAACTACAGCATCCCATTGGGAGATGTGAGCCCAGAGGGAGGAGCCAAGCATTCCTACCCAGATATAATCCAGAGGTTTTGAGACACCAGCACGGCTTCTCCACTGGATTCCCAGAGGAACAGCAGCAGCCTCTCCTTCCACTGGATCTTCAGAGGAAGAATCCATCCTTCTCTACAGGATCCCTGCTCCAGCAGAACCAGCCCTGACACTGCAGGAGGGCTGAGCCACAATTCCAATGGGACTGCCACCAACACCCTGACCCACAGGGTGTCAGGCTGGGTTCTGACTCTGACAGTGTTGTTTTGGTTTACTGCATTGTTTATTTTTTTTTAATTTTTTCCCTAATAAAGAACTGTTATTCCTGCTCCCATATTTTTGCCGGCGAGCCCCTATACATTTCAAATGTATAACAATTCGGAGGGAGGGAGTTTACATTTTCCATTTCAGGGGAGGTTCCTGCCTTCCTTAGCAGACACTTGGCTTTTAAATGAAGACAAAACTCTAATTTTAAATATTTAAAATTTTATACTCTGTGTTAGATCCCACCTGCTTGACCACTTCAGGGGGCAGCTCTGTTTTCCACTGCTTGAGCTGCCGGGACGCGAAGGAGTGCAGGGCGTAGGAAATGGTGCCGTACTCGATCCACAGGGACAGGTTGGAGCTGTCGATCTCCAGGGCCCGTTTGAAGCAGTTCAGGACAGGGGTGGAATGTTTCCAGATGGGGCCATCACTCTTCAGCTCGTTGGAGTTCAGCTTGTCCTGAATGCGGCTCGCTCGAGCCAGAGCCATCCCAGCCCAGGAGTCAAACCTGTGCAGGCAGGAACACAACCCAGCGTTGGAAAAGGTGAAAGTTTGACAAGAAAGTTTCACAGATATCTGTGCTTGGCAGAAAGCTCTGAATGTAGAGCCTGAGAATGGAATAGAGATGGAAGCAAGTTTTGATATAGAAGAACAACAGATGTCTAAATTGAAAATTGAGCCAGCTGTTGCTGAACAACTAAGAAAGCAAAGGTTGAGTTGGAAGGGGGTTTTATGACTTGAGCAAAGGATATGTTGACCACAAACAAAAAAGATGCTTTTACCAAGCAGAAATAGGTCTTAGGAAAAGCAGAAAGTTACCAAAGTTACCACAGGCAAACAAACACGCCGATGTGGCAAGTAGAGAAAAGGTTTAAGAATTTTCCACTGCAAGAAAACTGAAAAACAACTTTAAGCTTAAACTGTAACATACTAACTCAGGTGACTGGATAGTAATGACCATAATATGGTAATGACAGTAGTTCTGATAGGCTATGGGTAATAGGAAAGATATTGTGTATAATGCTGATTGGTTGGTATGTATTAAGATACTCAGCAAAGAAAAATATATCAGTAGCCAGAACTAAAGGGGCTTCAGGCTTGCCCAGAGCTGTAGCTGGCAGCTCTTGTCACCCATGACCCAAGACTGCTGTAAAACAACTTCTTTACAATGAGCAGCATTTTGAAGAGCTGCCTGGAGTCCCACCTCTCTCATCTCAGGCTCTTAAACCCATGAACAAACTCCCCCCTGAACATTTCACTACACATAGACAAGATTTGTCTTCTTGTATCTACAACTTTTTCCTCTTTCAATCACACAAAACAGATTTCTGCACTTCCTCCTCTCCTCAGAGTGGAACACAAGCTGTACAGCCTAAATCATATTGATTTTCTTTAAGTGGTTTCCTACAAAGCACTGCCCCCAGTAACTGTCACACATGGAAAACAGATGAAAAATCCAGGTTTATTTGCCATGCAAAGCCAATATATCCACATTTCTAATGGCAGCACTCCCACTGTTTTTTTCTCAGTAACCACGCAGCCCTGTCAAAATGTTGTCACCCTGCAGGCCAGCAGACATTGTGACACCTTGTGCTGTTGGACTCAACTGTGAATAATCATCATCATTTCCCAGCATAAAAATCATAAAGCCAGAATTGCATCCAAGTAGGAAAATCCTGATGAACTAAAACTGTAATTTCTGCCTGAAGGACTGGTGAGGGTCCAGCCTGTGTTTGTTGACAACACAATCTGAATGGTGGTTTCCACAACCTCACTTTACCACCAGGGTTCCTCTGCTCTGGGCTTTTTCAATTTTACCATGATTTTAGCACCAAGGCAACCACCATAATGTTCTCATTTTTTGCCTGCAATTTCTTCTGATTCCAACTGAAAACCCATTTCTAGGTCAAGTGACCTCAACAGTCAGATTCCTGAGGGGAATGAACAGGAACTGTAGTGCAGACAAGTACCAACTACTTTGACTGGGGCAAAAATCCTATGCTACCACATAAGGCATCTTCTGAGCAAAAAAAGCCACATATTAAAGTAAAAATGCATTCCATTCATTTATTTTTGAATTTAAGTTTTAGAACATCTAAACTGCAGAAAAATGGGTAGGGGGTGATAATGGTAATTTCTTTATCTGCCTTTAAACAAAAGTTTTAGCCATTTGCTAGTCACAAGTCCCAGACTAGAAGATGCAATAACATTAAACTACATCCATTTCCTCTGAAGATTTCTCATCTAAAATTGCTCTGTGCCTTCACCTTCCCTTTTGTCTCCGTTACGTGACTGGATTTAGAAACAATTTTCTTGTCTCAAATCTATCAAATTAGGGTTTTTGTCACTGACCCTGATCTATCAACTTCAAGGAGAATTAAAATGATAACACCTAATATGCAAACTCTATATTTAATCAGCAAATTTAAAGGTTATTTAGTTTAATTTAGAAGACGGATATTCAGAACATGCTTTATTTTTAAGATGAGAGAGTTTAATCTTGATGGTATTTCAGTGAGTTGTAAATTATCAAGAAACAAGGTGGTTTTGTTTAAATATCACTTCAATACTTATATTCTCTGTGTAGTTCTCTAGCAGCAAAATCAACACTTTTAGGAAGGGGTCAGCCTAAGCAATTAATGCACTAAAGGATGCCATTTGTGCTATAGCTACCTATCAAATGAGGATATTTTTCACTCCTTATCATGCATGAACATGCCAAAGCAAAGAACAAAAGGTACAAACAATTCATTCTTCAGAGTTATTCTTTATTTCAATTTAGCTTCCCCGCTCCCTTTCATTTTTTGGTTTTAAGTTCAAAGCAATCAAATATTTCACCCTGTATTTTGGGTTTTGTTTTCTCTGTTGGGTTGTTTTAGAGATGCCCTTAATTATACAATGGACATGTGATAATGGATTGCAGGAGGGGGATTTGGCTGTTTGGGATTTGTTTTTCATTCCTGAAACCATTTGCCTGCTTTTCAGTGCTGAAAGAAGTGAGAAGAAGGAAGGACATGCAGCAGGATTCCAAAATACTGACCTGTTTGGACAAATACAAATGTCGTGCATGTAAAATTTAATGGCCTTGGACTGTTCTTTGTTCTTGAAATGATAATCTGCCAGGAGATAATAGAGCTCAGTCACCACTGGTGGAGAGTAGTCTGCACCCTCAGGGAGAGATGGTGCCTGAAAACCAGAAAGGCAAAGGTTCAGAATAAATGAGCACTTCCTTGTAGAGGAAGCAGCCTTTTCATCACACAATGTGAAGGGCTTGAATATGAAAACCTTGAAAGCAATTCACAAACAGAGCACTTACAAACACTCATGAACATCTCATCCTGACTATATTTTACCATTCAAAGACTAAAAGCTCTGGTGGGATCATTCTTATTTTATTTAAATGCAATTACCCAAGAAAACCCAACAGTATGGAATAAATCATCTCACTAATAATCTCAAAGTCAACATAAAAACAGCAACACCAATTTTTACTCCTTTCAATTTAATTTTTTTAAAAAACAATTAATTATACCTTGCTGGATGTTCCTTCAATATAGGCAGATACAGTCTCCAGGCTCAGCATAGGCTTGTCAGTTCGAGGAACAATTGTGGCAGTTTTCTTCAGAAGGTTGGCCAAATCAGCAGACACAGTACTGGTTTTGTAACTATCAAATTCTGGAAGAGTTTTAGGCTTAAAATACTCAAACATGAACAAAGCATCTTCCCATGTTAGATCAACCTGAAGAGGGAGGCAGATGAGAGGGGGAAAAATACTTCAAATTCTAAAATTCAAGTCTACTAATGATGGTTTTCTATAGACTTTCTAGTTCAGAGGAGTGTACACATTACTCTAGCAGGAACCAAACTAAACCTCCCAAGAACAGAGCTAAAGGTGCTATTCATTTATGCTGCTCACAAATACAATATACTGCTCACTGATTTAACAGACAAAGATGCTGCTGTAACTTAGTGTAGGTCACTAAAGTCAAAATAAAGTAAAAATAAATTCATTCCACTTGCTCAGAAAAATTGTTTATAAGCAAGGATCAATTGTAAACATTCTGAGTGACACTGAGATCATGGGTAAGATAAGGAGAACTCTGCCCCTTCCATTTCAGAACCAAGTAAGAAAAGTTAATGAAATGGGAACCAGACAAAATTCTGAGCCCCTCTTTGAACTCTACAGAAAATTACTTCCAGAATTTACTCCTCATTTTCTCTTCACTTTTCTTTCTTGAAAGCAGTAAAAATACTTAAAGTAATTGACAGTTCCCTTCTGCTAGACCAAGGTTTTTCTCCTTTTATTGCTTTACCCTTTTAACTTTATTCTTAAATTTTGCTCTGCATTGAAATGCAAGGAAGTTGCACAGGGTAATCTCCTTATACTTCCCTTTTTCTTATTTATCCCCTTTCTCTCATTATCTTCACTCTCTAAGATGTACATACAACATAAAAATTTCCAAATATTTAATGAACAGTAATGTAAGAGTATCTGTGTATTTTAAAAGGTTTGTTCAACACAGCCAGACAATAATTTTGCTACATGAAAATGGTTTTGATTGATAATCCTATGATCATTTGCATTTGAAGTGCAAAATAGTCTGGGGTTTCTGAACAAAACCAGGGATGTTTCTCAAGGCAGGACATTGCATTGCTGCCCTGTATTTTTCTCTTCCTCCCTTAACATTACAACCCTCTTCCAGAAGCACTCTGTAGTCACCCTTGTCCCAAATTCAACTGAATTTCCCATTTCTTATGAACAGCTACCAGGTATTTACCATTAGAGATGTCAAAATCAGTGATAACATAATGTACTTGCAAACTTTTAACTGTGACATTTTTCACTTTCATAAACTGCAAGGCTGGCCGCTAAAACTTTCTTCTCTCAAGCTGACTTTTCCTCTCTAAATTTTCCTCAACCTTGAACTTCTTCTCAGCTGAAAATACGAAAGTGATACTTAATAAAATCAATTTCTCAAAACTTTCAGGACGGCAAACTACTATGGATAAGATTAGCATTTAAAATATTCAACTTGTTATATTTATAATTTTTTAAAATACTAAGATTTTTATTCTATTCTCTATAATGTGTAAAATACATAAAATTTACAATAAATAAAAGTAATATTTCTCCAAAATATATCAAAGTGCATTGGAACAAAATAAGAATGCATCTTTCATCAGTTCAGGATATTCCACTGACATTGGATAAGACATAACTCACCTGCTGTACTGAATGTTCTTCTAGGTACCTTGCTTTGCTTTTTTTGCTAGGGAAACCATATAAACAATAAAAACATTGCTCCAAGGCTGTTTCCAGCTCCTCTTTGTATGGATGAGTATCCTCAGAAGTGGAAGCTGCAAGTTCTTTCTGCAGTACCTGAACCTACAAGGCAAGCACAAGGACAAGGTCACCTGCAGATCACAGAGAGCTGCCTGAAGGCAGGTGATGAAAATAACTTTAGGGGATTTTAAGGGATTTTTACATGGATTTTTCCCCAATAACAATTAATTTCCCCAGTATTACTCATGTATTTTTGTGAACTGGTCTCACACAAGTCATTCCAATGGCACTGCAGCAGCATTGAAGTGCTTTTATTTTTCCTCCTGTATTAATCCACATTTATCTTTAATCAATGAGGTTAAATATCAGCTTCATGTTTCAGATCTAAAATCATTCAAAGTTCTCCCCTACACATCAAGCTGCTTTTGTGAATGTAACTGTGAACTACAGTTCATCAATGCTGTGAGAAAGGAAAAGGTACAGAAGAATTTCTGCCCTAACTCACAACCAGCAATTTCCTCTGCATGAAAAAAGCAGGATGGAGAGGACTTGGCAGCAAAAGAAGAGAGAGAGTTAATGGAAATCTGGCTAAAAGGACCATGGAACTGAACAGTATGAACAGTATTACACAGATGGCTACACACCAAGGAAAGTGGCTGGATTGATCCCAAATTCCTAAATACTGTAGCAAGTTGCTATCTTTACCTTCAGCACCACAAGAGAAAGCACCCATCAGTAGAATATTTTGGAAGATGCTGATAGTTTAAGACATTCATTATAAAAACTGCAGCTGAATGCCAAAAGAAGAAAGGTAACTCTTTGAAAATTCTCACTAAGCTGCCATAAAAAACAAACCCAAAAGGAACACATTCCAAGAAGACATTTCAAGGTCAAGAAAAATATGCTCACCAAGAATAACCTGTGTAGGGGCATGCTGGATATTTATTTCATGACCAAATCAAGACCCACACAACCACTGAGGTTTAAGATTCAATTTCAATGTGTTCCACTATAGAATTTAAATAAAAAAGAAATGTTTATTTGTGACCATTTCTCATTTTTCAACATCTAGGACTTCAGACTCAATTATTTATGCATGATCCTACACAAAGCTTTTTCCTGTCAATACAAACACTGCATGACAAGGCAAAAATCTGACTTTCTACATGTAAGAAGCTCATTTGTAAGAGCTGGAATTGAAGATGCTGATTCTCTTCTGATTAAAATATCTGTGCTAAGATCAAGGTACTGTTTATTAAGAGCCAAACCCCTGAAAAAGAAAAGCAAAGACAATTCTTAGAAAGCATTTCAATGCCATCTGGAGTCACAGCAGACTCATTCACACTGAGTCCCAGCAGACACCTTATTGCCAGCACTTTCCCTGTATGAATTTGTGATCAACATTTGAAATTTACAGAAAGGGCAGCTAAATAAGCTGAGGAAAAACAGTGAGCATCAGAGGATACTGTAACAAAAGCCTTCAATTCCTACTGCTACAAACAAAAGCACATCTAACAGCAGTAACAGAATTCTCACTTGAACAGCATTCAAAACAATCTCCTTTGTTATTATTCAACTTTCAAGCTCTTGGCAGAAATCCAGAATTGTTCCTAATAATTCAGACTATTGCTAAAGGCCCTAATTAATATTAACACCTCCTCTTGCACAGCACATTCATCCAGAAGCAATATAAGGACCTTGAGCAGACAGTTCACCTGCAAAGGTGACCATTTAACACTAATCTATGAAACACACTGTTCACATTCTTGAGGCTTCCTTTCTCTTCAAATAATTCATCCCATTTTATCCTTGTCTTTCCCTATCCTTCCAACACCCTCTTGTCTCGGAAAACGCTGAAAACTGAATTCTTGTGGTTAATAACACTATAATATATTTTAGTTTAAAAAGTTGGCAATTCTGTCAGTGAAAATGGAGCACTTTGTTTAAAGTAGCTGATGATATTTGCAAAGAGCTGCAAATACATATACAGCCAGCTCTCAGTCATCTGTCCTTTGCCCAGGTTCCCAGCCCATACTCTGTGGGTACAGCACATTTTCCAGGCACAATTCAGACTCATCACTTCAGGACATGAGCCTGGGAACAGCCCATCTATTTCCATGAACCACAGGGCCTGAGCTAATAAACCCTCTGGAGCCCCTGCAGGGCCAGCCCAGTGCATCAGCATTATGCTCCCAACACCAGGGAGGCTGAGGAGAGCAGGGCTCAGAGATAATCTGAGAGTTCCAGCCTGAATCAGCCTCAGTTCAAACCCTGCTCATTGTGACTCTGCAGAACCCCTCAGGCTCTCTGTGCCATCCTTCCCAGCTGTCTAAATTACTGTCCTGGACATGCCACTGCTCAAATGCAGAGGTAGATGGGCTCTGGCACTGAGCTGTGCCTAATAAGCTCCAGGGAATGCTGAGAAGGGAAATCAGGAGATTCCTGAGTAGCTCTATGCAGAACTAATCATGATTTTCTCTTGGCTGAAGGTAATAAACCTCAGTGAAGTCAAGCTGAATCTGCAAAGTGCCACTGAAATGTCCCTGCAGAGGGCTCAGTGGATGCCATGGCATCACATTATGTGGGATCTGCCAGCAGCCAGGCTGTCCCAGGCTGTCAGAGCTCTCAGCTTTCTGAGCCAAGAGAAAATCAGCAAACAAATAGAAATATTCTATTTAACCAAATAGAATTAAATTAAAGAGGGAAGGGAAGGGAAGGGAAGGGAAGGGAAGGGAAGGGAAGGGAAGGGAAGGGAAGGGAAGGGAAGGGAAGGGAAGGGAAGGGAAGGGAAGGGAAGGGAAGGGAAGGGAAGGGAAGGGAAGGGAAGGGAAGGGAAGGGAAGGGAAGGGAAGGGAAGGGAAGGGAAGGGAAGGGAAGGGAAGGAAGGGAAGGGAAGGGAAGGGAAGGGAAGGGAAGGGAAGGGAAGGGAAGGGAAGGGAAGGGAAGGGAAGGGAAGGGAAGGGAAGGGAAGGGAAGGGAAGGGAAGGGAAGGGAAGGGCTGTTTCAATAATTTACTGCTGCTTTAATGTTTTTATTTTGCATAAAAGCAATCTTAAATATTAATTAAATATTCTATTTAACCAAATAGAAGCAAAGGGGAAATTTCTTTTCTGGTGTAACAATGAGACCTCAAGGAATAATCTTAAAAAGGTCAACCACGAATGGGTAAGTCCTTTCATCTAATAATGCTAAATATTAGTGCCCAGACAGCCATTCCTGGAGCACATGAGATGAGATGTAACAGACTCATCTGACAAACAAAGCAAAGAACAGCCTTAACACACAGGAAAATGGAGGGACAAAGTAATTCTTCATTCTCATCACTGTGCAACAGATGAACTGTGTATGTGTATTTTAAATAATATTTAGTTCATAACATGAAAACAATAGAGAAAAAAAGCTATTTTTTTTCAGACTGTGGTATAAAATCAAGGTAGATACAAATTTATCAACCACAGAACAATTAAATGCATCCCAGCTTCAGAGCAAATCCAGGTAACACTGGAGCAATCAGAAGCATTCCAGTTGTGTAACTGAGGACAGATGATGAGCTGCAAATCTTCACTCTTATGGTTTGGAAGAAACAAACAACCAAGCTGTTCAAAACTGAATTTTCTTGGCTGAAAGTTTAAATATGTTCTTTTTACATGATAAACAGTATTTATGTACACTGAAATGTGCAAACCCTACCTAACACTTGACAAATTCAGTCCTGTGAAGTGAGCAACTTATTTAGAACCACTGAGACAAGATGAATATGGAATCCCACTGTGTTATTTTAGCAGCAATTTTAAAGATGTGACACAACAGGTTTTTTTAGCTCCTGAATGCTGTACAGCACTATCCAACTGCTTGGTTATCCCTACTTCCCTTTCAAATCCCATGAACAAAATCAAACACTACTGCAAGAAGCAAAACAAAGGAGAAAAAAGAGAAGAAAACAATTCTTTCTCTCAGTGAGGCAAGTCCAGAGAACAATGGGGAGCATGACAGAAGCAGACCGATAGAAAAGGCTCTGGAATAACAAGCCTTTGCTATTCAGATTAAACTGACTGAAACTTTCATATGTTTGTCTGGGAGAAGTTGGAAAGTGGATTTAAAAGTGTATATCTAACATGAAGATAAGGCAGCAAACAATCTAACTTTGAACTTTGTTTCCTGCTTTGGGATGTGGCTTGGCCAGATGATTTTCAGAGATCAATCAGAATCAATCTCAGTTATTCCACAATTTGTACTTACATAAAACTTGAGCAGAGCACCATCTGAATTGCAACACCAGGACCTTCTTCCCAAATACTCATGAGCTGTGTTCAACAGCATAAGTGAAGAAGGCAACATAGGGGTATCAGGACTCACTGGAAGAAAGAAATTGGTAAATATTAAAGTAGCACAGAACTGAGTTAAATCTGAGTCAATGCTTCAACTGGCAAACACCTCTGGTGTAAAGTGATGCTTGCAAAGCCCTCTCCTCCCTTCAGCCAGCAAGGTAAGACAACAAACAAGTATTTTATTACTTATATTCCTGAGCTGGATGGTAAAGAGCTCAGGTGCAATATGTAAAAGTGAAGAAATAATCCACCTTCTTCTCCCTGGCTCTGCTGCTGCTGGCAGCAAAGGGATCGAAAAGCATCTTCCTCATGCTGGATGATCCTGTGCAGGATAATCCATGGCAGCACTGAGGACACGTAGGGCTCCTTTGGCTCCTCCTGCACAGCCATGCTGCAGTCTATGATCTAATAAAGAAACACACATCATACACACAAAGTGATGTAAACACAGGCTGGGTGTGAATCCCTCCCAAATAACCCAAAGTTGGCAGCACATTTTACCCCAAGGAAATAATCTAAAGTTGAGTCTCAGCTTCTCACCAGTGGCTGTAAAAATGCTAGATCAGTAAATGCTAAATCAATCAGTAGGGGAAGGGTAGTAGATTATTTGCCCTACTCTGACATTCCTCTTGCAGCCCCATTTTGCACCCAGATGTGTCTCTGTTAACATGCTATATGAGCAATTCATAGTAAGCAAATACACAGCAGCAATTCTCAGCATTACTACACCTCATTATTGTACTAGAAATTTCCCTACAACCCAGATACAGAGGAACTTACAAAAATTCCTGAATTCTACAACAGGTGTTACAACAACTGTTAAAGACCAACTAGAATCAATAAAGATCCTACATAAATTATGTGCCTGAACACTCTGTTCTCCAGAACTCCATTACATTCCATAAAACATACAACTTTACACAATAAGAGTATGATTTTGTAAGTAGTGAAGGAAGTAAATGGAGATTTGAGAACTGCAAGCACATTGAATTCTGACATTAACTAGACCTGCTTCTTAATAGAACTGCCATTTGTAAGTTTGCCATTTGTTACCTGGACTGAAAACGCTTGTTCAGTTTTGAGGTTTGAAAGTACCTTCAGTAAAAGGCTACAATTAGCTGTATTCATAATTCTAGAAGAAATTCACATTTCACTTTTCCCCTGCCATGTTCAGATCACCCTCTGTTTTTACTAGAAAAAACAGCACTTGCAAGCAATTCTACCATGCCTGTAAGGCTCATGGGGCCTTCCCCTCCAGCCTGAAGCACTTACAGGCAAGATCAGAATTTACAAGCTACACCCAGGCAGCTCAACCAATCTTCACATTATCACCATTTCAAATAGCCCAAAATCCCAGAGTTGGGTTATCTTACCACCATATTTTGATTGTTTTAGGCAGCTCAACCAATCTTCACATTATTACCATTTCAAATAGCCTAAAACCCCAGTGTTGGGTTATCTTAACACCATATTTGATTGGCTGAGCTGCCTATAACAATCTTCACATTATTACTACTTCAAATAGCCTAAAACCCCAGAGTTGGGCTATCTCACCACCATATTTTGATTGTTTTAGGCAGCTTGGTAGTGGATCTAGCACAGGTGTGTGCTCAGTGCAGCTCTATCACACTGCAGACTATGGCAATGCTCACACAAAATGGTGATACCAGCTTCCCAAAAATGTAACCAAAGCCATCACTAGGAGTGGGTGGGAATTCACCCAGCAGCTGCAGCCTGCCCTGGATCCTGCAGCCTGCCCTGGATCCTGCAGCCTGCCCTGGATCCTGCAGCCTGCCCTGGATCCTGCAGCCTGCCCTGAGTCCTGCAGCCTGCCCTGGATCCTGCAGCCTGCCCTGAGTCCTGCAGCCTGCCCTGGATCCTGCAGCAGCCCCTGGATCCTGCAGCCTGCCCTGGATCCTGCAGCCTGCCCTGGATCCTGCAGCCTGCCCTGGATCCTGCAGCCTGCCCTGGATCCTGCAGCCTGCCCTGGATCCTGCAGCCTGCCCTGAGTCCTGCAGCCTGCCCTGGATCCTGCAGCCTGCCCTGGATCCTGCAGCCTGCCCTGGATCCTGCAGCCTGCCCTGAGCCCTGCAGCCTGCCCTGAGCCCTGCAGCCTGCCCTGAGTCCTGCAGCAGGCCCTGAGTCCTGCAGCCTGCCCTGGATCCTGCAGCCTGCCCTGGATCCTGCAGCCTGCCCTGAGCCCTGCAGCCTGCCCTGAGTCCTGCAGCCTGCCCTGGATCCTGCAGCAGGCCCTGGATCCTGAGCCTGCCCTGGATCCTGCAGCCTGCCCTGGATCCTGCAGCCTGCCCTGTATCCTGCAGCCTGCCCTGGATCCTGCAGCCTGCCCTGGATCCTGCAGCCTGCCCTGAGCCCTGCAGCCTGCCCTGAGTCCTGCAGCCTGCCCTGGATCCTGCAGCCTGCCCTGAGTCCTGCAGCCTGCCCTGGATCCTGCAGCAGGCCCTGGATCCTGCAGCCTGCCCTGAGTCCTGCAGCCTGCCCTGGATCCTGCAGCCTGCCCTGGATCCTGCAGCCTGCCCTGGATCCTGCAGCCTGCCCTGAGTCCTGCAGCCTGCCCTGGGTCCTGCAGCCTGCCCTGGATCCTGCAGCCTGCCCTGGATCCTGCAGCCTGCCCTGGATCCTGCAGCAGGCCCTGAGTCCTGCACCCTGCCCTGGATCCTGCAGCAGGCCCTGAGTCCTGCAGCTGCCCTGGATCCTGCAGCAGGCCCTGAGTCCTGCAGCCTGCCCTGGATCCTGCAGCCTGCCCTGGATCCTGCAGCACACAGCACATCCCTGTGCAGGCCATGCCTTACCTGGATCCTGCAGCCTGCCCTGGATCCTGCAGCCTGCCCTGGATCCTGCAGCCTGCCCTGAGTCCTGCAGCCTGCCCTGGATCCTGCAGCCTGCCCTGAGTCCTGCAGCCTGCCCTGGATCCTGCAGCCTGCCCTGGATCCTGCAGCCTGCCCTGAGTCCTGCAGCCTGCCCTGGATCCTGCAGCACACAGCACATCCCTGGTGCCAGGCCATGCCTTACCTGGATCAGGTTGTTTGTTAAGCGAACCAGGCTGGGTGTGACAGAGGAGTCTTTCAGGATGCTGTTAACTGAGGATAATGAAGTGTCTATTCCTGTCAGCAGCTGTGTTACCGTAGCAACCCACTCCTCTTTAGCAGAGGCTGCTGTCATGTTAATCATCTGCTGAATTGCTTCATTCAAGGCAACATCTGAGCACTCAAAGCATTGCTTGTAGTCTTTCAGTTTGAGCAGGGAGTCCTAGGGAATGTAAATATGAAAAAGATCTATTATAACAATGAAGAGTTTATTTTAAACATGAATGCACAGCAGGGCAAAGCAAAACATTATACTCAGTTAATGTGATTACTTCAATGAAATGAAGCAACAACTTTAAATGCAACATTAAAAGGACAATAGGAGGTGCATGGATCTTGGATGACAAATACACAAGTAGGATCTAAATACAAAAAAAATCTTCACATCTTTCTGCTTTAATAAAAGATGCAAGGAAAGAAAATAGGAAAGGGATAGCTGTAGGTCTGTAATTCTAATGATCTACAGCTGAATAAAGCCCTTAGAAGAAACAGGGTTTGGATCTTTATGATCTCGTGCTACCATTTTATTACTTCATAAATAACAAAGTGGCAACTCCAAGGTCAGTGTAATAGCAACTTCTGCTTCTTTCTACTCTAAAGAGGTTGGGTCACCAGATGGAAATGTAGGACTTGGTTCAGTGCAGTTAAAAACCTATCAGTCTTTTTTTTGTGCAAACATTTTTTCCCCAGAAAAACCTAATACACTCAGCTGAGCTGAGCTCATTAATACACTTATTAAACACTTATTTTTACAGTGTCAAATGGACTAACTCTACAGCAGTTATACTGCATGTATCAACAGTTTCTCATTCATGCAGGAGAGAGTCTTTACAGCATAAAATCATTCATATGCTACATAACCAAGTTTCAGAATGGTTCTAAGTCACCATACAGTCAACAGCAGCATGAATTCATCCATAAAATAACTCAGGAAACTCCATGGAGGCCTCAACATCTTGCATCCTTAGCCACATTCTCAGTCAGCAAAAGCTGCCACATTGCTAATGATGATGACAAAGCTGTGATCTTCACAGCATTTACAGGTTTGGTTCCATGTTTGGCTTTGTAAATAAGACTCATAACTGTTAACATCCACTCCAAAATTCCTTCCCTCCTGTTTTCAGGAGTAAGTCTTAATTCCTTACTGAAACAGATTTTGTAAGAAACACAGCAAACCTGGAGGAGAAGCAGCTGAGCTGGTCTCTCAGGTATGGACGTGACAAACTCCAGGTGTTTGGCTCTGCCATAGCCATTGAAGCACAAGGTTGGCCTGAGCAGATGCACCACTGCATTGTAGTCCCCTGCCTCGTAGAGGCGCTGGATCTCTTCCAAAGACTGGCATCTCTCCAGAGATTTTAGGTTCTTTTCAATCTGCAAACATCACAGATGATACAATCTTAAACACAGATGATATAATCCTAACTTTTGTTTTCACATATATTTCACTACTGACACTTCTCCCAGCTCTTAATGGAAAAGGGAAGGGAAGGGAAGGGAAGGGAAGGGAAGGGAAGGGAAGGGAAGGGAAGGGAAGGGAAGGGAAGGAGGGAAGGGGAAGGGGAAGGGGGAAGGGGAAGGGGAAGGGAAGGGGAAGGGGAAGGGGAAGGGAAGGGGAGGGAAGGGGAAGGGAAGGGGAAGGGAAGGGAAGGGAAGGGAAGGGAAGGGAAGAGGGAAGGGGAAGGAGGGAAGGGAAGGGAAGGGAAGGGAAGGGAAGAAGGGGAAGGGAAGGAAAGGGAAGGGGAAAGGAGGAAGGGAAGGGAAGGAAGGGAAGGGGAAGGGGAAGGGAAGGGGAAAGGAAGGGAAGGGAAGGGGAAGGAGGGGGAGGAAGGGGAAGGGAAGGGAAGGAAGGGAAGGAAGGGAAGGGAAGGGAAGGGAAGGGAAGGGAAGGGAGGAAGAAGGAAGAAGGAAGGGAAAGGGAAGGGAAAAGGGAAGGAGGAAGGGAAGGGGAAAGGGAAGGGAAAGGGAAGGGAAAGGGAAGGAAAGGAAGGGAAGGAAGGGAAAGGAAGGGAAGGAAGGAAGGAAGGAAGGAAGGAGGAAAGGAAGGAAGGAAGGAAAGGGAAGGAAGAAGGAAGAAGGAAGGAAGGAAGGAAGGAAAGAAGGAAGGAAGGCAAAGGAAGGCAAAGGAAGGCAAAGGAAGGACTGTTTCAATAATTTACTGCTGCTTTAATGTTTTTATTTTGCATAAAAGCAATCTAAAGATGTACAGGACCAACAGATATAAAAACTGTAGTTTTTGTAGCCTTGACAAAATATTGAAACTACCAAATCCTCACTCTGAGATAGAGCAAACTTCCATCACAAACGAATTAATTCATGGGTGACCTTTGAAACTGGGAGAGATGGAGTGTGAGGGATGGAAGAGGGAACACAGCCCTGCAAATGAGCTCTTACCTCCTCCAAGGACACCACAGAATCCACGTGCAGGTTGGGCAGGCGGATCAGGGCGCTGCTCTCAGGGGCAGCCTCAGCCTGGCTGCTGCTGCAGCTCTGCAGCATCTCCGTGCAGATATCATAGTTCTCAAGTGCCTGCTCCATGTCTCCCTATGGAAACAGGACACAGCAAAACAATCAACCCAAAAAATCCTACACTTCTCACTGCACAAAGTCTCCAAAACTTGTAGAAAATGTTTAATTTTAATGCAGGCACTGCCAGTGTGATTACTGCCTGTCCTGAAAAATTATAAAATAAATTCAACTGAATAGCTCAAATTAAAGCAAAAATATTTTAAAGTATCTTACCAATTATTTCAATAATGGATAAAACAAATCAGAAAAATGGAATTCAGCCTGCATAAATTTGTAAGAATGGTCTGGAGTGCTAAAATCCCTTTTCTTTAAAAAGGCAGAAGAGTAAACCAGCAGAAACAACTCCTCAATTTGTGCAAATTAAAACACTGAGCAAAGAAACATTCATATATTCTGCAAAGTGAATGAACTCTACTTGCTCTGTGCAAAGTAAGTACTGAAATTGAGATGTCAGGGAGGCATGCACAGGCAAAATACAACTCTGAATATCACAAGGAAATAACTGCCAGTAGTTGTACAGGAACTCTCATTTTTCCTAAATAACTTTATTGGAAAGGAATCCTTAGATGGAAAAAAAAAAAAAGGGAAGGAACAAGTTACTTCACACTTATGAAACTGACTCACACAACTAGTTGACAACAGATTTAAACATAATTATTGCATTAAAAAACCCTCTTTGATGTCCTGGGGAAGCAACACAGAGAGGAAGGAAAAGACTGGGATCAAATAACATTTCTTCCAAATTATTCCCTTAGTGATAGGCTTAAAAACCTCTGCTTCAAAATTTGCATATTAAATTAAAAGTCTTCAAAAGCAGAACCACACCACCTTGAAAAAGCAGAGGGAACAGTAATGAAAACAGAGCCTGCTTCAGTTCAAATCTGAATTTTGGACTTCCTGAGATTTGATAGGGTCCACAAATCCAGACCCCTAAAAATCTTACATTCTGCAGCTCCACAACACTATTCCAAGTAACTTTAGTACAAATATTTTCTTTTAAGCTGAGTACAAGTTCATTTAAACAAAGACAGATATTAAACATATCAGAATATTTGCTGAGCACGTGAGACCTCCTACTTCATTTCCACCTCAACCCTCAGGGGAAGTTAATCATATTTAGAAGCAAAATTAAATCACTATGTTTTAAGCTGATTTTATCCACATGCCTAAAAGAGTTGAGATTCCTGAACCAGCTGCATCTGAAGAATATTTGTAGGGGGATATAAGAAAATAAAGATAGTGTAGGAAGTGATCTTACCCCTAAGGATTTGCAGCTGGGTCAGTTATCAAAGATTAGGAGCAGCCTGACTTTACCAGGCCACAGCTGTGAGCAGTGAGAAGAAGATGCTATAAAAGAGTGGGGTGGCTCTTTTTGAAAAAAGAGAGGGTAGCCTTGATGTAATATTCAAACTACCAACCCCTCACTTCTTCACAAAGTAGCCAGCTGGAGTCAGGTGGTTACTTTGTGAAGAAGAAAGAGTCAGTGCTCTGAGGAGCTGCACATGAGAAAACACCAAAGTGTGAAACTTTTGCCACAAGGAGATAACAGTATGGAACCCCTGTGATAAAATGGTAACATATTGACTGAATTTGGGACAAGCTGTGCTTGTTACACCAAAAGCAAACCCACCTGCAGTGCCAGGAAGCGAGCCTTGAGCCAATAGACCCGAGTGACAAACTCCATCCAGCCTTCCTCAAACAAATCTCGCTGCGAGGATGCAAAGGACAGCTGCAGCAGGTCTCCCAAAAAATGGGTTCCTGGGAAGTCAGGGCCAAACTTGCCATTCACAGAGGCAGCAGGACAATTTCTTGGAGAAACTGCAAATCAATGAATTACATTTTGTTATTAAATTACTGGCATCCCATGGAAAGAGTCCCACAGAACAGAATTTCTGATCTACCTGAAGGTAAACAATTGATAAAGCAATAAAACACAGATCTGGAAGATATTAAGAAAAAATAGCTCCAAAATCCAGTGAATTCCTGGAAACATTTCTTCATACACTCCCAGTGTTTTTAGAGTTTGAAGAAAATTTAAGTTCTCACCTGTAGAACTCTTCCCTTTTGTCAGTAGCCACTGATCTAATTGCAGCTCCATGCAAGAAAGGCTCATTATCATCATATCCTTCAGAAAAAGTAAGGAGATATCAAAAGAGTATTCACAGCAAGAAATACATTAAAAGAAGCATAAATTAAAAAAAATTCACTAAATTTGCAATTTACTTCAAAGAAAGCCTTCATCTTGTCCTCTTGGGATTTCTATTCCCAAGCTATAACTACTTCTTCTGCCTGAGGTGTACAGTAACTGACAAATCAACAGGTACAAAGGCAAACAATACTCAGAACCATTAAAAAAGAAAAATCTCAGTTCATGGAAGAAGGTCAGAACAGCATTGCCTGATGTTAGAAAAAAATGTCATCCTTACTTTTTAACTTGGCTGAAATAAAAATAAAACTATATTAAATTGCCAAATCATGCCAAAAGCACGATTCCAGAATATAGCAGTAGCACTGACATTTGAAAAATAAGACAAAATTTAAGAAAAGTAAGCAGTTATGCAGTAATAATGAGAGCCAAGGGAATACATTTATAAATATATTTACATTTCTTTAAAAAAAGGGCATGTATATGTGAAATATATACATAAATAAGTCACAGGATGTATAAAAATTTAACATCTGCTACATAGAGGCACTTTTGTTTGTTTTGCAAATGACATCAATGGAACACAGCAATTTCCATAATTAATATTTCATTTGCAAAGAAGTAAAACCACTTGATCTGAAAAAATATTTCCAACTGAAGTCATACCAAAGGCAAAAAACTTTCCAAATGAATACAGACTGCTAACATTAAAAAGATAACACAGGCTGGCTCAGCGGCCAAGAATTATCAGAACTGGTTTTATAATACAAGAAATATCATCTTCTATTATTAGGGTGGTTTAACAATAATGTAAAGAATTTATTATTTTTTCTATTTGCTTTCAGGAAATTCCAGATTGATAAAGGTAATAAAATGGTGATGCTGAGGAGGTGGTTTTGGTTTGTTTTGTTGTTTGGGTTTTTTACTGTAAATTCCAGGTTATCTAAAAACTACAGAGTATTTACTGTATTTAAAGCAGCAATGCTGACCCTCAATCAGGCAGTGAGAACAGAGCAGCCTCTGTTCTGACCTGATGTCAAAACAAAACTGGGTTATAGCAGAAAAAAAGGGAGGGGGGGAGGAAAAATGAAAGAGCAACAACAGAATAAAGGGGTAAAACATATCTGTGTCTGTGACATCCCTGTGGGTGTATGTGCACAAACACACCTTACACACAGGTCAGGGCTCAGTGTGGCACCACCCAGGTGTGCTCAGGCCAGAACAGCCCCAGGAGCTGCAGGGCACCCAAGTGTGGGACAGGCACTGGGACAAGCAGAGCTGCCAAACCTGAGTCTGCTGGATTGCAGTTGGTGCTCTGGGCACAGGACAACAGCAGCTCTGGAATCAGGACAGGTGCTGCATTACCTTGATGTGCTGATTGCTGGAGTCCCTCAGGAGTGGGTTGGGGAGGCTGCTGCTGTGCTTCCTCCAGCTGTTGTAGATGCTGAGCACCACCTCACACAAGCCAGGAGGCCACTTCACCAGGAACTTCTGGCTGATGACTTTCAGGTATCTCATCATCAGCTCCAAGATCCCACCATTGTTCAGGTTATCCAGCAGGAATTCATGAACATCCTGCTTTTCTACAAAGCAGATAAACACAAAGGTCTACATCTAAGGTTGAGGCAGATCATAACTTGAAACAATTAAGTTTTAACAGTGTTTTGTGCCCTTCTATCACAGCAGTTCTCCCATGTGCATTCTCACATGTGCAGAATTCAGTTACTGCATTCCAATCTGTTTAAATGGAAATTCCACACAACTGGGCTCCTGCACACAGTGACTGAACAATTCCCCAAGACTTAAAAAATGAGTACCAACTGAGATACTTCTATACTATAAAATTATACTTTTTAAAAAGCATATACTTCCATATGTCAGGCATGACAGAAAAATACAGAAAATAAAGCACACAATACAGCAAAACCAACAAAGAATGAGCAGAGGATATAAGGCAATCCCTACCAGACTCCATAAATGTTGTAGAATCAAATGACATTCTGTGTGGTCCAACATGCTGAAAATTCTCCTCTTTGATCTCTGATTGCACCTCATAGTTATTGAAAGGGTCCTCCTCCTCCTCAGGGTCTAATTTCCTTAATCTGTGTGAAAGGGGGGCAAGAACCACAATATCAACAAAGTCCTTGTTTTTTCATTACTAGATGAAATCTAAATATGAAACACTGTGCAAACGTTAACAGTGAGAATACATTACTGAAACAAATTCAGAGATTTGCATCCGGTTCCTTTCATCCAAATCAAGATTACTTTATCTTATCCATTTTGATATGTGCATTGTCCACTAATTCACTTTAACAGCAGCAAAAGCTTTTTTATTTTTCAATTTTTATTCAGCAATTTTTACTAAAAGCAGTATTATTACATCTATCAGAAGATAATGCACTGCATCTGCTGCAAATAAACCCCATGAGACTGGTAGTTTTAAGGTTGGGGGGTATCAATTAAGCAAAATTCCCAACAGTTTCATCTCTGTGATCATCTCATAATGAAAGTTGTTGCTGTACCTGGAAGGAAGGAACTTCACCAACAGCTCTTGAAAGTCAACCTTCTCCTCTTTCTTACACTTGGTGTTCCGAACTCTGGCAGATCTCCTTTTGGCTGTTTCTCCACTGTCTTCTGTAATTCTTCTTCTCTTCACTCCTTTCTTAGATTTATCACCTGCAGATATGTCACCTAAAAACATAATGAAAAAAACCTCAAAACCTGTCAGGTTAAATTGACAAATCAAAAGTGACTAATCTTTTTTATTTTTAAAAACATAATTACACAGCAACACTTGAGATTCATTGGTTTCCTTCTGAAGACAGTGCCAAAAAAATCTTGTACAGATTTCAAATAAATATAGCTGACAGCTTGGTCTTCTCAGCTTCTTAAAGTGACACATGAGCAGAAAAATGTGGTTTTTGTCGGTTATCTTTTTGTAAAGCAGCTCATTCATTCTAAGGAGCTCCCAGCATGAAAAGTTTGATATGCATCACTGCTGGAATGAAGTCACAATTTTTCTCATCCAAAAGAATGAAAACTGAAGTGAGGGGAAACAGCACAAAACCAGAAAAGGTCAGGTACTCCTTCACTCTCTCCATCAGGTGTTACACATATGCTGAAAAGCTTCTGACTCCACCAATGTGCAGGTGAAAGACAGCATGTCCCAAAGAATTCTGAAGTGTTTTTTACACCCAGGTAGGTAGGAAAGGTATCTTGAATCTTAGATTGATGTACCTTGCTCACCTACAGCAGCTCCTGGCTCCAGTGAACTCTGGCTGTGACTTGGGAAGTTGGGTGTGGTTGGAGTGTAAGGTAACACAGGATCTGGCACTGCCACCACTGCACTGGTGCTGACAGGAGTTGGCTGAATAACACTGACAGGAGCAGAGGTGGGAGAAAGCATCAAATGCTGAACTGGGTCTCTGTACTCTGAGAGATCAATTCTCTTGCCCAGACTGGGGCGAGGAGGATCACACGTTGTGAGGTGCTGGTACATGGCAAGCAAGGCTTCTCCCAAACACTTCCACCTGCAAGGGAAACACAACAGCATCACAATGTCTCCAGTTCTTGTCACACTATTTTCTAGATTAAGTTTACAAACCTAACAGCATTCAACATTGGTTTTTCTCTAACAGCTTAGAGATAGCAGGAGCAGCCTCTCAGTGGGACAGCAATACACACCTGAGTGTCAAAAACCTGTCCCATCACTCAAAAAATATCTCTAAAAACACAGGGTTCATGCAGTACCTGCTGAGGAAATCACTCTATACCAAAAGCTAAAAAAAAGTAGTGTCAAAGAAAATTTTCAGGTTCTGCATTCAGTCAGCAGCACTAAAAGAACTCATCCCTATTCACAAGGAGAAACAATTTCTCTGCAATACAAACTACATGCAGAGTCCATTAATATTCCAGAAAAACGTGTGCAATACAAAAACCAAACCCCAATCCTTTATGCCTTAATAAAGACATACATAACAACTTACTAGTATCTTTATATCTTCCTGCAAATAAAGAATTGCAAATTTTTTTGGGGTTTTCATTATTCCAGTAGTAAAAACAATTTTTAAAAACTAAAGTTGCTTTGAAATTCATATACAAACTACCCATATATGAAAAATCCAGTAATATGTTAGAAAAGCATGTGCAATACAAAAACCAAACCCCAATCCTTTATGCCTTAATAAAGACATACATAACAACTTACTAGTATCTTCATATCTTCCTGCAAATAAAGAATTGCAAATTTTTTCTGGGTTTTCATTACTCCAGTAGTAAAAATGATTTTTAAAAACTAAAGTTGCTTTGAAATTCATATACAAACTAGCCATATATGAAAAATCCAGTAATATGTTAGAAAAGCTGCCAAATCATTCTCAGACACCAGATTTGTTTATTACATCACTGGTCTAAAATCAAAAGTTGAAAACTAATAGCTGTGGGGCTGATGCTAAAACCATAAGCACACCAAACCAACCTATAACCGAGTAAGAAAACGCTGAGGGAGTTGGTTTGTTTTTACAAGGAAAAAAAAGGTGTTTTGAAGAAATCTGAAGCACAACACAGTTATCAGGATATGTGCTTCAGAGGATCTTTTTGAAAAGAGAAAATGTGAAGACGTACGTGAGAAAGGGAATTGGCTGCACCAGCCTGAGGTCGGGCTCCCTGTCCCGCACCAGCAGCGCCTGTCTCTTCTTACGGAGCTCCAGCGCCTCATTTATGATCCTCCCTGCTTCAGCTGCACTCACATTCACATTATGGATTGACATGTCACTAAGAAATAACAAAAAATGGAGATAAGTGAAAGTTTTTGTTTGCTGGGTTCTTCTATTAAAGCCTAGAGGGGATTCATTTAATGCCATGATATAAAGTAACAAAAGCAGCATTAAAAGAAGCATTCACACAACATCATGTTAGCAACTTTATGGCACACTTATAGATGTGACAACCATCAGAAATCTTTGTTCTGAATGATCAGTTAACTTAGACACATCCTGTAAATTTTATGGGCCTCTATTTTCCCACTTTCCTCCTACCCACTCCTCCTATAAAATCCATACAGAAAGAAAAGAAGAGTTTTTGGTGAGGTTTTCTTGGAGAGTGAGAGTTGTTTTGCTTATTGGTTTGTTTTAATTAGGAAAACTAAAGTGAATGCTGCAGGGATCAGGAACTAATTAGTAAAACAAAGGCAGATGATTACAAGAGATCTAGCAATGAAAATAAATGAGCAGCAACAAATGGATTATTTTCACCTTTCTACCTTGCTCCAAAAGGAATTCCTGAAGAACATTCTGTCAGCAGCACCAACAAGTTGTTATTCAGAAGGAAGATCAGCAAGGTAAAAGCACAAGATCTGAGCAACCCCAAACCCAAAATTTACACCCCAAAGGCAGTATATACTCTAATAAGACAAAACTCACCATTTGAGGAACATCCTTAGGGAATCTTTCTGGAGGCAAGGCTGCTCCTCAAAGATCTTCTCCTTCAGAACCAATCCTTTGCTATACAGACAATCTTTTTCCAGAGCTTTGCAGATAAAGTACAAACATGCTGACAGAGAAATAAAAATGGAATGGTCAATGGCTGCTTTGGTTCATTCAAAGCTCCCATTTCTGGGCCTCACATACACCACTGAATTCCACCCAAATGTGACATTTACATTAATTAGTCCAATTGCTTTGTAAGGTGTTAAACAATTACATGCATACAGTTAAAATAGCCTATTGTGTCTTCCTAGGTGCTGTATCCAGAAAAAAATGTAATTAATTTTGTTTAAACAATGTTTGCAGTACATCTTTCACTTACTTTCAAGCCTGTTCTGGCACAGAAGAAATTAGAGCCATAAAACAACAACACAATTATTCACCATTTTTATGTTATCAAATGTCTTCACTGCAGATTCCATTAGTGAAGCAAGCAGTGTAGCCACTGCTGTAACTACAATTAATCCTTCCAGGCTATGAATGAGACTGCAGATTTATTCCCAAACCCTAGAGCTGTGCAGCAGGAAATTACTAGAAAGCCAAAACCAACATAGGTGGAAAGGCAGAGGAACAGTGTATAGGGAACTTCCTGCAGAGGCTCTGATCTGTGAGACCACAGACATTTATTTTTAGGGCAACCAAAAATAAATAATAAAACTTCTCTAAACTATCATGCTTTATAATTCAGTAAAATCTTTATCATGGAGTAGCAGTCTCTATCAAACCCTGCTGCATTGCTTAAGCAAGACACACTTCAACCTATAGATTTCATTGTAACAATTTTTTCTGGTATGCAAAATCACATACTGAGATGCTTTTCATGCACTGTACTCACTTGTGTAGTCACTGAGTGTATACAGAATGGTGATAAGGTTATCCAAACAAGGCCAGTGGTCAGGATTGCACCTGAGCCCTTCCTCAAAAGCGTGCCGAGCCAAGGGCAGGCGGATCAGCTTTATCGCCACACGGCCGATTTTGTACCAGAGATTCACATCAGTGGAGTCCAGCATTACAGCCTGGAAACACAACAAACAGAATCATCCACATTTCAGACATGCAAACCCACCTTGCTGCAGGACTGGCAGAGCTTTAGTTCGCAGCAGGACCACAACTGCTTTGGTGGACCAATTTTATCCCATTGAGCATCAGAAAAACCACAGTATTCAACTGTACACTGACGTGATGCATGCTGGATGTGTCTGTCTGTATTTTATAAAGTTTTTACAAATATTTAGCCTCCAGTGTCTAATTTCAGCTGCACTGTACCTCCAGATAGAACTCCATGGCTGTCTCTAAGTCATCCCGCTGTGCTGCCAGTTGTGCCAGGTTTTTATAGGTGGAATATTTTAACATCAAACCCGGGTGTTTCAGCCCTTCTTTCTCATCACCAGAAAGAACTGCCTAGTGAAATGAAAAAATAAATGCAATGTGGGCATTAGGAATCAGACAAGTAACAAGTACTGACATTTCTAGTTAGCCAGTTAGAAGTGAAGTAAGACAAATTCAGCAAACAGTTTCCAGAGTGTCATTGTCCCAAGGTCACTGACCTCTCTCAGAAGACGAATCTCAAGTAGCTCATGATAAGCTTTAGCAGACTCCTCAAATCTGTCATGTTTCTGAAGGTCCAGAGCTTTGTGGTACAAAGCAAAAGCTTCTGCTTCCTGTGATTGAAATAATTAGAATGTATTTATTAAGAAAACTTTATTAAATATATTTATTATGTATTTCAGTGGTTTCACACTTTCAATACTTTCTGCTATACAGCAGAACATTTGTGTTACTGTCCTAAAATAATTCGAGTGAAGTTTTAGTTACTCTATCAAGACATAGAGTAACTAAACTTTTATAAGAACAAAATATCATGGTTGAACAAATCCCTACAACTAGAGGACAAAACTCCCATCAAGACAAAACTTCATTAAGATAACTGTGGAATGACTCACCTGAGCTTCCTTGGTCTGTGTTTTATGGCTTTTGAAGGTACCTTCATAGTCATCCTCCACCGTGGAGCTCGCGTTCAGCGCTGCAATGCGGATCTGGAACGGCAATTGAGACATCACAAGAAATGTGAGAAATGTGGCACCTACAGATGTCCCAGTGTCCTTTGAAAACTGGATTTTTCTCTTTTTATTAATTAACTGGCACACAAACAATACTGAGAGATCTCTACACAAAGTTACAAGAGCTGTCATTAATTTAATCATCCCTAATTGCAAATAAATAAATATCCAAATCATTTCCCATCCAAAATCAGCTGAAAAACCAAATTTCAAGTGTCTTGCAAGCAAGAGCTTTCCTAAATACCCATATTCATTACAGTGATTTTTTTTCCAAATTCTTAAATTTACCAATAACTACAATCACTCCAAAAACAAAGTTCTCATTATGGCAATTTATTCTTAGTCCCAGGGAAAGAGGAAAATTCTCAATTTTATTTCTACCAAAACACCTCAAAAAACCCTTACCATGTTCACAACTATTCACAATGTCTGTCTCCAAGAATAGAAGGAAGAGTCTGTCACAAAGAGGCCTGGAAAGCAAACAGGATTAGAATATTTATTCTGTTCACAGAAAAAACATTCAGAAATAAAAGACAATACTTTACAGGAATACTTTAATAACCAATTAACCACCACCCCATGCTAAGAGATAGCCCAACAACTGAGGAACAATGATTCCACTGAGGAATAATTTTCATTACTGCCACCCCTGCTAGAACAGCACCAGTGTTTGTCCCACAGCTGTTCTGAGTATCCTGACCACCCTCTACAGACCAGCCCCAATGCAAAAACAAGTTCTAGCTACTGCAGACACACTTACGTCTACTAGATGGGTGCAAACAAAAGAAATGGAACTTTTTCTAACTAGCATTTCTTCATTCTGAAAAAGGACACTCATATTTCCAGTCTTTTTTACCACTGATAAAAAGTGTGAAAAGGTAAATACACTTTTATAACCTGTAAGTAATTTTTCTTCATAAGTAAGCCCATAATTTATATTCAATTAACTGCCTGAAACATCATTTTAGTAAAGGCAAAAAATATGAAAGAGCTCTGTGCTGCTTTATAGAAAACCTTCACTGCTACAAGATAAAACATTCCCATCAACTCAAACAAGAAGATGACATATGCAAGACAGGCTAAAAACAGTCTTTAATATGCATTAATAGAAGAGTAAATCCAGAATTAACCACAGCAGGAAGCAGTGGGAGTTTTGAACTCTAAGCTGAATTAATTCATACATCATCATGATGAGTTCTGCATGTAGAGAAAATAAAGCCTGACAGGAATTTCACTCATTCAGCAATGAGCATTTGCTGGCTCGTGCACCACTGGCTCTCCCTGCCTGTGGTTAAATCAAACCAACAACTGCACAGCAATAAAGCATTTTTCTCTTTAAAGTCACCAGATAAACATTAATAAAACTTCAAATCTTCTTCAGGACAAACTCCTTGTCTATTTTCACATTAAGAAAATACATGCAGAGATATTAATGGTTACTTTCAGATAGACTGAATGTTACACATTTGGACAGGGTGTAGATGCTTGTGACATTTAAGTAAGTCAGTCTGTGTGATCCCAAATCAATGACATATTTAAGTTGTAAATCCACTTACAAAAATGCCTGTATTCAGTAATATGCCCAAGTCTTTTGCTGAATCCAAATAATCTTGCTCAAGGTGGCAGAGGAAGGCAACAGCAGGAACTACAGTCAAGGCTTTACATCCAAGGCTGGACTCTTGGGGAAACTGCAGCTGCAGAAAACGTGGGAAAACAATTTCAGTTCCACTTATTATTTATACTGGAAGCTTGTAACAGGCAGGAACTTAGTGACAACCACACTCCAGCCTGGTGTTCACAGGCTGAAAGCACAGAACCAAACAGGACTGAGGTGCTGCTGGCAAACAGGGGCAGGTGTTACCCCACAGCTTTGGCAGGGTGTTATTTCATTCTGGTTTAAACCAGGCACTGCACATGGCTGCACAACGGAGGGAGGGAGCTACAGCAGTGCCACAGCACTTCTGAACTGAGTGTGTCACTATTAGCACTCCAGAGGAACACAGCTACACGAGACAAGCAGGCAAAAAATAACTCCTCTCTCATATTAAGTACAAACCAGTTTGAATTTTAACAGATACAAGAGTGTCTCAGCTATAAATCTGTGGCTACAACAGGTGTGCACATCCTCAAAGGCAATAGGACTTTTGCCTTCAAAACCTTCCCTCCTTTAACCTTAGCAGTTTAAAATTTAAGTAAATATTTCCAATGTCAGCTCTTGCTCCCAGAACTTGTGTTCGCAACTTCTAAGTAAGAAACAAAGGGAGTGACTTGGGCTTTCCCAGCTTTTGTTGCTCCTGCTACACTGGGGATCCATACACTGCACATACACGTTTAAATAACACTTGACTTTTGTTCTGGGTTTCTTTTTTTAACATTGCAAAGCTCCGCCTCGCTTCAGCACAGCCGTTCTGACGGAACACGATCACTTTCCGCACGGAGCCCAGGGACGCTGCTCTCGCCGGAGGGCGGCACACGGGGCCGGGAGCCCCCGTTCGCCTCCGCTCGCGGCCCCGCGGAGGGACGGGCACGGCCGAGGCCGCCCAGGCCGGGCTCTCGCCACCCTCACGGGGCAGGGCCCGAACGCCGCTGCCCCTGCGCGGGGCCGGGCGGACGGGACACTCACCTCGCGGGGCGGCCCCTGGCATGCCGGCGCTGCTCCCGGGGGGTTCCCGGGGCGCTCCCGCGGGTTCCCGGCGCGGCTCCCTCAGGCTCCCGCCGCTCCCCCGGGAGCCGCGCTCCGCCCGTTTCCACCGCAACCGCCTCCGGAGCCGCGGCGCCAACAACGCAGCGCCGCATTGGCCGGGCCGCCCTGCCGCAGCCAGCCAATGGCAGCGCCGCGCACTGCGGGGCGCTCGGCGCTGTCTGAGGGAGCCCCGGCGTCGGGGTCCCGGCTGGGGAGCGACGCCCCCGTGCCGTCCAGACCACATCCAGTCTTTCTTTAAACACTCCCAGGGACGGTGACTCCACCACCTCCCTGGGCAGTGTTAAAAATAGGTTAGGAACTGTTGTAGAATAGTTGATAGTTGTTAAGCGTGTACTATAGTTTGGTTATTGTAAAAAGGGTTAAAAGGGTAGTTATGAGAAATACGGTACTGAGCATACCGTATTACACCTAAGTGAAGTGCATCTCCCCCAAGCGAAACGAGCCAGCCGGGACAGAGCTGTAATGGCCAATCAACCGCCTTAAACCTTCATGCAGATAAAGGATCCAAACAGAAAACAATCCAGAGGGACAAAAAACAGGATAAAAAGGGGCATCTGGCCCACTGAATTTGTGCCGTTCCCCTGGGACATCGGGGCCATCGCTGCTGAGCAGCCCCAACGCCGGCGCTGCTCCATCCTCGACGGGAGCGCTCCTGCTCGGCACGGGGTCCCTTGCTTTAGGCCTTTCTTTTATTATAATAAATACTGAAATCACTTCAGCACCGGGACTCTGGTCCCGTTTTTAACAGGCAACACGGTCTAATGTCTGAATTAGTTTTTCTGTGGAGAAATTGCTCCCAATATCCAATCTAAACCTCCCCTGGCACAGCTTAAGGCTCATTTCATCAACACCAAAAGTACCAGGACAGCAAAGTGCTGCTGGCCCTTACCTCCCCTGGGCAGCCTGGTGTCTGCCCCTGAAACACTGGGGCCAGCTGTTTTCTTTCCTATGGAAAAGTGTCACCATTCCCTTTTAGGGATCCACCACCAAAATTTGGATACCACCTCCAAGGATTAATACATCCAAGGATTGATCCCACTAAAAAGCTGCCAGGACAGAAAGGTGTTCCTGTGCCCCTGGACAGTCTTGTCTGACCCATCAACACTGGGACCACGAGCATTCCTTGCCAAGGAAAGGTACTGTCACTGTCTTTCAGCAGCCCAACTCCAAAATGTGGAGCTGATCTTCCAAACTGAATCTGTCTGGGGATTTCTCACAGAAAGATGGTGTGAGGGCAGAAAGCAGATCCTTGCCTTTTCAGCCCTCCAACACCTGCACAAACAATGCTGGGCAGAGATGCTTTCCTTCACAAAGTAAAGCCCTGTCACCCTCTTTTTGCAGCCCATCTGCAAAATTTGGATTCCAGCTTCAGAAATTCAGACTGCTCCTACTCAGCAGGTGCCAGGAAGATCAGATGTTATTCTGCCCCAGGAGCTTCAAATGCAGCTGGTGTGGGGTGTGTGGGCAAAACCCTGAATGTGTGTGGATGCCTTGCCCAGGGGGCTGAAAATCAGCCCAAGGCCACTGAGTTTCCCTAAAGCCATGGAGCCAGCTGGAGATGGGAACACACTTGGTGCCCCTGGGGTCTGGGGGAAGTGGAGCCCAGCAGCACTGAGACAGCTCTGTGTGGAAATGACTTTATAAATAAGGTGTAAGGTGGTCAGATGTCACAGACATCTTTTATGAAAAATCCTTTCCTTAGGATTTTTCCTCCTGAGAAGCTGAGAGGCCTCAGGAACAAAATGTAAACAATGATTATCTGCTGCTGTGGAATGCAACAGGTGCATCTGTGATTGGGCTCATGTTGTTGTTTCTAATTAATGGCCAATCACAGTGAGCTGGCTCAGGCAGAGAGTCTGAGCCACAAACCTTTGTTATCATTCTTCTTTCTTTTTCTATTCTTAGCTAGCCTTCTGATGAAATCCTTTCTTCTATTCTTTTAGTATAGTTTTAATATAATATATATCATAAAATAATAAATCAAGCCTTCTGAAACATGGAGTCAGATCCTCGTCTCTTCCCTCAGACCCCTGTGAGCACGGTCACAGTCAGACAGCAGTGTCAGAGATAGAGATGTGCCATCCTCAGCCCCACAGAGACCCCAGCACAGCCCAGACAGGCTGGCAAGGCCCCAGCTGTGGGGCAGAACCTCACCTTTCAATACTCCTGCTGCTCCAACACATCACACTCACTGATGAAGGTGAGCTGGTGCTCAAGCACTGCACTGAATCACCCCTGAGCACCATGAGGAACAGCCCTCCTCACCTCAAATGGAGCAGTTGTGTTAATGCCCTGCTTTCCACCATGGCACACCAAGCTGCTGTGAGCAGCAGCATCACTGCTGTGTCTGCAGAGTAACTCACAAAGCTCTCACAGCCCTGCAGCACCTTCCTGTCAGTGGTGCCCTGCATCATCCCCAGGGCCTCACTGCTCCTCTCCAGTGTAAACACACAGACAGATTGTCCAAAGTCCAAAGGTTTGGGGCTAGGAAATGGTTACTCAGTGCTCAAAATCAGGGCATTGCCTTTCAGTTTGAACATATTTGGGGAGCAGAAATATTTGTTAACCTTAGGAGGTTGAGCCTGGGAAGTTACAACAAAAAAGATTAACCATAGGTGGGAGCTGCTAACTCCAGATGTCAGGCAGGCTGCAGCCCATGGAACAGGGACCAGCTGCATGCAAGGGAAAGGGATTTTATGATGTCATTGCTGAGCCATAGATAAGGGTGGTGTATCTGATTTTCTCTAACCTGAGGACTGAAAAACATTTCCTGCTTTTCTGGTTGATGTGTTCATGCCCTGGGGGGGGGTTCCAGGGGCCTGCATAACCCCTTTGTAGGGGGGGTTATCCTTCTCAAGTCCCAAAATACTGTCAAATCTACTCCAACATTAGCTCAGTGAAGTAAAAAATAGGCCATTTCTTCAGAGCAACATGAACTTTCCTACATCTTCTTGCTCAACTCTGCAATCCTGGGGAAGCTGTTCCCAGGCACAAGCCCACACTGGGAGCAGCCAAGGGTGAGGAAAGCAGAGCCTGCAGAAGTCTCCAGGGTGGCCAACATGGCCCAAAACCAAGAGAGCTGGGGCCCAGGGCTGAGCAAGGTTTCTCTGAAGGAAACAAAGGCTTTGGCAAGGTGTTGAAATGAAGGGAGACGACCATCCGATTGATGAGCATCAACTCTGATTTATTGATCAACCAGGCACCTTTTTATAACAGCGTTCATTCACTTCATGCATATTGCAAAACCTGAGCTCCCAATAGGCTGTAGAGAAAACTTCAGCTCCTCCTTTTGTCTACAATACCTGAAGTTTGTTTATTGAAACCAAGATCAGTGTTCTCACCATGATGTGAAAAGTTCTCAAAACCTTTATATCTGTTCCCAGAATGGCCATCTGTTCCCAGAGCAGCCAAGGACAGGATATCTGCCTGTTTTTGAGAAAACAGTCTGAGAATCTTGTTGTTTATATAAAAGGTGGCTGAGAACCTTAATTATTTACAGAATCAAGCCTGGGAACTGCTGCTTTACAGCTGCCTTTTATTTTTCCCTTAGCTGAGCACCTTCATGGCCTCTTTCTTTAAGCCATGTTTGAACCAGGCTCTCCACAGCAAGGGGCTGTGGTTGTTATTTCAGGAGGCAGAAGCACCTCCAAGAAATGAACCATCTGCAGATCAGCATTAAAGGGAGAACATTTTCTGCATTTTGGAATATTCACCTCAACCTGGTGCAAAGCCAGGCTGTGCACCCCCTTCTCTGCAACCCTGTACTGCTGAGTCAGTTCTCAGGTCACCTACCTGGTTGTTGCCTGAGTTTCAACAACTTGAGACTGAAAAACCTCCTGAGAAAGTGGAGAGACTTGGGCAGGCACAATGTCAGTGTGCAAGCAGTGACACCTACAAACCCCCAGTGCTGTGAGCCAGCAAACTGACACTTATCAAAAGAAGCTTTGTGACAGTTTATTGACCAGACAAGGTGCAGCCCCCCAGCCTGATACACAAATTTGTGTTTGGTATTGTGTTCCCATCAGATTTGTCAGACATAGAAATTATTTATGGTGTACAGGGAACAAACAATTTTTAAATGGTAATTAGAAGATACCTCAGGCCATAAACAAATAAAACTCTATTTAAAATTATGAAGGAGCACAGAAGCCTCCTTCATTCTTGTGTTCTCTTGCACCCCCATGTCCCAGGGATGTGTCCTGAGCTCCCTGACCTCCCCCTGGCCAAATCACAAAGAGAAAAGGAACTGATAAATAATTTTATTAGCAGCAGAAGGCAGAGGCAACATTGTACACAAAAAGTACCCTGCTTTTGTTATAATGAAATGCCCTGTGTATTCTACTTACAAAGTGAGGGAGTATATGGGTCCTAAAAACCCAAAACACTTCTCTGCAGGGACACTGAGCCAGAAACATCAGCACAGATCACAGTGAGATGCTGTTATCATCCCAAAATTCCCCATAACAGCAAGGAAAAGGACTCTGGACAAGCAGTGAATAACAGGAATTAAAGCTGGCAGCTGGCAGTAGCAGAAACTTCAAAATATTTTCTGGTGGCACAGTGCAGGTCTTCAAAACTGACTCTTTCCTCCAGCCATTGCCATCAGCAGACAGACATTGAGCCCTGGAAACCTTGTGAACAAATAACACTTTGTAGGAGCAGTCACAGGAGGTGGCAAGGGCAGAGCACAGAGCACAAGATCTGATATGATTCTTCAATGCCTAAACTTCTCTCCCAATAATCACCCCTCTTTCCAGAAAGGGTTTTCAGGGGAGCCTGAAAAAACAATTTGATTTCCAGGTCATCTTCACTGGCCTGAGACTCTTCTGCTGCCACAGAGAAACAGAAAAAAGGATTTTTTCTGCCTTGCAAATGATGAGAAAAACTAGATAAACCTCAGAACCTCTCTGGTCCTGAGTAAAGCCAAATGTCCTAGAATTAAACTTTTTATTGCTACAAGTAGCTTTGTCTAGGCCTGAACTTGAGACAAAGACTTTGAACTATTTCAGTAAAAGCAGCTGATTGCCTCAGTCGTGAACTTTGTGTGTACAGGACGCAAATACAAAAGTGAATCGAGCTACACAGAGTGGATCACAAGAGGAAACAAGCAGACGGACAGACAGAGCTGATCATCTCTGGGTTGCCTTCATCCTGGCTTTGCTCCAGCAGCTGCTCCAAGGATCACAGGAATGTCATGACTGTCCTGTTCTTGCCAATCTGCCAGGCCTCCACAGGGTAAAAGCGGATGACAATCCTTTTGGGTAAAAAAGCAAAAATGTGGACAGGAAACATTATTTTACAATTAAACATTATTGCTGCTCGGTTTGCAACATAGTAGAAAATCTGCACTAGGGTCTGTCTTACAGTTCAGGTTGTTAATTTAACAGCAGGAAACATAAGCTGTGTATGGGTCAGGGTACAAACAGACTTCACCCACACAAACAAAAGCAATTTAAATGTGATACTTGTCCATTTTAGAAGGAGCCACATAGTGCATAATCTTGCCAGGGATTTATCCTGACAGCACCCCAGAGGCAGGGAAGTACTATTATCCCTCTCCTTTGGGGAGATGGGTAAGACAAGCAGAGATGTGTCGCTGAGGGACACGAGAAAACACAAGCACACTACTACTCAAGGTGAAGGGAAAAAAGGGAAGTTTTATTCTCTGACTCTAATATTTATAGCTTTACAAATGTGACAGTGGATTGGAAGGTGACATTGACACCTCTGCAATGTCACTGGTCAAACCAACAGTCTATCAACTCTCTCTTCCTCTATAAAGGAATGTAAAACAATGAGTTATTTACAGAAAGTGTGTGAGAAAATTCACTCCAGGAATGTCAACATCAGAAGGCTTAGAAAATCTTAAAAAACCAGGGTGACAGAGATGGACATGGCTGACCTTCAGGAACAGCCTTGTTCCAGCACTTGGCAGGTGACACCCTGGCAGGATGAAGCTTTACCAATTCCAGTGGGGTTTTGCACCAGTTTCACCAACTGTAACTACTGAACTTCAGAGAACAGTAGTGCCCAGACTGTTCAACAAGTGCACACCAGTCTAAGGTTTTATCTGGCTCCAAAACACGTCTGGGATTCAGCATCCATGAGCACTTAGTGTTTGTTAGAAATCTTGTCTTGGATCTGTATCACAACTTAGTCTCCTGGAGGACACGGGGACTGCCACTATCTCCACTGCTCTGAACATCTCCTTGGCACTTGTCTGTCGTGTTCCATGTCCCTGGACCCCACAGACCCGTGGGCCCGATGAGGACGCTCTCGCTGCCCTGAGTGCCTCGCCTGAGCCCCCGCCGGGCCGCACTCACCGCTCGGGGCCCAGGCCCAGCTGCGCCGTCAGGACATCGAAGAAGCGGGCGCTGTGCGCCTTGTTCTGCTCCGCCGTGCCCACCACGCCGATGGACGACACCGCCAGCTGGGCACAGGGCTCGGCCGAGCCCGACAGCACCATGGCCAGCCCGCTCCGCACCGTCACGTTCACCCGCTGCCGGGACAGACACGGTTAGTTAGTCACGGTTAGTTAGTCACGGTGAGTTAGTCACGGTGAGTTAGCCACCGTCAGCCCCGCCGGCCCCGCTCACCTCCGCCGGTTTGCCCAGGATCTCGGCGGCGGCGGCGCACAGGGTCTGCGCCAGCCCCGGCGGCAGCCGCTCGGCCGGCAGGCTGGTGTCCAGCTCCACGAACGGCATGGCGCTGCTCCTGCTCCTGCTGCTCCGGCTGCCCGCGGCCTGCACCGCCTCTGCCCCGGCCCGGCCCGTGTCCCGCCCCCGGAGCCGCCTCTGCCCCGGCCCGGCCCGTGTCCCGCCCCCGGAGCCGCCCCGGCAGCGGAGCCGAGCGGGGCGGGCTCAGCCCCGGCACCGCCCGCAGCGGTGCCCGCCCCGGGCCCGTCACTCCGCTCCAGCGGCTGCCGGGCCTGTGGGACTCACCGTGGGTGATTCTATGGCTGTGGGACTCACTCTCATTTGCGAGACCAAACGTAGCCCCATTTCTCCTCACAGAGAAAAGCAAGGCACAACTTCCCAAGAATATTTCTGTGATTCCCATTCTCTGAGCCTCAGAGAAAGTGTGAAAAGTGCATATTATATGGCTCTACGCAGATATTTACTATATGTATTTTGATGTGTTGATTAGTAGTGCTGTATTAACATTTTAATAATATGATAAATGTAGTCTTGTAATTAAAAGATAACTTTTGTAGTTAAAATAAGAATTGGATTTTTTAAAGAAAGGAATGAGGCACTTGCACCAGATAGCAGCCCCAGGACACCTAAATCTTTCAGAGAAAAAGAATTTAATGCTCTCTTATCAGAAGAAACGAACTTCTTCCTACCTCGAAGGCAGTTAGGATTGGAAGGAAGAAGTTGATGATGACCAGACAGAATCCTGTATTTGAATGGAATTTATGCATCATGGATGAGGTGTATGAATATGCAACGGGCTGTTGCTTTTAAGGGTTAATCCTTTGTTAATGTGGGTCCTTTTTAGGGCTCATACTGCCCAGAAAAGGTACCCGGACTGTCTGTAACTCTTTATCTCTATTGTCTCATATTGTCCTAACTCAATTTGTCCATATTATTATTACTCTATTGTATTACTATTTTTATAACCATTTTATTACTATTAAACTTTTAAAATTTTAAAAACAAGTGATTGGCATTTTTCACAGAAAGGAAAAACAATTCTTATCTCATTTGCTGAGCCTGTGTTTGTGCAAAAGTAGAATGCAATATGGAGATTGTTTACCCACAGTGATGGAGTTTTGTTTCCTTTGCCTATCAGGGCCAGCTGTGTGTGTGTCAGGACTGTTGGCTGACAGTCACAAGATTCTGTGCAGCAGAGTGCTTGGCAGATTCAATTTAGATATAATGTAATATAGTGTAATATAGAATAATATAAAGTAATAAATTAGCCTTCTGATAAGATGGAGTCAGATGCCTCCTTTCTCCCAGAGCATCAGGGTTGCCTTGCCCTACTATAACCAAAGCCATCACATCTCACTAATGGATGGGTAGAATGAGTTTTGTGACAGCCCTCACTGAGAGAGAAAAAACATTTCAGGTCACTACATGACACCTCTGTGCAGGGAGGGCTGAGAATGGTAATTTCTCTTAACAACCAACAAATTGAAATTAAAAAGCAAGCAGAGAGCTTTACTGCTTTATCTAACATGTATTAATTACAAGGACTTTGAGCAATCAGGACTTTGAACTCTCAAGTTGGTAAGTGACCTCGGCATGCTGGCTCACAGGGTCAGTCTAATCTGCAGATCACAGGTGTCCAAACTAGAGATCAGAAGCTGAGCTACTGTCCAGTGAGGCTCCATGAGCTCCTTTACAACAAAGGGTAATGAGCCAGCTCTACTAAAAGGTCATCATTTAAGGCACAAAACTGTTGGGAAAATTTGCCTTGTGTAATGTGACATCTTCGTTTTCTATGCTAATGAAAACTGATGAAATTGCTAATTTTTATTTTCTTTTTGCTTGGCCTTCACTGCTGCTAATGAAGACAATACTGGCACAAAGAGTTATGTGCAAAAAACAGCCTGGAAGAAGGCTGGGCAAAGATTTCTAGGACAGAGTTGTATCTAGAACTGAAACCTTGGTGAAAAACACCGTGAGAAAACAACAGGTTTTTTAGAACTTGCCAGCAAAAAATGTCACTAGCCAAGACATGGTAGCACTAGAGGGAAAAAAACCAAACAGTTATTTGATTAGTGAAGGAAGCAATTCCTGAATTTCATTACTCATTTTGTTTAGTCTTTATAGAAAGAATTTTTTGGCAGAGATTTTAGGGTAAGGGCAACAACTACTTATGAATGGAAATATACACATATGTATTCCAGCAATTTCTGCATCCTTTACAATTTGTTATTTTCAACTGAAGAAACTGGAAATGGTTGGATTTGCTCAGTTTTATCTCATAAATTGTGCTGCAATACAAAAGGATTTTGTGTTTGAGCAGAAACTAACAGCCAAGAAAAAGAGCCCAAAAGCTCCAAAACAACTCTTTGCCCTTTTATTGTGATGCATGTGTTGCTCAATGCCACAAAATCTCTCTTATTACTTCAGCTGCACTGGATGACTTACTTGGTGAAGTTCCATCCAAAACAGTCTCAGAAGAGCATGTCTGCATTTATTCCCTCCCTGCATTTCCTAGGAGAAATGTGCTGTTACAGTATAACCACAGAAAAAAAACCCAATTTGTGTACTGTTATATTCTCTTTCATGAATACACTGTGAATGCATTCTTTCAGGGTACTCCCTATATAACTTTAACATGGGTTTTTAGGTAATCCAAGGCTTTGGCCACCACCAGCAGCAGGAATCTCCAAGAACAGCTGCTGCCACACATGTACTGGTAGACAGAGCACCAACAGAAGCCAGGCTTTCAGAAATCCAAAGCAGCAGTTGAACTGAAGAATTATAAAGATTCACCATTGTAGAAATACAAAGAAATTTCTCAAAGGAACTTCAAGGGAAAAAGAACTGTGGAACGTACATGGACAGCCAAGCAAGATGCCTCAACAATAAGAAACCTTTAAATTTTTTTTTTCATTTTTGTGCTGTACTTGTCTGTACAGACATGCTGGGAAGATGAGGATCAGGCACACTTTGCAGTACAAATGTTAAAACAATGATCCTCATCCTATTCACTTCTTTAACATTCCCAGTTTGTAGGCTGGCTGGAATTGTCAGGAAATACCATTCTTGTCTCTACCATCTCTGAGAAGACTGACACTGAAATAAAACCCAGAGGCATGTTAAGTGACCTGTAGGGCCTCAGCCTTCTGTATAAATTTAATGTTTTAGGTCTTAAACATCCCCCAGCTTCACCCCCCCCACCACAGATACAAGAAAGACCTGGCCCACTCTGCAATTTCTGTGTTAGAATTACAGTGCTCTTTCCAGTTACATGGAGAACTGGATGTCAGAGAAGAAATTAAAAAGGAAAAAAAAAAGGCAGGAAAAATGCTAAGATAGGTTACTTCATTTCAACATCTTCATCAACACAGGTGCCAGTTGCTCTTTCAGCTGTGGATCAATTTGAATATTGCTCAGTTCTTTGATATTGAGGATCATCTCGTGGGCTTGGAAAAAAAGCTCTTTGCCCACAGCATCCTCCACCCGCCTGCGCCACTCCCTCAGCCTGGGTCTGTCTTCAAAGATGTCACAACCAACTCCAACAGGCTGCAGAGAGGGGAGAGAGCAACAGTGAGGCTTGGGGCAGTCACCTCTGAGCTGAGACACAGGCACTGAAAGGAGACTTGCAGGTAAAGGGGAAAAAAAGGAAGAGCTCATGGAGGAGCAGTAGGAAAAAGGGAAATCTCTGGTACCTGTGTGGGGGACATAAAAGCTAAGCTGGATTTTAAAGGGCATTTACAACTCAGGGTGCTGGAATAGCTGATTAGGGCAGCATAGATGTGCACATTCTGTGAGTGATTTTCAGCCATGACACTGAAGATGTTGGCTGGCAGTTCCAGGGACCACTGCCCAGTTTGCAGTAGAGAGTGCTGGGTTATACAGCAACCCCCAGCACAAAATGTGTTTAACTGAACCAGTGTCCTAACTAACATCATCTAACTCCCTGCTGCTTTCTGCCTGTGCCACTCTCTGGAACACACTGCAGAGAACAGAACTGCTGGATTTCAGTCCCTTGGAGAAAGAAATCACTGCTGGTGGCCTGGCAGGGAAAAATCAGTTTGTAACAAACTTAATTTGATTGCCTCTGAGATTAATTATTTCATCTTCCAGACATGGCATGGGCAAGTATTATACTCTTGAATGATAGAAATATTCCTATATGGTTGTCTCATTTCATCAGACTTGTCTGCTATTGCTTCTCATTTATATATATTACCTCCTTCTCTGGAGGTTCAAAAGAAAGTCATGATAAAAAATGAAGAAAAGGTTATTGCTACAGATGAGAAACAAAAGAGATCTGTTGCAGCCAGCTCTTTTTCCTGATTTTCATTGCTGTTCTGAACCCACTCCCACATTCTCCCCATTGTCTTAGGCCAGTTCTGCCAAGATATGCCCTGACTTCTCCTGTAGTGAAGAGTTCCCACATGCTGCCCCTCCCTGCTCAGCAGCATCTGTTTTCCTTGTGCTGAGCTTCCTCACCACACTCCAGGCACTCACTTGCATCAGTTCCACAATGGCCACAAGATCTGCCAGGGAGATCTCACTGCCAATGATAAAAGCCTTGTCCTGCAGAAACCTCTCCTCAAATTGCTTCAGGGAAGTGGAGAGCCCCTCCATCACCTCCTGGAGCTTCTCCGAGGGCAGAGGCTGCCCTGTGAAGAGGGGAATCAACACCTGAGGAGAGAAGGGACACAGCAGCACACATGACCATCTTCTCTGGTAGTAGCAATTGAAGTTACACCCCATGATCATCAGAACCCTGCAATTAAGCCACAGAAGGGGATGGCAGAGCTCCACAGAGCTCCTGGACAGAGAGCACACCAGCAGTCCTAACTGTGGCCTGCCACAGCAGTGACCTCAGCTAATCAGCAGCAATGTGAGGAACAAAATCAAGGATCCTCACCTCATTCTGTGCCTGGCAGCTGTGCCCTCCCACTCCACCCTGCTGGGCTACAAAAATAAAAAGGGGAACAGCTCCAGGGAAGACAAATCTGCCACAGTCACCCCTGTTAGATGCTCTGTGTCACCAGCAGCTGCCCAGCAGCCACCCACCCTGCTGTGGAACTGGGTGCTGCAGGCACTGCCTGTCCTGCAGGGTGATGGAGAGGAGGGAAGGGTGGTACCTGTGGCAGGAGCATTGGAAGGACTAGAATTTATCAACACTGGCTGGAGAGACAGAAATGGCTTCCTCTGTGTGACAGCAGCCAGCAAGGCTGGAAGTGGTCAACACCATTTTTGCATAAACCTTTCAGTGGCTTAAAGCATCACTCTTTAAATTTTGGTGGAGCAATCACAGAAGTGCAGTCCTTGTGTCTGCACAGACCTGCTGGCACAGGGGGTGGTTGCCTTTCTACAATATTTTTCACCACTGTCAGAGGTGTATGCACCACTGGAGCCCCCAGTGTTTCTCAGCTGTGCTGCCTTCACCTTCCACAGCTACAGAAGTACAGTGTGTTTAACTGAGAATCAAAATTATAAACACAAATTTCAATCAGTGCAAGTGAACTGAATTTCTACTCACTGCTAGTATATTCAACAATTCAAGTTGGGATTGCTTAATCCAAGCCAGGATTTTGGCCAAATACATGTGGAATCCATTTCATCAGAAAATTCATGGCCAGTTTTCTTCCTAAGTGACTCCAATAATGCATGTTGGGATCTTTGGGTAAAATTGCTTGAAACAGCTCTTCCTCCTTCTCCTTATCTCAGGGCTATCTTCTCCCATTTCTAGCTAATATGCTTCTCTGACAAGGTGGCTTTATATGTTTCCATATTTACAGTTATTCTGAGGACCTTTTCTGCATCTGGGCTATCTAATCACCATCAGCAGCAATTAGTTGGATTTCTTTCCCTTGGAGCACTGCAGTGACAGCCTGCAGAGGCTGGAAGAAACTGCTTCTTGTATGAATCTGCCTCATATTTGAATTGCTTCTCTGTACTCTCTAGCCAAAAAATCAAATATCAATAAATTCAAGAAGATAAATGAGTCCTGATATGCTTTGTTAGGCACAAACAAGAGCAAATTTATAAGGGAGTTGTGAAGTTACCAATTTACTAGCAATCCTGATTTCATGTGAAATTCCATGCCAGCTGTCCTTGCAGAACTATACTTGCACCTAGCTCTCTCTAGGGATAGCTGCATTAATTCTGCTGAGTTGGCTGGAAATAGGTGTCCAGCAAAATCATCTGATACTAAATGATTTTCTGACTCAGGTTGAACCAGGTAATTTTGCCTAAATGTAAATTGGTTTGGCAACACTGAGTAAAGAAAAGCTGCCTCTCAGTGTGTCTCTGCTCTCTGTCCCTGAGCCTATTTCAGAGAAGCACATAAGTGTGCTGGAAGAAGAAGACTCCTGTATTTCCACCCTCAGGAGGCTGCAGGAACTTGCATGAAGACATGAAGAATGCAAGTCTTTCTGCTTCCAGCAACAAAACAAACGTTCACCAAAGCCAAACTCTGCCTGTGTGCCCACTCTGCACAGCTGTGCAGGGAGGGGGAGGCCCTTGGAAGCAACACTAACTCTGTAACATATTCAATCACAAATCCAGGCAATGAAAGTCTGCTGGGTTTGAGACCTTCTGTACCAGCCCTTCTTTCAGGGAAAAACCAAAATGGCCAAATCTGCTTTTGCCAGATCCTGATGTTGATCACTTTGGAAATGCTCCTTTCTGCTGCATTGCACTCAATAGTTATTTAGTTGTTTGCCCTGGGTGTTTGGTAATTTGCACTGTTCACATGATTTGTATCCCATCACCACACGGCTTTCCCCTTTCCTCCTGTCAGTGTTGGTGCTCTCTCCCTGGTGTACCCCTCCTCTCGCCCCTCCTCAGCTGTATCCCACTGGCTGTTGCCCCCTTCCCCTCTGCTCAAATTCCCCCTGGGAGAAGGCAATGCCCCCTTTTCCATCTGGGAGGTCACCTGGATGATGTGATGTCTCCTATCAAGGAAATAAATTTACAGAATCACAGAATAATGAAGTTGGAAGAGACCTCTAAGATCATTGAGTCCAACCTATACCCTAATACCTCAAGTAGACTATAGCACTAAGTGCCATGTCCAGTCCTTTTTTTAAACACATCCAGAGATGGTGATTCTACCACCTCCCTAGGGAAAAGCATTCCAGTACTTTATTATTCTTTTGGTGAAAAAATTCCTCCTAATATCCAACCTATACCTTCCCTGATGTAGTTTGAGAGTGTGTCCTCTGGTTCTGTCAGAGACCAACCCCATCTGTCTGCAGCCTCCCTTCAGGAAGGTGTAGGGAGCAATAAAGTCACCTCTGAGCCTCCTCTTCTTCAGGCTAAACAGCCCCAGCTCCTTCAAACACTCCTCACAGGGCTTGTGTTCCCCACATGGAGAAAAGCACTTCTTGTCTTTTGCCTTTGTCCATGTAAGATGGTGTGTGCTGGGCTCCACAGCTGGGTGGATTGGACCTGAACAGCCCAGACACAGATTCTCACACCTTCCAGCTAGGAATGGCCCAGGTTTGTTGTTTCATCACAACAGTCTCTGAATTGGGGCTGTTAAAATGCTCAGTACTCCCACAAACCAACACCACTTCACTCACATTTTCACATTCAGTCTCCTCACCTTGATCCACATGGTTTTAGGAGCATTGGCCCTGATGTTGGTGTGGTGCCAGGACAGGTACTCATCCACACGGGCCCTCTGCTGGATGTCTGAGGGGTACCAGTGGTCGGGAGTGTTGTACTTGCGGCTCAGGTACAGCAGGATGGCAGTGCTGCTCACACAGCAGGGGACAGCAAAGGGTCAGGCAGTTACAGGGCACAATGCTCCTGCCTAAGCTCCCCCTCCTGCTCCTTCTCAGCTTGCTGCTTCCACTACAAAACATGCAGATCAGGATTTCCAGCAGAGTCTAGGGACCATATAAAGGCATCTAATTCATGTCGACATCAGCAGCCCTTTATCACCTCAGCTTCCATGAAAACATTAACCTGCTGGAAAATCACAACACTGCTGGACAGTACTGGGGGTAAACACACTGGGCTAAACAAACAATAAACCTCCATGATCATCTATCAGTGATGCTAACTCCACCTGCTCCTTGCCTGTTCTGACCCATCTCTCTGACACCTGTGCACTAAATGAAACTCTCTGATGGGTAATTTCTGTCTTTTCATCAGGTCTGTCTCCAGCATGCAGCTTCCACTGAAGTCAGTGGAAGTCTCAGCAAGGAAACCCTACAGAATCTTTTTTTGTGTTTGTCCAGATGTTTATACTTTCACTAACTGGCAGAAGTCAGATGGAAAAATGTCTTAGTCATCTGCAACAATACTTAGGCTATTACTACAAAAAAAAAAAAAGCCACAGAAAATGTGCTGACAAAATGGAAGAAAATGCAGACACCCCTGCCATGCTGATACTGCTACAGTTCAATTGTTTCAGTATTATTACATCATTACCAGTCTCCATATTAATCTTTTAAAGTAAAGTCTAAATTTTATCTGTGTAGATGTTCTCCCAGCCTTTATGACTAATTCAGATAAATAGAATTCTTTCCTAGAGTAAAAGGGATTTCTTTTCTCAGGGTGAAAGGGATTTTTATAAGCTTTAAACATCTCCCAGCAATGTTTATAATCCCATTTTGAGGTAAGTACATTTAGGGTGAGATGAGGAAGCTAAGTCAGCTGAGTTGTTTACATTCTGAAAGACAATTCAAACGGAAAATGGAAAGAGATCAAATGAGGTTATACTATTAAAAATAACCAGCACGTTCATATATTCTGTGATCCTTAATTATTCCATGGGAATGACATCTTCTGAATGCAGCACAGACTGTGGTACCCAAGGAAATCTAAGGACTGAGCTCTTACCATTCTGCAAGGGTGAAGTCTCCGTCCTTCAGTGCTGGTACTTTCTTCAAGAGGCTGACTTTGCCTGCACCTTCACTGTTTGATGGCCCTAAGAACAGGAACAGACAAACCTCAGGTCAGAAGTGTATCTGCCAGTGCATGGTAAATGAAATACCTGCAGCCAGCTGCATGATCAGTGAACTGTGTGAGGTTTTCCCAATAGGGTCATGGCTCACAAAGGAAAGGTAATGAATTGGCAGAGTCAGTGTAAGAGCTGCCTGCAGAGGCAGCAGGCTCAGGCTGGCCACGTGGCATGGAGCAGTGGATATTTTTATATTTCTAACAGCACTTCTCTTGCTTGATCCAGGTATACCAGGATATTTGCAGAACTTACTGACAAAGTGGACATTGCCTGGGGCAAGGAAGCTCAAACACTCAACCCTGCACTACCCTGTGCCACTCCTGGCTCTGCACATCAACCTACTTCTAACAGGAAAACACAGGAGGAAGACACCATTCCATAAGAATTTGAACTCCACAGTCCCTTTGGAGGAATTAACAGCTGACTATCTAATCAGGCTTTCAGTTTCCCACTGCTGGCACCAGACTTGCCAGCCTGCAGTTAAATGCCAGGGAGTTGCACAACAGCCCAGGAACACCTGAGTAAGAAAAGCTGTGAGGAATTTGTTTGCTTTGCTTGTTTGAGGTTCTCCTGACAGGACATGACAATTAAAGTGCAAATCCTGATCAAATCAGCATGACCAGCAGGAGGTCCTGTACAAAACTCCCTTTGTTCAAAAAAAGACAAGAAAAAGGATCATTAACTTATAGTGACCTCCAGCTCTAAGAACTATTTGTGCCCATTGAGGAAGCAGTGGCAGTGTCTGCATTACTGGGCAAATGTGCAGTAGGAAATAAAACCAGCCTCTGGACAAACAAGTTTATTTGCAGCTGGTTTGGGAAGGGCTGGGAGAAGGCAGGTTGCTGCACTACTGCTTTCCCTTAGATTGATTTCACATAATGAGTTAAATCAAGCAGAGCATACAATACCACTTGTTCTCCTTCCCAGCTGACTAGCCTCTACTTTATTTCTTCTTGGAGAAGTGGGTTTTTTTAAATTCCAGTGTAAGCAGATTCATCAGAGACTAAGGTTTACACTCTTCTGCTATTTGAAGGGGTTCAAACCTACATTTCCCCTTTAATTAGGAAAAGTCTCTGGCTGCCTGCTGTGAATATGGGCATATATGGTATAGATGTGAATAGCTGGGTAAGAGGCTCCATCTGCACAGCAGAACTAGGCAACACTGTCAAGAGAGACAGGAAACCCTAGGTAGGGCTTCTTAAAAATAACAGCCTGACAGAAACCTCAAGTTAAGCCTAATAACTGAGAAAATTGAGTAAAAATAATTTAAAATGTGCAATGTATAAAAATAAAAAATGTGCAATGTCCAGGATGTCTTACCCCCATGATTTGTATCACAGAAACAGCGAGGCAAATGTTTGTAAATTTACTGTCATGCAAGGAGTTGCTCAGGGAAGGTGCTTTGTTTAGTGCTTTTAGAATGGCCCCAAAGGCCAGGGGTCACCACACACCCAGCTCTGGTGAGCTCTCTAGTGTTCACCTGGTCTTTGGAAAAGTGCAGGACAAAGTTGCAGTCAGTAATGCTCACAGCTAATGAGCAGTCCCTCGTCAGACCCAGCTGTTTGGCTGTCCTGCTGTCTGTGTTTATTATCCAGGGCAGCAGGGAACTAAGAAACAAGGACATGAGAAGTAAGCAGTGGGTGACGGCAGCCTGAATTGGATTTCAGAGGGCTTTCATCATACAGCAATTCCAGCAGGGATACTGAGCATATTTGTTCCCTGACAAACCACGTACCATGTCATTACAGCAGGTTGGACAGTAGCTCAGTGCTTGTGACACAGCCTGGGGATGGAATCAGCTACTTTGGTTTGTAGATAGACATAACAGACCTGTGCTGAGACTCTGACTGAGCTGTGAACTGGTACATGCATTGTTGTGAACATTAACTCCGGGCTGCTTCACTGGGACCCACTGCTTATTGTATGAAAATAGAGACCAATATTTGTATTTGCAGTTTAGCAGAATTTAAGCTCATGCTTCCATCCAGCAGAGCCAGCCTTTTTGTTCAGTGATATTGGGTGGTCCATCTTTATCATTGCTGTGATGTGGGCTTGACTTACAGCTGTTTTTTACAACTGTTTAACATTAGTTGTATCTGGAGTAATCAGTTCTTGATGACTCCCAAGGATGGATGCAGCTATAGCTATATAGATATAGACAGATATAGATACACAGTGTGTATAGTTGGGCTTTGAGGTGTAACTTTAACAAGCAGAGTATCCACAGTCAAAAAGCAGGACAGGCAGCACACATGAGGAAATCTTAAGCCTAAGCCATAGTGCAGAGAAGGAGGTTTATTGGTGGGTGAAAAGAGCAATGGAGAAGATTTTATGGAAATAGAAGGGGGGAAGTCCCACTCTATTTGCCAATCTCATACCTGCCTAATCATCTAATCCTCAGCCAAAGGTTTCGAAGTAACATGCTGTGCCTTAGGCACAAAAGTAACAATTTACAGGAAAACTCAACATTTAACTGGGCAACAGTCACACAGCTGGAGGAGCCTGAACAGAGTTGTCGCAACCCACAGCACTCCCAGAGCACTCCTCGACTGTCAGTGTGACTAATTTGCTAGAAACGGCTAGAGGAACATTCCTTGGAGAGCCACAAAAATAGATGCAGCAGAGCTGCGGGACTGCTCTGGGAACTGGAGCCACACTGAAAGAAACCACGGCGTTCAACGCCCCTGGGCAGCGCCGGGGTTCAGCATCCCCCGGCTGGCCCGGGGAGCTCCTGCTTCCCTCGCAGCGGCCTGAGGGACGAGCGCAGCTCCTGGGCCGGGAGTCCAAGGGGCTCCGTGAGGGCAAAGCCTCGGCAAACCCCCAAGCCCGGGGCCGCAGCGGTTCCGCGGGGTCCGTCAGGGCAAAGCCTCGGCAAGCTCCCAAGGCCCGGGGCCGCGGCGGTTCCCGGGCTCCGTGAGGGCAAAGCCCCACAGCGGCGGCGGGCTGTGCGCGGCGCCCGCCGGGATCGCGTTACAGCGCCAGGAGCTTGCGGGGCTCGGCCGCTCCCTCCCCGCCCGCTCGGTCTGTGGGGACCCTCCCGGCCCTGCCCCGGCCTCACCTGCGCGGGGCTGCTCCGCGCCGCTCGCCGCCGCCGGCTTCTTCCCCAGCACCGAGTCTGCCAAGAGCCAAGAGAGCGGCTGAGCCCGCGCCCCGCCGGGCCGCGCCCGCCCCGGCCCCGCCGCCTCGGGCAGCGCCCGTCCCACCTTTGAACAGCTCCACGTGCTTGAACTCGAAGGGGATGTTGTTGCTCCGGGCGAAGATGTAGATGGAGCGGCAGGGCTGCGAGAGCAGGTCCAGGTACAGCTCCAGCCCCATCCCGACCCGGCCCGCCCTGCGGGAGCTGCCGCGGCTCTGCACCGAGCGCCCGGAGCCGCCCCGCATGGGCCGGCGGGGGCCGAGCCGCGCCGGGCGGGAGGTGCCCTCCGGCCCTCCCCCGTTCCCTCCCTCGCTGTCCCGGGCCGGGCCGGGCGGGGGCACAGGAGCGGGGTCTGTGCCGGGGGGACCGCGGGACGAGCCCTGGAGAGTGTCGAGGAGCCCGGGAGAGCCCAGCCGGGGCAGGGAGGCACGGCCCGAGCTGGGACCGGGGTGACAGGGCTCCTCTTCCCACAGCGTCGGGAGGATCTGGGTCGCTGTGGCTGGCAGCGTGTTCATTCATTTTCCTTCGGGAAGGGAAGGGGAATAGTGACGCGAGTAGCGGTCAGTTACCAGCCTCAAAGGTTGGTACTGAGCAGTAACAGAGAAGGGGCTGTCACTCCCCTCACAGCTTTAGCTGGCACCGCAGGGTCTCTGGAGTTACTCACCCACAGCATCCCACTGCGACTTTCACAAGGTAAATGCTGAGTTTTGTAACACAGTTCTGCAGGGCTGTGCCACGCTGCAGACAGGGCCCCTGCACAGTCTCCTCTAAGGCACTGTTAATCACGCACCGCCAGGTCTCAGCAGGGCTTTCTGTCCAGAACATAATTCTTTAGTCATGTATTCTCTGCTGCAAGGTGACATCTGAATGGCAGTGAAGTGTGGAGGACTCCTCTGTGGATGTTACCTCTGCACACTCACTCAAAGTGACTTTCCCTTCCCTGGTATTTGTCACTGAGCCCACAGCGTTTCCCAGCTGTGTGATTCGGGAAGGTGACGGCTGGCTGAGTGCAGGGACTCTGGGAGCTGTGAGATAGAGCAGCTGAACACTCAGGGCAAAGTCACCCCCAATCAAACCCACCTCAGCTGTGCTGACACCTCGCTATCAGTGTTGTGCCAGAGAGCTTGTATGGCACAGACAGATCTTCGGGAATCTCAGGGAGAGGGAACTGGAGGATCAGCTGCTCTTTTTCTTGTGAAAAGGCTTGGGTACTTGAGCTGGGAGCTTGTGGACTAGACAAATTACAAACTGGAACATTTCCAGGGGTTTAGGACTTTAAATTTAGAAGAGCACAGTAAGAATTGTTCAGTTTCTCAGCCAGAGCAGGGAGAGGTGCTGTGCACCCCCTTCACTTCCCCTGCAGCACAGCTCAGCCTCTTGAGCACCTGCACCCAGCGCTGATATGCTGCAGATCACAGCTCACGGAGTCTTGAGTTCAAACTCCTTCAGTGCAAAGCAATCTGAAATGTTAAGGGAGTGGGGAAAAGGAGCATGGAAGTGGCTCTGCACAGGTAAATACTCAGAGAAGTCTTTGAGCTTCAAAGTGCTCCCATGCCCACACTCTGAGAGATCATTGAGAAGAGTGTTGATCTCAGCAGTGTGCAGCACCATGAGCAGTGTGGGCTCACTTTGCTCCTTTATTCATGGTTCACTTGCTCCATTAGTCCTATCTGAACTTCAAAGATCTTTTCATGTGCCTCCTGGAAATGCTCCTTCCTTAAGTTTTTCTCCAATTTGCTGACTGCACTGCACAGCCCACATAACCAAAGAGGTATTTTTATCTGCTTTGTTATAGGGCATTTGACTGATTATTCCTGGCTCCAGGCTAGTGCTTCTAGCACTGTATTTTCATTTGACTCCATCACCTCAAAGACCATTTTTCGTGCCCTTATCTTCTCTGTCAGCAAGAAGCAGGAACAAGACAGAAAAAAATGCATTAAGTTTTGCAGTTTATTTCTTAATCATTTAGAAGAAGTCTCACGATGTCTTTCTGTTTTTTCAACATTCCTCCTATTTTGTGTGTTACAGCTTCATTTTATTCCAGAAATCACAGGTTCTCACTTATTTGGAAATAGCCCTGGCAAGAGTTGAGGAAGTTGAATGGACCACGTTTGATTAGGCTGACAGTGGAGGTGTAATCCCTCTCCCTTTTCAGGGTGAAAGGGGAGTGTTCACTCAACAGACCTTGTACCAAACAAGCAAAACTCTTGCACAACCTGTTGGGTTTTGGGAGGCAGCTCCCAGGGCTTTCCATCTAGGAACTGGAACCAGGCAAGATCCAATGGCACAAAGCAACAAAATACAGAGGTAGAGGGGTAGCAGAAGGCAAAGTACAAGGATGAGCAGCCTTATCTCCATGATTTAGAGCAAAGAACAAGGCAGATTTATCTGTTTCATAACACTGTGGCCATCCAAGGAGTTACTCTTGGGAGGTGCTTTGTCCTGGGGGAATGGAAGGGCTCAAAATCCCACTGGTCACTGCACGCATGCCAGGCAGAAACTATGGGAAAAACAATTTAAAATCCCTTTCTGACATCATGACCAGGCTGGAGTGAGGCAAGTGTGTTTATCCTTTGTGAAACAGCAGTGCAGGAGCACCAGAGAGCCAGCTCTGAACATAGCTCCAGCTTGGTTCTGAAGGCAGCCTTCTTGCAGGAGTGCACAACTTAAGGAACTTGTGCCTCATTCCAACAAGCAGAAAATTGGCTCAAGGCTCTTAGGTGGAGTTTTTGTCCTACAAGTATAGTAAATAAAAAAAAGTTTTAAAAAGACATTTTATTTGCCTTGGCTTGTGCAATGGTTTGCTTTGGTCTGGAGATTCTGCAGGGACATGTGTGGCACAAAAGGCACTGCTCTTACGTCCATTCTGAGATCTGTCAGGATTAGCACCCCACAAAACAGACTCTTGGTTTTGATTGTTCCTCTGCTCTGCCAATACTTGTACAGAAAGTGTGAGAAATATTTATGATGCTGGTAGAAGTTTGCTCTCTGCAAGAAAGGGAAAAGCTGAAAGTCAGGGCAGGTGCAAAGGTGCCATCAGCAGAGTGCAGTGAGGCTGGGCAGCCTTGGCAAGGCAGCAGAGGCACCTCTTTGATTTCAGGGGTGCAGAGCAGCCCAGCTGGGAGCGTGGCGAGGCTGCAGGGAGGGAGGAAGGAAGTGGTACAACGTAAACACCTCCTGGGCTCAGCAGGGCAGGCTGTCAGGCACTGCTGCTCAGGCACCAGCCATGCAAGCACTCCTGGGGCCAGCACAGAGCTGCTGTCACTGCCTTTGCTCACTCTCAACAAATGTACCAACAATACATCAGGTAAGAATTCAAATAGCCCTGCACGGAAAGGGAGAGAGTTTGAGGGCAAATGTGCCTTTTCATCACTGATATTGAGGATTTCCTGCAGGCTGGAAGGATGGAAAGGCACCAGGCTGCTCCTATAGCTCAGCCTGCAGGCATGTGCAATGCAGACTCTGGTTTGTGGCCCTTTGAACTAAAGGGCAGGTTTACTCAGAAAACAAACAGAAAAGCCAGCTGGCTCATTCCCCAAAAACAGTAGATCCAACTGAAAAAATGTGTGAGACTTTGAGCAGCTACATTGACCATTTCTGGGCACTGCAATAACTTGACTTGCATTCAGACATCTCACACCCAGCTTAGTGTGCAGCCTCCCCCATGGATGGTGAAACCAGCAGCAGAGACAAACAGACCTCCAGGTACAAACACAGCTTAGCAAGGAAGGGAGAAAAACAATTCTGCAAACTGGAACCCTCCTCATGGAGGTCTGCACCTGGAAATGGGAGCTCACAGGGACAGGAGAGCAGGAAGGCAGGAATGGCACAAAGGGACACAGGCTGTGGCTATGGAGGGTGCTGCACAGGTGTGGATGATGATGTGATGTCCACTTCCTTCCAAATCCTGATTACAAATCCAAACAGAACTACAACACCTGGCACATGCAGCCCTTGGCTTTCTGGAGGATCTGAGGAGACTGAAGAGCAGTGGAGCATTAACCATGTGTGGGACATTCCCTGTGTGAGCTCTCTGCTCACACAGGGCTGGCCAGCACAGCTCCCTGGGCTAGCCCAGCCACAGCAGCACTCCGTGCCAGCAGCCTGGCCAGAATGGTTTCTGCTGTGCTGAAAAACCACGCTGGGAGGGGGACAGAGCCTGATGTGGTTTGCAGAGAGAGCCGTGTGGTTTGCAACAGCTTGACCAAGAAAAGCAGCTTTTTCCACTGTGCAGGGTGTTCTTTGTATAGCACGGCTTGAGTCTCTGGGTGAGGAGCTTTATTGACCCTGTCCTTGCCAGAAGCTGGAGGTGTCCCTTGGTGCCAGCACAGCTCCCTGCCCTGGGCATTGTCCCTTTGCTCTCACAGGGGATGCAGCAGCATCTAGTGGCCAGGTGTTCCAAGGGCCCTGGCAGGGTTCCCACCGGGGCTGGGTCCTGCCCTGTCCCTTTCCTAAAGAGCAAAAATCTCCAGCAGCCTGTTTCCACTTGGCCCGGTGAAAACCATCTGCTACAGTGTTTTTTCTTTGTTTCAGCCACACCTGTTCTGCCGTACCCTCAGGAAACCTTTGCTCTGGCCTGGAAAACAGAGCAGAGGTGGGAGGGCAGCTCTGGTGCCCCTGTTCCCACACAGACTGAACCACCTCAGCCCTGAAACACATCCGGGTTCTGGCTGCTCCTGCTCCCACACAGACTGAACCACCTCAGTCAGCCCTGAAACACATCCAGAGGTGCTGGAACATGAAAGAAAAGCCTGCAGGCTTTCTACACTTCCCCTGCTGCAGTGGACAAGAGGGAAAAGCTGCTCATGGCAGTCTAAGATGTATTTTTCTTCTCTTCTAAGTTGCAGAAAGGCTGTGAACGAAGAGAAGTGCATTTTGTGGAATGGTGTGAATGATTTTTGGAAGAAATACTGAAAGACTACAAAAAGCCTTCAGAAAAATAATCCATTTTATTAGAGCACAACCCTTTAATTCTGCTTTAGGAGATGCTGCTTGAAACTCTCCAGCAACTCAGGTGCAACCTGGTCAGCAGTCAAGTTCTTAACGTTCATGATGTCCTGGTGGGCTTCCAGGAAGAGCTCCTTCCCCACAGCCTCTTCCACCCGGCTGCGCCACGCCGCTAACGCCGGCCTCTCCTCAAACAGGGCATAGCCTGCAGAGACGGGCTGCAGAGACACAGAGAGCACAGAGTGAGCTAACAGGGCATAGCCAGCACACACAGACCCAAGTGAGCCAAACAGGGCATAGCCAGGGATGGACCCATGGAAATGGATGTGCTTCTGGCTCAAGGCAGCAGCCATGACATCAGGTGGAGCTCATCTCTGGCTCTTGGGTCATAGGAGGAAAGTGGTGACACCTCAGCAGCTGCTGTGCCTTGGGACCTGCAGCAAAGGGCTCTGCCATGGCTAACCCCAGAATGGTCCATGCAGAACATGGACATGCACACCAACACAGCTCTTCCAAATATCTGTACTTTCCTGCCTAGCTTGTAATTTATCTTTCTTTCATGATTAATTCTGCCCATATTTCTTTGTTTCATCAAAGTAGGTTTTCCCCAGTAAAATTGTTATCAAAGTCAAAAAGGAGCAAGATTAACCCCAGGGAAGATCTGCCATTACAGAGCTGGGGGTGCAGCACCCCCCTGGCCTGCCCTGCCCACAGCCCAGCTCACATCCAGCAGTGCTGGGGTTGCTGCTCACCTGCATGAGCTCCACCAGTGCCACCAGGTCTGCCAGGGAGACCTCGCTGCCTGCAATGAAGGGCTTGTCCTGCAAGAACTTCTCCTCAAACTGCTTCAGGACAACGTTCAGCTCCTCAGTGGCAAGCTCCAGTTTCTCTGGAGGAAGTGGCTGGCCTGTGATGAGAGGCAGCATCACCTGGCAGGGAGAAGAAACAACTGGCTTTCTATGTGTTTCCTTCCAGATCTACTCATCACACTCTCACTGCCACCTTCTGAGGATCCCTCACCAGCCATGCATGGGAAAAACCAGAGCTGCTCATCCACCTTGCCAGGTTAACATAAATGTCAGTTCTTACTGCCTGCCTCTCCTTGTCTGCTGCCTAGAAATCTGAAAACTCAACCACAAGAGTCTCCTCTCAAAGTGATGCCTTGAGAAGGCTGGCCTAGAACAGGGACCAGACAGAGCTAAAGAATAAAGTAGGGATTTAGTAGGAGGTCTCAATGGATCCGCCTTGGGCAGCACAAGAGCCCAGCCAGGGCTACACCCATAATGAACCAAAATGGTCACAAAATGGACAACTGGTCATGGGGTCTCTCACTTTCATAAGTTCTGCTCCATTTGCATATTGGATTTCATTGTTCAATTACAGTTCCAGCCCATGAAGTCCCAGTTTTTCTCTCTTCAGCCCACGCTGTTTGTGCTCTTGGGGCTGAGATTTGGATCATTTGTCCTTGGTGCCCAGCTGGAGAAGGAATTGTTTTGTCTCCCTGCTCTGTGCAGAGAGCTCACCATCCCCTAACATGAAACACAGACCCACACACTAAAGCAGCACAGAAAAACAGAAAAGCTACAACCTGAGGCATCAAAGGGAAGACTGTATCATCTGCCAGCACCTGCATTTTGTTTGTGCAGAGGGAGATAGTTTCTTTCCATGAAGCTGGGCAGCCAGCACTGAGCTGTGTCTGGGGGAGCTCTCACCTTCTGCATTTGCTCTGGATTTTCCTTTGGCTGCAGCAGGAAGGATCCAGCCTACTTCACTTAGGCTCACTTCAGCAGCCAAGTCAGTTTTGTTCCTATCTCTCACTTGGCTTGTACATTTGCTGAGAAAGGCCCTGCAGACAGGCAGGCCATTTCCCTTACAGCCCTTAGCACCTCATTTTTGGTGTCCAATGATTTTACCTTGCTTAAGAACAGCTTGCTCCCCTTGGCACGGATGTTGGTGTGCTGCCAGGACAGGTACTCATCAACCCTGGCCCTTTTCTGCAGGTCAGCTGGGTACCAGTGATCAGGAGTCTTGAATTTCTGGACCATGTACAGGAGGATTGCAATGCTGCCCAGAGAGCAAGACACAGCAGTGAGGTGATCATCTGGGATTAAAGCACCTCATCCTTTATCCTTTCTTTTCCCCCAAATTTTGCACTGCTGGACAAACAGCCACACAGACCTGATGGGTAGAAGTGCAGCAGGGCACAGCACAGGAGAGAGTTTGTGCTGCTGCCTGTGGACCAAAATCTAATACAAGTAATTGCCCAGTTTTGAGAAAACAGAAGCTGCAGAATGAGTTTATACCAAATCTGAGCTTCACACTGCCTGGCCATCCAGCAGTGGGTGCTTTAGGTCAGATTTCCTGCACTGACCTCCAGCCTCCAGCTGCAGGCAGAGAGCAGGACACCTGGCCAGGTATTTAAGGCCAGAAACAATGCCTACAAAGCAGCAAAGCAGCTCCAAGCAGCAGCTTTTCCTACTGTTATCACTGTTCAAGTTGCTTACATAAGATAGCTTCTCTTGAAACACAGGTTTGTCATGTACAAGGGGAGCAAAGGACAGGAGGGAGACAAAAACCTGTCTGGACTGGAGTGCCAGCAGCACCCTGGCAGAATCCAAGCACTGGATAAACAACAGTGCAGCAGGGGATTATTTGAGCCTCACCTCTCTGCTAAGGTGAAAGAGCCATCCTTGAGTGCAGGCACCTTCATCAGGACGTTCACCTTCCGGAACTCCTCTGTCTTGTGCTGCCCTGAGGAGGGAAAGGAGAAGTTTTACTTGGCAGGGATACTCAGGACCTGTTTGTAAATATCTGAGGAGTTTGTGGGGACTGTCCAGCTCCAAGTTCCTCTTTCTGACTGTACAAACTGAGTCTTGCATTGAGTTTCTAAGCCATGAGTGAGTGCTGCAGGGCGAGCAGGGGGCTAGCCCTGTGCTATCAGCTTTTCTACTGATTATTGCCTGTATGCCAGGCCCACCTATGGACCAAGGGCAGCATGGTTAGGAGTCCTTTCATACCAACAGCACTTGACAGCTTGGGGCTCTATCCACTCCAGGTTTGTGCCTGGAGATACCTGTGCTGTACAAAGCCAGAGGGAGCACCAGGCACATTGGAGGAAAGGGATCTCTCAAACCCTCTCCTCCAGGGAAGGGAGGACACTGAGAAAGCAGATAGATACCTTTTTCTGGAAGTTATGCACTTTATATTCAACTATACTTTCTAAAGTCCACAGATGAAAATAAATTCCTGTGATTCCATGTAAAGCCATGGGTACTTCATTACAGATGAAGTTTCAATTAGCGCCTGTGCATCTTGCAATCTTTTGTAAGAGCAGATATGAATTTGAGGTTGCTTTTAAACTATCTTGTAGGACCTCCCCAAAGGGTAGGCAGAGTGAACCTGACAGGAGAAGGTGTTTTGCTCATCTCAGTGTACTCCATTCTGTCTGAAACCAGTGCCAGAAGCCTTGTTCTGTGGGACTTGTTTGTGACAGCCTTTTCCACCCACTCCCTTCAGCCACACATGGCTGCCTGGGTATTCAAGCCTCTCTGATGTAACCTTGTGCCCTGTCCTGCTCTGTGAGCTATCTGAGACTCTGTGTGCCAGAGGAGATGCTCTGGAAGCAAATTTAGTTTTCTGTACTTGGCAGACCTGATTTGTGACTATTCCCCTGTCACTTGGCTCACCGCCCACCTCCCCTACCCCTCTCAAAAAGAAGTGTGCAGATTCCAGGTCTTCAGGTGTCCTTTGAATGCCAGGTGATCCCTACCCATTCCCACTCCTTCCACCCCTTTCACTGACACCTGCCCTGCTGGGGCTGAGAGCTTTTCTGGGCCATCACACTTAAGGCACCAGCTCAGTTCTGAGTCTGAGCTCCCTCACCTTGTCCTTACAAACTGTGCAGGGCCAGGGGCCCGTGCAGGGATCCTCCCCCACTGTGGCACCCATGCAGGTACCTGGAGAGCTTCCCCAGGCATGGGAGGTGCACCCAAATCACCCATCTCAAATCCAAAAGCAGATTCCCAAGGGGCACAAAGCACTGGGAATCTGTGGAATCTGTGATTTAATTATCTTTCCTTCACTTCCCCTATCCTTGCATTTCAGTTGTTCCTTTTTCTTTGCTGGCTCATTCCTTGCCAGTTTCCTCTCCTTTGCTCCAGTGTCTCACCACAACAATTAATTAATTTATTGGGAAAGAAGGGGAAGGGCACAAGATGAGCCAGCCCCCAGGTACAAAGAATTGCAAAAGCTTTTGCTATGAGGCAAGTGGGAGGAAAGCCACAGTTAAGGTACAACCACCACACAGCTCAGGTGCAGGGGAACACCCAAAGACTCAACCACAACACATCTGAGGTTTCTCTCAAGTTGGAGTCTCTTTTGTTCCTTCCTCAATTTCAGCTCCAGGAGCCTTCTCATCTTTCATTGTTTTTAAGCATTACTTACTGAGGCCTTTTTATGCCCACTGCATTACCTTAATTTCAAATCCATCAGATATCTGGAGAGGCTGAAGGATAGGGTTTACCAGCTTCAATTACAAACACAGAAGATAGAGATCTTTGGTGAAAAGACACCTTTGGACAGGCTCCCACCAGTTATCAGTTGGCTGGAACCCAACAAAACCACCTCCCTTCATTTCTCAGTGTTCAGATCACTGCCAGCTGCACTGTCTCGCTCCACAGCCTTCTCAAGCTGGTGCTCAACCCTCCCAAAATAACCAGAGCACAAAGCACTCGGGCCAGTGGAACCCCAGGGGGGCAGCCCTGCCCCTGCCCTGCCCTGCCCCACCTTCCCATGGGGACAGCTCGGCAAGCTGGGGCATGGCAGCGTCCCGAGGGGGTAACCTCGGAGGGGCAGGGCTGCTCTCACTGCTGCTGCTCACCACAGCACACGTTCTTCTCAGCTGAATTCCTGAGCCAGAGCCACACACCTCGGCTGTCCCCACCCATACACCAGTGTCCCATCTCAGCAGCTTTTTGTTTCCCATCTGAATGGGGAATGCCCCAGATCTGGCACATCCTGAGCGCTTCTCAGAAAAGCGTCTCTGTTTTTCAGAGACCCATTTTCTGCTGGGTGGGGCCGATTTCAAAGATACCACACGCCTTGGCAGAGTCCTGTTTGCTGCAGAGGAGCACAGTCACTGAAATCAGTACATAAACTACAGAATTGCAGAATTTGGTGTGGTTTTTGTGTAGGCATCAGGAGGGCCACCCCAGCCTCTCTCAGCATCTCACACTGGTGGGGATGGTGAGTAACCCTCCTGCTTCTGCCTGCGGGCTGGAATCCAGCGGGCATCCCCCGGGAGCGGCCAAGGGACCGGGGAGCAGCGGGACCCCGCAAAACTGGGGCTGAGACCGTCTGGGACCCCGCACAGCCGGGGCTGGGACCACCCGGGACACCGAAAAGCTGAGGCTGGGACAGGCTGGGACACTCGCAAAACCCGGGGCTGGGACAGGCTGGGACACCCACAAAGCCGGGGCTGGGACACCCCCAAAACCCAGGCTGGGACACCCCAAAGCCAGGGCAGGGAGAGAGCAGAGGGACACCCCAAAACCGCGGCTGGGACAGCCCCAAACCCGGGCTGGGACCGAGCAGAGGAACATCCGCACCCGCAGCTTCTCCGGGACCGCCCGGGACACAGCGGCGCCCCCGCCCCGCTCACCCTTGGTCAGCTGCACCCGCTTGAACTCGAAGGGGATGTTGTTGCTCCGGGCGAAGATGTAGAGCGCCCGGCAGGGCTGCGAGAGCAGGTCCAGGTACAGCTCCAGCCCCATCGTGCCGCTGTCGCTGTCGCTGCCGCCCGGGCTCGGTGCTGTTAAAGCTTTCCCGCCGCACCGGGCCCGCCCCGGGCAGGGCGGGGCAGCAGCGCCCGGCGCTCCCACCGGGGCGGGCCGAACCCACGGGACGGGGCCCGGGCTCAGCCGGGCTCTGCCGCCTTACAGCCCGCGGCTGGTCCCGGTAACTGCCCTGAGTGTACAGAAAGCTCAGCCCGGCTGAGGGGGTGTGAGCGGCACGTCCTGGATCTGCCCCTGCCACCTCACAGCTCTCGCACAAGAGGAATTCCCGTTCCTGTGACTCCCGTGCTAAGAAAAAACAACTGGAGAGCAAGCAAGCACAGCAGGAGAACCCACACTGCTTCACTGCTATGACACAACCTTGCTCCTATCTTCACAAGATTCAACCGCCAGTCCCAAATCCCATTTCTGCAAGATTCCCAGCTTTCAATCCATTTACTGCTAATGCTGGTGGGACACTTTTTTCGCTTTGCAAAACAATAAGCCAGAGCTGGAGGCATTCATGAAGGAAAAGTAACCCTTGGAGAGTAGTTGCAGGCCACAGCTACATGGCAGTTCTAAGGCTTCTGCCAGGACAGCTAAAAATACCATGGCATGTGTCAAATTCAGACTTATGGCTTGCAATGGCACCAGCTGGCTCCAGGACAGTCAAATTAGATATCAGACATTTCAGCCTGCATTAACATCAATCTACACTTAACAATACCTGCTGTTACCTCTGGTATAGAACACTGAAGGGAACCAACATAGGCAAGAAAAGGACAAGGCACAGGGAAAAGTCCTTTAAGCAATATCTCACACTGTGAGTTGGAAGGGAACCACAAAGATCATAAAGTCCAATTCCTGAGCCCAGGAATCTTTATTAGACATTGTTTTAAAAATATATATAAGATTTATTTAATATTTACTTAAAAGTTGGAGTCAGTGCACCTAGAGCAGCTCTTCAAACCCATTTCTGCTTTAAGCACTGCACAGGTGTTGATGCATCTGCAGACACAGAACCATTGTCCCAGGGCAGGAATGAGGGCCAGCCCTCACCACTGGAGCACAGCAGTTCCATCAGGCCACGTTCAGGCTGGTGGTAATTTCCACATGCCAGCAGCATATGATGCAAAGTTGCAAAGTCCTCTTCATGATAACATGTACCTCAAAATTTATCTTTTTTTCTTTTTTTTTAAACCAGCAACTGAACTCTGTTCACAGTGTCCTTGAAAGAGGAATAAGGCAACAGCTGACATGAGATATGATAAGGTTGAGGAACTGAGGGGCCAGGACTCGGTGCTGGGAGCAGCCATGGCCTGTCCAATGCAGCAGCTTCAGTGCCACCTCAGCCAGCTCAGCTTCCACGCCTCAGGCTCGCCTCTGTGCTCGCTCATTCTGTTCAAAATTAAAGTTGACAAGGTGACTGAAGATGCCCCTGTCCCAGAGTCACACAGAAGGGACTTCAGGTAGGAACAGGATAATTTAATAAATTTATTATTAAACCTTTCTGTCCCAGTTCTCAAATATTCCTAGTCTACAACTCAAAATCACCATTTTTCAGGGCCAGGTATTTATGAGTTCTCAGATTAGGGAGCAGAACACTTTGCCCAAATCATGCAGCACAAAGTCTATTAAGGATCCCTAGTCCACCCATCTGGAAAGGCAAATGCTACCCCTGCTTTTGTGTCAAAGTTCTCACCTTCACACTGGTGTATAAAAAAGGGCCTGCAGACAGCTGTACATTACAACCTTGAACTTTGTAATGACAAAAGGTTTAATCTCTGCACTTTGCTTGCAGTACTCTGGGTAGCTGAATCACAGAATAATGAGGCTGGAAGAGACCTCTAAGATCAAAAATCTCAACTACAAAATCCCAGCTGTCAAAGTCCCAGCTACAGAGGTAAAGAGAAGGGCAGAATAGAAAAAACCCACCAAAAATCAGAATTGTTTTGGTTGAAAAAGAGCCTCAAGACCACTGAACCCACCCATTTACCTGGCACTGCCAAGCCTACCACTAAATCACATCTACACATCCTTTAAACCCCTCCAGGAATGCTGCCTAACTTTGACAGAAAACCTTTCTCCCCTGCCCAGCCTTTCAGAGCATTCCATAACAATGCACCCACCAGTGCTGCCTTCACCAATGCTGAACTGGTGCTATCTCAGATGGAGGAAAGGATCCTGGACTCCAACACTTGTGCTAAGCATCAATTGCAATAACAAAATCAAACTGCAACTTGCACAGTTTATTTTCTTCCCCATTTCAGTTACCTTGACTGTCTTCTCCAGCTTACACAGAGCTCCCTCATATTGCTGCACCAGTGGCTTCAGGGAGTTGCCCTTCACCGGGTGTTTCTGGATGTCCTGGATGCCAGCATCCCTCAGCATCCGCAGGAAGCGCCGCTCCTGCACGGACAGACACTGGAGATGAGATGGGACACCCCCTGCCCAGCAGCTACAAAATCAGCACATTTGGGAACATCTGCTTACTCAGGAAATAACTGAAGCTTCCAAGCACAAAGCTCAGCTGACTGGAAAAGGTGGGAAGTAGTAGGAACTTTGTGATCTTTATGCCCCTGGGTGCATCCTTATCAAATGAATCCCACACTGTGGTGGTGTTTGCAGGGGTTCCAGGATGAGGGAAGAAGTGAGAATCTTGGCTCCATGTTTCAGAAGGCTGATTTATTATTTTATGATATATATTATATTAAAAGAAAATGATATATTAAAACTATACTAAAAGAATAAAAGCAAGGATTCATCAGAAGGCTAGCAAGGAAAGAAAAAAATGGAATGATAATAAAATCTTGTGACTGACCAGAGTCTGAGACAGCTGGACTGTGATTGGCCATTAATTAAAAACAACATGAGACCAATCAAAGATGCACCTGTTGCATTCCACAGCAGCAGATAACCATTGTTTACACTTTGTTCCTGAGGCCTCTCAGCTTCTCAAGAGAAAAAATCCTAATGAAAGGATTTTTCATAAAAGATGTCTGTGACACTACACCATACCTGAATTCTAAGGACCAAGCTGAAAGCAACACCTGTTTCTCCTGCACGAGCTGTTCTTCCAACCCTGAAAACAGAGAAAGCAGCTTCAAGTCAGTTTAGCCCCATAGTCAGTGCCATTATCAACTTTGAGATTTTGATGCTGAAATTCTCCAGTTTTAAGAAACTCTGATTCCAAGCAATGCTAGGCTTAATTTTTGCCAGAAAGCTACTTGCGTTTTAAAGTAAAAAGAAAAGCTAAAAGTCCTTTTACGTGCATGTCACCTTTGCTAAATATTTCAAAATCAACCAAGCTCAGACATGTTCCTCTTGTTCCTGCTGTCTCACCGGTGAATGTAGGTCCTGATGAACTGGGGTGCATCATAGTTTATCACATAATTCACTCCTTTCACATCAATCCCTCGGGCTGTGGCATCTGTGCTGATCAACCTGTTTGTAAATGTATGTACAGTCATTTTCAGGTAACATCTCAGGCACTACACACCCAAATAAAACACCAGGGAAACAGCACAACTCTTGCTGATCTCTGGGCTGGCAGCAGCACTGCAAGTCACCCCTTGTGAGCTGCCCACAGAGCTCTGAGCATCACTACAGGCCTGTCACCCTCTGCTGAGCATGAAAAGCTATGGGTGTTTCCAGGTTCTCCAAGCATGCCAGACACCTCCCAGCTCCTACAAATCTCTGAGGAATCTGAACATTCCACACAAGCACAGAACACACAAATAGTGAGGTGAGAAATTCCAGTAGTCAAGGAGGAATTCATACACCAGGTTTGGATAAAAATAACACCCAGAAAATAAGTTTTCACCTTTTCCTCAGGGACATTTGCACAGATACAATCTCATATAGCTACCAAAACCACAGACATGGGTAGAAGGAGACCTGTATGCCAGTCTGAGCAGGGATTGCTTTGGTAGGAAGCTGTGACACTAAATACAGTTTCAGCACCAACATCCATTTCCACCCTACTAGCACAAAAATTAAACTCTGGATTTGCACACCTGTGTGTTTTGGCAACTCTATGAACACACATTTGCATTAATTGCTTGTTATAAAACAGTAAAACTCAGACTGGAACTAGATTAGAACAGGCTGAGTTACATGAAGGATAAACAATTCAAAGCCACAAATCCAAGTCTCACATCCCTCCTGCAACAAACTCCTGCATGTTTTAGAAGAACCCAAGTAACTGTGTCCCAACTGTCCCACCCTGGACCCAACTGTGTCCCTTGCTCTGTTTAGCTTTTTACACTGCAAACAGCCTGTGCTGGAAAATATACAGGAAAACTAGTTAAGATGCTCACAGTTGTATTTTTCCTTGCTCAAACTCCTTCATGGTTCTCTTTCTCTCATTTGGAGTTAACCGAGAAGAAAACTCTGCCACTGTGACTCCACCAAAGGCCTGAACCAGCAGGAACAACCTGCAGGTAAATGAGAGAGAAGCTGTCACTTCTTTATCTCTCAGAGATCCCCTGACAATCCCCAGCAGTGATCTCACTCATGTTTACCTGTGAGAGGCTTCCCTGGAGTTGGTGAAGCACAACACACGGGTGAATTTCATTTTCAGCATGAAATATAAGAGGATCAAAGGCTTGGAGTTCAGGTCACAAGGCACATAACATTGCTGTCAACAGGGAAGGAGTTCAGAGACAAAAATCATTTCTTGCCAAGACTTCCCTGAAACCCCACTGCCTGTCCATGACCTACACAGGCCTGGATGTTTCCTAGCTGACTAACAGCAGCAAAACCAGAGCCCATCATGCAATCCCTTTTAGAACAAACAGGCTGGGAGACACAACCCGAGTGGAGACAGGAGAGCTGAGCTGTTCTCATGCCCTTACACCTCCACAGCAAGGAACAGCATGCACTGCCCTGCTGCCTACAGCCTGGCCTGTGCACACGTCTTGAAATGAATGTTACACATATGGACAACTGATAGGGGCTACTACATCATCATGACTTCCTAGTTCCACTCCCCATTGCTGCTAAATTTAATTCCACACAAAGACAGATTAATTTAAAAAATAATCAAGTCTTAACCGTAATGAGAAAACAAATGTGCAAAGGCACAACTCTCTGGGTCATATATACTCCCAAAGCCACTTTTGCAAGGAAACACAGGGAAGACACACTTGTTTTAGGGTAAAACGACAATTAGTCCAGAATTAAATCTTCAAGCATAACTTATTAAAAACAATTCACATCATACCGACAGCCCCTCTGGGAGTGTGTATTTATTATTGGTATTTTGTTCAGTTTCTGTTCCATCTCTGCTTTTCTCGGAATACACAGATGTGAAGAGACGAGGCTGGAATAAATCCAGCTGCTGCAGTTTCTCTGGGTCCTGGGTCAGTGTGGCTGAAAACAGCAGTTTCTGTAAGGGTATCTGAGGAGAGCAGGAACTGAAAGAAAAAGTGGGCTTTGAGGATGGGGCAAAGGAGATTCACCCCAAGTGCCTTCACATGATGTAAGGGAAGCAGTCAATGCTCTTTGGTGCTCTTTTCCTGCCCTGGGCCTTTCCTCTGGGTTCTTTTCCATCCTTGTTTTATGGTGGAGTTCACAGACAGAACTGATGAACATTCTCAGTCAAGTGCACAACCCCAATCCATTACTCCTACACAAATACCTGCACCCTGGTTACCCCTGTCCTCATTCTAGTCACGCCCTTCCTTGGCCATTCCCCTCAGTTTCTGACACATCTCTGCCACTGCTGTACAAAAACAGCAGCTGCAGATAGTTAGTAGCAAGAGTTTTCCTCCAAATCCATGACTCTGCTGTGCCAGAAGGCATTGCTACAGTTACTGTGCAAATGGATCACAGATTTGCAATGTTTGTGCTTTCTTTTGATGCTCCTTTAGTCCACATAAGGAAAGCCTGGAGAACACAATGCTTAGTCTGAAGGACATCTCTGGCATTATTTTGGCAGACATTTCCCAGAGGAATGAAGCTTTGAGGCTCTGTGTGGCAGGGCAGTGACATCCAGGTGCTATCAGTTCAAACAAATGCACTCTGCAACTTACCTGGCTGCTGTTAAAGGCCCTGGCTTGGTCCTCTGAAAAAGCTTGTTGGAGCCAGAGTGATTTTCTCCTTGGAATGCAGCTCTGACAATTTGGTTCAGACAGTTCTGGTGCATGTCATCAATCATACGGTCAGCTTCATCCACGATCTGAGTTCACAAGGATAAAAATCACCACTTATTAAGTACTGGCATGTTTTACTTTCCTTTGTATCTGTAACCAGTGAGCCAGAAGGAAGATAATGGAAGCTTCTAGTCAAAAGAATTGCTTTCCTTTCCCATCCTTACTCCAAGATTGCAAGAGCCTCAGAGAGAAGGGGAAGTGCGTGGATGCTTGGGTGTCACGAGTTGGAATCAAACATCTCATCTTGTGACTGCTCCCTCCTCAATCTGGAGTGCAGACAGGCCCACACAACAGCTCCAACAGGGAGGAATTTCTGTTGCACACAAGAAGCAAGCAGGAATTCCTGCTGCAGCAGACACTGCTCTCAGATGGGAGAGCTCTGGTGACTCACCAGGAAGCGAAGCTGTGCCAGGCTGAAGCCTGGGGTCTGGTTGATGTGATCCGTGAGCCTCCCTGGCGTGGCCACCACAATGTCAGCCAGGCTGCAGTAGCCTGTCACTCTGAAAGGACAAGCAGCCCATCAGTAAGTCTCTCTCTTCACAATAAAACCTGTAGCAGAGACCTTAAGGTTTTCCTACCCCTCAATTAACTGAGGAATAACAAAATTCATAAATGGAGTTGACACTGGAGAGCATGCAGGGGCAGTGGTGGACACCAAACACCAGTCTCCACTGTGCTGCCTTATTTTAAACAGAAAGTGTCACTCTTCATTGCTCTTCAAAAGAGTTTAATTGCAGAAAAACCCCACACGGTCACGTGTACCCATGGGCATAAGGTAAACATTTGCATTCTGAGCATTTGCTGGTGAAGAACCCCAAAAATCCAGTGAAACATTACAAGCACAAAACAGGGTGAGTAACAAAGCACTGTGACAAAGACAGAACCACCAGAGTCCAGCATATAACCCCATTATCCAAAACCATGAGAGCCAAAGCCATGATAGTCCAGCATATAAACCCATTATCCAAAACCATGATAGTCCAGCATATAAACCCATTATCCAAAACCATGATAAAAGCCTGATGCTGTGCTGCAATAGTCCATATCTTGACCCCACCTTAATGACATTAATTAGCATGCAATCTCTATAAACCTTGTCAAAATACCTTTTCACCTACTTTTTCTGGACAAGCATCTCCTGCTCCTTTGCAAAAGATTTCTGGCCAGTAATCAAAACGACCTTCAGCCCTGTCCCGTCAGTGTAAACGTTGAACACTTTACTCACCTGCAAAGAGGTCAAGAGGCTTTGTCAGCTGCAGGGAGTACTTTCCATCACATGAACAGCATCAAACCCTCTGGCAGGTCCTAGCCTGCTCCACAGGACAGCCAAAGCACTGGCTGCACAGCCTGCCCCTCAGCCCAGCTATGGTGAGGAGTCACATACCTGCTGTGCCAGCTCTTTGGTGGGCAGAACAACCAGAGCTCGCACGTGGCAAACCACTCGATCCAACAGAACCTGCCAAAACAGAGACCAGTGAGTCCCTGACAGCACAGGGCAGAACAGGGTTCTTGGGCTTAACTAGTGAGGGAAGATGGTAAAAAACATAAAACATTCTCCCAGTTTTATGTTTCCATTTTTCTCCCTACACCCTCCCAACTCCTCATGCTGTGCCTGCTGTCTGAGAAAAGGAGTGGGAAGCTGACAAGAAGCTCCCTCAGACAGCTCTGAGCTGCCAATCTGCTGCCTTATACCCACAAATCCCTTGGCTTTTCCACTTGCTTTGAAGTTCAGGTTTTGCCTGAACAAAAGTGTCACAGACATGTTTTATGAAAAATCTTTAAGATTTTTTCTCCTGAAAAGCTGAGGGGCCTCAGGAACAAAATGTAAACAATGATTATCTGCTGCTGTAGAATGTAGCAGGAGGATCTGTGATTAGTCTTGTGTAGTTGTTTCAAATTAATGGCCAATCACAGTCAGCTGTCTGGACTGTCTCAGTCACAAGCTTTTGTTATAATTCTTTTTTCTATTCTTAGCTACTCTTCTGATGAAATCCTTTCTTCTATTCTTTTAGTATAGTATATATATATATATATATATGTATATATATAAATAAAAAATTGTATATATTATTATATAGCATTATTAATGTGTTATTATATTATTTAGATATAATATATAAATATATAACATACAATATATTTTAACATATGATATATGATATAATTCATATTTTCTGAAACATAGAGTCAACATCCTCGTCTCTTCCCTCATGCTAACACCCCTGTGAACACCACCCCACAAAAGCAATGCCAGCACTTTTCCAGAGCTGCTTCCCAGAGGATGGGCTCACCTGCACGATGGGGATGACAAAGGCCAGGGTTTTGCCACTGCCCGTGGGGGCTGACACACAGATGTCCTTGGGGCGGAAGCCGCCCCGGCCCAGCAGGAACCCATGGGCTGCACTCTGCAGGATGGCAGGGATCACCTCTGCCTGCACTGAGCAAAACCACAAACACACACTCACTGTATGCTTCACCAACCCACCAAGAGCTCAAAATGTTATAGAAAAGCAGAGCTGAAAATGTTATATAAAAGCATTTCCTATTCATGGTCGTAATACTCCCTCCAATCACACTACTCTACATAACCTCACCCTCACTAAACCCTACACTCCTAACTATCCTGACTATCATCTCAGCAGCCCTGGGAGGATGAACAGGACTCAACCAAACACAAATTCAAAAAATCCTAGCCTTTTCTTCCATCTCTCAGCTCAATCATTATCATTTACAGCAATCATTATCATTTACAACCCTAAACTCGCCCTCCTCAAATTCTACCTTTACACTATAATAACTGAGATATATATATACATATATATATATATTGCAGTTATATATATATAATATTGCAGTTTCATATATATATATGTATATATATGTACAGGTATATGTGTATATATGTATATATACTGTGTGCTGGCTTCCCTGATAGGCCTCAGACACAGCCTAAGTCCCCTGGACTAAGGTCACCCTCTGTCCTTGCATCCAGCTGTCCTTTCTTCTTATTTAACAACTGGCATTTATTGTACTTGTTTGCAAAACTGGCAAAATAACAGAAAGCAAACAGATTTCTCTTTTTGTTTGGATATTTTTGTAGTGCTTTAATAAGCTGAATGAGTTCCCAGAAAGCTCTGATCAGTGGAAAGGAAGGAGCTGAAGCACAAGCTTCCACAAGGAGGAAAACTGTCACAGACATGTTTTATGAAAAATCCTCTCCTTAGGATTTTTCCTCCTGAGAAGCTGAGAGGCCTCAGGAACAAAATGTAAACCTTGATTATCTGCTGCTGTGGAATGCAACAGGTGCATCTGGGATTGGTCTCATGTGGTTGTTTCTAATTAATGGCCAATCACAGTCAGCTGGCTCAGACTCTCTGTCCAAGACAGAAGCTTTTGTTATGATTCCTTTTCTATTCTTAGCTAGCTTTCTGATTAAATCCTTTCTTCTATTCTTTTAGTACAGTTTTAATATAATATATATCATAAAATAATAAATCAGCCTTCTGAAACATGGAGTCAGATCCTCATCTCTTCCCTCTTCCTGGGACCCTGTGAACACCACCACAGAAAAGTGTGAGGACACAAGTTAAGACTTCTTTCTCTGGGCAGCTCTGAGCCTTCACTCCAAGCTGTATTTATGAGCAGGTAACAGACTTCTGCTCAGCCCAGACAAAGCTTTGGGAAAGAAGGGTTAAATCTCCCACAATCACTTCCATTTTGTCCTGTTTTACTTCAGTGCCTACACAAAACACACAGAACCAGCCTGCAGGAACTCTTTAAGTCCCTTTAGAAAGAAACAAAAGCACTGGAAAGGCACCTGGGAAAAAGGAGTCTATTCCATTCATCTGCAGCTTTTTCAGCAGCCTGGGGTGGATTCCTGGCACGTCCCCGACTGGACACAGATTGTCCCTGATGCGCTTCTGCACCCGCCGGGGCTCAGCAAGCCACTGAGGCAGGAAGGGCTGCACCTGAGGGGAAGGAGAATACAGCACACCACATGTAAAATAAACTTGTAAAAAGCATTCTTCTCCTGTCCATCACCAAAATTCAGTCAGGCTGCTTACCTTCTGCACTGGCTTTGCTTCGTAGTCTCCAAGGATCATCATACTGGAGGGGGCACAATCTGCCCCTGAGGCTACTGAGGGCACCTCCTCCTCTGTAGTTTTATTTCCTTCAGCTTTTTCACCGCTCTCTTTCTTCTCTGTTTCATCTCCTTGTGTTTCCTCATCTGTCTTCCTCCCCTTATCAGACTTCTTTTTAAGCTTGTTTCTGTTGTCCTGTTGTTTGATGTCTTCTTCAGAATCTGGAATTTGGGTGACAGCAACACAAAGCCACAGGTCAGACCACAGAAAAGGGAATTGGCAATGTTACAACACGGGACTTAAGCAACAACTTGCAAGCTCTTTTCTCCTAAAGCCAAGTGGAGAGGACAAACATTTCTTTGGTGGTACAGACACAACAAGACTGAGGTGATGTGATGTGCTTCCCTCCTGCACTTACACTAACTGATTCTCAAAGTTCACAGTACGAGGCCTTCCCTTGAAAAAAAAAGGAGATGAAAACAAAACCAGGTAAACTGGGGAAAGTACTCAAAGAGCAACTCGTGTCCACTTTTCTGTGGAAACTGCCAACCACAATGAACTGAAATCCTACAGCCTCACTTTATCCTCACCTGCTTCAGTCCCCTCTTGCTGCACTTTCGATTTTCTTCTATTTGCTTTCTTCTTCTTTGTGGGGCTGCTGCCATCTGCTGCCTCCTCAGTGCCAGCCCTTTCTTCCGAAGGGCTGCGGGGCTGTTTTGTCTTTAGCTTCTTCTGTTTATGCGCACTGGGCTGCTCCTCACTGTCCCTTTTCCTCTTCCCCTTTCCTTCTCGGGTCTGCCCCCCGGGGCTCAGCCTGGGCTCCCCCGACTCCTCCTTTCCCTGGGCCGGTTCCTCTCGCTGCTTCTTCTGCTGCCGGGCCCTGGCCTGGTGCTGCAGCCGCTCCAGCAGGACCCGCGCCCGGCTCTCGGCCTCCGCCTCCTCCTGGTGCTCGTCCTCCTCGCCGTACCTGCAACAGCCCACACACAGAAACCCCTTCAGACACCGCCCGCACAGAGCTCCGGACACGCTCCCCCGGCCCGAGCCCGCGGCTGAGGCAGCGCCCGGGGCAGGGGCAGGGTGCGGGTGTAGGAGAGGAGCGGGAGAAGGAGCGGGGATCGAAGCAAGGAGGAGAACAGGAGCAGGAGCGGGGCCATGCTCGCCGTACCTGCGGATGCAGAACAGCGCCATGGCCACGCCGCCCGCGCCGGCGCACACGGATGACGTCATCGCGCCCCGCCAGGGATGCCTGCAGCAGGCGCGGGGTGAGCGCGCCCCCTGCCGGGCGGGGGTGGAATGGGGGGGCAGCGCCGCGCGTGCGCACAGAGGGGCCCTGAGGGGAGGGCGGGAAAGCGCTGAGGGGAGGGACGGGGCGGAGGAGGCGGGAGCATCGGGGCGGGACGGGCTGCGGCAGGACACAGCACCGGCGAGGGACCGGCTGGGACAGGGCACAGCAGCTGTGAGGGACTGGCTGGCACAGCACAGCATCTGTGAGGGACAAAGTTCATCACCCGTGTGGGACAGAGCACAGCATCTGTGAGGGATGGGCTAGCACAGCAGCTGTGAGGGACACAGCTCAGGACCTGAGGGACAGGTTAGCACAGCACAACACCAGCAAGGAAGGGACTGGAAAATGGCACAGCATCAGTGCAGGACACAGCTCAGCACCTGTGAGGGACAGCACAGCATCTGTGTGGGACAGGGCACAGCACCTGTGAGGGACAGGCTGGCACAGCACAAAACCAGCGAGGAATGGGCTGAAAAGGACACAGCACCTGTGAAGGACTGGCTGGCACAGCATCCATGTGGGACAGAGCACAGCACCAGCGAGGGACAGGCTGGCAGAGCACACTGAAGCTCCCCACAGGCCCCTGCAGAGCTCCCACAGCAGTGAGGGTCATCCCTGCTGCCTGGAGCAGGCAGTGTAGCAATGTGCATAACAGCATTTCCCCTGTGAGCAAAAACACTCCTTCCGTGCTCCTTTGGCCACCCACAGGTGGCACATCCTCAGAGGAAAGCTGCCCCGAAGCAGCAGGCACAGGGCTGGTCCAAGGACTGCAGAAACAGCAGACCCAACCCAAAAACAAACCCCAGAGAAATGAGCAGCCCCGAACACACCTACAGCAAGGTAAAAACCACTGGAGCACTGTCAGGAACCAGCCCTAGCCACCATAGTGTGAAATACTGTGTCTAAGAAACACAGGCAAACCCAAACCATCCCTTTTGTTTGCTTTAGGATCAGAGAGGAACTGACATGTTAGCAATTGCCCAACTCCATCCCCAGCCTGCCAAAGCCTACACCACACAGCTTACTTCTAAATCTTTATTTGTTTTCTACACAGAGAAAACAGAGGAATGTTGAAGCAGCAATATTTAAACACACTAGCAAGGAGCCATCAATCTGTGAGAGTGCACAAAGTGCAACACAGGGCCGTTGGTGCTGTGGTCTGTGCTACAGGGCAGGGTGAGGGGAGGTCCAGGAACAGCCTCTTCAGACACACAGGAGAGCTCTATGCAAAGGTGGAGCCGTTCCAGCCCACGTTGGCAGCGTTCATGTCGAAGTAGTTGATGTAGACCCTGCAGAAGAGGTACAGAAGGAAATAACAACAACCTTATTAACTCATTTATGTAAGTTGGGACAACACAACAAGGGACAGTGTTGAAATTCTGTTGTTCTGCTACAAAAAACATCAAGCTTCATCTTTACCAAAAATCTGGTGGCGCCTCCAAACAGTCAATACTTCTCAGTCCTCAAATTTGTACTTTTTCTAAAATACGAATTCTTCTGCAGTCAGGGACTGTCCAGACACCAGACAGATTTTGTTTAGCAGCCTGTCAAGAATTTATGGGGATCAGCCCCTTTTGTTTCTGAGGCAGCAGTCCCTCACAGAGTGGCAGCCTCGGGGGGTTAAGCACGCCCTCAGGCCTGGCTCTGTGTCTCCAGGCTCTTCCCATCCCTCACAGCTGCCCACAGCTGAACTCTGCAGCCTGCAGGGAGCTGCCCACAGCCTGCTGCCTCCACTCCTGTCTCAGCTCCAGCCTGCTACTGCTCCCTGCTCCTGCTTTCAGCCTTGCCTCCCCAGAGGACAACACATCACACCTCAGAGGCAGAAAACACACTGGGCAACTTGTCAGTGCTCTGGTGTTTTTCCCTACTCTCAGAGCAGAAAACAATTGAACAGAGGACTCTCCGGGGAAAGAGGCAGGCACTGAATTCTTATGTGGATGTGAAAACGCTGCAAGCAATCACTTGGTATTTTCCAAAACTTGTTCCTGGCCTTTTATATTTTTAAACAGACTTTCCAAAGCAGTTTCAGAAAGCCAGGTAAATATGGTTGAACCATGTCCCAGCCTTACCTGTCTGCAGATACGTGCAAGTGCTTGGAGATCAGATCACAGAGCATCTTGGTGTAAGTCTTGTTCTGCTGCCCTCCTATCTTGCCGATGCTGTAGAGGCTGCAGAGCGCGCAGGGATCAGTGGAGCCCCCGAAGGACATCATCTGGTCAGGTATGATGTGCACAGCTATGTACTGCGGGAGGGAGGGAGGGAAACACTCTGTTACAGGCTGGCTGAAGTGACGAAAATCAGCTTTAGGTACCAACTCTAAACAGAGCGGTTGTATTGGGGTCAGGCAGCTCTTCAGTGCTGCCCCCTGCGCACCTCCCAGGCCCAGGGGAGGCTCCGGCGCGGCAGCTCCCACGGAGGGCACGGCCCTGGGGGCTGCGGGGACCCTCGGCCCGGCTCTCAGCTTTGGGAACGCGGTTTGTGTGCACAAAGCCGCCGGCCAGGCAGGCAGGCGGGCACTCCCGCCCGCCACAGCCGCGCCACCGCGCGGGGCGGAGCGAGATAAGGGCCCAAAACCTGTGCCTGCGTGCCGGGGCTCACATCCCCAAATCACGGACCGATTCGCTCTTATCGGGCTCCTGCAGTCTGGCCCAGGAGGGGCCGTGCCGGATGGCTGAGCCGGCAGGAGCTGCCCGCAGCGCTCGGTCTATCCGAGCCCCTGCCCGGCTGCCTCCGTGCCACTGCGCAGCTCCGCCGCTCTCACCGCCACCGCCAGCACAGGCGCAGCACATCCCCGGCTACGTGAGCGCCGCGCTCCCGCAGGCCCGGCTGCTGCTCCCGCCAGGGGCCGGCCATCGGGAGACTCGGGGCGGAACGGGCACCGGCTCCTTTCCCGGAGCAGCGGGGCCGCCGCCGCGCTGTGCCGCAGCTGGCCCGCCCGGCGCAGGCCCCGCGGGAGCGGAGGTGCCCCCGGGCCGCTCCGCCGCCGCCGCCCCTCCCGCCGGGCCCGCCGCGCACGTGCTCGCCCCGCCGCCCGCCCTCACCTGCGCGGGCTTGCCCGTGGCCTTGGCCAGCTGCTGGGTGAGGTCGCCCAAGAGGTTGTCGGGCACGGCGTCCTTGCAGACATTGGTGTAGATGGAGAACATGGGCATGGTGGCGGCGGTGGGGGCGGCGGGGCCGGCGATGGGAGCTTAACCGAGCGGCGGGACCAGCGCAGTGGAGCGGGGAGGCGTCAGCGGCGCTTTTAGTGCGCGGGGCCGCCCCGGACGTGAAGCGGCCCCGCCCGGCAGGGAGGGGAGGGAGCGGGGCGGGGACACACGGACACACAGACACACACCGGCTCCGCCGTCTGCAGCCCCCGCTGCGGGGTGCTGACCCCTCCCGCGGCCGGAGGTCTCCCCCGCTCCGCCGTTATTCCTTGGCTTTGTTACTGCCGCTGAACATTTTTTGCGGGTTTGTTGCAGGCTCCTTCCTGGAACGCGGTCCGGGCGCTCTGGGCAGCTCATACATAACCTGGTATCAGCGCGTGTGATGCTGCCGCTGTGGCACTCCCTCTGATTTCTGCGGGATCAGGGCCAGAGAGGGATACAGGCCCAGCTTGGCAGTTGCAAAAAGGGGTACTTGCCCTGACTGAGAATTTTTTTCTTTTGCAAAATAAAGTAACATTTGTAGCGGTTTTGCTTTAACTGTGTGTACAGCTTTAGCTCGGTGTAAGCAGAAACGTCTGCCTTGCTGCCATATAAATTATTCTCTAATGTATTTCAGTCAAATTAAAAATTACCTATTGCTCCTTAGCCTCCCCATTTTCACATCATATTTCTCTGCTGGAAAGTAGAAGTGAATTTTGTTTTGCTTAGGAACGAGCTGGTGCGTGCCTGTCGGAGGTGAGCGGCGGCAGAGCCGAGCCGTGTGTGATGCGATGCACGTAGGCGGCTGCCAGCGCACGGCTCCCCACCCCGGCTCTTGCCTGTCCCCACGGCGGCAGCGCTGCTCTGCTCCCGAAATGACTCACAGGAAGGCTAAAGAGGATCAGGCCCGGAGCCCTCTGTGCCCAGACATTGCACACGCAGCAATCGTGCACTGCTGCTGCTGGAAAGCTTGCCCACACGTGTTACAGATGTGAGCGCTCACGGCCCTGAGTGAGGAGTAAGGGACGGTGTCATACGGGGATGCATTGGAGTGACACAGGTTATAATGCTGAGAACTGCAGCACTTCCTTTTCTAGTGATTAACAGTGCTTAGGAGCAGCCACTAAGAACTGATTAAGTTTCCTCCCTTTGATATCCTCAGCTCCCTGCCATTGCATAGTCCCACTTACTCCTTTCACCTTCCTGCCTCCTAGGTTTGGTGCATGGAGGTGGGGTGGGGATTCTGCCTGTGCAGGGAGGAAAGCTTGAGAGCAGCAGCACTGGTGTGCTTGTCCTGTGGCCTGCCAGGCCCAGAGTACCAGCCCCTGGCTGTGCAGCCACTCAAAGGAGAGACATCTGCAATTTAATTCTCTTTTGCCTCCCTGACTGACTAAAGCAGCTTCCATTTGTTATCCCAACAAAGCATTTTTGTTGTTTGAGGTGCAGGTCTGTATTTGAAGTCTGTGGCTGCAAGGCAAAGCTGTGGTAGGGACACAATGGGATGTTAACAATAGAGTTCAGAACGGGGGTGTGATAAGGTTTGCTCTTCCAGAAAAACTCACAATACACTTCACTATAGAATTTCAGGAAACCTCTCTGCTCAATCTTTTATTTTACTTTGGAAGCAAATGATTTTATCTGACCAAGGGCTTAAATAATAAATATTTGTATGCAAATCTTCCTTTCATGATTAATTCACCACTTCAGTCCCTAGGAATTACTGTGGCTTGCTGTGCCTCTGCCCCTTTCTGAGCTGAGCTCTAATCTTCGCTGTCACTACAAATTGTTCAGTGGATGGAAAGGGGAGGGCACAGCAGTGTACAGTGGTTTTTTCCACTCACTCCCTCTGCCTGTGCTGAGGCCTGGGAGACTCCCAGCACAAATTTTTCTGTTACTCAGCTACATATCCCTGTAGCGCTAGGCCTAAAGAGGCCTGGACTGCAATCCATCCCTTTTAAATCAGAGGTAATCATGTCTTTGCCCATTTTGAAGGGAGGTACATGTGCAACATTTCCACATCTATTAACTTAAATGTGTCTTGAAACCAGGTCAAGATGTATTTATCTCTTCTTGAAATCTGGCTCTTGAGGACAGGGCAAAGGCAAAAGGAGTGTTCATCTTTATATATGACTAAACCTTTTTTTGAAAGAAAAGCTCCTCTTGAGAGTATTTTGAGAAGGCACCCCCTATCTCAACTACAGGTCTTCCCAGACTAACAAGAAGGTCTCAGACAAAAGATTTCTGCTGTATTTTATTTAAGCATCAGACAAGATAAACAGCAGTGGGTAGCAGCAAGTAAGGTACCAATGCCTTTTGCATTGGGCAGATGCCAGAGAGTGACTGGAACTGCAGTTCTCAGCCACGGTGAGGGTTCAGGAATCAGCTGTGATCACCCCAGGGCACCTCAAGCAAAGGTGCTGTTATTCCAGCCCACACTGCCAGCCCTGATGTCAAAGAAGCTGATGTAGACTCTGGAAGGGAAGACAGGCACTGTTAACAGCTGGGAGCAGAGAGCTGCCGGCTGCTCAGGACAGGCTGCAGATCTCCCCTGGGCCTCTGTCCTTCCCAGGCCTTGCACTCCCTTCCCCCTGCCCTGTTCATGCCCCATCTCCTCGCACTCTGGAGTTCCTAGGGATCCAGTTCTTGTGTCTGTACTGGGTTGTCCGGTTTTCTCGGCTGTTTGAAGGGCCTGGAAAGGCCCGGGGTGGCCTTGGGGCAGCCCGCGTATCAAAGGACGAGAAGAGGCTTCAGTTCTTCTTTCGGTCTTTATGTTTATTAATTGTTTATCTAAAAGATTTTCTCTCGGCCCGACAGAGCTCTGCTCAGCAGCCAGCCATGAGCACACTGTGTAGCCCTCCGGGCAGTCACCCATCTTTATACCCATGGTTACGTGTACAATATTTATCATTTTTCCCCAATCCTTTTTATTTTTATTGTCCGGTGCACTTTTAGTAATGACCAATCCGAAAGTGCCACCATGACCAAGAAGATGGAGGAGAAAAAAGCAGAAGAGGACAGGACACGCCCCAATTCCTCCATCTTACTTCTCTAAACCCCCCTGTACAGAAATCCTAAACCCGTGTCTCACCCTCTAATTAACTGATCCCTTCACCATTCACCCCGGTGAAATCCTCCCATCCTCATACAGGTGTCGTCTCCTGTGTAGGGTCAAAGTCCAGCCACCAGACACTTCTGGAACATTCCAGGACTCCCGAGCCCCCCAAGGGTGGTCTCGGTGACACCTCAGTCCTGAGGTGCTGAGATCCCACACTGGGTCTTTTGCACGTGATATCTGTGGGTACATACAGTGCCTGAACCTACATCATTTTAACCAAGGAATTCTGCAGCTTCTGGACATTGGCATTGCAGCTCATGCAATGGCTCTTCTCTTTTTAGCTGGGGAGTTGCTCAGTTGGCTTGGCATTTGATGCCTTTAATCAGCACATTAATAGAGAGCACCAAAGGACCAGCCTGGGATGAATAGCTCTAACAATCTGTGGAAATTCATGTCAGACAAGTTGCTGTTTGAGCTCACCTGTCAGATGGTATTTTCAGCTGTTTGCTCATCAGCTCACAAAGCAATTTGGAGTAGCCCTTGTTCTCCTGCTCCCCTATCTTTCCACTGCTGTAGAGAAAGCACACAGCACAAGGGTCTGTGGAGCCACCAAAGGACATCACCTGGTCAGGACAGATCTGTATTGCTAGATACTGTTGGAAGAAGAAAATGAATGTCATTTTCTTTGCCATATTGAGAAAAGTTTTGAAAATCCAGGAAGGCATTTATGTACCTAAACTGCAGTGAAAACAAGTGCATGTTTTTGATATGCAAGGCTTTTTTTGACATCTTACTGTCTAGATTTGTGTTCTACTCCAAGATCCTCACTCCTGTGTCAAAGGCCAGTACAGAGACTCCATAGTTTTTAGGGTTCCTAGTCCAGGAGCTCAGTGACCTGTGGTACCTGCAGCACCTCTCCGAGCCACCAGGCTCTCCCTGCCCTGTGGGAAGGTCAGGGACAAGGGGCAGTGCAATGCTCCTGCTGCCCATTGCGTTCCAGAGGGATTTTGCACCTCACTGGCTCCTGCTGCAGTCTTCCCTGCTGAGGGAAATGTGAACTGACACGGCAGAGGCCTAAATCAACATGCACCTCATTAAACAAAACACAGCTTAATCCTGCTGTTGTTCTTGAGATCAGGAAAAACAGAAGAAAGTATCTATGTTAATATTAATGACCAGCCCTCCATTTTCCCCTGTGCTAATACACAGTGTCAGATCCCCCCACTGGGGAATGTGGGGATCAGCTCCTCTGGCACCCAGCTGCCCTCTGTGCTGCTCTTCCCCACGTTCATTAGCAGTGCATCATTGGAACTGAGCAGCACTTCACCCTCCTGGTAAAACAAGGCAGCCTGAGTACCAGGAGCTGGCTGGGTAATGAGCCTTGGCCATCATTTACAGTTTGTTTGGGTGTGAGGTGCATCAGAGCACAGCAGCACAGGATCAGCCAAGGAGATCCTGCTGAGGTACCACTTGCTTGGCCCTGCTCTCCCCTGTCTGGACACCACGTGCTCTTGACTTTGTGCCAAGTGTAGGTACATCCATGCCTTTAACTCCTACCCAGGAAGCAGATTATCACTATCAAAAGAAAAATCAAGTTGAGGCATTAATCAGCATTATTCTCTTCTTAGAGCAGTTTGAAAATATTTGGAACCGTTCTTCCAATAGGAAAAAACCCTATTTGATTAAAAATCCGTATTTTTCCCAAATGGCACAGTTTCCTGTGAGAGGAAAGCTCTGCATTCCAGCCCACCCTAATCCTTTCCTTCTTTCTGTGTTATAACTAAGAGACTCTCCCTTTCCTATTGCCTCCTTTGTCACGAAGAGCTTGTATGTCCTCTTCAGAAAAATCCCTTTGTTATTCCCTGTATATCTCTAAGTCCCATTACATTTGCCTTCCACACAGCTGCACAAACCTGCTCCAGCTGCATCCCAGCCCTGGCCTCTAGCTTTATATTCAGAAGCTGTTATGCAAGACACACCCCTTGCCCCCCCAACAGCAAGTACTTGTTTACTAGACTGATAAAAATTGGATTTTTAAAAGAGAGATAAAACACATCAGTTTTATGAAAGAATTTAATGTGTTCAGGTGTCCCAGTGCTTGGAGAAAGATTTGCTGGGGAGCCCTCAGAGCCCTTTCTATAGGCACCAAAACTTCCTTCTTTCCACAGTTTCAAAGCATCGCTCCCAAAGCAAAGTAAACGTTTTCTGAAAATGAGCTGTGAATATGCACAAAGAGCGTTTAAACAAGCAGCTACAGATCCACAGCCAATTCACTAAAGGTACAGCTCATGGTAGGAAGTTAACAGCTCTGTGGAGAAGTTTTCTTTTGGTTTTCCATATTCTACAACCTTCAGTAAGCAGCTGATACAGTGACCAGTGACCAGTCAGTATTAAGAAAATAACAGCCTTATAAATCCTTATCAGCCCCTCAATACCAGTGTTTCAGGGCCTCACCTCAGTAGCACACTGCCATATTTTACCTGCCATGTTTTGGCAGATAAAACCCCTCCAGTTTGGTAGTGAAACCAGCAGGCAGCTTTTACTCTGCTGTTTTGATTACAAATAGCAGGATGCCACACAGATATTTTTGCCAGATGTCCAAGCAAGCTGAATAAATAATTTTTGTGCTTCAACTGTAACCACTAGGCTCCAGGCAGTTTGGTAAATAACAGGCATTTATTCAATAGCTCTCAGCAAGGAAGTGGAGGCTGAGCTTTGCTTTTCAGGTTCTTGAGAGGTATTCACAGGTACCTGTGGACACATCCCCACATCATCCAGTCCTCATCTACAGATAAATACATGCAATATCATCCTGCAGAAACTTATCTTGAATACTCCAGGGTTTGGAGACCTCAACAAAGCTAAGTTACAGTGAACAAGTGTTTGATATTCTCCCAGAGAGAAGACTGCAAATCCTGGTGAGTCATTAGCTATATTAGTTTATCAAGGCTATCACTCAGAAACAGCTCATTGCATAGGCACAGCTGATTAAAGAAGGAAAACATTTCAGCAAATGGTCTTACCTGTGCTGGTTTGCCCAATGCTTTTGATAATTGTTGGGTGAGCTCCCCTGCAAAAGATTCTGGGACTTTATCCTTGCTTATATTTGTGTTAACAATGAATTTAGGCATCTTTGGATCACAAGCAGGTTTTTTTTCAGCTCACCTTGTTCTCAGCTTTATTTCTAACTCACCACAAGCTGGCCCAGCCCACTGTGCCAGTGAGCACCTCAGGAGCCTCTGAATAGTCGGTGACACCTCCAGCAGGTGCATTGGGAGGGTGGCAGTGGCCCAGGAGGGGAGGCTGCCTGTGCCATCTGCAGCTGCTCACACAGCCTGGGAGGGAGCCCAGCTCTGCACCCCTCGTGTCTGGAGACAGCCCAGTTGTCACAGACATCTTTTATGAAAAATCCTTTCCTTAGGGTTTTTCCTCCTGAGAAGGTGAGAGGTCTCAGGAACAAAATGTAAACAATGATTATCTGCTGCTGTGGAATGCAACAGGTGCATCTGGGATTGGCCCATGTTGGTTGTTTGTAATTAATGGCCAATCACAGTCAGCTGGCTCTGACTCTCTGTCCCAGCCACAAGACTTTGTTATCATTCTTTCTTTTTCTATTCTTAGCCAGCCTTCTGATGAAATCTTTCCTTCTATTCTTTTAGTATAGTTTTAATATAATATATATCATAAAATAATAAATCAGCCTTCTGAAACATGGAGTCAGATCCTCATCTCTTCCCTCATCCTCAGACCCCTGTGACCACTGTCACACCCAGTCATTAAACCAATGGAATATCAAATGTTTCAGAGGCTGAGTGCAGGTTGTAATGCACCTCTTTATGCAAGTTAGTAATTGTTTCTTAAAAATTGGATGAGCAATTCAATTGTGAGGTCTGAAACTCTCTCTGTGGAACAGACCATAACAAACCCCCCCAGTGACACATGTTGTGCAGACCTTTCCTGAACCATGACTAAGTCACCACAAAGATGCCTTAAAATCAGAATCTTGATTTTCCAGTGTGGTGATGCATTCTGCATGCTCAGAGAAGACTTGTTTTCAACTTGCTCCTTTGTTGTGCAAATAGTTCCATAACAGTCCCAACTCCTGGGAGATAGGAAATCCACAGGAGCAGCTTTTATCCAGGCTGGAGGAGCGCAGGGCAAGGCTGGGATCAGTTCTCACTGCCTGGAACAGCTTTACATGAAAGAAGTGATTTAGAGGGATCACATGGCAATAGGGGGTGTTCACAGATGTGTGGGGAGAGCAGGGTGAAAATGCTGATGGGGATGAAATAAATGGTTTGATCATCTCTCCATGTTAAAAGTGATGGGTGTCTTTGTGCCCAGTAGTTTCTGAGTAATGAACTTTTCTACTCACTCCATTTTCTCCAGGCTTTCTACAGTTTGCACTAAATGGTGTAATTGAAGAAAACACTTTTTAATTGTGAAAACTTCTTTATGAAGGTGCTGAAGCTGATTGTGTTCCAGGTCAGGTTGACTGGGCCTGAACAACCTGACCCAAAAGGTGCCATCCCTGCCCATGGCAGGGGGTGGAATTAGATGATCCTTAAGGTCCCTTCCAACCCAATCAATTCCATGATTGTGTGGGATGTGTTGATTTTAAGTTAGTTCCTTCACTGTGGCACCCTTGTTGTAAAAAGTCAGCAAACAAAAAGTCAGGAGATGAAATGTCAGTGCTCATTTCCAGCCCACGTTTGTGGATTGTGTTTCCTGTATGCACTCTGAAAATAATGAAAACCCTAAAAAAACCCAGAAATAAAATCTGGTTTCCAAAAAGCCTTTTCAGGGTATGTTTCCTAAGCCAAAGTGTTAAAAACAAACACAAGTGACCCCTCCATCTGCAAGGAGAGGAGCTGTAGTTTGTAATATTGATTCATTTTTTCTTCAGTGGTTAGAGGAAAGCAGGTGGCATGATCCAAAGTGTTTAGTTACAGCCATCCTATACTTGTTATTGGTCACTTGGAAAAACTTAGACTATTTCCAATGAACTTCACAACCTATTTTTATTGCTGGGTACAACAATCAGTCGTTATTCCCAGCTAGCTTACATAGCAAGAAAAACATTTCCAAAACAAACTCTTTCTTCTGTGCAAACATCTGATGTAATTCCCAGGAGTGGATGCAGCAGGTTGGAAATCAGTTCCTTAGACACCAGAGATGCTCTCCAGAGCCTGCTTTATTTTATAGCAGCATTTCACTTCTTTTGCCTGCAAGAATATCTCAGTTTAGCAGGTCCTTGTCCTGCCTAGAGTTACTGGGATGTTTCCCACTGAGATTTCCATTACATCTCCAGGACTGTTGTGCAGCAAATTTCACTTTCAATGCTTTTCTCTGTCGTCATGTTGAAACCTTTTTCTGAATTTGAGGTGTTAATTTTTGTTCTGTATCATCTTGGGTCACCTAAACCATTATTTAGCTTTTCCCTCTGCTGCCTGTCAGCCACACTAGACTTTTGTGTTTCCCATTTTTAATCATTCTTTATCTTGGTTCATCTTAAAATATTTCACTTATTCTTTTGTATTTCTGACACTCTGAGCTGTTTGTCAGCAGGTTCCTGCTTAGTGTAACTCTAGAATAATGAGTTTCATATCTATCTTAAAAAAGAAAAAACAAATGAGACAGAAGAGCTTGCAGTCTGTTTTTAATGTTTCCTTTTTAGTTCTATTGCAACATTGTTTCCTGTCTTTTCTAAGAGATGCAAATTTCTTCTCTGAACATTCAGAGCTTGGTGCAATACAACTGTTCCTTAGGAAGGTTATTTTCAGTGACAGAGGTTTCTTTTTTCCCAAAGTTCAGCTTGTTGAATTCTGCTTTTATTTCCATGATTGATTTTCCCTTGGTCTCAGGAAGATACAGGTAGATGAAAATTGCTGATACAACAAGGATTCCCAAAAAGATGAGGAAGCAGAGGGGTCCAAGGTTATCCTGCAGGCAGAAATGCAAGACAATGTGAGGAAAATAATAAACTGATTTCTATTTCCCTGCCCTTTAGTGCAAGCCTGTGTCTTAGGAATTTAAATTCAAAGGTGTGCTCAGTGCAGTCCAGGACAGGAACCAACCCAGGAGTTCCCACTGGCCTTGTTGGACCTGAGTCCAATTGCTGCTCCTTGACAAGCCTGGGGGTTTCTCTGCAGGTTTGGTGTTTGGACAGAGTGCTGAGATTTGCACATCATTGCAATTTATTGCTGTTATTTTGCCCCTTGTCAGCATTCAGAAATAGATTAGCCTGGGAAGGGGATCCTCTGAGAGTCACTTACAACAATCACGGGAAAAATCATCCCAAGTACAAAGAGTCCCATCCAGTTGATGCAGCCAACAATCAGGAAGGCTGATGGTCTGTATGACTGGCTGAAGATTTCAACCATCACAGATATGGTGGCTCCAGCTGGAAAAGCAAAGCCAAACACACACCAGGTGTCGCAGACATTTTTCATAGAAATCCTTTCTTTCACATTTGTCCATCTTCTGGGAAGCAGAGCCCCAGAAGAAGAATGTAAACAATTGTTATCAGCTGCTGTGAAATGTAGCAGGTGTCCCTGTGATTGGCTCATCTTCCATGTGTACCATTAAAGGCCAATCACAGGAGCAGCTCAGGGACAGATTCCCTGGACACAGAACTTTATTATTCATTCTTTCTATTCTATTCTTAGCATAGCTGCTCTCTGCAACTTCTCTTCTTATTGTTTTTAGTATAGTTATAATGTATTATATATCTTATATCAATAAATCAAGCCTTCTGATCAAGGAACAAGATTCTCGTCCTTCTCTCACCACAGTGACCGTCTAAGGTCGCTGTAATAACCAGGTTCATTTGTTTCCTCGCTTCTGCTGCAGCTCCTCCCAGTGGCATGGCAGAGGGGACAGACAGACAGAATAGGTCACCTGTTGGTAGGTGGCCTCTGCTATGAGGGTGAAAGGCCTTGATTCCAGAAATGGAATCCAGCAGTTAATTTAGGTTTCTCTTGTATGTACTGGAATAGTTTTTCTGGTATCAGTGGGTGTGTGCAGTTCCATATGGCACTGGTGTCACAGACATCTTTTATGAAAAATCTTTTATGAAAAATCTTTTCTTTAAGATTTTTCCTCTTGAGAAGCCTCAAGAACAAAATGTAAACAATGGTTATCTGCTGCTGTGGAATGCAACAAGTAGACCTTTGATTAACCTATGTGAGTTGTTTCTAATTAATGGCCAATCACAGTGAGCTAGCTCGGACAGAGAGTCCGAGCCACAAACCTTTGTTATCATTCTTTCTTTTTCTATTCTTAGCCAGCCTTCTGAGGAAATCCTTTCTTCTATTCTTTTAGTACAGTTTTAATATATGTATATCATAAAATAATAAATCAGCCTTCTGAAACATGGAGTCAGATCCTCATCTCTTCCCTCAGACCCCTGTGAGCACGGTCACACACTGGTAGCTGTTACTGGTGCAGGGTTTATAGAACCAGCCTCTCTTTTGGCTCCTGTGGCCACTTCCACCTGGAGCATGTTGGTAGGCAAAAGCTTGACTTGTTAAGTCACTGAAGATGATTACTATAACATACCTGGCAATGTCTAGAATCCTCTTTTTAGCTGACTAATTTAGAAATTGTTTTGAATTTTCTATCTCACGCCCTCTGGAGAAGATGATACTGGTTTAAATTATTTAGATCATGGGATCAGCAATAAAATTTGAGGGGTCTACATCCTTCTCCTGTCTCCCCTTGTATGTGTCTGCCTTTCCCTCTCTTATTTCCAGAACTTTTTAGCAGGGCACTGGCCAGTTCTTCCTCTGCCAACCAATTCAACCCCAAATTTCCTCCCAGCATCAGCACTGATGTACTCACACGGCCCAATTCCAAAGAAGACAACGAACAGGAAGATCAAGATGACACTGAAGTAATGCATCCAGAAAAAGCGATGCTGAAAGTGAGAAACCAGCGAGACCACACCATTACACACAGGACAGAGCAGCAGAGCTCTGTACTCCTGCCACTGCCTGGAGATTTTACACATCTCCTGCAGCTTAGGAGCAGGAAGGGAGGCTGGGGAAGTGGCCAGGAGGCTGCTGCCCCTTTACCTGCAGTGACAGGGTGGTGGTGAGCAGGGCCAGCACAGAGCACATCAGCAGGTACCCGCCCCAGAGCAGCACCTTCCGCCCAAAGCGATCTATGAGGGTGCTCTGCAAAGCAGAAAACACAGCTCACCAACCCCAGACCTCAAAGGAAACCATCCCTCCCCTCTCCATGTGTTCTGTGCAGCAGACTTGTCTCAGTAATAGCCACAAATCAGTGTCATTTGACAGTCTCTTAGTTCCTGATGAATTTGATTAGTTTTTTCAAAACTAATTCATTATTAATTAAGCTGTGTTTATTAGTCAATCCTAAGCTGTTATTAGACATTTGCATGCTGGCATATGTCAAATTGTCCCCACATATGGACACACATCTAATCCAGAACATCAGAAGATTATTATTTTGCAGAAAAAAGTGGATCTAAAGACACACACTCATGCAAATAATTTTGGGGAAAAACTTTGTATCCTGCCTGTGGTTTTGCAGAAGCAGGAAGATGTGGCTTAGGTTATGCAAAATTTCTCTGAGCCCAGTTATAAGAAAGGAAAGGCACAGTTGTTGGCCACATTAAACTTTTCCTTCAAAGTCAAATCTGAAAAGACTTACACACAGTATGGAGGACAAGCACTCACACAGCCCAACTCCCAGGGACACGTATGGGATCAGGTATTCCTCAAACTTGGCTGTGTGGAATACTTCAAAAGAATAGAAGTAGATCTGAAAAACGCAAAGAGGAAATAAACCTGTGAAAAAGGTGTTGGATTTGAGATACAATTCTAAGCTAGTTTAATAACATTGAGAGGTTTCTTGTGCTGCCTCTCTTGTCCTGGGCATGAGGAGAGCACTCAACTGCATTTATGCCACAGAGCTGCAGCGTGGTCATGACAATCAGCAGGATGTAGAGCTGCCAGCGCAGGGATGGCTCTTGCAGCACTTCAAGGACACGCAGGGTTTTGGTGCTCGCCACGGCGCCCTTCTCCTTCATAATGTCATCAATTTCTGCTTGGTGGTCTCCTTCCCCCCAGAGCTTCCTGATGGCTGCAGGGGACAGAGAGGGAAGTGGATTATCCTACCACGATAACTCCTTCAGCATTTGTGGGGGTTTCAGTCGTTGGTTTTTCTGGGTCTGGATTGAAGGCACTTCAGACAGTAGTTCATGTTGGGACTCAGGTGTTTATTATTTCTTATCAGTAAAACAGTCTCACTGCTGTGAGTTCAGCAGCTTTTCATTAGAAGGTACAAAATGGCCAACAATCTCTTGGTACAAAGTCTTTTAAGACTGAACTCTCCAATTAAGAGCTGACACCTGGATTATTTTCCCTTTTAACCCAATAAAGTGGTCCCACAGAGCTGCAATGGGGACTTTTCTGCCCAATTACAAAATGCCACCCAAACCCATGAGGAAGAAGGAAGAAGCAGCATGAAGAAGAAACCCTGTGCCCTCCATCTTGCTTCCATCCACAACATACTAAAATTCCCAAACCCTAAATTTCTCACCAAGTGATACCCCTACACTGCTCTCTATAATCTATTTCACACTTTTGTGGATTCCAGTCTGTCTTGAAGTCTGGGAACCTTTCTCCATGAATGAGGGTCAAAGTCAGTGCTCCCCTGTGGGTCAGGGCACCCCAGAGCAGACACAGAAACGTTCCCTGGGTTTCCACATGTATTAAACCCTTTAGGCTGCCTGTCCATTTGAGTAGGTGCTGGTGCTGCTTCTGCCATCTGGTTGCTGCAGGGGCAGTGAGCAAGTTGAAGGATTTTGTCTGTCTGGTTGTCAGTATAGCACAGCTTTCTAATGTGGAGTTTACTTAACTGTAAACAAAATAAATATTTTAGTACTTTTTATCAAAAAATACAAAAAAGACAGCTGCCTGAACCATTTCTTTTAAAGAAATGAAGCAGTGCCCAGCAAGGTGGGAAATGTTAGATGTGCTGATATACATCTGTGTTTCTTGTCTTCATGGGCTGAGTGAGGTTGGCACAGACATTGCCAGGGGCACCAGGTTAGCACAGGCATTGCCAGGGGTACCAGGTTAGCACAGACATTGCCAGGGGTACCAGGGGTACCAGGTTAGCACAGACATTGCCAGGAGTACCAGGTTGGCACAGGCATTGCCAGGGGTACCAAGGGTACCAGGTTAGCACAGACATTGCCCCAGAGGTCCCAGGTTGGCACAGACACTGCCAGGGGTACCAGGGGTACCAGGCTAACACAGACATTGCCAGGGTCCCAGGTTAACACAGGCATTACCAGGGCACCAGGGGTACCAGGTTAGCACAGACACTGCCAGGGGTACCAGGGGTCCCAGGTTGGCACAGGCATTGCCAGGGGTACCAGGTTAGCACAGGCATTGCCAGGGGTACCAGGGGTACCAGGTTAGCACAGGCATTGCCAGGGGTCCCAGGTTAGCACAGACATTGCCAGGGGTCCCAGGTTGGCACAGGCATTGCCAGGGGTCCCAGGTTAGCACAGACATTGCCAGGGGTACCAGGTTAGCACAGACATTGCCAGGGGTACCAGGTTAGCACAGACATTGCCAGGGGTACCAGGTTAGCACAGGCATTGCCAGGGGTACCAGGTTGGCACAGGCATTGCCAGGGGTCCCAGGTTGGCACAGACATTGCAGGGGTACCAGGTTAGCACAGACATTGCCCCAGGGGCACCAGGGATCCCAGGTTAGCACGGGCATTGCCAGGGGTACCAGGGGTACCAGGTTAGCACAGGCATTGCCAGGGGTACCAGGGGTACCAGGTTAGCACAGGCATTGCCAGGGGCACCAGGGGTACCAGGTTAGCACAGACATTGCCAGGGGTACCAGGTTAGCACAGACATTGCCCCAGGGGTACCAGGGGTACCAGGTTAGCACAGGCATTGCCAGGGGTACCAGGGGTACCAGGTTAGCACAGGCATTGCCAGGGGTGCCAGGTTAGCACAAACATTGCCAGGGGTACCAGGTTAGCACAGGCATTACCAGGGGTACCAGGTTAGCACAGACACTGCCCCAGGGGTACCAGGGGTCCCAGGTTGGCACAGGCATTGCAGGGGTACCAGGTTGGCACAGACACTGCCAGGGGTACCAGGTTAGCACAGGCATTGCCAGGGGTACCAGGGGTACCAGGTTAACACAGACACTGCCAGGGGTACCAGGTTAGCACAGACATTGCCAGGGGCACCAGGGGTACCAGGTTAGCACAGACATTGCCCCAGGGGCACCAGGGGTACCAGGTTAGCACAGACATTGCCAGGGGTACCAGGGGTACCAGGTTAGCACAGACATTGCCCCAGGGGTACCAGGGGTCCCAGGTTAGCACAGACATTGCCAGGGGTCCCTGAGCCTCCCTCTGTGAGGCTGCCTGTGCTCCATGGCCCTGCCCTGTGCAGCACAGCCCTGCCCTGCCTCCTGTGCTGCAGAGGCTCTCCCTGGGACACAGCAGATGAAGGGAAGAAGTGAGGAAAGCAGACACTCTACCTTTCCTGCAGGCTTCCTCATTACCCTTCTGTATCAGGAGGTAGGATGGTGAGTCAGGGAAAAATGGGAGGGTGACCAGTTGAAGCAATGCTGAAAGTCCACTAGATGCTAACAACCATGGCCACAAAGCTTCGCTTCCTAAAATCTCCCTGGAAAGTGTATGTGAAACAAAATTATGCTGAAATAATGGAATGAATGCTCAGGAAGTTTTTCTGAGTGATAAAGATTGCTCAGATTCCATTCAAGGGTTCACTGGAGTTAACCTCTGAATTTAAATTTGGCAGATTTCACAAATTTGGCTATTTTTATTTCTGACAATTTATTTTAAAGGAATTATCTGATATTTTGAAAACCTTTCTGAATATCATTAGGACCCAGTAGAATGTCTAGAGAGTTGATGAGACTCATTTGACCACTGCTTGGTCACACCAAACATTTGCTATGACTTTCTATGTAAGTACAGTGAATTTTGAAGGGAAGTCTCCTATTAGAAAGAGTGTGGAAATAAGAAGAAATCAGATTATGAGTAAATAATTTTCTGCCTTCTGTATTTAAAAGTATATTTCCCTCAAATACAATTAATATTTTTCTCCTGGCATAGCTAAGGCATGTTTTGGGGAGGAAGAGGAGAGTATTTCTCAGTCACTGACTGGGTGAGAGGATAAGGTTAGAGAAACATTTCTACTTTGAGTGTGACCTGACAGAAAAATTGCAGAATTTACCGTAGTCCAACAAGCTGTCCTGTGAGCTTTCCCAGGGTCAGAAAAACAGCAACAGTGGCGTTGGTAAAACCACGCAGCTTCTTGGGTGAAATCTCTCCTACATACTGAGGATGTATATTGAGAGAAAAACCTTGAACATACAAGAGGATAAAGAACAGTTGAAATATTTAGAAAATATGAACTTTTTGGACCATCCTATCTCACATTGTTTCCATTCACTCTGCTATTTAGGTTACAATTTCTTGCAAAAGAGAGGATACTTTCACTTTTATTGTGTGTGGTTTTATTTGCTTTAAAGACCATTCTTCAAGGATGGCTGTAGAGACAAGCCCAGGACAGCTGGACAGTTTTGTTTTTTCATTGCAGTCAGCTCTGGTGGCCAACACTGGCTTGAGGAGAATTCCCTTATGGGGTTTATCACGTTTCCCAGGTATTTTTCTTACAACTATGAGTGTCAGGAGTTAATTATAAAAGTGCACTTCAGTGTGAGAGCCAGAAAGAGAGAAAGATGCTTCAGAAAGAAAATTTACTTTGTATCTGGAAATGCACAGGGGGATTTTGATCCCAGAATTTGTGACAAAGAAAGGTCTGGTAATGATGACAATGGAATTTAACCTCTTGGGGAAAAATTCTGCAGCCATCACAGTGTGTGTCTGTCTACTGACTTCTGTGAGAAACATTTCAGAGCAGTTGGATCTTTTGTTATTTCAGGTAATGATAATATTTCAGCTCAGCCTTGCAGGCCATGGTGACATACCTGCACCAACGCCATAGAGGAAGCGCCCAACCAGAATCATCTCAAAGGATTTGGCTGTTCTGCTGAGGGCCATGAAAAGTGCAGCTACCAACATGATCAGGTTGGTGAACATTTGGCACTTTTTCCTGAAAAAAAAAAGAAAAAAAGACCTTGAGAATTTAGTGAGAACCACTTGTGCTCTTTTGACTACTCTTGCTGTGACAGGAAGTGTGGTACAGCCATTCCCACTGTTTTGAGGAATGGCTGAAATAATTTCAACTTAGGATAGTCAAAATGGTTCTTTAAAACTTTAGGATCTTTTAGATTTGAATTAATACATTTTTTTAGGTTAGAATTTAAACAGTTTGTCAGCATTTCCACAGTACAAGTAGGGAAAAAGATGGAAGGAGTGGCCCAGTTTGTCAGCAAGATTTTGAAATGGCTATAAGTCTTTATAAAATGTCAGGGTTTCCCCAGAAATAGTCAGAGTCCATGGGTCCCATACCAAAAACACTCTTGGCTAAATGGGGTGTCTGAGATGGCAGACAGAGTTTTTAGAGGACATTTCATTTCAAAAATCCCTCTGTGGGAATCACAGGCTGCTGTGTTCACCACCCTGCTGGGTCAGGCTCCAAGTCCTTTGCACTCAGATGTTTTGCTGTGACATTTGTTAGACCAGAGCCCCCTTGCACACACTGAGGATCACAGAGCCCCTGTGTTCAGGCTGGGCTGCCAAGTGTTCAATAACCCATGGGAGAGGCTCAGGATCCTTTTGCAGCCTTGGGAGACTCTCAGTGTGTGGGATGAGGCAGTGTCCCACAAGAAATTTCTTGGGGGCACTTACCTGTCAGGAAAGAACACAATTGCAGGCAGGTTAAGATGGTTTGTTGAGACCCAAATGAGGGGCCCCTGGATCAGTGTGCTGTGGAGCAGATCTTTAAGTGGGTCACACCAAGAAGATATGTTTGCCAATTTCTCTGCAAATGAAATTAGTGGTGTTACACACAAGGCACCGAGAACAGACCAGACTGGTGAGGAATCCTTCCTTTGTCCAGTGGCAAAGAGAGTTTGGAGCTAGCTGTCAGTAAAATGGATTGTCAGGAACAGAGATGTCTCTTGGACATTTGTTTTGGTGCTGATTATATCTTACAGTCAAATTACAAGCAATTGTTTTTCTCTTCTCTCCATACTTTCACTAGAGCAGATCTGAATATTTAATGTAACGTCACCACCCCACAATGAGTGCATTTAAATGGAAATCTGACTCTTCTTTGTCACATAAGGATATTTCCAGGTGTTTGAGTAACTGCACATAGTGTGTTACAACACAAGACACACAGCTCCTTCATTGGGGTTTGTAAAGTTGGGAGATCTTTATGAGAATGAGAGGGGACCTTGGGGAGAATGTGACCCTACACCTCTGATCTGGTGATGTGCTGGTGACTGCAGCCCTCACAGAGCACAGCTCCCTGGGGAGGGCAGATAAACAGGACAGAAGGCTGCTTGGAAAAAGTGGATGTGCCAGGAAACCAAACCAATTGTCTTCAACAGGGCTGCTTCAACAAAAATAAGGGATTTATTTGTCCCCTTGGTATTTCCCTGTGCTTTCTGACTGCAGAGCTGTTAGAAGCAGCACTCACTTCCTGTATTTTGTAGTCAGGTAGCCACAGCAGAGGCTGCCCAGGAAGCCTCCTATGCCATAGACAGACACAATGAAGGACCACAGCAGCATGACTGAGTCAGGGTGGAGGGCAGAGCCGTGCCGATCTATCCAGGTTTCATTGATAAACTTCCTGATGTGCTGGAAAAGAAAACAACATTTGCCTGGATAATGGGTCTGGATAACCAGATCCCTTCACATTTGGTTGTTGTACTTCAGGCCAAGCCTGTGGTTCTCATATCAGACTTACTTTGAGACTTTTTTAGTGAAACAAGTTAACTGAGATCACACTGCAAATTCTTCAGGGCTGTATCAGTCAGGAGCTTCCTGGTGAGCACGCTGAGAGCTCAGCTTGTGCCCTCCTTTGGAGGCTTGTACACCACATGGCAAGAGCTTATTTCAAATAGAAAATGCTGTCCAGCTCTTTTAAGGAGGAAAATTTCTCTACACATGATGTAACTGCCAGCCAAAGAAAAGGCCCAGACACATCAGCTGAGTGCTCAGGAAATTTGGGATTATGGGAGAACAGAGGCTCTCACCTTTGTGTTTCAGCCTCAGAGAATGGCTACTTACCACAGAAGGATAGTTGATGACAGAAATATGGAATCCATATGGGAAACTGCCCCCAATTCCCAGCACTAAGATCATTTGAAGTAGGCCCCGGAACTGAACCTGCAAAGCAAAAATAAAACCTCCCTCAGCTCCTCACTGCTCTAGTTTGTGCAAGGCCAGAGACTTTGTAGCCACTTCCTCTTTGATCACTTCAGATCCTTTTGAATTCAAACATTTTCCAAAATCCCTCTAATCTGCTGCCAAAGCACAGCCACCCGTCACAGTGCCAGAGCAAATGGGGGTAAGGTGATAGATAATCCATCCCTCTGCTTGCAAGAAGGAAAAGGAGTTTGAAAAGTTGTTCCTGGTAGTACAACTCTTACTGTGTGCCTGCTGACAGGTTGGCTGGATAAAGGTGTCAGACCTGGGCATGGGGAAGAGGGAATCATTTTCCCTGTGTGCCATGGACAGCAACCAATGTACACCCAAGCATAATGTATGATGATACATGCCACTTCTTCCCTTTTAAAGATTATGGAAACTCCTGGTGGATTATATGAATTATTTTTTGATTAAGTGAAGAAGGTAATTTATTTAAAAATTTATGTCATTATTTCTTAGCCTTTTGCTGTACCATTACTATATTCATTATTTTGGGAAGTAATCAGAGTGCTTAAAATTTAGTATTGTTTTCAGTAACTTAGAAGACAAAGTAAAGTATCACAGTGGTGGAAGAGCCAGAGCTGTTTTTAAAATTTAATTTAATTTAATTTAATTTAATTTCATTTCATTTATTTCATTTTATTTTGTTATATAGAAAAGACAATGCAACATGATCTTCATGGACCCAAGCCCCATTGCTCTTTGTGATGTTTAAACACAGAAAGGAAAGACGGTCTCTGTAAGAAAGGAATTAAAAATCTTTAAAGCACCTGAATCTCTAGGATTATGTTTTCTTTGTTTTTTGTAAGCCAGAGGAGATGTGAGCAGGTACTCACCAGGTTGGAGAGGAAGGCAGCCATGTCCTTTGAATGAGCCAGTGCCTGCTGCTCACTGCTGCTGCCTGCCAAGGAGCCAAATGCTCACATGATGCAGCAGCAGTGTCACTGAGCCAGCCCCATGTTACACAAGTTAAATTTTACTTCAGAGGGTTTTGAGTTAATTGCACATATTCCAGCTGTCGTACAAAGTTTAGGGTTGCTGGATTAAATATTTCAACCAATGCACATGTGCAGCCCAAGTGAACAGGATGGTGGCCCTTGCAGGAGCTGGGTGCTTCATGAACTCTGCCTTCTGCTAGGGGACAGGGGACTGAGAAAACAGCCTTCAACAGGATTCCCATCATCATGACCTGCTCAGTTTTCAATATAAGTGAGAAACTTAGGGTTCTTTTTTGGGAATCTTAGATGGGGCTTGGGCAGTGAACTGCAGGACTTTGGTATGTCACAGGGAAGAGCTGTTCTCTCTCCAGGTGATGGCAACTGGAGCACATCGTGACTTAATCATTACTGGAAGGAACTGAGCTACTCCATGATTTTGAAATGGGGTGCAAACTTAATAATTCTACACTGGTACATCAGGCTTGACCAGCCAAGTGTTTATAGAAGATTTTTCTTTGCTGGTAGTGAGAAAGATTCATCATGTGCTCTTTTGTGGCATTTCCACTAGTCAGTGCACTTGTTTCTGTGTCTGCAATGAAAAATAAGGTTCTTTTGAGGCTGTTTGGTAACCTCCACAGCTGGATTGATGCCTGTTTTTTCTGAGAGAAAATTCTCAGGCTTTAACTGCAGTTATTTCACAATTAAGAGGAATGTATTCATTCAAGTTTTAGTTATCACTTGCCATTTACACTTCAGTTGAAGGAGAGGATGAAGAAATCATAAAGGGTTTAGTTGATGCCAGCAGTCATATTTACTAGAAAATATTTCATATGCAAAGAATATTCCTGGGTTCCCTACTAATGTTTGAAATGTGGTGTATGGCACCACCCAGCCAATTCTCCTGCCACTCTTGGGTCTCATCATGGCCTTGACTTTGCTGTTGGTTTGTGCTGAGAGTTCATGGAGGGATTTTTTCAGTTGAGGTTCTCCAGCAGATAAGCTGTTGTGGAGTGCAAATGAGACTGTCCCTTTGATGCTAAGAATTTCCTTTTCTGTAAAATTATACAAAGCTGAAACCACATGATGTGCCTCTGACTAAGGGACAAAATTCCATGTTAGCTGCTGGAATCTGCCTTGCTCAGATGATAATGGGGGGACACACAAACAGGCAATAACATGTGGACTTCAGCATGGGGCACTCAAATGCAGCCTGTTGCACCTATTTCCTAATGTTTTACTTCACCCACTTCTACCTTGTGTATTTATACATATTGGAAGTTACACTTTTTGCTCAGACTTTAATTTAGAATTCCTACTTTGGGTAGGTTGAATCTCATAACTCTTGCTGTGTGATGTCTTTTGCATTTATGGTGATTAGTGACTGTACTTGCTTGCTGTTACTGCTCAGATTGTTCTGAGACCCCCTTTATCAGATGTGCAGCTCCATGATATCTTACAGATATCCTTTAGTCACATTGTGGAGAGCCTGGTTCAAGCATGGCTTAAAGAAAGAGGCCATGAAGGTATTCAGCTAAGGGAAAAAGCAGCCTTTCCCAGGCTTGATCCTGTAAATAATTAGGTTCTCAGCCACCTTTTATATAAACAGCAAGATTCTCAGACCGTTTCCTCAAAAACAGGCAATATTCTGTCCTTGGTTGCTCTGGGAACAGATATAAAGGTTTTGAGAACTTTTCATATCATGGTGAGAACACTGATCTTGGTTTCAATAAACAAACTTCAGGTATTGTAAACAAAAGGAGGAGCTGAAGTTTTCTCTACAGCCTATCGGGAGCTCAGGTTTTGCAATATGCATGAAGTGAATGAACACTGTTATAAAAGGTGCCTGGTTGATCAATAAATCGGAGTCGATGCTCATCAATCGGATGGTCGTCTCCCTTCACTTCAACATCAGGTTTGTGCTCAGGACAGGAAATCTCACAGCATCATGTCATTTAGCCATATCCAAAGCTGTGCTAAGCCTTCCTTAGTACAGATCCATATTCTTTGTGTCCAGCTGAGTGAAGTTCACAGATAGATTTTTGAAGTTTATCTGCCTCAATTAGTATTTGAGCCATATCTCACCTGCCAGCTGATGTCTCTGTGCATGCAGTGCTCCTGAATTTCTGTCCCCTTTGTCCCTGTGCCCTCCCATGTGTGTTTGAGCCATTCCTTTGCTGTTTCATCCCTTGACCACTGTCCCCATGACACAGCTCCTGCCCCACTGAGCACAGGCCAAGGCTGCCCTGTGCCCCACAGGGCTGTTCCACTTCAATGGCACTGCAATGTTCCCCAGGGCATGCTTGGCTGCCCAGGGAGCATCCTGGGGGAAGGCTTTCCTGAATGGCACCTAATGAATAACTGAGACACAGAAGTGACTCACTGGTGAGTCTGGCAGCAGTGCCACACTGTGCCACTCTGCTCTTCTTCCCACAGATTTCAGGGGTTGTTGCAATGGAATGGTGTTTCCAGAGTGACTGGTAGAGAAGACAGAATTCTGTTTTGCAAAAAATTGATATTTCTTATCTATATTGGTAGCTGTGACCAGATGACTGGTAGTTTTTAATCATATTACCTATATATGGATCACTACAAAGTTACTGAGTTTTTTGAATTTAAGACACTTCATTTTTGTAGATACATAATTCTATTTATGTAGTTGTATTTAATGACATGGCTGAAGTGTCACTCAGTACTAAAGACAGGAATAATGAAAAACCCCAATCATGGAAGGTTATGCACACCAACAACTTTTCCAAGTCAACTCCCCCTGAGGAGATCATGATGTGGGGAAAGAAATGTTTGTGGAGGCCAGAAGTTTATTACAAGGCAATCTGCCATTTTTATTATGGTTACCATTTGCAATTAAAAATAAGCAGCAGTTTAGATGAACAATTGAATTCTTAGTTTGAATAACCTTGTTTGAGTTGAAGTAAATATGCCAGTGAAAGCAACAGCAGAGGTAAAACCACTTATTTTACTGTGCAAGTCCAGAGTTTGGATTTAAATTGTATTAAGGCTTCACAGTAAGGCTTAGCTTTGTTTATGCTCTTCCTCAGAGTTTTGCTTTGCTCCTACAACCATGTGAGCCTCTCATTAATAGAGAGGAACACACAGAACGTTAGATACCTTCTAAAGAAAAGAAAAGTTCTTTTTCTTTTCTTCATGGGCCTTATGTATTTCAAAAAAAGTGTCTGGTTCAATGCAGACTGTTAGATACCTTCTAAAGAAAAGAAAAGTTCTTTTTCTTTTCTTCATGGGCCTTATGTATTTCAAAAAAAGTGTCTGGTTCAATGCATTCCAGTCTGAGGCAGTTCTTCTGGAGCAAACAGGTTCCAGGTAGGCAACAGGCACAGGAAGGAAACAGCAGTTCAGCTGCTGTGGGAATTCTGCTCCTGGAGGAGCTGCAGGCTTGGGGTGACAGCAGAGATGGGCAGGGGAGCACAGAGTATCTGAGATGGCTGTGGGGGCTGGGGTTTATGAGGCTGGACTCTCTCCTCAGCCCTTTCAGCTCTGTTGCTGAAATGGTTGGAGCCTGTCAAACAAGACACTGCACAAGGACAACATGGCACTGGGCATGGGAACCTGGCAAGGTTTGGTTATTCAGTTGAATCTACAGAAACAAAGAATTTATCTCCTATCCCACTAAATTTTTTTCTTTAATCTCTTATGGATTGAACACTAGCCAGAGATAGCAAGCCAAGAACTTCACTGTTCCCATTTCAGCACTGTAAAAACACTCAGAAATCATAGAGAGAGAGGATCACAGGTCTTTCCTTTCTCTGTGGTCAGCAGAGTGTTTATAAATTCTACATGTGGGCTCTCAGTGTGTATTGGTTACTCTGTTAAGAAGAGATTTACACATCAGCAAGTTAAGCCAAATGATCCTGATTCACACAGGTCTGTCCTGGTAATATCAGCTCTTATCAGTTTTCAGAGCTGCCCAGAGTGGAGTGCTTGAGAAAGAAGTTGGTTTGGCAAAATGGGAACCTTGTAAGTGACAGATAGGAAAGCTGACGGTCCATTTGGAGCAACTCGTCAGGCAGAAAATGGCAAATGTCTTTTTTTCCCTACTTTTTTACAAAAACCTGATTCCCCCTCATGTCAGTCAAAGCCTGGTGCAGAAGGTATAATCCTCTGAGACATGATTTGGAGTTGCTGGAATTTTCTTGTTTTTAAAGTTCAGCTTATTGAATTCTTCTGTGATTTCCACGATTGATTTCCCTTTTGTTTCTGGGAGGAACAGGTGGACAATCATCCCTGAAGTGAAAAGTACCACCATAAAGATGAGGAAGCAGAAGTGCTTCAGTCTTTCCTGCAGGGAAGAACAAAGTGAGGAAGAAAGCAGGGTTAGCATATCTGTGCTTTAGTCACTTTCTTGGCACATTTTTATATTTGGGTCCCACAATGCCTTTTAGATGTTTCAGATCCTGCATTAGTGTATAACTCTGAACTGATGCAGTGTTGGTTTGCTCTCCTCACATTTTGGGCAGACAGAACAATCCTTCCAGGCCTGAGAACCAAGGCCACCAACACAACCTCAGGCCCAAAAAGTGTAAACAAAAAGGAATTGGGGTGGAGGAAACTGAGGGAATGTGACTTCATTACCTGAAGCTGTAATTGGACAATTCACCTCTGATAGACTGTCACTGTTATTTCTGAAAAATCCTCTTTGCCCAGGATTTTCTCCTGGCAAGCTGAGAAGCCTCAGAGAGGAATTCAAACAATAATTATCTGATTGCTGCTCCTGTGTTTGCTGCTTTGGGATGTGCCTTGGACATTGTTTACCAACAGGTGAATGTTTGATTGGTTCCATGTGAATTGTTTTAAATTAATGGCCAATCACAGCCAGCTGTGTCAGACTCTCTGAGTCAGTCACGGGTTTTTATTATTCATTTTTTGTTAAACCTTCTGATGTATCCTTTCTCTTTCTTTAGTATAGATTTAGTATAAAATAATATAATGCAATGCAATGCAATGTAATATAATACAATGCAATCTAATAGAATATAATGTGATATAATGTAATGTGATATATAATATAATATAATATAATATAATATAATATAATATAATATAATATAATATAATATAATATAATATAATATAATATAATATAATATAATATAATATAATATAATATAATATAATATAATATAATATATCAGCCTTCTGAGAACACGGAGTCAGATTCTCATCTCTAACCTCATCCTGGGGACCCTCACAAACACCACAACAGACCAAACTTTAATCAGTTTGTGAATCCTGTGACCATTGCCCACCTTGGGTGTAGCCCCTGTGAGACTTTTGCACTGCCCAAGATGTGTCCTTTAAAATACCTAATTTATTTTTTAGCTCTGTCTAGCCTCTGTTCCAGGTAGTCACTGCAAAGCATGACCCAAAGTATTTTGAATTTGATAAGGAATTCTTTCCATTGACAAATATTTCAGTCTGAATGAGTATCTTGGGCAAATCAGGGCCCTTTGGTTGCAGAAGTGGGCGTGGGAGATGTGAAAAATACCGATTTTATGGTTGGCTTTTAGCAAATATTAAAATGAATACTATATGTGTTGTGTTAGAAAGTGATGCTGTGTTAATTTTCTTAAGTAGTGTGTTAAATATAGTTTGAGGTTATAACAAAATGTTCAAATAGAAACTATGCTATGTAAGATACTTTTTTAAAGAGAGGAATGAGGTACTCCCACCAAGACAGCAGCCCCAGGACACCCAAATCCTTCAGAGAAAGAGAACTTTTTGCTCCATTATCAGGAGAAATGAACTTCTTCCTGCCTTGCTTGGGCAGGACGATGCTGTCAGGATTCAGAGGAAGAAGCTGACACTGCCCAGACAGAATCCTGTGTTTGAATGGAATTTGTGCATCATGGATGAGGTGTATGAATATGCAACAGGCTGTTGCTTTGAAGGGTTAATCCTTTGTTAACGTGTGTGGAGAGCCTGGTTCAAACATGGCTTAAAGAAAGAGGCCATGAAGGTGCTCAGCTAAGGGAAAAATAAAAGGCAGCTGTAAAGCAGCAGTTCCCAGGCTTGATCCTGTAAATAATTAAGGTTCTCAGCCACCTTTTATATAAACAACAAGATTCTCAGACCATTTTCTCAAAAACAGGCAGATATCCTGTCCTTGGCTGCTCTGGGAACAGATGGCCATTCTGGGAACAGATATAAAGGTTTTGAGAACTTTTCACATCATGGTGAGAACACTGATCTTGGTTTCAATAAACAAACTTCAGGTATTGTAAACAAAAGGAGGAGCTGAAGTTTTCTCTACAGCCTATCGGGAGCTCAGGTTTTGCAATATGCATGAAGTGAATGAACACTGTTATAAAAGGTGCCTGGTTGATCAATAAATGGGAGTCAGATGCTGACCAACAAAGGTAGGTCGTCTCCCTTCACTTCAACAAACGTGGGTCCTTTTTCAGGCTTATTTTGCCCAGAAAAGGTACCCACACGGTCCATAACTCTTTGTTCTTATTGCCTCATATTGTCCTAAATCCTAATTGTCCAAATTTTTATTACTCTAATTACATTACTATTTTTATAACCATTTAATTACTATTAAATTTTAAACTTTTAAACCCAAGTGATTGGCGTGTTTGGCAGAGGGAGAGCAGGAGGCTGAGCCAGCAGCGCCGCCCTGCCCGCACTCACCACGATGAACGGGAAGGAGGTGCCGATCACAAACACCCCCAGCCAGTTCAGAACCGAGCTGATCACAAAGGCGGGGGGCCTGCAGGACAGCTTGAAAATCTCAACCCTGGTGGAAACCGTGGCGCCACCTGGAAGCGAAGAAAAACAAGAATTATTTATTGTTTGATGCGTTTGGAGTCCACATTTGGATTAGCGCTACTGTTACACGGTCAGCTGAGAGATGCTGCTGTAATGGAGTGCCAGAACTGTGCTGTGGCACTGAGCATGCTGCTCTTTGTTACAAAAGAAAATGTTTGTGGCATCTAATACACTGCTAGCTATCAGTTTGTGAAAGTGATAAAATACTCAGATAAATGAAATAAACTGCTAGGCATCAGTTTGTGAAAGTGGTAAAATACTCAGATAAATGAAATAAACTGCTAGGCATCAGTTTGTGAAAGTGGTAAAATACTCAAATGAAATAAACTGCTAGGCATCAGTTTATGAAAGTGGTAAAATACTCAGATAAATGAAATAAACTGCTAGGCATCAGTTTGTGAAAGTGGTAAAATACTCAGATAAATGTAATAAACTGCTAGGCATCAGTTTGTGAAAGTGGTAAAATACTCAAATTAAATAAACTGCTAGGCATCAGTTTGTGAAAGTGGTAAAATATCACTCATGCACCAGGGTTGGGGCAGGAACAGGCGAGAGGCAGGATCGTAGCAAAGGCAAAAAAGGTTTTATTCAAAAAAACACACTTTTTTTTTTTTTAAATATAGATTCTATTCTATTGGCTAACTAACAGAAACATCTTTCTCACGCACTGTCTTTGAGAGGAACAGAAAAATTGCAAATTGTTTATAGTCAACAAGTTATCACATCTTTCCAGCTCCCTAAAATTTCTCACAAGCCACTGTGAGAAACTCTTGCCGTTTCTCTTTCTCTGTCCCATGGCGTCCACAGTAAAATACTCAAATAAATTTAATAAACTGCTAGGCATCAGTTTATGAAAGTTGTAAAATACTTAAATAAATTTTTGGGGACATCCATGAATTAAGTAGTCGACACTTGAGAAAGCCTGAAATCATCTCATGAAAGATGTATCAGGATAGAATGACAATTATTATTGATAAAATGAATTTTCAGTGTGATTCTGCTGGATTGCCAATGAGTAAGCTTCCCAGATTCACTTCCTGGGCATTTCAGTTTGTTTTGAAGTCACAGGATTTTAAACTGTTTTGAGTTAGGAAAATAACTCAACCCTGCCATATGGGAAGGCAAATATTTAAAAAATTATTAGCCTTTATAAAATAAAATTTAATGAGTAGCAGGCAATAAATGCTAGGAAAAAAACTATTCCAAAGTAGATCTTCTGCACTGCTGTCTATGTGGGATAAGACGTAACATTATACAACACTGAATTTAAAAGAACTCTTGCTTTTCTTTTTATCTTTTTTTCCCCCTAGCATTTTAAAAAAATCTTTTACCCATCTGCTTTTGCTCTACTTTTGCTGTATTTTTCCAGTGTGCTCCTTTCCTCTCTTTAGCAAAACTCAAACCTGGTGGTATTGAATTTTATGTCCAATTAATAATTGGACCCACAATGTTTAAATGACTGCAAGATTATATTAAATTAATTTACTTATGCTAAATATTCTGCAATATAAGGCAGTATTTCCTGACCCTTTTAATAAGCTCACACGACTCAATTCCTTTATTTCCTTTTTGATTGAGAACTTACCTGGCCCAACAGCAAAGACAACTGTAAACAGGATAATGAGAGCAAGGCTGCAGTATGGCATCCAGAAGTACCAGTCCTGGGGGAAAAAACCATAACAAACTTCAGGTTAAAAACTGTTACCAGCCCTAGGTGAGGAATGCTCCTGCTTTTCCAACACCTCAAAAAAGAAATATTCAGTGTGTGGGCACTGAGAGCTGTGAGTGCTTCTCTCTGTGAGTGGAGCAGCTGAGATCTCTGTCAGGGGAGCAGACAGGGCAGAGCAGCTGCAAAGCCAGGGAGGCTTCCATTAAATGAAATCTGCAGAGCTTTTATGCACCCTGTCCTTTCTTTTTGACCTCATAGTTCTTCCTCTGATCCTTAGGGATATGAGAAGGACAAATCAGATATTTCTTCATTTTGTTCAGTTATGGATTTAAAAACTGGTACTGGAAAGCAATTTTTATAGATCTTAGTCAAGAGAAATGAGACTTGATGCTTTAGGTAAAGAAGATTTCTCTCTTCTATGTTGGAGAGTTTTCATGAATGAAACAAAAGCAGAAGTCTGCTGCCACCTTGCTTCCAGGTCAGTTTTGCAGTGTGTCTGCAGGGTAGCTCTGGATGAGAACTGATAACCTGGGAGATTTGCTTCTGGAAAGGCTACAGCAATGACACAGAAGTGTCACTGTTTGAGAGGTGGACTGGTCTCCAGTCTGTGAACAGACAGTGCCTTCCCACAATCATCTGCAGCAAAGTTCAGTTTCCAATGAACTGACGCCAAAGTTCTGGGGTTTTGCTGTTGCTTGTTAAAACCAGCGTGGACAGAAAGGGCCATTTTCCTACAAGTGCCTTGTGGTGTGTGCTGGATGCTGTTTGGTGCTTGCAGTCTGATAAATCAGGAACCAGTGTCCCAGTGGTTTTTGTGTTCCTTGCTAAGGTCATGGGATCATGTTGAAAGGAAGGCAGGGGTATGAGGCTCTAAGAGAGAGTTTAATTCTACATATAGGTAAGCTTGATCTAAGCCTCACTTTCCTTTCTCAGTAGCGTGGTCCTGCCAGTGAGCTGTAGATCAGAAATAGAATGGAGCAATCTGCTGTGAGCAGAACTTCCTTACCTGCAGGGACAGAGTCACAGTGATAGCAGCTAGCAGTGAGCCCATGATCCAGTAGCCTCCTCTGATGAGAGCTTTCCTGCCCAGCCTCTCAATGATGGAGCTCTGAAGGGCAGAAATCCCATCAGTGCCAGTGCCAGAGAGCAAAATGTGCCCCTCTCCCCTGGTAATGGGACTTACACAGACTACAGCAGCCACGAGTTCAGAGAGCCCAATGGAGAGGGTCATGTAGGAGGCCATTTTTTCATCAAAGCCAGCTGCCTGGAGGACTTCAAAAGTGTAAAAATAAATCTGGAAAAAAGAAATCAAACAGTGAGAGAAGAAAAGAATGGATTTCTTATCCAAAGCTGTGTGACACTACCCTAGATATGAGCTGCTGATCAGGGAGCATGCAGCTCAGCTTTGGAGGGAGCTGGAATTCTCTACTCTTTTTGGTCGTATTCACTCTATCAGCAGACAAAAATATTATAAAGCATTATATAATTAATTTACTAATGAATTTAATAAAGGATAAAATGCTGGGATAATTAGATCTCCAGCTACTACAATGCAATCAGATTTGCAGACTCCTGATCTAGGTGCTTTCAGAAACAGCCAGCTATGTCTTGTTATCAGAACCCATCCAAAACCATTCCCAAGAAAGAGGAGCGTGGGTTATGGAGTCATGAGGGGTTAAACCAAACATCTTTCCAAGTATCTCTGCTGGTGTTTGGAGATATGCTGAGTGATAAAGATTCCAGTTTAAGCTGTGTTAGATTCAGCTGTGTTAGATTCAGCTGTGTGTTTCCTTTGCAGATGCTGCTGCAGCATGGTGTTAGAGGCAGCAGGACCCCAGAACAGCAGTGCAGTGAGGAAGAGCAGAGCTGCAGGAGCTGCAGAACAGGCAGCATGCTTGCTGTTAGCTTTAAGGGCAGAGTGAGCAGCCTGCCATCCCAACATCTCAGGGGACAAATAGCAGCAGTTGCAGTGAGCAATCACACAAAACTACAGATTTTGCTAGCAGAGTGGGCTCATTCCCAAGAGTGAGCTCTGCAGTGGCTCCCAAAGGTGGCTGCTCAGAGACAGGGAACTCCAGCAAGGACAAGAGCTGGCCACAGGGATGTCACACACAGAGCCCAGCCCAGCTCTGTGGCTGCTGCTGTCCTGCAGAAGGGCTGGCACACAGCAAGGTTTGGGCTGAGAAGCCTGAGAAAAACGGAGGCAGCTCCTGTGAGCTGTGATATCTTGGGGCTTGGAGGGGGAAATGCACTCAACTGCATTGATGCCACAGAGCTGAATTGTGGCGGTCAGGGTAACTATCATGTACAGCTGCCAACGGAAAGCTGGTTCTCTCACTAGTTCCAGGACACTCAAGATCTTGGTGTTTTTCATTGTTGCTTTCTCTTTCATGATGTCATCAATCTCTGCTTGGTGTTGGCCTTCACCCCAAAGCTGCCTTATGGCTGTGGAGAAGGAGAGCAAGACCTGCCATGTTAATTCATCTCTGGTTTTTCCCTAAGGTTTCTGAGCAGTGAGACAAGAGTCTGGCAGCCCAGTGTGCAGGGCTGGGGCTGTGCTGAGATGTCTTACAGAATGTTCCAGAGCCCTTACAGGGTGTTCCAGAGCCCTGATCCCCTCCTGCTCAGTGGGCCCTAGTGGGGTACAAAGGGCTCCCTCCCTGCCCATGGGGCCCCTGTTCTGCCTTCCTCCTTCTCTCAGGGTGTGAGCAACCAATACCCAGAGCTAAGCCCAGTGGAGCCCTGCAGTGCAAACAGCTAATTTTCATTTATTATTTAGCATTAATCATCAGGCTGACAGTGCAGGTGGTGTCAGACAAATGTGAAAGGTTTTGTACCACAGAGCTGTAGAGGGAAGTAGCTTTGTGCTCTATGTGGGAACTACAATAATGGACTCAGGCGTTCACAGAGCCATGTGGGAAATGAGCAGGGAGAAACTTTGTCCTATTTATTTCTTTCCATATGGGGAAAGCAAGCATCACAAAATGATTCTAAGGGAGGAACAGGAACCTGAAGCCCTCAATTACCTTTTTTGCAGGCTTCCTGGTCTCCTTTCTGCATGAGGAGGTAGGGTGGGGACTCTGGGAAGAAGGGAAGGGCGAGCAGCTGCACCAGGGCTGGCAGGCCACAGGAGGCCATCAGCAGGGGCCACAGAGCCTGGCTGCCCAGCAGCTCCCTGCCAGGGACAAAATGTGGGTTAGGGTTCATTGCACCTCCTCTGAGGAGACAAAGGAAGGGATGGAAAAGCACAGGGAGGAGCAAAAGGTGAGAAGGATCCAGAAATGAATTGTGTGGGTAATTAATTGCATGATACCTTTGTCCTGAAATTTGCCCTATGGCTTTTCCCAACGTCCAAAAGAAGGAGGAAGTCGAGTTTGCAAATCCACGGAGCTTCCTGGGGGAAATTTCTCCAACATATTGGTGATGTAGAGGAACACAAAGACCTTGAGGTGAGGAGGGAGTTATGGGAGAGAAGAAAAAAGACATAACCATTGGAAATCCAGTTATATCCACTGGGTGTAAATAATTAAGTATTACAGAATACAGCTGTGTCTGGCACATAACTCACATCTGAGACTTTCAGTGCTAGATTTTTTTAAACTCTTTCTACAAAAGTATTGGTCCTCTTTGCAGAGTGCAGTTTCCTGACCTTAAGAAATGTACAGTTCTCCCTTTGAAGTGCAGGTGTAGCCTCATCATAAGCTCTCCTGTGAGCCTTAGCATGTTTTAAAGAACACAGGGTATGCAAGTGCTGAATAATTAAGCACTTTTCAGCAGTATTTAATATACTTGTATTTAACCCACATAATCTCAACCTTTTCTGACATGATGCTTTTGAAGAGCTGTATGGCAGACTCATGGCAAATTATCACATATAGAGCTACAGTCAATGTTGATTTGTATGTGATTTAGGTGGAGACTTGAGTATTTATTTTCTGCTATCCAGCAATAATTTTTATGATTTCAGGCAGAGTTGATGTTTCCAGTTATATTCATTAACTCAGACATGCTAAATACTAGTCTGGGAACAGGAGCTTTTTCCTGATATGGGGGTCACAGCCCCTTTTATCTGTTTCAGATGCAACATGTTCTTCTCTTGGCTGTATGTGATAGCAAAGCAATCTCTTTTGATTGCAGTCTCTTTAACAAAAATCAGGTTTTTGAATGGGTTATGATATAGATTCTAGAAGAGAGCAAGGCCCCTGTTGGTAAGCTGTTCTCAAATTACAACCATAGCTCTTCAAGACATCTCTTTGTCACAGAAGCCATGTACAAAATCTGGTTATTTGAAAAATAGGCACTAAGTGAACTCTTGAATAAGTTAAAAGATTCATCCCCGTGAATATGCAAACAATAGAAAGGCAAGTTTTGTGTAGGGAAAAATACAAAAAATACTGATAGCAGCACAGGATGGTTTTACTGCCTGTAGTTTACTTGCCAGGAGTGATTTTGCTTTATTAAGCCCAGATCTTTGTACTAACCCCAAGGACTTACTACTTGGAATACTCCTCCTTAGGAAAATACTACCTTTAAACTGTATAATTATCAGTACTGCTAGATAAATTTAAGAAAATGCTATACACATTTTTCTTGAGAAAATCCCTTTTTTCATGAGGTATCAAAACATTTCTGACATCTCTGAACATTCATACACTCGGCAAAGTTGAATTTCATTTTTAGTGAAATTGATAATAATTATGCCCTTTATTGCAGAGCATTATAGAAAATCTTCTTACAAAAGATCACTGACTTCCACGTTTTGTTTTCTTAGTGGAGACTTATTATTGACTTTGAAAAAAGATGGAAAATGATGTGAGATTCAGCTGACCTGTGGGAGAAGTCACTCACCTGCACTCACTCCACACATGAAGCGTCCAATCAGAATCATCTCAAAGGACTGGGATATTTTACTGCAGCCCATGATGGAGGCTGCCACTATCATCAGCACGTTGTTGCACAAGAGACATTTCTTTCTGGAAATGCAAGAAAATGAAAAGATTTTTTGTGGCTCAGAAGGGAAACGGCACTTAATGCCTCAGAAGGGAAATAGCACTTAATGCCATGCAGGAATTCTTGGCTGAAGTTGTCTTGATGGATTTTTGAAATTACAAATGTGTGGTCCAGGACAAAATGAGCACTTTGGACTCATGGTGTGCCCTGGCACGTGGCTGCACCTGGGGGTTTGGGAACACTTCTGGGGTGTGTAGCAGGGAAAACTCTGAAGGCTTTCTGCACTTGGACATGCACTGTGAAACACATTATTGCAGCACCAACAGGGATCTCAGTGCTGCTGTGTTTTGAGTGGCACTTTCCAGACCCCATTCTGACTTCAGCCAGGTGCTGCCTTTCCCCATTGCTGAGATGAACCCAGGCATGGCTCCATGGGCAGGAAGCAGGGGAATCAGCTGCCACCACAGCTGAGCTGGCTGAGTCTCTTATTTATATCACTGAGTCTAAAATCCTGCCTCGTTTATAACCCCAACTATCATTTCCTTAAGCTAAGATTCAGCTGACACATTGTCTCTGACCATACATACTTGCCAAATTTGACAGTGAGGTATCTGCTGCCTGAGGAGCCCAGGAGCCCTCCTATGCCGAAGATGGACACAGTGAAGGACCACAGGAACAGGAGGTTGTCCTGCTGGATGGGGTGGCCATAGCGCTCCAGCCACGTCTCATTAATGAAAGCCTTAACGTGCTGAGACAGAAAATAAAATCATTAACAATGCCTGTGACAGCAGTGCAGGGATATTATCACATTTACAAAATAATTTTGTTGCTTCAGCTAAAGTTACTTATTCTCATAGGCTTTAGAAGTGTGTATTAGCTATCAGACATAGTATAATAGAGTGCTATGCTCATACTGCCATTAAAATTCAATCTTTGGGATTTTTATCCTTATAATCTGAGGAAGCAAGGCATGGAGTGGTACTAAAAAACAGTGTAAACAGTACTACAAAGTTCTGCAAATGAATTATGAGTTTTCTCTCACATACCTGCCAAGAATGTCACATTACACAGAGCCTGTTCAGTGCAATTCCTAAATACTTTTTCATTCAGAACTTAGTGCTCTGAAGCCAGAAAATAGTGCTTTTCCATTAAGGTGATGTGTACAAAATAATGATGTCTTCCCTCTAGACTTCAGTGCCCTTAATGTGATCAGTGGAGAGAAGCAGACTTTTCCTAGAGCGTGGCTCACTTGTTCTATTTTTCTGTGACGATGGATAACCATAAAAATATAAACTGAAACCATGAAGAAGGCACATGTGCTGTGAGATTTTAGGGGAGACAGATGCCACCCTAGTTAGTGTGTGTCTTCTGAGGAACACTTCTATTAACAACTTCCAGATCTATTTTCTTCTATTTGCTACACTTTGACATGCCCTGCTCCTCATGATAGCGTAGCAAATGGGAAATGAGAGGAGAATACTGTGATCAAACCCTTCCTGAATGCCAGAGCAGCAGCCTCAGGCAGCAGTGGAGACCCAGTGCCAGGTGCAGCTTTGCCTACCTGAGACATGTAGGTGATGGTGGAGATCTGAAAGCCAATTTGGAATGTGCCACCAATGCCCAGGACTGTGATCATCCGAAAGAGCCCCTGGTACTGAACCTGCAGAGGTAGAACAAAATCTTCTTCAGGTTGTACCCACATCAGGCTGTTCTCAAAATCATTCTCCAGAAACCTCTCGTTTGCTCAGGGGATTTTCAGGTAGCAATATTCTCTCTGCTTGCCCTGGTGTGGGATGTACATCCTTCTGTGATTTCCCTCCATCCAGCTCAAGGAAGTGCAGCTTCCACAAACATCCAGCTCAAGGCACCATGGCTTCTAGATCCTGTTCCCTGCCTCTCAAAACCTCTGCTCCCATGTCTTGCACTAAATAATTAGGTGTATTTAAAAACATTTTTTTTTACCAGGTAAGCAAAACAAATTCTATTTCTAGGTAAGCAAGTATTTTTCAGTCCAGGAAAGCATTTAAGACACATTGTGGTGGTGTTCACAGGGATCCGAGGATGGGGGAAGAGACCAGGATCTGACTCCATGTTTCAGAAGGCTGATTTATTATTTTATAATATATATTATATTAAAACTATACTAAAAGAATAGAAGAAAGGATTTCATCAGAAGGCCAATTAAGAATAGAAAAGAAGGAATGAATAACAAAGGCTTGTGACTTGGACAGAGAGTCAGAGCCAGCTGATTGTGATTGGCCATTAATTAGAAACAACCACGAGACCAATCACAGATCTACTTGTTGCATTCCACAGTCACAGATAACCATTGTTTACATTTTGTTCTTGAAGCTTTTCAGCTTCTCAAGAAGAAAAATCCTAAAAAAAGGATTTTTCATAAAAGATGTCTGTGACAACACATTAATATATGGATAAAAATATGGTAAAGATGGATGGCAGAGCATATGAAATGCTCTAATACCTCAAAATAGTGGACAGAACCACTTCCAAGATGCTTGTAGTAAACAGGAGCCTTGTTCTTACCAAGACACCAATTTTGTTTTGTTTGAAGCCCCAGTAACACACAAAAATGTCCCAGATGTGAATACCCCAGCAAGTACTCACCAGGTTTGAAAGGAAACCAGTCATCTCTGCCTGAGGGCTGGCTGTCCAGCTTGTGGTGTGGCTTTGTCATCACAGGCTTGTGTCTCTCTGTCTCCTGCCTGCTGCTCCAGCTCTGGGCATTTGGCTTCAGGGATCAGAGTTAAATTTTCACTGTTTCATCTTCACTCACTTATATTTACTTCAACTGGCCAAAGTTAACACTGCCAGATTAAGTATTTCAGGAAATAATTACATCTAGTCCAGTCTCGAGGGGGAAAGTATCAAAGCAGTGAAAATTAGCATCTGGGGACCAGTGAGGGCTTTGGGAAGGGAAACAAGAAGAGCTCAGGCAAAACAGCCCAAACAGTTTTCCAGGAACAGTAAAATGCTTTATTCTATGGTATAGACTAGTGTGTATAGCTGCCATAATCTGCAAAAAACAAAAAGCAGCTGGTACAAGGTTTAGTAACTGTTATTTATTAGTAAGTAAGGTATGTAATTCTTTGGTAAAGTAAAAATGATAATTAGAAGACAAATAGGCAAATTTCAGAGGCTAATTTTGCTGTTCTGGCCTTATGAATCAGTTAGATTGTTCTGAGGAAGGGGATTTGTTGTCTGGTGTTTATGGAGATGTTTGTTGACCAGGTGTGGTGAAAAAGCAGTAAGAGGCTAAGACTCATGAAAATTGTCAGAAAAGATAAATATGCCCTAACAAATTGGGATAGGACCACCAGGATCTCCCTCCCTCAGGCTCCAGCTTTGACACAGAATGGCTCCAAAATCAGTGTTGCAGGTGACAAATCCCCTTTGATTGCCAGAGGCTCCTTTCCTGTGAGGCAAAGCTCCAGCTGCAGCTCTGTGCAGCTCCCACTGGGAAAAGGAGCTTGGTGTGCCTGGGGCTTTCCTGCCTGGTTGATGCCCTGTGCAATTCTGGCCCTCAAAGCCTTTGCTCATTCTCCTCATGCCAGGGCTCTGTCCTGGGGCACTGGGGTTACACTGAGGCCCCCAGGAAATGCGCAAGCTCACCCTCAGGACTTGTAAAGTCAGTTTATAAAACACAGAATGTAATTATTTACAGAGGGGTTCACTGTAAATCCTCTGAGTCTAAATAAAGGAGAAAAATGCATGTTAATATTAAAACCTTGGTTGTTTGTTAACTCCAAGTGTTGTCTGTATAACTGCGTAGCAAATGCTGTTTATCCTGGCTGGCAGCAGTGTTTAGGATGAGTTGGCATTTTTTGTATTTTCTCTTGAACACTGACATTATAATTACCTGCATATCTCTTGGTTATTGTTTCAAAATGGCAGTGTTGCCTTTTCATGATGTGTTTTTTCTCAAATTGTAGTGAGGTGTAGGGAGGTTATGTTGTAGGGATTCACCCCTTGAAAATCATAACTGAGGACCTCAAATAGCAGCAAATCCCACCAGCTCACAGTGAGAAATGTCTCTTACATTTTGAGGGATTTCTGGTGATCCTGAGCCATGGTGCTATTTCACCTTATTAGCACTTTTAGGAGAATTTAATTCTAGGAGATTCCTTCTTGGATGTTTCTGAAACCAATGAAATGGACCATTTCTGTTGGAAATGTCACCTATATTCTTGAAAAAGCTGCTACACTGGAAGTTGTGCAGGATTTCATGTTTAAAGAATTATTTCTGAGTTAAGGAGATCTTGTTTGACCGTGTTCACAGGGTCTTAGGATGAGGGAAGAGATGAGGATCTGACTCCATGTTTCAGAAGGCTTGATTTATTATTTTATGATATATATTATATTGAAACTATACTAAAAGAACAGAAAAAAAATTTTATCAGAAAGCTAGCTAAGAATAGAAAAAAAAAAAGAATGATAACAAAAGCTTGTGGCTCGGACAGAGAGTCCAAGCCAGCTGACTGTGATTGGCCATTAATTAGAAACAACCACATGAGACCAATCACAGATTTACCTGTTGCTTTCCACAGCAGCAGATAATCAATGTTTACATTTTGTTCTTGAGGTTTCTCAGCTTCTCAAGAGGAAAAATCTTAAAGACTTTTCATAAAAGATGTCTGTGACAATATTGTAATTTTTTTTTAACAGAGCTGTAAGAAATGCTTGCTGTGAAATGGACAAACACACAAACCCCACCTCCATGAGGTGTGTCAAACAAACAGTTTTGTGTAAAAGCTGAAAATCAGGCTTGGTTCCAAGCCAGCTTGAGGCACACTGGACTCGTGGATGACTGAAGCCATCTGCAGTTTAATTTCACACCTAGACAAACTCAGTGGTTTCTTTTAGATTTGATTTGGGTTTGTTGTAATCTAAAACTCAAAATGAAATTCTGAATAACAAAATCACGGGGACTGGAACGAAAGAAGATGTTTAGGCTCAAACCACATTCTAAGTGAAATCTAAGATTTTAACACAGCACATATTTTATGTTACAATGACTGGTTGATTGTTGACTCAGCAATCAACATTGATTGTTGATTGCCCTGACATTTTCAAGATCATTTGAGAGTGACTCATTTGAGAAGATTCCACTGGTGTCAGTGAAAAAATATTGGTATCTTTTCCCATAACAGAAAACAATAATTTGCCTTTGTTTTGCAGTCTGCAAGCATCAAGGGCTTTTACGACCTAATACATGTTCTTTCTGCTGACCAGTTGGTGTAGGTGGCACTTCCTCAAGAGAAGTATTTCCTGTAAAGGAATGAGGTCTCCTAAAATCTAACACGCCAAATTCATCATTATTTTCATAACAAAGTTTTCCTTTGTCTCTGGAATGAAGAGGAAGATGAAAATGTTGAGCTGATGAGGATCTCAGCAAAGATAAGGAAGAAGAAAGAGATGAGGTTTTCCTGGAAATAAATCAGAGAAAGAAAATTTTATTGTATTTTTCTGCTCCTCCTGTTACAGGAGGACAGAATGATGACAATGAAGGCAAAGTTTAAGTTCATGAAATCCAGTTTGTTTGGTTACTGTGACATGATACACTCCAGTCTTGAGGTGTGAAACAGCAATAGAAATGAAATAGTTAACATTTTCTTCTTTCTTTAAGGCAAGATAGGTAGGGTGAGTAGTCAAAATAATTTGAGATGTCTCTTGCAGATGTATGAGAGAAAGGCATTGGTACAGGATTAAAACAACCCACAAACATTAATATAGGCAGGTTAATAATCAATTCTCTGGTTTCTCAGTAACTGCAGGTGATGCAGCAAGAGTGAGCACTGGGGAGAGCAGGGCTCCTGAGGGCTGGCACTTTGGCTTGCTGTGCTTTGGGAGGATGAGGATGAGGAGAGGGAAAGGCCATGAAGAGAGGAGGAGCCCAGCAAAGCAACCTGGCTTCTGCAGGAGACTGGAGCTGTAGCAGAGGCAGCCACTTCACAGGAAGGGCCAGAGGGATCCAAGGCAGTTTCCAAAGCAGCCTTGGTGCTGGGTGACAGGGATGGACAGTCCCTCTGCAGGGCTCCAGCTGAGAGCAGCTCCTGCAGCAGGAGCAGCAAAGAGTGAAAGAGAGGAGGAACTGAGACATGAAAGTGGAAGTTACTGCAGAGGAGCACGCCACTGCTCTGGGGCAGTGCCAATGGCGAGCACTGATCCCGAGGGGTGTTTTCCATCTGTCTATTGAGTTAGCAACTGTGTGGCTTTAATGTGTGCTCAGCACAGGTCAGAGGCACTGTCACCTGCAGCTGCATTGCACTCTGGAACCTGGGCAGGAAAGAACAGCATGGAAGAAGAGAAATGTTAAATTTGTGATCCATCTGGCCTCATGCTGTCCTCATCTCTCACAGGAGACACAGGAATGAGAGATTCCCCTGGATAACACCTGGGCAGACCAGGAAAGAACAGCATGGAAGAACATAATTGTTACATTTGTGATCCATTTGGCCTCATGCTGTCCTTGTCTCTCGCAGGAGACACAGGAATGAGAGATTCCCCTGGGTAACACCTGGGCAGGCTGGGAAAGAGCAGCATGGAAGAGAAATTATTTGTAATCTGTCACAGACATTTTTTCATAAAAATCCTTTCTTTTAGGATTTGTCCTTTCTGGGAAGCTGAGGCCCCAGAAGAAAAATGTAAACAATAATTATCTGCTGTTGTGGAATGTAACAGGTGCATCTGTGATTGGTCTTCTGTGGGTGTTTGGATTTGCTGACCACTCACAGGGCAGATTGTCCTGCTTTCTGCCTGGACACAGAACCTTGTTTTTAGATTCCTATTCTATTCTTAACTTAGCAGCTTCTGCAACTTGTCTCTCTATTCCTTTTAGTATAGTCATAATGTATCTTATAAATCAATAGATCCAGCCTTCTGATCATAAAGCAAGATTCTTGTCCATCTCTCTCACCCTGAGGAACCCTCACAAGTCACTGGAAGAGTAATCCATCTGGCCTCATGCTGTCCTCATCTCTCACAGCAGACACAGGAATGAGAGATTCCCCTGGATAACACCTGGGCAGGTGGGAAAGAGCAGCATGGAAGAACATAATTGTTATATTTGTGATCCATTTGGCCTCATGCTGTCCTCATCTCTCACAGGAGACACAGGAATGAGAGATTCCCCTGGGTAACACTGCTGGGAGAGCTGCAAGCTGCACTGTCAGAGAGGGCATAGGGAGCAGGGCATGGCAGCAACATCTGCTGAGTGGAGACACTGCTGTGTGTGTTACCTCAGCAGCCTGCTCAGAAACGGCTATAGAGAAACTCTTATCCTTTTTTCTGCAAAAAGGAGTGGGGGGAAAGGGCTGGGAATGAAAAGTCAATGGAAAAAAATTGCAATTTGATTTAGGAAGCATCCCTTATGAACCCACTGTCCGGTTTTCGGCTGTTTGGAGGGCCTGGAAAGGCCCGGGGTGGCCTTGGGGCAGCCCGCGTTTCAAAGGACGAGAAGAGGCTTCAGTTCTTTTCTCGGTCTCGGTGTTTATTAATTGTTTATCTAAAAGATTTTCTCTCGGCCCGACAGAGCTCTGCTCAGCAGCCAGCCATGAGCACACTCCCTGCCCTCCGGGCGGTCACCTATCTTTATACCCAAAGTTACATGTACAATATTTATCATTTTTCCCCAATACCTTTCACCCTTATTGCCCAGTGCACTTTTAGTAATGACCAATCCCAAAGTGCCACCATCACCACAGAAGATGGAGGAGAAGAAGAAGAAGAAGAAGGACAGGACACGCCCCAATTCCTCCATCTTACTTCTCTAAACCCCCCTGTACAGAAATCCTAAACCCTGTGTCTCACCCTCTAATTAACCAATCCCTTCACCATTCACCCCGGTGAAACCCTCCTATCCTCATACAGGTGTCGTCTCCTGTGTAGGATCAAAGTCCAGCCACCAGACACTTCTGGAACATTCCAGGACTCCCGAGCCCCCCAAGGGTGGTCTCGGTGACACCTCAGTCCTGAGCTGCTGAGATCCCACAACCCACTACCAATAACTCCTGAGGATGCTGTACCTGCTTTTCTTATCATGGAGGAGGATTTATTCATAGAGGTTTGAAAGGGATTTGTGAGGGATCCACCAGTTCCCAACACAAGGAACATTACAGCCAACCACTGGTAGTGAACATGCAAGGAGCAGCTCAAGCTCATCACAGAAGAAGCTGCAATATCATAGCCCCTGCATTTCTGGGATATTGGCTTGTTTGATGGTGCTTAAACCATCTCAGCAGAGCATGCAAAGCATAAATGCAGAAAAAGATCAACCAGATAAAGGTTCTGGATTTTCAGTTTTGCTGCTCTCCTTCACATTAACTAACTAAACTACTCATAAAACAACTATTTTCAAATGTACAACTTCATACCATTATCAGGCTACCAACTGGGAGAGTAGCCTGATAGTATCACACTTGGACATGGAAGCAAGCAGGTAAAAATGGTACAGAAATACCTCACCATCTAAGTACAGGAATTTAATTTCTAATTTTTTAAAATTAGTTTTTCTAACCATCTGGAACTTCCTCCAAAGTTTCCATGATGATTTAGTCCAGAACATTAAGTCTGTGTCTTTTCATTTTTTAATTTTAAATTTTAGCTCTAATTTGAAAGGATTATCCCCTGCTTACCCTATTATTTTGAAAAAAAGTTTGCTAAATATGTAATGCATTATGTTTGGGAAAGTCAATTGCAACAGGCAACCTCTCAGTTCTCCTGCAAGTGAATGCTGCCAGCTGGTGCTGCAGTACTCACCATTTTGGAGGGGTTTGTCCATACATCAGAAGGGTGGCTGGTCCCAGGCACACAGAGCTCTGCCAGGCTCTGTTTTCTCCCATGCCTCGTCTGCACCTTCAGCTTAAGTGACCATCCTGCTCTGGGGCTGAGGTTAATGTTTACTTCGTATGATTTCTGTTGATTTATGGTTTTTGTAGCAATTGGGCAACACTTAAAATGGGTGGATTAAATATTTCAGACCCTCAACAGGAGAGGGCCCTTTGAATGGGAACATTCACCACCATGAGTGCTCTGTTTTGATACAGGGAGTGAATCTAAAATCTAAATCAAGTTTCAATTGCTGGAACACACACCGGCACTTTAATATCAGAATTTCTTCTGTGGTTATTCCTTGAGAAGCAGTGAGTATATTATTTGAAATTTTTAAAATAGGAAACTCCCTAAAACTCAATACTAATTCAGACCTCAGCGCAATGATAATAAATAAGAATGGGTAAACTACAGAAAGAAAGGACTTATGGTCCTGCTAAAGAGGTGGCATGAAATACCTTGGCAGAAAATGGAAAAATAATTGTTTTAAAGAGTGATTGCACACTGCAGTGGCCAGCAGGACTGGCAGCCCTTGAGCAGCACAGTGCAGGGAGCACAGCACTGAAGTGCAGGATTGTGCAGCAGCAAATGCAGGCTGTCCTAGAGCAGCCCACAGACAGCAGATACTGGATAGCACAACTTCTCCCTTTTTTTAGCAATTTTCATAAAATGGGCTGAATTTTCAAGCTATCTACTCTCTCAAAACCTTACTCTCTGTCTCTGTCCAGGGCTCTTTTCTTCCAGCTCTCAGCACTGTGTGTGTATTTGTTAACCCTTGTGCCATCCTTGAGGCACCAGAATATATTACAAGAACTTTCTCCTGATTTTGCTACATCTGATCTGCATGGAGAGTGCAGCCAGGCTGCTCCAGAGGATAAAAGTGAGAATTCTTCTGTACCAAATCAGGGCTGCTCCCTGGCAGTCATAGAGACAATCAGGACATGCAGTTACTTGATGGCAGCTCAAGGAAATAGGTGTTCTACCTGGTATTTGCATTCTACCTGGCATTTGCATTCTACCTGGCATTTACATTCTACCTGGCATTTGTATTTTACCTGGTATTTGTTCATGTGCAGCATTCACAATCAACACCAAGTCCTTTACAGTGTGACAGCATAAAGAAATGACATGAAAATTGTTTACAAGAACTATGGCCATGTTTAATCCTATCTTCACCCTGCTCTTAATCCTGAGCAGAATTTTCTTATAAAGTAAGAAACATAGACACAAATCTTGCTACTTTAAAGTGACAGCAATGGAAAAAACTTGAAATACAATTGTGTTATGGCAGAACAGTGGAAATTACTTTTGGTGGTTTATCAGAGCCTGGTGCAAAATGTCTTTTCTTCAGCAGCATACATCTCCACAGGCTGATGATGCTTCCTCTTAAACCTGCAGCTTTTGAATTTCTCTGTGATTTCAGAGGTTGACTTCCCTTTTGTTTCTGGGAGGAACAGGTAGATAAGAACCACTGAAATGACCAGGACAGCAACAAAGATGAGGAAGCAAAAAGGACCAAGAAGCATCTGGAGATAAAAAACAGAACAAGATGAGTGATTTCCTTGGCAACACTTGCACCTATAGATTCTTGAAACTTGTTGATTTGTTCCTGTGAAATAAGGAATAGGCTCATTTTACAGAAACAATATTTATTTATCTTTTCAATCTGTTTCTGGGGCAGCAAGTGGTTTCTGTAGTACTGGGAAATGTTTTATATAAACGGCCTCCATATGCCATAGCAACAAGGGATTCACAGTTTGGATCATCTACAAGTCATTTCATCCCACTCCCTGTGCAGATCAGCCTAGAAATCCAGATTAAACTGACAGAATCAAAGAGAAGATTTGAATCCAGTTACATACTACAGCAAAGGGGAAAACCATCCCAGTGAAGGTGAGGCCCAGCCAAATGATGATTCCACCAATTACAAAAGCAGAGGCCCTTGTTGACAGGGTGAAGATTTCGTTCATGACAGCCACAACAGCTCCGGCTGAGGGAAAAAACAACATAAAAATTATAGAAACATTGCTGTAATTGACCATTTCCCAGAGAAGATACCTCAGCTCTGCTCCTGTGGGAATTCTGTTGTGTTTTCAAGATATTCATGGCTGTCAGGTACAACTCTTACAACACATTTGAATTTGGAAGCTTTAGTAACCACTGGTAGTGTTTAGTCAGAGAACTTCCAGAGTAAATCCTGGTCTCAGGTGAGTGAGGTTCTGCCAGAGAGCTGCAGTTTGGGTCTGGTGTTACTGATGGAGGTGACTAAGGGTGATATTAAGAGAGGACAAGAAAGGACAGAGCAGTGCTGAGAGGCAGATTGTGCAGGCTGTCATGCCTTTCACAGAGTAGAATTTTATAAGTTGAGAAAACTCTGGAATTTTAGAAAAGCCTACCTCTGCCCTTTGGCAGAGATCAGCCATCTGAACCTGTGTGCACTGAGCAGTATTCACACTGTAAAACAAATCTTCATAAATTGATTAACAAGGATTTATTTGGTTTGAACCTGTAATCCAGTAATAGAAAACAGGGTCCTGATTCATCTGGGTGTGAATTATTTGTTTAAAAAATTGTTTCTTGGGTAATTAATTCATCAAAAATTGAGATTCCCTCAATCTCAGTCTCCACTAAGCTGTTGATTTTCAAAGATATACTCACACATTCTAGTTCTACTTCTATATATTCATGGTCTGTGCTTATCCCTGTGATCCAAGGCTTTTATTGTGGTGCTCACCTGGTCCCAGTCCATAAGCAATGATGAAGAGAAAGATGAGAATGACACTGCAGTACCTCAGCCAGAGGAACTGATCCTAGACAAAGGGAGGGAGGAGAACAAAAATCAATTTTATAGCTGTGACACAGCTCATCCAAGCACAGGAGCAGCAATATTTGGCAAAAGCCCATGATGCTGAGCTGTGTGATAGATGCTCTCTAGACCTGCTTATCTCTCCTTACTGAAGCAGGAGCTGGTGGTGTCACACCCACAGAGGTGAGCTTGTATTTAGGAGCCATTCTGACCTGCTGCTTTGGACATGGAGCAAAGGCTGCTGTCCTGCACAGAGGATTCTGCTGCAGGACATTTGCTTACACTCAGCAGAAGGCAGGTTTCAAGCAGCACCAGGATCAGAGCCATCAGCAAATAACCCCCACACAGGAGCCGGCGGCGCCCAAAGCGATCGATGATGGAGCTCTGAGGAACAGACACAGAAACAAATATTGCCATCACTGCAACATGGCAAAACCCAGCTGTGAGCCATCCAACCAATCAAGCATTACCCTTGAGCTCTTTTTACTTCAGAGAATACAAATCTTATTGGTACCAACATTGTTATTTTATTGAATTCCTTCTACACTCTCTAATACCATGAATTACCATCACTGCCCAGCATTGCAGCTACTTCTTAAACACTGTAATCAATGGAAGCATGGTACAACTGCATTTGAATGTATACTATACACAAACATGGAGAAATGAGTACTCATATTTATGTTTGAATGACACTTCAGAAGGGATTTTTAAAGGAAATTAAGATGAATGAAGATGGCATGAAACACATGAAAATTAGGACAAAATTTGCAGTGGATGATAACAACCACTGTACAGATTTATGCAGCACCACAGAAAAATTCTTTGGTTCCTACAGAGATTCATTTGCTTCAAGGAAGAATACTTTAATTCTTAATACCCCTGACTTACACAGAATATGATAGAGATGAGTTCAGAGATTGAAACTCCTAGAGATACATATGGGATTATGCTTTCCGGCAGGTTGGCTGTTTCAAAAATTTCTGAGGTGTAAAAGGTGATCTGGGAAAGAAGAAAAATAAAGCACAGTTAACAGATGTGATATGTGCTTATCCAGGATCACTTAGATATGTCCTCACTGCAAAACCAGAAATACATTACTGGGCCTTAGTAGAGGTAACATAACTGCTCCAGATGTGAGAAATCAAAAGGCAAACAAGAAAATGGATTTGTGAGGGGGAAAAAAGAGTGGGGAAAAAAAAGTAGTTGAAAGGAGCCTATTGCTTGTAAGACATGGGGAAAAAGTATTGCTTTGGCAAAAAGGAAATGGAAAGGGAGAAGACAAGAGAAAGAAAAGAAAATCTCAGTCTTAGCACTCCAGACATTGTCAAGCAAACTGTTGATTATGATCTTTTCCAGTTGCTAAACAGAATCTGCTTATCTGCAGCATCCTTGAGGGAATGGGCACCATTTCCCTGCCAGCAGAGTGCAGAGGGAATTCCATTGCTGGCAGCTGGAATGAACCACCTCCAGCACAGGCTGAACCAGGGCTCATGGAGACACCCCCAGACAAGTGAAAACATGAGGGGAATGACTGCCAGCTTGGGCTGCCCTGGGCTCAGCCAGCTTTACATGGAAACTGCTGAAAGGATGTTGCTTCATGGATAAATGTCCTTTCTCAAATGAATGAAACTGGATGGCAGAAGTCAAAGAAAGGCGCTGGGTTTCTGTAGCTCAGGATCCTTGTAACCCTTTCCTCCTGAGATCCCTTGGCTGTACCAGCAGGGGATGAAGGCTCAGTGCCCTTGCAGGAACTTGGGCTGAGCTGGAGCTCTTGCACTCCCACCTGAGGAGCTCCCTGAAAGGGATGAACAACCCTGGGGTGACACCACAGGTGTCAGGCAGTGTGCTCTGCGTGAGGAGGAGTAATGCACACCCAGAGGGAAAGGGACAAGTTGGCATTGGGGTAATTTGGAGAATTAATAGCAGATGGGAACATGGAAATTGATGAGTAGAAGGAAGGTTATAAGGGATGTTAGGATTAGTGCTCATTTGTGCCCTTTTTTGTTTAGGGGTGTTATTAGTTGTTTTGTGATTAGGTTAATGAATCATAGTTGGAGGGTTGAAAGTCGGTTAGTGATTCATCGGTTGTCCAGGGATGGTAGTAGTAGGGCTGGAAATGTTATTGAGATGAGGATGAGTGGGATTCCTAGGAAGGATGGGCTTGAGAATTGGTCGAAGAAGCTTACGTTCATGGTCAGGTTCAGGGGGTAGTGCTTGGGGTGATGGGTGGTTTGTTAGAAGGGGGGTTTATTGTCACGAATGAGAGAAGTTTGGGTTGGACTCAACTGCACTGAGGCCACAGAGCTGCAGGCTGAGCAGGAGGAGGAGCATGGTGCACAGCTGTGGGTGCACAGATCCTTCTCTCAGCACCTCCAGGACATTCATGATTTTGGTGCCTTTTGTTATGGCCTTTTCCTTCATCAGGTCATCAAATTCTGTTTGATAATTCCCTTCTCCCCAGAGCTGCTTCATGGCTACAGAAGAGACAGAATGAAGTAGACACCTCCATCATTTGATCCACTCATAATTCTGTGCTTTTCAACTTTTAGTGACACTAAACATTTGCACTTGAGTTCATGCTTTGAGTTATCAGTTACTGAGCAAAGGACTGGAAGGAACATCACTTACTGGAACATGGTGAAACTTCCCTGGAAAATGCTGTAGCAGTTAGGGGCAGATCTTAAATGTCTCTGATGACTCTGCTTGCTCTGGAGGACTTTAATCATGCAATTATCAAGAAATCTGTGGCTGGCTAATAGAAAAGCCAATTCCTGCTGTTAGCTTCACTTTCCCAGGAGTAATTTAACAAACTAAGGATCTAAAGTTTTATTTTACCTTTCAAGCAACCAGCTTTGTCTTCTTTTTGCAGCAAGAGATAGGGTGGGGACTCAGGGAAGAATGGCAAAAAGATCAGCTGAATCAATGCCACCAGCCCAGAGAAGGACAAGAGCACGTTCCACATGTCTTCAGTCCCTAAAAGTTCTCTATGAAAGCATGTTAGAATCTATTTATAGTCCAGTAAAATTACACTTTATAACTAAAAAGGTATTTTCTAAATTCTAGGATAGCTAAACAAAATACATACAGTCATTGAAAAGTTCAATTGCAATAGATGATGTTTAGGTTAGTGACAGGAAAATAGACTAATACTTTATTTCTTCTGCAAGACTGACATTTTTCTTTGACTTTAAATTTCTGAAGGTCAAAATATTCCTACAACAGCTCCCTAAATCAACACTGCAACTCTGCATGAGGTTATCAAGAAATTAGCAAAACTTTCAGATCTCACAAGTTTAATAAGAGTATTTACATACAATCTTTTCTTATTAACTGCACCTCCAGAGACTGATCCTTTCCCAAGAGAAAGCCTTTCTATCCCCAGGGAATGAACATGGAAAGCTCAGGGACTTGTAGGGGGTAGATGCCTCCTCTTTGACTGCTTTACCTAAGCAAAATAAAACCCCACCCTTGGTGTAGGTGTGATTCCAGGACTGGGAAAACACCACTTCCCTGCTATATAGAAGAAAAATAAATATAAAAGAGACAGAGAAGGAGCAGCACAGGCACCTTAATCCAAGAATTCGTGCTACAGTTTTCCCTAGTGCGAGAAACACCGTGGAGGTCACGTTTATAAATCCACGCAGCTTCTTGGGGGAGATCTCTCCAGCATACTGAACATGGGCATTCATGTGTATTCCTAAAGGGAGAAGACAGGAGAGTGCTAAAGCTGTGGAAAGAAAGAAACAGGGTCCCTTTTCAGCTCTCTCCTCTCTCTTTTGAACCCCCTCCCATATATCCAAAAGTGCACTTTTTACTTCAATCAGGATGTTTAGCTAATCCATCAGCTCTCTCCACAAGAGCTCTTGGAGGCAAAGGACAGCTCATCTTCCCTTGCCCCACTCTGTTCCAGTCCCTCTGGGTTCCAGCACATTCCTGGGAACTCCCAGCAGGAAGATTTCTGTACCCACCCCAAAGAAGCCCCATTAACATTAAAGTGGGGACTCCTGTCACGGACATATTTTATGAAAAATCATTTTGATAGGATTTTTTCTCCTGAGAAGTTGAGAGGCCTCAGAAACAAAATGTAAACAATGGTTATCTGCTGCTGTGGAATGCAACAGGTGCATCTGTGATTGGTCCATGTGAGTTGTTTCTACTTGGTGACCAATCAGAGGTCCAGCTGTGTTGAGGCTGTGAGCAGTCACAAGATTTTATTATCATTTCATTCCTTTCCTTTCTTTGCTAGCTTCTTTCGTTAGTGTAGTTTTAATATAATATAAATCATAAAATAATAAATCAGCCTTCTGAACCATGGAGTCAAGATTCCCATCTCTTCCCTCGTGCTGGAACCCCTGCAAACGCCACCCCAGAGCCGTACCAGCAGCCATGCCCTCGAGGAAACGCCCAGCCAGGATCATCTCAAAGGCCTTGGCTCTCCTGCTGCAGGCAGTGAGCAGCGCTGCTGTTATCAGCACCACGTCGTTGAAGAGCAGACTTTTCTTCCTGCAACAGTGAGCAGAACTTGGCTAGGACCCATGATTTACTTTTCTTCCTTGACTTATGTTTGATTCTTCTCTGGATTTACAGACTGAAGCCACGGCCATGTTTAAAGCCATTGCTTACAGGACAACCAAATCTGGTTATTAAAAGGCATGATGGCTTTGCAGAGGGGTGGAAAGGGAGAAGCTAGATTGTTCTTACTCATTGTGTGAGCAAACCATGAGGCTGAAGGAAACTCCTGCAGGATAAAATGCCAGCAAAACTATGGGAATTGTGTGTCAACAAAAGCTGTGACAAGGGAATCAGAAATTCTTGTCTCTCCAATGCACCCTGGTTTCGTTTTATGTGCTGGGTGAATTCTGCAGCAGCAGGGGGCAGTGAAATTCTGATATCCCTTCTTTTGCTGACTAATATTTAATAGCTCCCCTGTCACAGCCCTGGGAAATGTACTTACTTCCCAAAAGCTGCAGTCAGGCAGCCACTGCACAGACAGCCTACCATGCCCCCCAGGCAGTACACAGACACGATGAGGGACCACAGCAGCATCAGGCTCTCCTGGGGCAGCACGGAACCATAGCGCTCCAGCCACGTTTCATTGATAAACTTCTGAATGTACTGGCACAAAAAAGAGATTTTCATTCCACCAAGGCACTGATCATAATGGTATTAATAATGTTCACAATTTAAAAATTATATTAATAGTTGTGACTGAAAGCATGACTACAGGACATTTATTTGCAAATAAGGACGGATATTTCCTCTCATACAGCCTGATAGTGTACAAGAATTTTTCAAAAATTAGTTATACTCTTTAGTATGTTGAATCTTACCTCTCCTACACCAGAAAATTAGGACCTTATATTCATTATAGTAAAGTGCAAATGTTCTTGTGGCCAGTAATGGATATAAAGAGAAAAGGGCTGAGCTGAAGGCTGACTCCATCAGCTGTTTTGTTGTTTTGTTTTTTTGGGGGTTTTTTCCATGGCATAAACTTTAAGGAGGTATCTTAATATGTTGTTTCCATAAAATTCTGTGGGAATTTGTCTCTGGAGCACAGCTCCTTGCAGTCATGCACACTCTGACAGTGACAGTATGGCATTGCAAACAGCCGGCAACAAACTGACATAACAACAACGAAGAGCTTTTGTAAAGCATCTGCAAAGTGCAAGGCCCAGGGATTTTGTTTTCTCCAGCTTTGCCTACCGGAGAAGTGTAATTGATGACAGACATTTGGAAGCCAGACAGGTGGGTTCCACCAATCCCCAGCACCACGAGCATCAGCAACAGCCTCCGGTATTGAACCTGCAGAGAGGAGGGAACACATCCTGAGCTCCTGATACCAGCACACCTTTCACACCATGACATGATTTACAGCACCTTGTAGCTTCACACTTCCCTGACTAAGAAACCTTTAACATGCAAAAACCCAACCTGAGTTTCACAATAATCAAGCAAAATCCATTTGTTAAATATTAAAATACACATCTGCACATTGTGCTGTGTTCTTCTCCTGGCTACTAGCAATCTAAAAAGATACACTCTCTAATTCTGTTAGTTCTGCTAAGCACAGAAAACAAAATTCATAAAAGCCTTGTTGAGATCATTTGTGTTTACCTTTGTACTAGAAAGAAGCTACAGCTTTCTTGAATCCCTTTTTGCTTTCATCTTTGCCTCCTCAGGGACAGTGTTCACCATTTTCCAGAGATGACTCAAGTCTGTTCCCTCAAAACTTTTTTTTCTACATTTCACTTTTATCAACCCTGTATGAAAGGGCATTTTTAGAGGCCCTATCTGAATGACTCCTATTGGAAATGCTGTGTTTCCATGATGTACACTGAATTTCAGAGCATTTCTCACAAGCACAAATGTTTTCAGGCATTTAGTCAGGTCACATTTTAAACCCACGAGTATCCTCAATTGTCCTTGAGAGCACAGAGCAGTAGAGTGGTGGAGTTTTTCCTGGTTTGTGTTTTTCACTGATACTGTGTTCTCTATCTCCTCCCAAATTCTCATCTTTCCTGGTTTCCCAGCTCCTCTTTTAAACCTCTCACTGTTTTGCATTTCTAATGTATTTTCTCCAGATGCCATTTAGTCAGTTATTGCTCAACCAGCGTTGTCCCAAGCTCTGTTGCTCATTTTTACTACCAGAAGGATTCCTTTTGCTGCAATCTTAGACCATGCTGCTGTTAGTGAGCAGGGCTAGAACACAAGAATTTGGATACTCACCAGCTCTGAGAGGAAACCAGCCATTTCCCCTTGAACCCCTGCCTGCTCTGGGAGCCCTTGTCAAGCCTGCCAGAGGGGAGAGATGGGCTCCACACTGAGATTGTAAGAGCTTGGTATCACAGCACAGAAGTTAAATTCTAACTGTGTGGCTTTTAGCAAATTGTGTCCTCCCCTGACACTGGCCAGAGCCTCTTCTTGCTGGTTTAATTATTCTAAGACCCAGATATGACAAGGTGATTACAACATTGGTAAATGTTTTTCCTGCTGGGATTGGGAGCACTGGCCCTTACTCACACTGCTACAAGCCCTGAGTGCTCCTGTTGTGTGAGGAGTCAGTGCCACCAGCTTCTCTTCCCTCTTCACCTCTCTGAAAAGCAGCTTGGGCAGGGCAGGTTTTCCTCCCCTCCAGCCTACAGCTGGCCCTTAGAATTGTAGCTCAGCCATAATGCCTCTTCTTGCCTGCTAGAAGAGTTACCATTGCTTGAACAATTTCCCAGATGCAGGAAATGAAGTGTTGGAATATTGGCATTTTGTGCCCTTGCTCACACCCAGTTCTTTACAGAGGCTCAGGGTTTTTCCAGAACCACTCAGGAGCCTCTCTGTAACAGGGGAATTAACCCACTGTGTGCCAGAGCACAATGCCACATCCCAGTGGGCAAGGAGCTGATGAGCCTGGAGGAACCAGAGGGGAAAGCAAGATTTTTCTTTGAGCTGAGATGGAAAGAAGGACACACATGGCAGCTCTGGACCTTCCTGGAGAGGTCTCTAAACACTGTCTGTGACCAGTTTTTAACATCTGGTTCATCAAAGAGTCCCTGCAGAGCCCTGCTCCTCCTGTTGTCTGTGTCCCTCTAGAATGCTCCTACTGCTGTCTCCTTCCCATCTGGCCTCTCACCACTGTTCAGTGCTGTGCAATGGAAAAAGCAAGACTTAAATGTAGATAGAGGTAAAAAAGTAAGCCTTAAAGGGAAAAAGTAAGCCTTAAATACAGATAGAGGTAAAAAGCAAGCCTTAAATACAAATGGAGGTAAAAAGCAATCCTTAAATACAGATGGAGGTAAAAAGCAATCCTTAAATACAGATGGAGGTAAAAAGAAAGCCTTAAATGTAGATAGAGGTAAAAAGCAAGCCTTAAATACATATAGAGGTAAAAAGGAAGCCTTAAATACAGGTAGAGGTTTTATTTCTTTTCCTAAAAAGGAGGACAAGATGCATCCCTCCACCTAGGACTTGAACACTACATGAAATGTGCTTTTTTCCAGTGTAGAGCTCACCCAATACCCTGGACTTGGAGGGATTTTGTTTTCAGAGGTGTCCTGTGTTGCACTTGTGTGACCCTGGATCCATCCTGGATCCTGGAGCTGCAGATTCACAAGTACTTCTTCAACCTTTGTTCCCAATCCATGATAGTTTATGGCAGTGTTAATGATTTACCACATTTCCCCTCTTGTGGACAGCTTTAGTAGCAGGGGAGAAGTAAGGCAGGTTGAACACAATCATGTTGTAGAAGGACATGCATAAGGAAATGTGTTTTTAATGTCTTGTAAGACAATAAAAATTTTCTCATTGGGAACCAGTAAGTTTGAGAAAGGACCAAACCAAATAGGACCTTTAAAATAATCAATTACTTAATATTTTCTTTTTAAAACACTTCCAATGTTTCTTTTTTTTTTTCCCTGCATTTTTGACCACAAGAAGGAATGCATGCTGGTTATTAAAGTGGCACTGTGCAATCAATGATCTCAAGCCTTGAAACAAGAAACTTTATCCAGTTTTTTTGGTGGTGTGATGATTGTCCTGGGAGGGGTGGCTGTGTTGGGAAACTTCCCTGCTCCTGGCATTAGCTTTTGGCACTGCCACAAATACTGCTGGAGGATGATGTGAAGATAAAACAGCAGGAGAGCCTTAGGGCTGTGAAAGAACCTGCTGCTCAATATTCAGATCCTTTTGAAAAATGTATTGTGCAGCATCTGCATCAGTTGGTATTGAAGATGTCATCCCCAGAACAAGACAGACACAGCATTCCTTGAGCCCAACAACACTGCCCCAGAAATGGGGGCTCCTCTGCCCCTGCCTCTTCATTCAATGAAAATCAATCCAGGCACAATCAGAAGGATGTGTTTCCCTAGTCACTGCTTTTTATTTCCTTATCAGAAAACTGTTAAGTATGAAGAATACAAAAAAATTGTCATGTCATATAGCAATGAACACAGACACAGATTTTTACCAGGTTTTATAATGAAAATGTGAAGTATTCAGAGACCTGGAAAGAGAACAAACAGTCACACACATGGATTAAATTCCCTCTTCTCTGTCTCCTCAGTACCAGTCACTCTCAGGGCTCAATCCCACTGAAATTCAGTGTTCTCCAGTCATTGCCAATGTAGAAGGAGAATCTGCACTCTGTATTTGCCCCCTCATGATTTCCTCTCTGCTTTCTTTGCTCATTGCTTTCTATCAGTGCTGACACAGCCCTGTTTTTCCCAGCAGAAGAACCTCCAAGATTGTAAACATGGGGAAACATTGCATATTGATTCTGCCGGCTGCTAGGCAAGGCACTTTTCTTCCACTGGATTAAACAGCTAAACATTTCTTTTCCTGTGAACTGAAGCTTCTTCTCTGGGAAAGCTCATTGGCACTGACTTGTTAATAGGAGCAGACCATTTCAGTGTCTTTGCAAGTTTGCTGTACCTCTGCACCTTCCAGAGTCACTTCTGCCAATTGTGGAATCCTGGTTTTGCCAAGAAAATAGCAGATCCTGTGTTTTCAGTTTATAACTGCAAGCTTGGAGGGACTGACAAAGATCTTATTTTCTCTACAAACTGTGTTTCATTTTTTTCTGCAGAGGAATTAATTCAGCTCACATTTCAGGAGCTGGAGAGAACCACCAAGTTCATGCTGCCCCCTGTACTGAAGGTGATTTTTTGGTGGATTCTCTCTTACTTAATGAGACTTCTGGGCATTACAGTAATAAAAGAGCAAAAATGAAGTGGAGGGTTTGTCCTTAAAGCCTAGTGACAGTCACCACTGAGCACTGGCTCTGCTCTAGGGCTGCCTGCCCCTTCTTTCCACGGTAGTTCAGGCGGTTGAACTCCTCCTTGACCTGCAGCATGGTCTTTCCTTTGGTCTCTGGCAGCACCAGGAGCACAAAAATAGCCATGGACAGACAGTAGGTCAGGAAAATGATGAAACAGAAATTGCCAAGACCTTGCTATAGGAAAACAAAGAGAAAAAAATGTGCAAAATGAGAAAAAATGAGAAAAAAAATATCTTGATTTCTTTCTCTTACGATATAGAGTTTCTGGGTTTGTATTTACTAAAAGAAGTTGGTCAGAGACTTAATTGATATAAATCCTGCTTCAAATGACATCTGGCAGTGTCAGTGCCTCTGTCACTGCATCGGTGCTGCCTGTGTCACTCTAACCTGTGTAGAGTTAGCAGTATTTTGTGGGTTTCCTACACTTCCAGTAAATACCTGGTGAAAATGGAAGAGGCCATCAGAACTGTGATTAATTCAATTAATTTGGGCTCTGTTGCATGAAGTGCTGACAAGAGATGCCTCCTCTGGGTTCAAGGGGGGTCTAAATTCCCCTGAACTGAAACAAACACCCTGCTTTGCTTACCACAAGGAAAGGGAACACAAGCCCAAGGATGAAGAGCTGGATCCAGTTTACAACACCATTAAATACATAAGCAGCTGGTCTGTAGGACTGAATAAATATTTCTGTGATCAAGGGGCATACGACTCCACCTGAAAAAGATATTGAAGAAAGAAGGAAGCTTAGAAATTTTGCAAGATGCTTTCTTACCTCATACTTCATTTTGCTGCATGAGTCCATGGCTTTGAGTGGCCTGGCAGTGTCTGAAGTGGTGCTTGCTCTTCAGTGAAAAGGCATGTAGGAATGTAATAGAAAATGAATTTTTACTTCTGCCATAGTAGGGAGGGAAATACCAACACCTGCACTGGGTCAGAAGTAGGGATTCATGCCTGTGGTGGAACAGCTATGCTGGGATCTCTCCTGAAGGCTGCAGTGAGGAAGGAATGAGTGAATAAATGAAAACATTCCAGTAGAAAATACCAACCTGGCCCAATGCCAAAGCTCATGATGAAAATAAAGACAAGTGCAACAGAGCAGTATGGTACCCAGAAAAAGGAGTCCTGTGGTAGGAAATGAAAAGCAAATAAAATCAGAAAATAAAATTTTATTTACCTAGCTCAATTACAAATGCTCATCACTACTAAGTAATGTCATTATTTAACATAGATCTATTTCCTCTACTTTCAGAAATGTCATGAGATAGCCTTGGCAGTGATCTTGGTTGTGTAAAGCTACTGTCTTCAATCCAGCTGTACATGGCTGGGAGCAGACCTCTGAATATGATGGTTAGCCCCAAAAATCATCTACTCACTAAAAAGTGATTTGTGGGGAGGGAAATAATCCTGAGATCTGTCAGACAATAAAACCTGGGCACAGCTCTAGTGCATCAGAGGGGTCTTACCTGCAGTGAGAGTGTGACTGTGAGCAGCCCTAGAGCCAAGGCCATCACAGCATAGTTCTTCCACAGCAGAGTCTTCCTCCCTGCACGCTCGATGAGGAAGCCCTGCAAGCAGGAGGAGATGGGGCAGCTCCCAGGGCCAGCCTGGGGGCAGCCTGGGAGCTGCTCCACCTCTGCCTTCACTGGGGCCTGAGCAGCTCCAGGAGCTGGGACCCCCAAGTCTGGCCCAGGATGGGCTGGGATTTTGATAGAAAGGCTCTCAGCTTTCTCCAGAAGCTCAACAGAACTGTCCATGTTCATCTGATGGGTTCCATGGTTGATTTGTTACAAAAATTTGACTCCTGAAGCTCCATTTACTGTACTTTTTCACTCCTGAAGCTCCATTTACTCTATTTCTAAAGATCAAAATGAGCAATGTATTACAACAGTACAAAATTCAGCTGAAAAGCCACTTACACACAGAACTGTGGAGAGGATCTCAGTGGTCCCAATCCCCAGGGAGACATAATGGGTTTGAGCAGGGGGGATTCCAGCCTTTGTAAAGATGCTGTATGCATAAGAGTAAACCTGGAAAGAATAGACATTTGTGAAAGCTGTGCACATGTGGCCATGTTTATGCTAGCATCTGTCTTTTGGGACAGTGTTGCATGGCTTTGCAAGGGTTCCTCAGGGTGAGAGAGATAGATGAGAATCTTGCTTCATGATCAGAAGGCTGGATTTATTAATTTATTATATATAATACATTAAGACTATACTATCAGGAATAGAGAGAAAAGTTCAGAAGCTGCTATCCTAAGAATAGAATAGGAATAGAATCCACAATGTTCTGTGTCGGAGAATCTTGCACAGAAATGGCTTAAAAGGCAGCTGTGAGGAGCAAATTCTCACAGCCTGTTTCTGTAAACAGCAGAAGTTCTCAAGTTGTTTTTAATAACAAGTAAATATCTTGTCCTTGGATAAGGTATGGGAAAGCAAAAGTGACAAACATGAAGGCCTCGAGAACCTTTCATACCAGGGTTCTCAGGCAGTTTTCTCATAACAGGTAAACATTCTATCTTTGGCTGTTTTGGGAAAGTAAAAGTAAGTTTTGAGAACACGAATCTTGGTATTGAAAACAAAAGGAGGGGTTGGTGTGTAATCTCTGACCTATCGTGAGCTCGGATTTTGCAATATGCATGAAGTGAATTAACACTGTTATAAAAGGTGTCTGATTTGGTCAATAAATCGAAGTCGATGCTCATCAATCGGATGGTCGTCTCCCTCCACTTCAACAGTTCTGTGTCCAGGCAGAAAGCAAGAAAGCTCTCCTGTGAGTGGTCAGTAAATCCAAACACTCACAGAAGACCAATCACAGATGCACCTGTTGCATTCCACAGCAGCAGATAATTATTGTTTACATTCTTCTTCTGGGGCCTCAGCTTCCCAGAAGAGGAAAAATCCCAAAGAAAGGATTTTTATGAAAAAATGTCGGTGACAGGACAGAAAACAACTAACCAGACCTTAACAAAATAGAAAATAATCTTATCCTAACAGCATAATCCATAGAAATGCCTTCAGAAGACACTATAACGCAGCTCTAGACTTATCCCAGGTCCCAAAATTCCAGGGGGGGAAAGATTGTGACAAACAGCACCAAGGGCTCCCTCCTTAGGGCAGTGCTGCCCTCACTCGCAGCCCCTGGCAGAGGCTGCTTTGGCTGAGGAGCCTGCAGGGGCAGAGAGGGCCCTGCACGTACCACGTTGGCCCCCAGGAGCTGGATGCAGGACACCACGAGCAGCAGGGTGATGAGCTGCCAGCGCACGGCTCTGTCCCGCAGCAGGTCCCACACGCCCTTGGCCTTCTCGCCGCCGATGGCTCTCTGCTCTGACACCATGTCATTGATCTCAGCCATGTGGTCCCCGTCCCCCCAGAGCTGCTTCACAGCTGCAAGGACAGGAGGAGCACACACATGAGTCCAGAAGATGATTTCCTGCTTTGCAGAGTATCTTATTGGAACGTCATGCTCTTTTCTTGTGTGACCTTCCTAGAGATCAGGGCTCAGATATGACACAGGTCCAGATTTACCCATATATCTTAATATGACCTCACTTGTGGCCACATTTCTCTTCACATAGAAAAGCAAGGCACAACTTCCCAAAGATTTTTTAAGATTCACATTCTCTGAACCTCAGAGAAAGAGAAAACAATTCTTATCTCATTTACTGCTCCTGTGTTTTAGAGGAAATAGAATGCATTGTAGAAGAGCGTTTACCTAACAAGAATTGGTAATTAGATTCTAGTGTGAGTCTTTTAATTCATGAACCAATTAAATCCACATGTGTGTCGAGACTGTCAACTGACAGTCACAATATCCTGTGCAGTTGATGTAGTATTTGTGCAGTTTCAGTTTAGATGTAATGTAATACAGAATAATAAATAGATATATTATAATATTGTATTATTGTAATAGTATTTTACAAATAATACAAATATAGTATTATTTGTAATATAATAGAGTAATTAACTAATCTTCTAATATCCATAGAATCCTCCTTGTTATTTCTCCTTTCGTTGGGGTTGCTTTAATTTCTGATACTGTCCTTTGGCCAATAGCTGCTGACAGTCTTGCAATGTAAGTCACACTTACATTCTTACCAATCCTTCCCTGAACACCTTCCTGCTAAAGGTGCTGTTCTAGTGCACACTCCAAAACACAGACAAGATAAAATGACTCCTACATATAAAAAATAAGTTTACATTAAGGAGTTCTATCTTTTGATAGTTAAATACCTATTGTATTTGCAGGGAATGCCCCGACGAAGGCAGGAATGATGCATCTGACTCCATGTTCTCAGAAGGCCAATTTATTACTTTATAATGTTATATTGAAGAATACTATACTATACTATACTATACTATACTATACTATACTATACTATACTAAAGAATACAGAAAAAATGCTTACTGAATTCTAAAAAGATAATAATGAAAACTCGTGACTTTCCAGAGTCCTGGCACAGCTTGGCACTGATTGGCCAATGAAACAAAACAGCTCAGAGCAGAAACCAATGGAACAATCACCTGTGGGTAAACAATCTCCAAACACATTCCAGATGAGCAAAACACAGGAGAAGCAAATGAGATAAGAATTGTTTTCCTTTTTCTCTGAGGCTTCTCAACTTCCCAGGAGAAAAATCCTGGGCAAAGGGATTTTTCAGAAAATGTGAATGTGACACAAACAGAAGAGGCTGACTTTCATTTAAGCTGAAGATACTTTCAGAGTCAAAACACCAAGAGTCTTTTTCCCACCTGGACCTTTCTTCCAGGCTCACCTGGGGCTTTACAGTGTTTTCTCCTTTTTCCCAAAATGAATGCTTTAAGTCCCATTTCCTCACCTTTGATGCATGCCTCCTTGTCCTTCAGGTCAATGAGCAGGTAGCGGGGAGAGTCTGGGAAGAAGGGGAGGGTGAGAAGCTGAAAAAGGACAGGGACTGCATTGGCTGCCAGCAGAACGGGCCAGAGAGCCTCCACTCCAAGAACTTCTCTGGAACAAAAGCAGCAGGGTTAGAGAGGCTGAGGCACGGTGTGAGCAGAGGCAGAGCCAGGCTCATCCCCAGCCCTGCTGGCCGTGTCCCTGTTGGGATCTCTAGCTGGTCAGAGGGACCCCAAGAAAAGTTCCAAAGTCTCTTTTCTCAGCCCAGTGCTTGAAGAAGGAGTCAGAGCTCTTCATTTCTCGCTCTCAAGGTTGTTCATTGTTTCTTATCTATAAAAAATTTTCTCCTGCCCTCCCGAGGTCTGTCCAGCAGGACAGTTCCAGGCACTCTGCCTGCCCCAGGGCAGTGTTGTGTCTTTATGCTAAAAACTACGTGTACAATGTTTGCAATTACTTCCCAATACCGATCACCTGTGTTAGACAGTGAGCTTCTACTCTAAACCAATCTGTGAGTGCCAACATCACAGCAGGAGATGGAGGCCAAGAAGAAGAAGGAGAAAGGCTGGACACACTCAGTTCCCTCCATCTTGCCTCCTGAACCCCCATACCAAAACCCTAAAATCTACTTTTCCACCCCGTGATAACTTCACTATTATTCTACCTGAACTGTTGTGGCTTGCTGATCTTCATCTAAGGTTGGTAATTTGCTCCAAGGGTCATAATCAAACCCACAGGTGTTTTGGGCTCTGTGCCAGGGTCCCTGAGCCCCCTGGCAGGGTCCTGGACAGCAGAGGGATGTTCTGGGGTCCCACATGTCCCAGCAGCTCCTGCTGGGAGTCTCTGGCAGGGAGTGCAGAGGGGCCCCACCTGCAGCACAGGAGCTGCTCAGTGCTGGCACAGCAAGGCCACCCGTGTCCTCCCTGTGTCCTGAGGGCTCGCAGGTGTGAAAAATGCCTATTTTATGGCTGGCTTTGTGCAAATATTCAAATGAATATTATATGTGCTGTGTTAGAAAGTTATGCTCTATTAATTCCCTTAAGTAGTGCATTAAATACAGTTTTAGGTTATAACAATATGTTAAAATAGAAACGATGCTATGGAGGATACTTTTTTTCTAAAGAAAGGACTCACACTGAGATAGCAGCCACAGGCCACCTGAATCTTTCAGAGAAAGAGAATTTATTGCTCCATTATCAGGAGAAATGAACTTGTTCCTGCCTGGCTTGGGCAGGATGATGCCATCAGGCTTAGGAGGAAGAAGTTGACACTGCCCAGACAGAATCCTGTGTTTGAATGGAATTTATGCATCATGGATGAGGTGTATGAATATGCAACAGGCTGTTGCTTTTAAGGGTTAATCCTCTGTTAATGTGGGTCCTTTTTCAGACTTATTTTGCCCAGAAAAGGTACCCGGACATCCATAACTCTTTGTTTCTATTGTCGCATATTGTCCTAATTCAAATTGTCCAAATTATTATTACTCTAATTGTATTTCTATTTTTAAAACCATTTTATTACTATTAAACATCTAAAATTTTAAAAACAAGTGATTGGCGTTTTTCACACAGGTACCAACAATTCCAACACAAGTGCTAAGGAAAACCTGCAGGGGCTGATTCCTCTGCTTCTCATCCAAATAGGCTCCATTATATAATTACCAGATCTGTGAGTTACCAGACTGGTACTGACTGCCCTAAATAGCAGCCCCTGGGCACAGGAATACATTGATATATGCATGTATTTTAACAACAGAAGAAACTGAGTATGTTTCAGACTCTCTTACCTGAGACCCAGAGCAAATCCTACAAATTTTCCAAGAGCAGAGAAGGTGGAAGCTGTTATGGCAATCAGCCCGCGGAGCCTCCGTGGGGCACATTCCCCAGCGTACATGATATGGACATTCTGAGTCAAACCTGCAGGGACAAAGGGCTGTGAGGGCCATGCAAACCCTCCCAGCTCTGGTGTTTTGGAGGGCACCACTCTGTAGGGTTGGCTCTCAGATTCATTTTGATCTGTGCTGAGGATGTGGCTGCCTGACATGAAGCATGTGCCCCATAAGGCCAATATTTGCTAAATATTTCACTAAGTAAGTGTGGGCCTGTAAGAAATCCATCCTTCAGCAGGCTGGCCTTCCTTACATTGTTTCCTACAGCCCCATACACAGACAAGGCTGTGGTTACTCCCTCTAGTCTTAAATGACATTTTTCAGTGGCTATGTGCCTTATTTTCTGCTTGAAACCACCAAGTTGGCAAATGCTGTACATTCTCTTAGCTCAGTGAATTAATTAATTTTTATCCTCTCAATTTTTTTTTTCTGGTTAGTATTATCTTTATCCAACTGCTCAGAGATCAAAAGCACTGACAGAATGTAACCTTCTGAGGCATCTGGGAATTAGAATTGAAAATTCTAATTGAATTGGCTTGAAAACCATTGCCTTGTCTGTAATGTGGAGGGCAGCATCAGCCACAGTGAAAAGCAATAGGAGCCACAGAGGCCAGTTCTCTATTGAGTGAGCATGCTTCCCTGAAATATTGTATGTTTTGGCTTTTTCAGAAGTTGGCAGTATCTTTTGTATGGACTGGATGTAAAGATAGAAGAAATAGAAATGGAGATGTCATAGATAACTAATTTAATTATGTTTGTGGTTTCTTATTTAGTTAAAACTGCACTCAGCTATCATGCTCTCTGCAGAATGTAGTAAAAAATCTGTGATCTGTTCACTCAGCCTGGTGAGTCCTTGTGACCATGAGTCACTGCTCTTCCCACTCTTTAATACCACAGGTAGGAATGGCAATTTACCTCCACAGACTCCAGAAAATAACCTTCCAGCAATGATCATCTCAAAAGATCCACAGAGCCGGCTGAGTCCCATCAGAGCTGCACCCAGCAGAGCAGGGATGTTGGAGAGCAGCATGGCCTTCTTCCTGGAATTCATCCAAATTCATGTCAGCATGAGCACTGCCCTGGCCTCACTCACAGCCTGGCAGGAGGGGCATGAGCTGTACCATGGTACTGACCCAGTGCTGGCTTCTGGGACCAGCTGAAGTAAATGGGAAATGGCAATGGGGAAATGTGATGGTGCTCACAGGGGTCCGAGGATGAGGGAAGAGATGAGGATCTGACTCCATGTTTCAGAAGGCTGATTTATTATTTTATTATATATATGATATTAAAACTATACTAAAAGAATAGAAGAAATTATTTCATCAGAAGGCTGGCTAAGAATAGAAAAAGAAGGAATGATAACAAAAGCTCGTGACTCTCAGAGAATCCGAGCCAGCTGGGCTGTGATTGGCCATTAATTAGAAACAACCACATGAGCCCAATCACAGATGCACCTGTTGCATTCCACAGCAGCAGATAATCAATGTTTACATTTTGCTCCTGAGGCCTCTCAGCTTCTCAGGAGGAAAAATCCTAAGGAAAGGATTTTCCATAAAACATATCTGTGACAGGGAAACTTGTCACAGACTGATCAGTGAGTTGAAGGTTTTGATGCTCCAGTAGAGTCAATATGTATACTGGAGAGCAAGCTTTGTGAGTGGTTGTCTCTGAAATTCTCTTTAAAATGCATGTACTTCTTGTATGGCCTCCCTGGACTGGATTTGTTTTGGACTTTATAAGGCAGAGGGTATGATTTTCCTTGTGATCACTGGCAGATTTTCCATTCTGTGCCTTCACTATACTGGTCTTATATTGGAAACCCTGGGCTGCTCCCAGTGCCACATTCTAGCAGTGTTTCTCCTGAGACACAGTTTATTTTCCTGCAGCAGTGGCTGTGAACAGAAGGGCTGGTGTAACCCTGCCTACCTTCCAAAGCGAACACACAGGAACCCAGCACAGGAGGAGCCCAGGAGCCCCCCAATGCTGTAGATGGACACAATGAGGGACCACATCAAAGTGACCATATCTGCACTGGGAGAGGAGCCATATCTCTTCAGCCAGGTCTCATGGATGAAACTCTGGATGTACTTTAAAAGAAAAAAAAAAACAAAAAATGGACTTGTCAACATGTTTTTGCATAATTGCACTGCTTTTTAAATTCTCTTACCTGTTTATTGGTGTTTTTGGTACATTTCTATCAATAACCTTGGTTGAAATCTCAGTCCCAATGGAATCAATGGGAATTTTGCCAGTAACATCCTGGAGCTCATGTTTTAGCAATGAGATTCAGTGAATAAAGATAACAATATTAAATATAAATTGTGAATTCCAGTGTGGGAATAGTAGGCTGGTGTTCTGCTTCTGTGCTAAACCCAGATTTTTTCCTCTCCCTGATCTTTTGCTGCCATTCCCACTTGTCTGTGGTGATAGTTTGAGCTCAGTGTCCTTGGTACCATCCAGGATGACAAACAGCATTCCTAGCTTTCCTTTTCCAGCTGCAGGTAGGAGCGCTGACCTCAGTCCTTCCCTGCCCTATTTCACCTTACAGCCACTTGGAAATAGTGTGGGTGGTGAAGCACATGGCACAAGGGACTCCCTGAGGGATGGAGAGAGGAGAATGCCCTGGGAGCAATTCCACTCAGGAGGAGGAAAATAGCTGATTTTATGGATATTATTCACCCTTCCCTTTCCCAGTTCTGTCACATCAGACAGAAGAGCAAACCTCATGAAATTTAAGAGCAGTAGCAGCTACTATTAGAACAAAGAAACCATGATTCTTTCTAATTTTGAAAGCAAAAGTAACAAGTTAGCCATTGCAAACAGAGGCACGGATGCCTGAGAACAGTGAAACCCTGGTAGCTCACTCTTTGAGCTCTCCATGCTTACCTCAGCAGGAGAATTGATAATGGAGACCTGCAATCCATAGTGGAAGGTTCCAGTCATGCCCAGGACAAAAGCCAGGAGAAAAAGGTTGTAGCTCATTTTCTTGCAGGAAATAAAACCAGCAAACAACAAACAGGTGCAGCTATCCAGACATGCCTCCAAATGTGCTGTATTTTCCTTGGGAGCTCCAGCAAGGTGAGCAGTGCCACACACCTGCCTCCTCTGAGACCAGGAGCAATCGGAAAGCACAGCTACTGAGGCACAGGGCAGTGAGAGTGCTGAGCAGAGGCAAAGCCCACAGATGCCTCCCAGAATCCAGTTACACACTTCAGTGCTCCAGCCTTCAGCTTTGCCATCTTAATCTGCACTGTCATACTTGGGGGAGCATAGTGCAATGTGCAAAAGCTTTTTGTGAACAATTCCATCTATTTGTCCTTTCTCCTCCTCCTTTCCTACTTGTTATCTCACCTAAATGAATATGTTGCTCAGTGACTTGGCTGAGACTAGATAAACATGTGGGGATTGAAACTTTCATGGTTTATTCACCTTTTCTTAGAACTCTCTGGTAGGAGGTGTAAGAATTTAGGACTGCAATAGATGCACCCCAACCCCTCCCACTGCTCCCTCTTACTGGGGATATTCTGGCCAGCAACAGGAGAGTGATGCTGCTCCTCTGTGCCTGGAATATTTCATGTTCAAACAACGACTGCCAAGCACTTCCAAGCCAGTTTCTAATCAGGGGAATGTCATTGCTTGAATGGGCATCAAACCTCTCCACACCAACTTACATGCAAAGGCAGTCATACCCACTTGCAGTCTGGGTCTTTGCTGATGCTTTCTTTGGCTACTGTGGAAAAAGTTCATTTTTATATAGAGAAAGAGGAGCCTGAGATAATATTTCAACACATCACTTTGTATGGGAATAAATCACATGGGACTCCATTTTCTTCATGGTGGAAAAAGGCCATTTTTTATTCACATAACTCCTTTTTTATACAGTTTTACAGACCTCATGTGATACTCCAATTAGTTAATAGTTTTCTTGCCTATTACTTTATTGGTTAGTAACAAGTTGTTATTCTCTATTGATTGGTCACTTAAACTCTCAGTGTCTACCTGCAGGGAGAGTTGTTTGTGAAATAGTTTTCATTTTTCTATCTAACAGTGCAAGAACAGTTTATGCAGGAATAGATTGTTATGTTAACAAATTGCTCACACCTGGACTGCTTTCACATGGGAACTTGCAAAATGCTGGCTTTGACAAGGCCAGCCACTGATTCCAGGAGAGCAAGCTTGATTTTATGAAGCCTTTCTCTATGATTTTTCTACCTTAGTGCAACAATTTTGTTCTTTCACAGTGTTAAGGCTCCCTTTGGTTTTTCTGAAGTTCTTGCTGGTTCCTGATGCAGCTGGGGAGCTGTGTGCTCCTGCCAGGGCTCTGGGGACAGCAGGAGCTGTGGGAGATGAGTAAAGGACAAGGAGGAAAGCACTGATGGAAGCCAAAGTCCAAGGACTGGTGCAAACTGGAGTGGGCTGGCTTGGACTCCTCAAGTGTTACTCTGGGTAATCAGTGATCACAACCACAGGAAAAGTTCTGACTGCTACCTTGAGCCTCAGCCCAGAAAAGCCCTTTGAAGCCCTACTTGGCCTGTGCATCCAGCTGACTGATAATTGACTCTTCAAGAGTAATGGTCAGTGGCTGAAAGTTCAAGTCTGCATCCCTATAATATATGGCAGATGCTAGGAAGGTTTAATGTCAGTTTGAAATCCTGACTGTAACATCTTTCATTTTAGCCATAATTTTTGAAGGGCAGTGTCCAAGATGGTTGTATTAAAAGGCTTTTACACGTTATTCAAACAGCTTAGGGGGGAATTGCCTCTCCTGGGGAGTGGCTGCCCTTGGTGGTTCCCCAGGCTGGGATGTTGGGTGTCCTTGGAAGAACCCCAACACCAGCTGGGTGCAAGTGAGAGCTGGCTTGTGCAGAGGAGCAGTGTTTGAGGACAGCAGCAGTACTAGTTTTCCCTAGTGTTGATGGTTATTAATTAATCCAACAGTGCACAATTATTTGATTTGCAAACAGTAGTATCAGCTGTGAGTCTCTGAGGATCACTTTTCAAGATGTGGTTTTGCCTAACACCTTATATAAGAAAATGTGAACAAGTGTCATAGATTTCTCAGTTGAAGGTGTTGTAATTCAGTATCATTAACCAACTTGTTAAATACTTCAATTAAAATTTAACAACTTAGACCAACTGAAATGTAACCACTGTTTGTGTTCGCTTAATCAGTTTATAGACCCCTGATTTCAGGCCACAGTCAGAAAAAAATGCTGGCATTCATGTTTTCTGCCACAGGACTGGCTGTAAAAGTCAGGAAGCCAAGTAAATGTGTAAATGTGTATCATTTCTGACCAAGCCTGTTTCATACTGCCAGGAGCAGATGGCCTCTGTCCTTGCAGGGCTCTGGGAAAATGCAGTCCTGACTCATGGGAGCAGCCACAGCAGTGGCCAAGGGGAGCACCTCTGGACACTGGAGGACTTCTCTCTTCTCTGACCTTTATATTCCTTTATGCTCCTCTCCCTCAGCCCAGGCAATCTCCTCAGTCCATCCCTGCTTCCTACCCTGCAGTTCCCCCCTGATCCACTTCCCTGTCTCTTGTCCTTCCTCTGGTCCTCACCAAAGAATTACACTATATTTTGCCACCATCATTATAGTAATGGCACTTTTTGCTTTCATTCTGTGTTTCATTCTCTCCCTCTGCTCCTCCCTGCTCTCTCCAAACTATAGTAATGAAAAGTATCTCTCCAGTTCCCAATTCTATGGAGTCCTGCTCTTGATTGTCTTGTCTTAAAATCCTGCATACTTCAAAATCTCAGTGTTTTCCAAGAGCAGAGGTAGCTGCTCTTGCCCATGTCTATATATGAATGACTTCTGAAATAGCAACAACCACAAAGGAAAAAATGTTTCTTTTTTTTTCTTCATACATTATAAAATTTGGGTAGTGAAAGAGTATCACGGACATATTTTATGAAAAATCCTTTTGCTAGGATCTTTTCTCCTGAGAAGCTGAGAGGCCTCAGAAATGAAATGTAAACAATAATTATCTGCTGCTGTGGAAGGCAACAGGTGCATCTTTGATTGGTCTCATGTGGTTGTTTTTAATTAATGGCCAATCACAGTCCAGCTGTCTCAGACTCTCTGGTCAGTCACAAGATTTTATTATCATTCCATTCCTTTTAAGCCTTCTGATGAAATCCTTTCTTCTATTCTTTTAGTATAGCTTTAATATATAATTTTCTTTTAATATAATATATATCATAAAATAACAAATCAAGCCTTCTGAAACATGGAGTCAAGATTCTCATCTCTTCCCTCATCCTGGGACCCCCGTGAACACCACCACAAAAGAGTTCTTGCACAGATTCCTCTTCTGAGAAATAGATCTGCTGCTCCACTCATGTCCAGCATGACACTAATACACTCCAGAAATGTTTACAGTCTTTTTATTCAAAAATGCTGCATTTTTCTTTAAAATATAGTTCAAAAATACACTGAAAGAAACTTTACCTACTTTTTTTGGAGAAATGTATTCTTCTTCGTTGTAAACATGAGCAGCGCTGTGCCTTTCATACAAAGGCAAAAGAAAAGAGGTGGCTTGAGACTTATGAGATTTTGACTTTGAGAAGAAACTGGGAGAAACTTAACAGCCAGGCCAGTGCCTGTGCAAGGCCATGTTCAGTGAGGAGTGTTGCCCTGTTCTGTATCAGGTTAACAGAAAGAATCAATCTCACATCTGGCTCTGTCAATGAGCTCTGTGGAGAGAGCTGCAGAAACACTGGGGTGGGACCTGCAGATGCACACCCAAAACAAGCCATGCTCTCACCATGTTTAACATCAGCACAGGTGCAGAACCCTAAAGATGCACCAGCACCATCCGTGGGAGCAGAACAAATTAGAGAATTACTTGTCCTTTACAACGTAGGACTGGAAGACAGCAAACAAGCCATGAAGAAAACCAGTCCAGAATAAATAGTCTGCAAAACAATGCCCAAAAGTCTGTTGTGTAATAAGCCACTTAGCAAAGTACTAGAAGCTTTCTTTCTAATCCATCTGTCACATGTTTTTATAGCTGAAAATAATTAACTGCTCACTATTGCTTAACAAGTAGGGATCAATTTGAAATCACTTAATAACAGAAACAACGGGAGCACCAAGACAAGGTACTGAAAATTTCATCTGGTGTCTGAAACCAGAATTTAATCGCATTAATTTCTGTGTTAGAAAGCCCAGATTCAGGGGCAAGGAAAGAAGGACTTCTGAGATGGAAGTTACTGTTGAAGAAATTCTGAATAAATTTTCTAAATCATTACATGGTGTTGTATGATGATAAGAGAGTAAGGCATCATTCTGTCATTCTGATATGGATTCTAAAATATGCATGTGTTACTACTAAAAGCTGAGAACAGATTATGGAACTTTTGCTTGGATTTATAGGTTCAAGTGTATGTTTTCAAGGTGAACTTAAGAACCTAAGAGTAATAGATTGTCTCTAACTTCTCTCTTTGTGTCCCTGCAAGGGCACAGAGCCACTGCTGAATTCACTGCAGAATTCCCCCAGACAGCATCTTCCTTTCTTCTGCTACAATGACGTGGTTTTGATCTCCTCAGGGCCTTTATAGAAACCTCCACGGGTCTTAGTTTTGAAGTTCCTTTTCCCAAACTCCTCCGAGATTTCCAGGAAGGATTTTCCCTTTGTCTCAGGAAGGAAAAACCAAACGTAGAGGGCAGTGCAGACACAGACCACAAGGAATGGGATGTAGCAGAAATGTGCTAGACTTTTCTGAGGAGGAGGAAAAAACAAGACAGTGTTGGTGACATTCTGTATGGTGACAGAAAGGCCACTAATCCCTCTTCCTGCCTAAAGTCACCCAGGGAGTATTTCTGTGAATCCTGGTGAGAGCCTCACATGCCTGGGTGCAACAGCTCCCCAGCACAGACTGGGAAATTTGACATAGCAAGAACAGTATTTTAAAATGTCTTTCTCAGTGTTTCTACCTATATATCATTTCATGGCATGGGAACCCTCAGTAGGAAATAAGACAGGAATGTATATTGTGGAGTTTTGCTCCCTCTTGCTTCAGGAATCACCTTAAGGAATAGTGCCAGGGTCTGGCAAAGGGAAATTACATCACATCTTCATTCCAGCTGTTCTCAACTGAGGACAGACGAGGAATATTGATCATCCATCCCCCAAAGGATTCCACTCCCAACCTCAAATCAGAAATCACCACAGGGAACATGGAGAAAGTTTGGTTTAAAGGAGTTCTGGCCACTTTCCTCATAAAGATACTTTCCAAAGAAGTGCTATCTTGCTGCTTGCAATATTTTCTTTCCCTGTCCCTACCAGAGCCCCTCTCCTGCCCAGGGCACTCAGAGCTGCTTTGCCTTGGGAACGCACCACAATGAAGGGAAAGGCTGTTCCCACCACAAACAGGTTGAACCAGAGCAGGGAGCCACAGATCATGTAAGCAGCTGGTCGGGACATTTGATCAAAAACCTCTGTGGGCAGAACTCCTGTTACACCAGCTGGAAAAAGAAATGGCAGGAAAGTTAATCATGTTGTTAACATTGCATTAAAAACAAGAGAGCACGTCTTAACAAGAAAACACAACATGAAGTGTGAGAGGTGAATTTTTAGGTTAAATATTAAGGGACTGGGTAGTTATTCAGACTTTCTCATGTTAGAATGAGCTGCCAGGAAAGATTTTGTAATCCACATTATTCTTACCAGGACCCAACGGTGAGAAAGGCTTATAATTAATTCAACTCCATGGCACTGTAGGGACTGGGACAAGAAATTATTGCCAACTTGTGTGGCATGTGACACTGGCAGCTTGGTTCTACTCTTGCCTGCCTTCCTTCAAACTCATGTGAGCAAACAGAGTCTCACATCTCTATATTCACCATGCAAACATCCACAACATCCTGTGTATTGCCCACCCCCAGAAACTGGTGTATTCTGCCACAGAAGGGCACATCAGTAGGCTCACAGATAGATGTGGAAATTGTATCTGCAAGAAAACAATCAGATGGCATAGCCAACAATTTCTGGGATTAAAGTGAAGCATTAGAAATTCTGGTTTACAGACCTAATGGACTGGGCAGCAAATCAAAAGTAATCTATTTAAGCCAAGAATCACTTCCAAGTGCATTAGCCTAATAGCCAGGATGACTAAGGGGGAATGTGACAGAGAGAGAGAAATGGGCACAGCCTGGCCCTGCACAGCACTGACTGACCAGGGGCACCAACCCTGTGGCACAGCCACTCAGCACCTGCTGGAGTATGCTTGGAGTATGCTGCAGCTAAAGAGGGCCTGAGAGTTTCCATCAGATGCCTGCACACATCTCCAAACCCCAAAAGTTTCACTGAAAACACTGAGGGAACTGACCTGGTCCGATTCCAAAGCTCAGGATATAGGCGAAAATGCAGGCCATGCTGAGATAAGGCATCCAGCTAATCTGAGTCTACAGCCACAGAGACCAATGGAAAACCAGTGAGGGCACTCATTTGCCACCACTGAACACCCCAGCCATACAAAAGGCAAAGCCCAACTCCATTCCACTTCCATAAGTGAGGAAAGTTTGTTACCTGCTGGCTCAGGGCGACCATGAAGACGATGGCCCAGGCTGCCATGAAGATGTATCCCCCCAGCAGCAGCGGCCTCCGACCAGCATAGTCTATGATCATGTTCTGCACAGAGGGACACAGGCAAATAAAGCAAGATATTTCACCTGAGTTTATATTTCCTGCCTCTTTCATCTTCACCTTTCAATACTCCATGCCTAGTTTGCTTTACAGTAACTTTCAGGATGTTTTCTGCTTCATAGCAAAAAAAAAACCTCAAAATTAAGTTCTGGTGGCAGGAGTCAGGCAAGAAGGGTGCTCAGGGGAGATGAGAATGTCCCAGCTGTACCTAAACTCTGCCACCATCCATATGAACACAAAGCAGGAGAGTTACACCCGTTAGAGATTTCAGACAGTGATGGCAGTGCAATGTCTGAGCAAACAGCTCTGCATTAACCCATCTGGCTGGGGGTGCTGACAAACAGCCTGGCTCCTGTGCCTAAAGGGCTTCCTTGGCATGAAAAGCAATGCAAACCCCAAGTTTGGAATTAACAGCCTCCTCCCTGCCAGCAGAGGCTGCAGTCAGCACAGTGCACTGAGAGTCTCACACAAGTGACAGATGTGATCAGCTCACAGCTTCCCGTGCCGATTACAACATAGGGGATTTTGTCCTCGGGAATTCCAGCCTCTTGGAACACATAAGCTGCATAAAAATACATCTGTGAAGAGAAGAAAGGAGACAGCAAGTAAGGGAAGACATCTGAAAATACATCCCACTGTTTTTCCTGAAGGATCATGCAGAGTGACCACAGAGTCTATTTTGACAGCATCCTTCCGAATCCTCCCATAACACACAGGTGTATTTTGGGGACCAAACACCTTGTTGGGGAAGGTGAAACAGGAAAGCCTTATAAATGTGATTGTCTGGCAAAAGATTTTGAGAATATGGAAACTATAAGTGAGATTGAAATGAAAGCAAGCTTTGAGATCCCTCAGTTACTGAACAACTGGAAAACAATGGCATGGCCAGCTGAAGGTGATCCCCTTTTGATGGAACAACACCCTCTGCCTGCAGACAGGCCCAAGGTTCAGAGCAGACCCTACAGCTTGGCAGAAGGGGCCAAAGAGGAGTTTTTAGGGTTTAAAATGTAACACAGTATGGGAATGTAATGATTCTTGTAGGCTGTATGGAAATGCTATAGGAATTCTTATAGGATTCTTATAGGCTGTATGGAAATGCCACTTGTATCTTGTACTAGATTGGTTAGTGAGAATCAGAATATTCAACACAGAAGGAGATTTATTGTATTGGAACGGGAACCTCGCTCTCTTACCCCTTTTACTCTTTCACCCTCCCATCCTCTCTGCCCCTCTCTTCTCTCAGCCCTGCCCCAGCTGTGTCTGGCAGCTTCCAGGCCCTTTGCAATGAACCTGTTCATTGTTCCAAGTTCCTGACCTGGCTCAGAGATCTCTGCTCTCCATCCATCCCAACTGTCCTACCCCCTGACACTCCCACAACACCTGACACGTGAAGATCTCCACAGTCATAGAGACACCATTGATTCCCCTCCTGCTGGCAGAACACTGAGCCCAAGAGCCCCCAGCCCCCAGGCTGCTCACCGAGTCGTTGCCGCAGAGCTGCATGGCGCTGCTCAGCACCACGATGCTCACCAGCTGCCAGCGCTGCCCTGGGTTCTGCAACAGCTCCCAGGGGTTCTTTGCTCTCTGGCCTTTCACTGCAGCCTGCTCTGCCAGCATCTCCTCCAGCTCTGCACTCAGGTCATTGGTGCCTCTGAGCTTCTGCAGGGCTGCAAGGACAAGGGAAACTCTTAGTCCTGGGTTTTTTCTTCATTTGGCTGCTCTGCAGGGTGATGGCTGCAGAAAGCTGCAGGACAGAGCCTGTGTGATGGTGCTCACAGGGGTCTCAGGTTGAGGGAAGAGATGAGGATCTGACTCCGTGTTTCAGAAGGCTGATTTATTATTTTATATACATATTATATTAAAACTATACTAAAAGAATAGAAGAAAGGATTTCATCAGAAGGCTGGCTAAGAATAGAATCAGCAGGAATGACAACAAAGGCTCTGTCTCAGCTCTCTGTCTGAGCCAGCTGACTGTGATTGGCCATTAATTAGAAACAACCAACATGGGCCAATCACAGATGCACCTGTTGCATCCCACAGCAGCAGATAATCAATGTTTACATTTTGTTCCTGAGGCCTCTCAGCTTCTCAGGAGGAAAAATCCTCAGGAAAGGATTTTTCATAAAAGATGTCTGAGACAAGCCTGTGATCGTGCTGTGACCTTCACAGAGTTCATTGGCTCTGGTGCAGCCACTTGAAAGATTTGGGGGAAAGGGAGTGCAAATCCCTCACCATTGTTTGACAAGTGAATATTTCCCAACTGAAATCAGTGCCATTTTAGCAGCCATGCTTCTGACTCAGATCTCAAGTGCCTTCCCTGGGGAATGCAGGCAATTAAGATGTTCTTGCTACACAGCACATATTTCCCACGAAATAACTCCAGCCACTCTGCATATGAGGATTTGTATGCCACAAATCTAACTAAATCCTTTAATATGAATTGGCTTCAGATTTGATCCTGAGCTCTTCAACCAGCATTTATTTCACTACATAGTTACAAAACATTTGCCATTGTGAACACAAGTCTTACCTTTTGACCCTACTACTGTAGCAAATAAGCCTATTGTAGGAAGATGCCTTTCAATTCCCTCAGTAGATCAAATAATTTTAAGACTATAGAATGTTCTTTAGTTTGAAAGGAGGAAGCAATCATATTTACTACTTGATATGAATCTTCCTACATGTAAAATTTGTGGCACCATTCCAAAAATGTTGGGGCCCAAGTCTCACATGAGCTAACAGTCACCCTAAACTCACCAGAGATGCAGGATTCTTTGTCTCCACGGTCAATCAGGAGATACCTGGGACTTTCAGGGAACCAAGGCAGAGCTGTGAGCTGGATCAGGGCAGGAACCACATTGCTTGCTAAAAGGAATGGCCAGCTCTCCTCCCCTCCCAGGAGCTCCCTGGAGAAAAACAAACAAACACAATTTACACAGGATTTTTACAACCTGGCAAATAGGGAGGGAGGTGAGGAAGGGAAGGAAGGAGAGGAAGGAAAGATTGAAATACTTGCTTTACCTTACCTGAGCCCAACAACCTGCCCCAGCACCAGCCCCAGGGCTGTAAATGATGCAGAGGTCAAGGCCACAGCTCCTCTGAGCTTCTTTGGGGCACTCTCTGCCAGGTACATGGGCTGAATGTTCATGCTCACACCTGGGCAAGGCAGACAAATGCTGACCTCAGCTTGCGGGCAGAGGACACAAGAATAAATGCAGGCAGCACCTCTGGAGGCTGCCAGCTGCACTCTTCTGCTGCAGGCCATGTGATAAATAATCTACCTGAGCTTCTTATTCACCCAAACCTTCAATTTCACCCCTGTCCTTGTGTAACTAAACATTTCAATGCTCATCAGTAGCAGTGGATAATGAAACTGAAACCTGTCAGGGCCTCAGCCCTGTGGTCTTTTCAGCACCAAATCCAAGGTTATATCCAGTGTTTCCCTCAACTTTCCCCTTTTGAGGAGAATATCGTATTTTAAGTCCCTTATATTGATCATTCCCTTATACTGAAAATGTCCAGATTTTTCTACAAAAGCTTTTGTGGTGGTGCTCATGCTGGTGAGTGACTGACATTCTTACAAGCAGATAGGGATCCATTTTCAGCTCAAATTTTCCCCACGCACAGAGATGCTTACATGTAGTACACAAAACCTCCTTGCCTGTGTATGCTTTCAGACAAAGCCCTTAGAAGCAAAGTATAAAATCTGTATATACAACTTCTTAATTCACTTACATGTGTCTGGTCAGCCTAAAGGATTAATTGCTTTAATATCCTGGATTTTTCCTACTTAAATTTCTTCTGATTGTTACCACCTTCATCCTTCTATATTTCTCCTGTTGCCATACCTGCATTCACACCAGTAAGAAATCTGCTGAGCATGATCATTTCAAAGGACTTGGCCATCCTGCTGCACCCAGACAAGGCTGCAGCTATGATCACAAAGCCATTGTTCAGCAGCAGGGACATCTTCCTTCCAAGAGAAAACACAGTTGTGAGCACATGTGTGGCAGGACCAGCTCTGGCATAAACCCCTTTGTCGCCCTGATTTTTTAAGATTTTCTAAGCTTTCTGATGTTTACATTCTTGTAACAAATTTTCTCGTGCACTTTATGTAAATAACTCATTGTTTTGCATCCTTTTATGGAAGAGGAGAAATTTGATGGACTGTCACCCTCCAATCCACTGACACTTTGGAAATCTAGAAATGTTAGAGTCAGATAACAAACTTCCTTTTCCACCTTGAGAACAGCAGTGCGTGCAGTCATGTTATTTTGTGTCCTGCAGGGACATCCCTTCCTGGGGCAGCTGCAGAGGGGCTGGAGCCCCCCACAGAACCTCCTGGTGAACCCAGCCCTGCAGGAGGTGTCTCTGGGCCACCTCAGGGTGTCCCTGGGCCACCTCAGGGTGTCCCTTCAGGCTCTCCGAGGCCACCACCAGGTTCTCCCCCAGCCCCAGGGCTGAGTGCTCACACAAAGTTCCCATTTGAATGGAGAGCAATATTCCCTCAGCAAGCCATGAGCATTCTGAAAGTGCTAATTTGTTGAAACAGGCATTTTTCATGTAATAGTGTAATTGTTGTGAAACTTTGACAGAAAGTTTTCATGTGTCCCAGGAGAAATTTCTGCTGAAAACCAGGGGGAAAAAAGAGAACTCTATTGACCCTTACTGTTATTATTGCCAGAAATTCTCTCTAGTCCCTGCTCACTGCCTTGCCAGTCAGTCTTTGTTTCTCTTATTTATGATGGAATAAGATTTTATTCCAAAGTAGTACAGGGTGAAATCTCAAAAATGGAATGGATTAAGGAAGCCATATCCTTCCAGGTCTTCATAACCATGAAATTAGTAAGTCATGGGACCTCCAACCATAATGGGCTCTCCTTCATCATACAAGAGGAGCAAACCAAAGTGATAGCAGATAAAGGAAAATCTTGAGGTGAAGAGACAATGAGGCAAAATCTAATTTCCTATTAGTTTATGTAATTTATGTAGGTAACACTGGTTGGTTTTGTTTTGTTTTTTTTTGGGTTTTTTTAAGAGATCTGGGGATAGAGCTGTGTATGAAAGATGCATGAGGTAAGACAGATACTTTTCAGAGATGCAAGCACAGAGTAAAAAAATCCCACTGTGGAGATTTAATGAATACCTCCTGAAATATTTCAGACCAAAATGTGGCTACACAACCTGTGAGACATGAGGAGCTGGGATGCAATCACTGCTCTTTGTAAGCACCCTCTGCTTTTCTAGTGTCATCCCCACAGTTTAATTTGAAGACAAATCCTTAGTCTGATCCATTATCATTGTGATAATCATTATGATATCATCCATTATGATATCCTATCATTGTGATATCATCCATTATGATATAACATCATTATTATGTCATCCATTATGATTTCTTATTTAAAAGCATGGCAGAGAACTGGGCACAAAAATGATAGAGATTATGTGAGTGGGTACTGTGGTAAGGAGCTGAGCTGAAATCCTTGTATCCCCTCAGCTGGGCTGGAGTGATGAGAGGGTAATGTGGGGAAAAACCAGTTCCCCATTGAGTTTTGAGATATTCAGATATTATTTTTAACCACGGTGGGTGTTTTGCTGTAGGGATCCTAACTCCTCTTGGACTAAGGGAAGCTGCAAAGCTTAAATTGAACTGCAGCAGCTCTTACCTGCCCAGCATGATGGCCATGGGGCCAGCAGCCACAGCCCCAGTGAGGCCTCCCAGAGGGTAGGCAGAGACAGTGAAGGACCAGAGCAGCAGCACCATGTTGCTCTCCAGGGGAACCCCCATGCGCTCCAGCCAGGTCGTGTTCATGAACACCTGGATGTACTGAGAGAGAGGAGGGACACAGAGAAATGCTCTCTTATTAATAAATCTATTTATCCTGTGTTTATGCTTCCACCTCCTCCAGCTCTTAGATGTGTTTTTAGTAAAGAATTTAGGGTGTAAAACTGTTGCTGTTGAAAAGTTGCAGTTGGTTTATATCTCTATGTGGTTATTTCTGATCACTTAAAAATTGTTTTCATGTGTCTCACTTTCAATCTAAAGGCAAAAACCAACTTCAAAGCATGCAGGTTGAAAAATTCTAGAATTACATTTTGCTAAAGCAGTTGAAACAAACCTTTAGAATAAACTCTTATGACACTAGGTCCTGCTCAAGGGTGGCTTTTGACAACAAAGTCCTGTGCTCTGGATGTGAATTACACAGAGAGAACCACACATCCTTGCTTTCTGTCCCTCAGCAGCAGCCTGCAGATTTCCAGGGGCACCCACTGCCCCCAGGGTGGGTCAGGGCACACTCAGGGCTGCAATACTTACTGAGGCTGGGGCATTGATGATGGAGATGTTGTACCCATACTGGAAGGTGCCTCCAATCCCAGCAGCACAAATTGTCAGGATCAGGATCTTGTTCTGGAGCTGAAGAAAAGGGGCAGACAGTGGGTGGCTTCCTTGTACAGAATAAACTGACTCAAAAGACATTGAGGCTTTGAGCTGGGGGATTTTCTCATGGCCATGGATACCCAGTGCATTTGGCATTCCCTGGTGTGCTGTTATTTCCATCCTTTCATGATAATAACACACATTTTAGATTAGAGTGTCTTTCCTGTGCTGCTGCACTTGTACAGAGCAACATTCAGCAGCCTGTAACTGTGCATCCAGCATCATGAGACAGGTGAAATGTGTGGCAGCCAGTGGGCTCAGGTGTCCTTGGGGACCCTCCTGCTCACATTGCCCAGGGACAGCACTGCTGAGCCTTGGGAGCAGGGCAGGGGCTGCCTCGTGTGGCATCACAGATCAGTGCTGCTATAAAATCAGGGCTCTTGACTTCTGAAGGGTGCAGAACAAGCTGTCCTGGCTGGCCCAGCTCACTGGCAGGCTGACAGCAGAACCACACAGCTTCTTTCCACTGTGTTGTGCCTGTGCCTTTGGTTTCCCCACCTGCAGGTGAAATCCTGGGACAGGCAAGATGTGCCCTGTGCCAGTGGTCACAGGCGCTTTCAGCATGAGGGGAGAGACGAGGATTTGACTCCGTATTTCAGAAGGCTTCATTTATTATTTTATGATATATATATTACATTATAACTATACCAAAAAGAAATAGAAGGAAAGGCTTCTTTTCAGAAGGCTAGCTAAGAATAGAATGGAATCTATAACAAAAGGCTGTGGCTCAGACAGAGTCTCCAAGCTATCTGGTCTGTGGTTGGCCATTAATTGTAAACATTCAAGATAGCCCCATCACAGCCACACCTGATGCCTTCCACAGCAGCAGATAACCATTGCTTACACTTTGTTGCTGCAGCTTCTCAGCAGGAAAAACCCCAAGAAAAGGATTTTTACAGAAGATGTCTGCGACAGTGCCCTGAGGGAGTCCTGTTCCACATGCCAAGACCACTCTGAGCATTTTGGGGGCCCCTGGTTTTAGCCTGACACCTCCTGCTCAGTGCTCTGGGTGGCCCGAGGCCACGATGGCCTTTGCCAGCCCCTGCTTTAAATCCCCTCCCACTGGGAAAGCTCTGGTGTCACATAAAGAGCCCATGCTCAGGCTCGGCTCTTTGCCAGTCAGTGCAGGGCACCTCAGGCCAGACTGTGTTTTGCTACATGAATATGACCCCAGTCACCCTGGGAACTTAAATAACCCAAAGCTGAGAACCTCTTTCTGCTTTACCTGCTCAGTTTCTTCTTACAGAGCTGTCCACCAAAGAAAAGGAAATTTTGCTCTAGTCTCACAATATCTCTAAAACCACAAATTCAAATAATCTTGGATTTTTTCCCTTTCCTCAAAGTGTTTTCCTTTAAATAACTTCCATACCAGCCCGAGACAGGGTGTCCTCCAGGACAGAAATAAAACCAGACTATTCCAAGCCTGCAGCAGGAGGAGGCTGAGCTCTCCCGCCCCAGCTAGCAGCAGATCCATTTCACTTGCACTTTCCATGGCTACACCACCTCCCTGTCCTGTTCCTCAGAACCGAGCTAAGGATCGGGCATTATTCTCGTTCTCCAGGTGAGTTTCCTCTCCCTACAACAGCACATTTCTTTTTCATTTACAATGTCTAGGAGTACACCACTCCTGCTCATTTCCCTGCTTTCATTATAAAACACATCCCCTACCAAGCCGTGTGTCACAGAGCTCTTTGGCGCCCATGAGCTGAAGCAGAAGGGTTTGTTTGTCCCTTCAGGGGCCATCTCTGTGCTCAGAGCTGAGCTGCACTTACACAGTGACATTCCCAAGCCTTGTGCTGCAGTGCTTTCCCAGCCCCCGTGGTGGTGTGCGGCTGCCAGGAGAGCCATTACTCTGCAGCTTTATCCCAAGGACTGCATGAACCGCAAAATTAATTCTAGGCAAACCTGACAGTATTACACAGCTTTATAAAAACTCAAATTAAAAAAAAAAATCTGTCAATAAGAATAGTAAAATAGATGTTTTACCAATCTCTGCAGCTTGTCCATCCTCTTTCGTAGGTTTTCCTCTGTCTGCCAAGGCTCTGGTACTCTCAGGGTGCTCTGAAGGATTATATAAATCTCCAACACAGGAATGTGTATTTAGTCAGCCATTACGTTAGGATAAGACACTTGATTTGTCAGGTGCTTTGCCAGCTGATTTACATTCCCAAAACTGAGCTGCACGTTCATTAGCACGACAGTTCAATCCGTTTTGCTGAAAGTCCATGCCAGTGCAGGGAAATGATTCTCCAAGATCCAGATCTGTCTAAACCCTCTTGAAGGCCAGTGTGGTTTACAACCTCAATTCCTTTCGGAGCATCTGTCACAGCTACCACTATCACTTCTCTGAGTGTGATCAAAGCAGAAATGAACTACAATTTTTTTTTCCTGATTGTATTTGTCCTGGAACACAATCTAGAAAGACAAACCAGACTATTTCCTGTTACAGTGTGTTGCAATATCCTCTTTCACCTATCCCAGCCCCCTAGGTGTGGCAATGCCTTCTCCCTCCCCCTGCCCCTGCTGAGAGCTGCCCATCAATCTCAGCAGGCCAGCAAGAATCGTCTGATTGGCCAAGTTCAAAAGATGGCCCTCAGCACTGAGGTCATTGGTCTGTCCAGATGTCATTGTCCCCTGAGACTTCCCCCACACACACCTGGTTGGTGCTCACCTATCCCTTCCCTCCCCCTGACCTTGGGCTTCAAAGGACATTGAGACCATGGGGAGCTGTTACCAAGATTCAGCCCTCTGTGACCCTGGAATAAAGGTCTGGATTAAACCCGCCACAGAATCTGTCTCGTTTTCCTCTTCACCTCACCTACAGCCTTTCCACCAGAGGTAAAGTGAGTTTCTACCAAACCTGGACTTGTTCCAGGGCCTAGCTGCAGCATCCAGCCAGCCAAAGGTGTCTCTGAGGTGAAACACCACACATAAGCCAGCCCAAAGTGTCTGTGGCGTGAAACACCACACACCCACCAGCCAAAAGTGTCTCTGAGGTGAAACACCACACACCCACAGCGAAAAGTGTCTGTGGGGTGAAACACCACACACCCAGCCAGGCAAAGGTGTCTCTGGTGAAACACCACACACCCACAGCCAAAAGTGTCTCTGGGGTGAAACACCACACACCCAGCCAGGCAAAATGTCTGTGGGTGAAACACACACACCAGCAGCCAAAGTGTATGTGGGGTGAAACACCACACACCACCAGCCAAAAGGTCTGTGGGTGAAACACCACACATCAGCCAGCAAAGGTGTCTGTGGGGTGAAACACCACACACCCACAGCCAAAAGTGTCTCTGGTGAAACACCACAACCCACCAGCCAAGTGTCTCTGAGGTGAAACCACACACCAGCAGCCAAGTGTCTGTGGGTGAAACACCACAACCACAGCCCAAAGTGTCTCTGGTGAAACACCACACACCCAGCCAGCCCAAAGGTGTCTCTGGGGTGAAACACCACACACCCAGCCAGCCAAAGGTATCCCTGGGGTGAAACACCTCAGCTGCCGCCCTTGGTCAAGCAGCAAGGGCCAGACAAGCCCAGGCACGTCCCACCCGGTAATAATGGGATTTAATTCATTTCCCTTGGTGCCATCAGTGACAGGAATGAATGAAGCCCAAACCTGGTTATCCAAGGCCTTTCGCGGTGCTCCTGGCTGTGTCCTGGTGGCAGAGAGGCAGTGCAGGTGCTGCTGGAAAGAGGCACAGAAGGCTGTGCTCCTGCTCCTTGCCCTGGTGGCAGAGAGGCAGTGCAGGTGCTGCTGGAAAGGCTGTGCATGAAGGCACAGAAGGCCGTGCTCCTGCTCCTTCTCCTGTGCCCATTCTGTGTCCTGGTGGCAGATAGGCAGTGCAGCTCTGCTGGAAGGGCTGTGCACAGAGGCACAGAAGGCTGTGCTCCTGCTCCTTCTCCTGCTCCCTCCCCACAGCCTGGCACAGAGCAGACAGCCACGCCTGGAGCTCCCGTCAGCTACAGTGACAGCCTTGCTTCTTTCTATGGAACAGAAAGGCCCTCCCTGGCAGTGGGATGTGGCATTCACATTCTCTGAACAGGGAGAGAGACATTATTCTCTCTCACAGGATTTTTCCTGGAGAAGCACAGAGAGAAGAAGAGAAAACAATTCTTATCTCTACTTGCTTCTCCTGTTGTTTTTGCACGTGTAGAATGTGTTAGGAAGATTGTTTATCTGAAGTGATTTGTCAGTTGGATTCTGCTGAGGATTGTTTTGTTTCCTTGGCCAATCACTCAAAGCTGTGTCCTGGCTGAGTCGAGACAGTCACAGGTTTTCTTTAGTATAATGTAATATGGTATTGTTTAATAAAGCAATTGCTCAGCCTTCTGAATCAATAGAATCAGATACCAATCACCTTGGGGGTGCTCTGCATTCAATAGTGGGAAATGGTGAATCCTTCTGAATCCTAGAGATGGAGATGGAGGCACACTGCACTGCCAGCAGTAACATTAAAGCTGCTGCTTCACAAAATATCTGGTCTTCAGGAGTAATCATCCTTTTAGCATCCTTTCATCCTGCAGAGTGAGATTTGTGAGGGCCTTGACAGGTTTCAGAGAGTTTGAAATAACTGAAATGTTTTTAAATTCCTCCTTGTCCCTATTCAGGTTTTACTGCACCTGAACAGAAATATGAGCCTGTTCCACATCACAGGGATGTGGTGCTGCATCAGCTGCAGCCACTAAGTGGCAGGAGAAGTACAAAATTTGCTGTGTTGGGCTCTGAATGCAGCATGCCAGCACTGTGCTGCCTGTGGTATGTGGCAGGGGTTGGATGGATGCTTCCAGCAGCTTCCCAAACAAAAACTGGGAAACAAACATGACTGCACCACTCAGCAGGCACTGATGGAGAGTTTAGGCAGCCTGTATCAAGAACAGTAATTCATTCAAAAAGGAAAGCTCTCATTCCCTCCTGCTGTCTGCTCTGAGCTTGTGCCCGCTGCCAGAGGTGAGGAAGTGCTGTGGGTGGGCAGTGGGTGCTGGGGATGGTGGCACAGGCTGTCCCTCCCTGTTCCAGAGGGCATAAACTGGATGTTGCTGTGATGAGACCCATGTGCAGCTCCAGGAAGTTATCCTCCATCTTTTCTAGCAACAGCTGCCTTGATAAGAAGTGAAGGGATAGATTTTTTTCATCTGCACAGCATCTGTATGACTCGTGCTTTGGTGCTGAGGGATGTTCACACTGCTTGTGTTTCTAACTGGCTTTTTGCTGCACTTTAAAACCCCCAGCTTTCCCAATGTTCCATCCTTGTTGTCAGAGCTTCAGAGTCACAGTTGTAGATGAGGAATCTCTGGGGTCAGGGTCTGTCACCAGGGTACAGCCACTGCTCTGCAGTTACTCAAACTCCTGGAAGCCTTCACATAAACCCGGCAAATTTCCAGCAGTACTGGGGGACCCACCACCCTCTTCCTTCAAATCCTCCCTCACTGAACTCAAACCTGTCATAACCAGGGTGAAATATGATGCCATGTGCATGGGAGAGGAGCTGTGTGGAGGATGTGATGGCAGGGTCTGCCTGCAGTTATCTGGCTGCAGCAATAAGTGCTAATCCTGCCATTAGGAAGGGCCATCAACACGTGCTCTTTGATCTGTCACGAACTGAGAGGTTCCAATGTTCGAGTGTGTTTTTACACCAGAATCATCTGGACCAACTTCAAGGGGAGAAAAGGGGCCTCATTTCCATCTGTGAGGCTTGGATCTACAGGATGAATTCTCCCTACAAACGCTACCCTGTAAATTGCAGAAGAGATCTGGAGTGGCTCCCTGGCTGGTTGCTGACTTTCCCAAGCTCTAGCCTGGCTATTTCCTGCAATCCTTTCTCACTTTCCTGTAAGGACCATCACTGTAAGATACAAAATGCCTCTGTTTGCTTCTCCTGACTCTTGCAGAACTCACTCACAATACAAAGACAAATAATAAGATCTGCAAACAAGCAGCTTTCTCAAGAAACATGCAGCAGGTTTGCTGATTTCATGGTGAAAGCAATGTTTGTGTTTATTTAGTTGTTGAAATGGATTTTTCTTAGGAAATGAGTGCCCTGCTGTGACACCACTATTCTCAGTTCCAGCAGTTCACTAATGTTTTTTATAAAAACCCCACAATTTATGTAAGTTCAAGGCACTGTATAAGAACTTCAGGAAATGAGCTTCATCCCAGAGGTTTCTCAGGGCAGGGTCCCAGTGCTGCCAGAGCTTCTGCTACCTCACAGAGTCACTGGGACCTTTTCCAGGGCAGTGGGGATCCATGGGAGCTGAGTCTGAGTCCTTTGAGGACACGAGGGCTGAGACAGCCAAGGGAACGTGCTGCTTTCTTTGCTAGCTGGGATTTTGGGATGTCAGAAGAACAGCTGTATGTTCTGTGTGTTGGATCAGCAGTCTGCCTGTTCCTCCACCTGATAAGCACTAGGTCTTCTCTGGGGAAACTGAGAAAACACAAAATACTAGAAATAATGGAAATACCTTTTTTCTCCAGTCCATTGTGAGCTGTAGGTCATGCTGTGCCTGAACTGTTTATGTTCCTTCCATCTCTGTATCAGACACTGATACAGGCAGCTGAAATTGAGCGACCTCAAGGCCAGAAGTAACAAAGTCCTTGCCTGAACAAAACCTCTGCTCCTGTGAGTCAGAGAAGAGCATTCAGACTCTACCAAAAGGCATCAAATGCTGCTGAATGTTCCCAGAAGAGAGGAAAATGTGTTCAGCAGTGTCACAGTGCCAGACTCATCCTGCTCTCTTATTTAACTGTCCCTTCAGACAGAGCTTTTCATCAGAGCTGTGCCCTGGCTCATTGAGACTGGGACACAGTCCTGCCTCTGGTGAAAACCCAAGCACAAATACCTTTTCTGACTCCTTGCAGGGGTCTCCAGCAGCTGACAGCACACTCAGCTGTGCTGCTATTGTGAGCTGAGCACAGACCTCTTTTTATAAGACACAAGCAGTATTTTTTGGATTTGTTCATTTGGCCACAGTGCTTATGCAATGGATGTTACAAAATAAAGGCCCCTGAAGGATATTCCCTACTGACAGCTGTGGGAGGTGACCTGTGGTGTAGGGGGCAGATCACAAGGCAGAAGAATTTAACAAGAATTATTAAACACTGGAGAAAAATAACTGTGCAAAGAGACAGACATTTTCTTGTTTGATGTCTTCAACTCATGATCAGAAGCTGGTTTGGAAGAGGTGCTTTATTTGGATATGTGATGAGGCTCTGCTCAAGGGGATTTAAATGAGATCTTTCTCATGCCAGACACAAAGCTGTATTTTTGAACTAAAAACCATAGGAAATAAAAATAATATTAACTGTGATTTACAACAAACCCTGTGCAAACCACATGTCCTTGGAGGGCTGAACTCTAAGTGCTATCTTTAGTTTCTTTCTAACAAACAAACAAACTTAAAAATCCATCCAATTCTGTATGATTCACTTTCTCCTGACTTCAGCCATCACACTCCAGAGTTAGCTGATTTGGAACAAGAAATCCTTTAATGAAGGAGGAAAAATTTATATATGGCTATTACACATGGAAAAGTAAACATTTCAAGTGCCTCAACAGTTTTGATTACACAGCTTATCTGTGCACAGCGAGTTCATGGAGCTCTTGGCCCCTCTTATCCCTGCCACCAAGGACTGACTTTGGGGGCTGGAATTACCTCCCAGAAAGGTCCTGGCTGGTGTGCCCCACTTGTTCCTGGTGCCAGGGCATCAGGCATGTAGAGACTCTTCTACACCAAGGCTACCAGGGGTCTCACGTCCTGGGGGCATCATGGGTGAGACCCTGAACACAAGAGGTTCTGAGACACTGACCGTGTTCACAGGGGTCTCAGGTTGAGGGAAGAGACGGGGATCTGACTCCACGTTTCAGAAGGCTTGATTTATTATTTTATTATATATATTACATTAAAACTATACTAAAAGAATAGAAGAAAGGGTTTCATCAGAAGGCCAGCTAAGCTAAGAATAGAAAGGAAACAATGATAACAAAGGCAGCTGTCTCAGACTCTCCAAGCCAGCTGTGCTGTGATTGGCCATTAATTACAAACAAGCACATAAGACTAATCACAGATCTACCTGTTGCATTCCACAGCAGCAGATAATCATTGCTTACATTTTGTCCCTGAGGCCTCTCAGCTTCTCAGGAGGAAAAAATCTTAAGGAAAGGATGTTTTATAAAAGATGTCTGCGACAACACACCATGGTCTCATACCCTGGTAGGGGGAGTCTCTCACAGTGGGTGTGGGGGTGTCTCTGTATTCACATGAAGGAAAGATTTGGGACTGTGAGCAGGGGATGGAGCCTTACCCAAGCAAGGATTTGGGGTTATGTGAGCAGGGATGGAGCATTATCCAAGCAAGGGGCTCGGGGTTTTGTGGCCAGGGAGTGAATGCTGTCCCTGAGCACCCCACAGCCCAGCTGCAGGAGATGCCTGAGCGTCACCAGGCCATGACTCGTCACAGCAGGACACATTACAAAACACCATCAGATGAAGTTACAAACAAAATGCCAACGCCGTGGAAGAGCAGAGGGCACGGGCAGCGCTGGACACTCACAAGTGCGTGCCTGGGGCTGTTTTCGTGCCCCATCAGCTGCGGGCGGGGTGAGCGCCCTGCCAGGGGCGCCAGTGCTCGTTAGGGCCTGTGCTGACACGGCACAGCTCCTTTCATCCTGCGGGCCCGGCACTGCTGCGCTGGGCAAAATGGGAGCTGCTGCCTTTAAACAAAGCAGCTGTTTATCCTTGAAACAATTAGAGACGGCAGTCAGATCTTGAACTCGTTACTGAGCCCAAAACAATTATGATAAAAACAAGTTCCAGATGGGCTCAAAAGGAGTTGTTTTTGTCTTTACTGAATTAGAATGGATTCCATGTCTTCAAGTTTCTCTGGTATTTATGGACAGGAAACATGAATTACACACAATAATTTACTACAAACAAAAGAGATGACCGCTGCAACAGCCCATTTATCTTTGCTCATGTGCCTTCTTGAGGTTTATGTGCTGTTTAACTCATGGGGAGAGTTAATAGCATTTTTCTCTGTTTTCTAACTCTGCAGAAACTGAGACGAGAAGCTGTTGAATTTATGCTGCAGGTTACTATCACTGGGCCTGCAGATGCACAATGGGTAAATATTGTCTGGCAAGGAGACACCACCATGTTTCAGTTCTTCCTTTGAAGGACTTGTGCAAAGGTTTCAGTTGGGAGTCCTTCCTTAGATCCTCTGGCTGCTCCAAGAGCATGCAGACAAAAACCTGTTTCAAAGCCTGTCCAAAATGGACTGAAGTCTGGGCATCACACATATTTATGTGGAAACTTTGAGTTTCTGACACCTTGGGTTTTGAAGCTGATGTTGCACACTGACAGCAATATTGAGCTGATCCCAGAAGGAAGGGGAGCCCAGCAGATGGCAGGAGGCAATGGCACATCTGCTTGGAGTCCCCAGGCAGGGCAGGACAAGGCAGGAGGAAATCAGTGAAAAATCTCCTGAGCAGTGTTTTTCTGCCAGTCCCTCTTCCTTCTTGCAGCTGAGACAAAGACTTTGGCTTTGGGGTTTTTTTTTCAGTTTTTAGATTTCATGATTTTATAAAAGGCCACATGTCAGCATCACTGTGAAGGGGGGTGTGTGTGTGTGTGTGTGTGAACCCAAATATGTGCCTGTGCTGATGGGAACTTGTGGAAGGCCATAACTCCAAAAACCCATAAAATGTGACACAGATTGTAATAGAGACTAAAGCTGCCCTGGGTGTACTGCAGTGCATGAAGTCAGCTTGGCTGAGCTCCCCAGGGACCGAGATCGTGGGCAGAAAGCAGCCTGGGAACTCAGGGTGACACTGGGATTTGTTTGGCCTCTCCCAGTGGGAGCTGCTGAGCTTCCCCATGCATTTCATCATTTCTCCCCCTCTCCCCATAAACCTTAGAAAACAGGCCTTAAGTAGAAGCCTGGACAAGTGGAGTTCTCCAGTTTTGGCTAGAAGGGAAAAGAAAAAAATTGAGAAACTGATTATTAATTTTATTTAGATTTTATGCAGTGTCTAATTTGCAGTCTTTCACAGAGAGTGAGTGGGATTGATTATTTGGATTCCCATCTCTGTGGAGCTAGTGAGGGCTCCTTGCAGCAGAGAGGCTCCCAGTACTCATCTCCCAGCCTTGGTTCAAAAAAGGAAGGGGCAGGAATCATGGTGCTTGAATTCAGCTTCTGTCTGGTGTCCACAAGCAGCAAGAGCAGATAGGAAACCTCTAATTCCCCACCAAAAGGAACAGGACACTTATTCATTTATTTCATTTATTATCCATTTATTGACTCTCAGTTCTTCAACTCAGTTGCCCATTCTGCTGGGTTGGGAGCTCTGTGGCATGCCAGAGGGCTGAGCTGCAGCAGTGCAGCATTTGGGCTGAAACAGCCCCATGAATAAGGGCAGCCCTTTGCAGAGCTCCTGGCCCAGTGAATTTCCCTGCAAGCTCAGCTTTTCTCTTTTGCCAGAGCTCTCACATCCATCCCAGCTCCCACCAAAACCTGTGCCCACACAGCCAAAATTATTGACATTGCTGCAGTTTGGGGTGCAAGTTCCTCACTCAGCTCCATTCCCAGCAGCTCCTCCTTCTCCCCCAGCCCCATCAGAGGTGCTCCCAGCACTGCAGCACTCCAGGGCACTCAGGAGCCCATTCTCTGTTCTGCCAGACACCCCCCAGTCTCTGCTCCTCTCCCCTCTCTCCCCCATTATGTTGCTTTAACCTCATGTCCCGTCATCTTCCATCTGGGTTTTGTATTTCATCAAAGGGCACTCAGGATGGAGGTGGTGGAGGACACAAAGACTCCCTTCCCCCTCGGTAATTTCATTTCCCATTAATGGAAGGTTTAAAGGGAAATCTCAGGGCTCATTAAGGCTTTGATGACAGCTTAACCCTCTGCAGCACAAACCCAACACCAGGCCCGTTCCTCATCTGAATCCAGGGTTGCTGTAACATTAGAACCAACTGCTGCACAGGGCAGACAGGTCTGGGAAGCACAATCAGAGGGAGAGTGAAGGATGCCGGGTTCCTGGAGATGTGTATCAGCTCTGGCTCTCAGGAGCGCTGTCTGTGTGGGACACACGGGCAGAGACAGGATCTGCTCCTCCTGAGGGCTGAGAACAGACCCTGCTCCTCCTGAGGGCCCAGCACAGGCCCTGCTCCCTCCTGAGGGCCCAGCACAGGCCCTGCTCCTCCTGAGGGCCCAGCACAGGCCCTGCTCCTCCTGAGGGCCCAGGCTCTGCTCCCTCCTGAGGGCCCAGCACAGGCCCTGCTCCCTCCTGAGGGCTGAGAACAGACCCTGCTCCCTCCTGAGGGCCCAGCACAGGCTCTGCTCTTCCTGAGGGCCCAGCACAGGCTCTGCTCCCTCCTGAGGGCCCAGCACAGACCCTGCTCCTCCTGAGGGCCCAGCACAGGCTCTGCTCCCTCCTGAGGGCCCAGCACAGGCCCTGCTCCCTCCTGAGGGCCCAGCACAGGCTCTGGAGGGCCCAGCACAGGCCCTGCTCCCTCCTGAGGCCTGCGTCCAGCACTGCTGCCGTTCCCCCGGTCCCCTCAGCATGCAGTGGCACCACACATCCACACATCTCTTGGTTTCTTCCAGCGATCTCGCACAGCTTGGGGAAGCGCCTCACTACTCCATCAGGAGCATGCTCTCACTGCAGGAGACGTTCCAGCAGGAATTACTGAAAACCCCAAGCCCTTCGTGCCTTAGTGACTACAAGACCCTTCTGATCAGCCAAGCAAGCGGCAACACAGCCGGGCTGAGGCAGCAGCACCGCCGCCCTTCTCCCAGCGGGCTCCTCTCCCTCCGAGCCAGCGGGGGGACACCGCGCTGAGAGCCCCCGGCTCTCGGGGACACTGCGGGGCTGCAGCTGAGCGCACCGCGGCTCCCTCGGCCGCGGCAGGAGCCGGGCGGACGATTCCCCAACCGGGCAGGTCAGCGTCACGGTCCAGGACCCGGCGCACAACCCCGCGGCCAGCGTGCAACCCAAACCCGGGTGCCGCGCCGTGCCCCGCCCCTCAGCCGCCCGTGCCCCGCCCGCTCCCGGCGCTGCCGCGGGGCGGGGCCGCTCCGGGTTGGCGGCGGCCGCGGGCCGGGGCCATGAGGCGCGCTTCCATTGGCTGACGCTCGCCGCCTGTCGCGCGGGGATTGGTCGGGCCCTCCCCGCGGGGCGGGGCGTGCGGCGGCGCCGTGGGGGGGCGTTAAAGGCGCCGCGTCGGGCGGGCGGAGCGGCGCGGCCATGGCGTACCAGGGCTTCGCGCAGGAGTACCTGGGCATGCCGGCCGTGACCCGCGCCTACACCACCGCCTGCGTGCTCACCACCGCCGCCGTGGTGAGCGGGGGCCGCGCCGGGGGGCGGGGGGCCGCGGGGCGGGGGCCGGGGCTGGCCGAGGGCAGCGGGTGATGGCAGCTGCTCTGCCTGTCTCCCACAGCAGCTGGAGTTCATCACCCCCTTCCAGCTGTATTTCAACCCCGACCTCATCTTCAGGAAGTTCCAGGTGAGGCCTCGCGCGGGCTCTGGGCCCGCTGTGGCTGTGCCCGCGGGGGCCCGGGTGTCCCGCTCGCAGGGGGGCCGGGCACTGCTGTGTCATCCCCGGGGCTCCTGTCCCCCTGCCCCAGCCTCCTCTGAGCGCTGCGGGCCGGGCCAGCCACACAGCGTCCCCTCCTGTCACGGGCACCTGCGTGGGGACAGCTCCTTCCAGCCCTTCCCTGCCACACACCACTTGGCTTTCCCTTGGCTCAAACCCCATCTCTTCCCCCTCTGTTGGGCTGGTTGGAGAGGGCTTTATTGTAGAGAGGCATGAAAAGTAATTAATTTGGCTCTGGGTGCTGAATTGTGGCTGTTTGACCTCTCTAGAAAAGTAGAGAAATCTTCTTTTCCATGCCTGGAAAGGTGAGACACTCTAATGTACCAGGGTACCATGTGAGGAGGTCCCACTGGAGGGTGGAGCAGCTGTCTGGTGTCCTGGGGTAGTTCTGAGGGACAGGTGCATGTCTGAGCATTCATTCCCTGTGGGCAGTGTGATGGGCTGCTCTGTGTGATGAGGAGAGACCTCTGTCCACCTCCTTTTCTCTCTCCTCTCTCTTCTCTTTCAGATATGGAGGCTGATCACCAACTTCCTCTTTTTTGGGCCCCTGGGATTCAGTTTCTTTTTCAACATGATATTTCTGTATCCTTTGGTCTCAGTGAAGTTCTCTGCTCCCATTTTGGCTTAGACGCAGCTCCCCCCATCCATCTTCCTCCCCAGCATGGCTTGCCTTGGCAGCACTCTAGGGCTGTGGGTTCTTCCCTTGGCTCTTTTGAATTGAAGCCCCTCCTGCCCCTCCATCTGTGCTTGCTGCAGGGCAAAGGGAAGCTGGCAGTGCTGCTGTGGCTCTTGCTGGAGAGCAGTGCCCATTCCTGGGGTGAGCTCTGGCTGAAGCACAGCAGGTGCCTCTCTCTGTCCATGGGGTCAGCGGGGTGCAGTTTGCACTGTTCTGCTCTGGGCTGAGCTTGCAGCAGTTCCTGGGCTGTCCAGCTGTGGGCACAGGGTGGCCAGCTGTTAATTTCCTATACTGCAACCCTCCCTTCTCTCCTGCCCTCAGGTACAGGTACTGCCGCATGCTGGAAGAAGGCTCCTTCCGAGGAAGGACGGCTGACTTTGTCTTCATGTTCCTCTTTGGAGGGTTTCTCATGACAGTATCCTTTTGGGCTGGATGAGGCTCCTTGGTGTCTCTGACATGCTGTGGATAGAGTAGGGCTTGTCTGCTACCTCTGTGTCAGGTGTGCTGTGGAGTAGGTCCTGGTGCTTAATTAATTGTTCTACCAATGTAAGGTCCGTCCCAGCAGCAGTAGGTGACAGCCTGTGATTCATTGTGTCATTGGTTTTAACCAGCTGGTGGGATATCACTGGGGCCTAGTATGAAAAATCGCACTTGATAATCATAACAAAATTACAAATACAAAAATGAGAATGATTTCTGCTAGACAAAATAACATCATTGTTATCAATTTCACAGCAGTTCTCAGGCACACACAACCTTTACCAGTACATACGAGCAGAGTTTTCTGATCAGTGACTGGATGAATTTCAAGTGGCAAATGCTCTGTTCAGTGTGTACACACACATCTTGGGCATTACTAGTATTGCTTTCACAAATGCCTGCTGAGCAGCACAGCTGCTTCATGAACCTTCCTGGTGCCCCAGGCCTGCCAGGTCTGTGCTCTGAGTGCTGGGACAGCTCTGCTGAGCAGGTGCTGCAGGGGCACTTCTGGCTCTATGGCACAGCTTGTGCTCCCCATCTCTGCCACCCTTGGCTTGGCCAGAGCCTCACCCAGTGTGCCTGGAGGAGAGGAAGCTGCCTGAGGTTGTGCTGGAGCCCCTGGCAGGGGCTGGGCTGCCTCATCCCTGAGGGACACGTGGCAGAGCTCAGCCTGAAAGGAGGCCACGTGTTCTGCTGTAAGAACTGTCCAGCTGTGCCAGGGCCACTGGCTGAGCTCTGGGGAGTGCAGCATGGCTGGGACTGTGTGAGGCTGGCTCAGGACAGGGGCAGGAACGTGGAGCCATGAGGACAAGGAGTGGGGTCCCACATACTCAGCACGTGTCAGCCCAGAGCTTGCAGCCTGCCAGTAAATGGAGGTACCATCACACAGTTCTTACAACACAGTAATCTGATGGTGAAATTTATTTCCCTCCCAAGCATAAACCTTCTCTGAATATCTTCTGCTGTCTTATGCAGATGGCTCAGAGCACTGCTGTCCCCATGGAGCTCTGCATGAAGCTGTGTGAGAATCCAGGTGGCTGCAGCAGCCACGTGCTTGGCCAGATGTGGGTTTGGAGTCCAACTACAACAAGGGCAGGGAATTTTTTGCCTTTCTCTGTCTCCTTGTGCTCTGAAGAAGAGGACTGTGAATTCCAAGAGCCATCTCACTGCTGAACTTCTTCTGTAGAAGGCACATACTGGATGTGAGCTAGCTGTTGAGATATGCCACTGTCCTAAATGCTGTAGGAATGTGAAAGCCCTTTGAATGTCATTTTGATGTTCATTTTGCAAAGGGGACTATAGAGCTCTCTGGTCTCTGGTGGTTGTAGACATCAGCTTAAGGAGTGAGCAGCCTGCATGTGAACTTGTTCTGGGGTGGCATGGAGGGAGATGTGTGTGGGGCAGTGGTGGTGAGTAAATCTCAGCCAGGAAGGGTTTGGTGACATGGGCAATGTCTGGGAATGCTGGGATCAGCTGTCTCTGGTTTGGGTTTCCTGTCCCAAAGCACACTGTGCTGCCTGGAGGTGTGCACAGGGTGGGGAGGTTTTTCCTTGACTCGGTAGTTCCCAGCTGTTTGGACTCTTTGCCAGCCTGTTTTTCCTGGGCCAGGCTTTCACCATCATGCTGGTGTATGTGTGGAGCCGCAGGAACCCCTACATCCGCATGAACTTCTTTGGGCTTCTCAACTTCCAAGCCCCCTTCCTGCCCTGGGTCCTGATGGGGTTCTCTCTGCTCCTGGGCAACTCCATCATCATTGATCTGCTGGGTGAGTCAGAGCTGGTGGGGGATGCCAACAAGGCCACCTTGCAGCCCCAGTGGTGCTGCTGGGACACTGGCACCTCCCCTTGGTTCCAGCTGAGCTGAGATGTTGGGTTTCCTAACTGAGCTGCCTGGGTTTCTGGAGGGCTGGGCTTTTGCTTGTGAGCTGCTTTTTGCTGTGTGTGTCTGTGGTGGTATGGTGAGCTCTGACACTGCTGTGTGTGGTCTCCTGGGTGTGCAGTGCTGCCCTCAGGCTCATGGGCTCCCTGCCTGCTGATCACAGCAGCCTGCAGCATCCCTGGCTCTGGAGGGAGCTGGGTTTGGGCACAGCTGGGGGATTCTTAGCCCAGCAGCTCTGGTTCAGCTGGCAAAGGAGTTGCTGTTTTGCCTGACCTTGGTGGCATCTCTCCCCAGGCATTGCAGTGGGTCATATCTATTATTTCTTGGAAGATGTTTTCCCCAATCAGCCTGGAGGAAAGAAGCTGCTGTTAACCCCGAGCTTTCTGTAAGTAAAGTTGATTCTTTCTGGGCTTTACTGTGGGCTTTCCCAACCTGATCACTTCCAGAGCAAACTGTGACCATAAGAGGCAACTGCCTGCTGCCAGCACCTCAGCTCCACAGGTATTGGAGTTAAATACCATCACACTGCAACACACAGGTCATGGATTGCTGCATTATTTGCACATTATAGACACCTGTACAGGGCCCATGCAGCAGCTGCTGCTACCTTCAGCTTTGCTAGTAGAACTAGAGTACTGCTTGTGGAAATGCTGGATGGAGGCAGGATTTTTTCTGCTGTATTTTCATACTTTAAGAAAGCAGAATTTGTTCTGCTTTGGGCACTGACATTCAGCTCTGACCTGATGATAAGGAAGGAGGCACTGCCATCACTGTGTGTTGAGCTGAGCAAAAGAATGGGTGGTGATGGTGGCTGTGGCTGACAGCCAAGCTCCACAGAGGGCCAGGGTGTTCCTAGGAGGGCTGGGGGTTTGGCAGCCTCAGCTGAGTCTCCTAACCTGCCTGCTGGATGGCATGTCCCTCGCCAGGAAGATGGTTTTTGACACACCTGAAGAGGATCCCAATTACAACCCTCTCCCTGAGGACCGCCCAGAACACCTGCCCAGAGACCAGGACCAGCACGAGCAGCAGCATCCACAGTAGCATGGGGGACTTCTTCATGTGGCCAGACTCCTCCCTCCTGGCTGGACTTTGGCTGTGGCCCAGAGATCCTTCTGGAAAAACAGAGTTGCCATTCCGATGTGTCGTGTGTTTGTGTGGGTAACCCATCTTCCTCCTGTACAAAGTGGAGCTTTGCACACAAGAACTCCTGAATGCTTACAGAGGTGTTCTAGGGCCAGGGCTGAAGCTGTGCTGGCTCCTCAGTTCCCTGGTGTGGAATAACTATCAAATGGGTGTTAAACCAGTTCTTCCTTCTGCTCTCAATGACTTGCTGTGTGCCAGGTCACTCTTGCCCTCTGTACAAAGGTGCACCTGGCCCTCACTGCTGTGAGACCTCTTTGTGGGCTTTCAATGAAGTAGTTCTGTACCATGGTAGAATGCAGCTCAGCCTCTTTCTTTCCTTTATGTCCCCCACTCCTTTTCTGGTGGTTGTTTCCAAAGAGTCTTTACATTAAAGTCTTTATTTTTCACTTGTGTGTCCATTTCTGCCAGGGGCAGAGGCAGCAATTCATCAGGAATTTGCTCATAACTGCCAGGTTTGGGATTTTCTTTTCTGGTGGGCAAGGCTGGAAGATGTCCTTTCCCTGTTCTCTCAGCAGGGCTGCAGAGCATGAGGAGTGTGGGGGATATCTAATTAGATAAAGGGGTGCCTGGGAAAGGACAAAGGGACTGAGCTGGACACTTGAGCCAGGCAGTGGCTGGAAGCAGCAATTGACACTGGCAATAAAAACTATCTGCACCTGCAGTGTAATTCCACTTTGTTGAATTTTTTAGTTCTGAAACTTAAACATCTGAGTTTCAGGGGAAAATGAGAAAAGCTCATCCCTACCCTGCCACCTGTATGAAATGGATCTGATCACTCTTGCTAGCACAGTACCCACTGTGCTTGTACCCAGCCTCAAAGGAGTCTGCACACATGGTGTCCTACAGCAGCTCACTCCTATCAGTGCTGGCTGCTCAGAGCTGCAAACCACCACCAAACCATGAAATGGGAGTAACCAGCATCTGATTGAGCACTCACAAACCCCCACACACACCAACTCCCCCTGCCCTGTGCTCTTCCAATAAAACTATCAAAAATCAGACCTGATTTGAACATGCTCTTGCTGCACTTATCCTTCCCTCTGCAAAGAGGCTGAGAGGCCTGTACAGGTGGTGATTTGTTCTAAAGATACAGTGGCACTAAGGGTAATGATAACAGAGCTGGGGTTTCAGTCCCTAGGAGTTTGTCTTTGAAGTCTTCAGAGGTTCTGGTTTAAATTGCCTGAGATGGGGCTTTGAAATCTAACAGTTGGGCTATTCCTTTAGGTGGGGTACCCAACTAACGCAAGGAATTGTGATTGCAGAGCAAGAAAGCTGCTCCTGGCTGGTCCCCAATAATAATAATACATAAAGAAAGCTGGCTGAAGTTCCCATCTTTCTGGCCTTGGTCCTTTGACTGTCCTGCTGTGTCCCTGCTGCTTCAAGGAACAATTTGTACAACCTCTATGGCCTTGAGAAGCAGAGAGGTGCTGTAGTCCTTGTGTGCCTGCACCTCATTGTGAACTTGGGGATTAGTAATCACAAACTTCACAGCAATTAAAAAACTGCAGCACAGATTTGAACTGCTAATTTACAGCAGTTTCACACATATTTTAGTCCAATTCCCTGAAGAGGCTGCTGGCAGAAGTCCCCAGTCATGTAACAAAGGAAGGCTCAAGTGTTCTCAAGAAGGCTCAGAGATTTTATGTCCATGAGCCAAAACATGTTTTACATGGGAGGCTAAGATGCAGCAGCAATCCCAGCCAGGGTTTGTCTTCCTTGCTCAAATAACCTTTCAACCTCTCTAATATGAAGTCATGCATGGAGTACCACTCTGGCACAGGAGCCTGGGATAAGACTGAATAATATGATTACTAAATTGCAAGTTTTCAGTTTCTGCAGACTAACATCTGGAAAAAGTTCCCTCCCACCCAGGAATCAGAGCTGTCTCTGTTATTACTCAGGTCTAAACATGATAAATTAAGACCAGAAAGCGTTTTTGGACTGTGCTAGCAGGGTGGGTGGATCAGCAAGGATCATAAAACCTATGGCTTTATCATAAAGGCCTGAACATGACTGTCAGGCTGCCAGCAAAATCTGCCTTGCTTGCAAGACTCATCAGTTCTGGCAGTGAATGGTAGGAACTCCATCAAAGAGATGGGGCACCTCAACAGCAAGATAGATTCTAATTAGTTTGTAAGCCAGCTTGGATTTTTCTTTAAAACTCATTTCAATGGATTTTGTTTTTAAACTCCCTAGAGAAAGACAGGTTGTTTCTTGGGTTGCAAAATCCTGACACTGCAGTGCTAAGGGCATTCATGACACCCAGTGTGCTTTGAGTGCTCTGAGCAGTGCAGCTGGCAGTGTTTGTGCTGCAGAGGAGCTTCAGTCCCAGTGACTGGAGGCTTTACCTGCTGTACCTGTGCAGAGCCTGTGCTGTTTCCAGTCTTCACAAAAAACAGGGCTGACCACACACCAGGCTGACATCTGACAGAAATGACTCTTAAATCTGTGATTTCAGTTAAATTGTTCTACCTTGTGGAGTAAACCAGCTGAACCCCTCTGAGGTCATTACAGACTGTGCCAAGTCTGGTAACAGACCAATCCTTAGAGAATTGTTTGCTGCTTCTAGTTCTAAATCTCCTCCTCACTTTCCCCTGCACCAAAAGGTTTTGGCTGTTGTACCTGTTGAAGTAAAGCACCCAGGAAAAATGAATGCATGTGAGTGTTCAGAATTAATATTAGGCCCTGTCACCCTCAGTTACCAGAACAGCACACAACATGGTGACATTCACTGTCCATGCAAACTGACTGAACTCAGCCTACATTGTATGCATTCCTTTTATTTAAAAAGTTGTCCTAGGAGTGCACATTGCACCTATACAAAAGAATCTTTCCACTGTCCACACACAGGTATAGAAGGGCTCCAGCACCTGCCACGGGTCCCAGCTGGGTCGCGCTGCTCGCTCAGCGCTCTGGGGACGTGGCACTGGCGTGGAGGGGGCAGAAGTCAGCAGTACTGGGAACTCGTGGCAAGTGGAATGTGTGTCCCCTTCAGAGACAGAAAGACCCCTGCCAATTCTAGATCCATCTGGGGAGAGGAATAGGGCTAAAGTCTGTAGGAAGAGCACCAGTGTCACAACAGGAGGGTTACCAGGCTGGAGCAGTATTGGCCAAACGTCTCATGCGCCTGAGGGAGAGAGAGAGGTACAGTGAGTGCACGTTACAGACACGGCAGTCTGACCAAACCTGCACAGCTTTGTAGACAGGCTTATTCCCAGACAGAACTCCCCAGTCACCTGAGAGTGCCCCGGTGATAAGGCAAGGACACTGCTTTCACTAACAGCTGCTAGGGCACTTTGCTCATTAACTTGGATTGAACCGACTGCTACTGTAAACTCTTCAGTCAGCACAGCTGATACACAAAATGACTGTGCTACTGTTAATCAGCAGTTAAAAAAACATCCTGGGAAAGAGCTGAATATTTACTGTTTCCACAATGTATCTCTTGGAGAGATACAAGCTATTCCTTCATATCTGCCAGGAAGAATTTCATCAAGTAGGTGCAAGCGGTCAACTGCTTGTCAAACATCACTTTGCAGGTGAGCAGAGCTTCTCCTGGATTCACACAGTGCTCCCTGTGCTGGCAAACAGGTTGGCATCACTCAGGCTAGAGCTGGGAGCTTGCCCATTGCTACATCAAATTGAACTTTACATTACATAAAAGGAAGCTTTGTGGCAGGATTCTCAGGAGCACGACAGTGTATGAAATTCCAATATGTTTGATTCATGCCTTCCTATACACACAACTCCCCTGGACAAGCAAAAAACCCAAGGAAAAGACAAAAATGGGTTAAAAAAAAAAAAAAGGAAACTTCCTGCAAGCAGGAGATGGTAGAGCAGACATTTCAATGTTTGTGGAGGAAGGTGATGACAGCTGAATACCCTGAAGCTAAAGCTTCTGTTGTGAGCATGGCTGACGTCCTGCCAGTTAGCTCTCAGTAGGGAAAGACAAACATCCCAGCTTGGAGCTTCTGTCCAAGGGACAGGCCAAGAGAAGTGTCCAAAGCAGTGGCAGTACCTTGTGTTCCTGTCCTGGTCTCTGATCTTCTTCTCCATCTCAGCGTCTGTGAGGGTTTCCAGGAGAGGGCACCACTGGTCAGCGTCCCCCGTGTTGCGAATCGCGATCTCCACGGTGGGCAGAGGGTTCTCACTGCAGGGCAGGGCAGCAAAACAACACCCATCAGTGGGCACAGAGCTCCCCCTGGGTCACCAGCCCAGGGACAACACAGCATCATTCAGCATTCCTTCTTTGCTCTGCTCAGTACAGTCTGGGTCCCTGGAGTTCACCACAGGCTCCTGGTTCCACCCTTGTGGAGCCTGGAGTTCCTGGGAAAGCAGCTACACCCATCTCCAGCCACCACTGCAGAGGGATTTGTGCTGGACCTGCAATTCTTTCCCACCCAGGCTGGCAGGGATGTGACAACCCCAAAAGGCACAGCCCCTCCCAGTCCCTCAGTCCTGGCAGTGCTTCTCCCAGCAGAGCCCAGGAGCTGCGACTGTTCCCAGGGCTCCCTGTCCAGCCTGGCTGTGCTGCAGCTCTCACTTCCTAGCTGTGGTTTGCCTAGCACACCCCTGACAGCTCTTCCCTGGCAAAAATCTGCCTTTCTTGGGAGCCTGACACGGGAAAGAGCAGTCTTTTAGGACCTGCTGTGGCTAACAAGCAATGAAACACCAGGCTGTGCCCCAAATCACAGGATCTGTTCCTCAGAGACTCCTCTGCCCTGACCAGCTGTATTATCACATGCACAAAATATTTACTGCCTCACTAGCTGCTTTCCAGTAAAAGTCAACAGGAATTGACCAAGAGTAGCTTCCCAAATATTGACAGTGGAGCCGGAAGCCCAGCATAAATATAGAGGAGCCTCGGAATGTAAATGTTTGCTTTGAATTCTCCAAAGTGCCTCAGCCTGAGCTGCACAAGTGTGTGTGTGTGTGAGAGGAGCCCTGGGACAGGTGTGCACACACATCCTGCCCCCTCCCCAGGGACGTGCACCCCTACACAGGATTTCAGCCCTCTCACTCCCTCAGGAAAGAACTCAAATGCTAATCATCATGGGAACACACAACATCTGCATCAAAGCTAATAATCTAAAATAACAAGTCTTCAAAGTAATTCTACCATGAAAAAATAATCCAGGCCTTTTGCTATCTGATCCAGGGAGGAAGCTTTAATCAAATCTACTTCCAGTACTGCTGCCATCCACTAAACAACACTTAAACCCAGGAATTTCATCTTAGTCCTAGATTGCCACACATTCCAGGCAAAATTAGATATTAACTGGGGGTTTGTTAGTGATAGCATGATCTCTGCCTGACACTGAGCATTCACTGAATTCAACAGGGGATGGAAAGCTGGACTCATGCATAACCTAACAGCAAGGCAACTCAGACACCACATTTCTTTAGCAAAGAATCAGCGAGAAACTGAAAAATCCTTCTTTATCTCCCAACCTCTACACTAAGACAGCTCCTCCTCCATTGTTTTCCCTGATGAGGAGGAAAATGCTGCTGCCAGGGATGGCTGAAAGGCACTGTCAGCTGCCTTTCAGGGGTCCCAGAAGAGCAGGGCACTGCCTCTGCTCAGGCTCCTGGCCTCAGGCAGTGCCAGGGGCACACCAACAAAGCAGGGAGATGTCACTTTGGGAAAGGTGACTCCTCAGGCACGAGGGTTGGTGAGTGGGAGAACCTGTGCCATCACTCAGGTCCCAAAGGCAAACCTGGCTGGGAGGTGCTGTGTGCTGCCACCAGAAACACTCAGCACACAGGAGGGAACATCCCAGCCCACACTGGCCCTGAAAACCCCACAGGCAGCAGCAGCCACCTGTGTGCCTCCAGTCCTGCCCTGCCACTGCTCTGCAGGCTCTCCTTGTTTTGCACAGAGCAGCCCAGCTGAAAAAAGTGCCCTGGCTTTCATCAACTAAAAGACAGTTTCACCTCTCCCTCAGATGATTAAGAGACACATGACTTCTCAAAATCCCCAATCCCTTGAGATATTAAAGTTCTTTTGATACATCTAAAGCAGACCCTTTCCTTACATCAATGGAATGATTTTGGAGCAACCACCACTCCTGTGGTTTGGAAATTCAGGAACTAACCAACCACAGAACCCAAATATTATTAATCACTATAAGGTTTCAAAAGTACTCCTTTGCTAGAAGAAAAAAGGGAAGAGGAGGACATGTTTGTACTATGACAAAAATAAACGAGGTTTCAATTAGGTGGTTTTTTCTCTCTGAACAGCTCATGTCTGTGTACTTTGTTCTGGTGGGGTTCCTTTTTTAGCTTTTTGTTCTCCCTCTTGCAATACTGCAACAGTGAGAAGGCCTGAAATCTGCCTGTCTGAACTACCCCTAAGAGGAAGCACCCTTTGGTACCATGGCCCAACATATGTATTTAGAGACAATAGTGAAGCTGGCATTAACATGAGCCTGGGCAGCACTGACTAAAACCTCCTTGCTGCAAGTTCCAGTGACTGAGCAGAAGCAAAGGGAGAAATGAACTCCACTCCCAAGAGCCAACAATACACAGATGACTTCTTGGATACCTGCAGTACATGGAGAAGCAGAGGCAGGAGGGACAGACACTTCACAATGCAGGCAGTGCTGCAGCACAACATGTGTCAGGTTCTCACCTACACCCTGCAATTTCCCATCACTTCTCAGCATTGCCCACCCCACTGCTCTGTTGCTGTTGTTGGATGTAGTCCCAAGCCAAAACTGCAAGTATCAGTCCAAGGTTGTGGAGGGAAAGGTAGAAGGCACCTCCCACCTTCCAAGGGACATCAGCAGGATGGACACACATTGTAACAACTTAATTCAGAGTTTAATTCACACGTGCTAAAGGGTCCCTCTCTAATATGAATCACTCTGGGGATCACTTTAGAACCAGGCAGTTGCTGTGAAAGACTGGCAGGATAAAAACTGTACCCAGAGACCAGTGCAAGAACAACTAGGGCAGAGCAGATCAGGCTCTATTTGTCACTGAAGGCTGAGCAGACAGGAGCCCTTTGGATGGAGCAGGAAGGAGCAGAGCTCATGGCAGCAGCCAGCTTCCCCACAGTCTCCAGCTCCTCTTTGCTTACTCCCACTCCAGCTACTCCCTGTCCTCTGCCTGAGGTAGGGCAGGGCTGGGCACGTTTCCCTGGGCTGCTTCCTTGAACTGACCCCTACAAAACTGGTGTCAACAGCACCATTCCCTCCTCTGCAAACACAGCATCTGCTCAACTCTTAAACTTCCCTGACTGTCACCATGACCTGAGGTCACCAGACCTCAGAGTGTACATTAAAGGACTGTTAGAGCTGCAGACTCAGCACTGTGCTGTGGATAACATCAGTGCAGGAACTCACAGAACGCTGCACAGCACAACTGGAAGCCATTTAGGAGACAAATTAATGGCTGACTAATGAAACCTGACAATGCTGCATTCCAGCTGTGAGAAGGGCCTGTGATCAACCCACCTCTGACATCAGCCTGGGGAGAGAGGTACAGTTTTCATCAGCCCAAGTTCAAACAACCAAAGCTTGAAACAGTGGATGGCCCAAGTTAGGCAAAGCCAACAAAACAAAAAACGTATCTGGGGCTCATCATGACCTTACATTAGAAGAGGGACTATCCCTGTTAATTAATTCTGTCAACAGAAGCTGACATTTCATCAACATTTGGTCCTGAAATGTATTAGACCCATCAGGAAAAGATATTTAGGCACAAGCACAAAAAATTGTTAAGATGGACAGAATGGATGCAAGCCATAAGGACTAATTTCAAACAAAACCTTCCTAATCAGGTCAGCATTGATGCAGATGCCCATGAAGTACAAAGACCCCCAGAGGCACACAAGGAGGTGGCAGCTCAGTACCTGAAGGCATAGGTCTTCTGGTGCCAGCTCAGCTGTCCCCTGATGCTGTAGGCAATGGTTGTGACAAACTCCCCGCCCAGGCCCAGCTCTGAGCACAGCTTCAAGGCAAACTTCTCTGGTGAGTTCTCCTTCTCTGACATGTCCCACTCAAACTGGTCTACGAGGGAGATGTTTCCTACATGGATGTTCAGCTGGAGAGAAGGGAAGACACAGGTTATTTGTTTCCACTTTCACAAAGGTTTGTCCAAGGTGATTGAACTGACGAGGCAGAGGCTGAGAGAACAGAGCAGTAACTCCTCCTAGTTCATCTGCAGAGTTCCTTAACTGAATTCTTCATTTCAGTAGCATGAAGACAACTCAGCATTGCTCACCAAGGTTCAGCTCTTCCAAAAGAACATGGCAATGCTTTAACTAAATTATTTCACCACTTCGGAAGCTGGGCACACAGATGTTTAATCATCTATCACCTTTAGTTCTGTTCCCAATACAAAGGAAAAGGGGAATCTGGTTGGAGGACTGGAATTAAGAGCTCCTTTGTTCTTTTGTACTCTTAGTCCCCTGTAACATAACTGGAGAAAGCCAAATGGTTCAGCTCTCATTCTGCTGCCTTCCTGTGTTACCTTAATAATCACTCGTTGGTCTGACTGATCCTCCAGGATGCTGTCAGTGGGGTAGGACTCGATCTGCTGTCGGATGGCAGATGCAATAGCAGGGACAAAGGTCAGAGGATTCAAATCCAGGTCATCACAAAGAATCTCCGAGAACATTTCTGGGGTCATCAGCTTTTCTGTTACAGAACAAGAATGAACACTGTAAACTTCCTTAGAAATTAACATCTGCCAGACAGAACACACAAAATCCCACAGGGCAAGGTGACAAAGGGAATCCCAAATGCATTACCTTTTAAAAGCAAAAGGGTGTTTTGTAGCAGACACACTGATACAGGGACTTCCAGCCTTCTTTACCTGCTCCATGGTAGTGGAGCCAAAGAAGCCACAGCCATTAACCTCAGCTAACAGAGCACTCTCAGACCACTGAGCTGATGAACTGGCTCAGGAGAATCTGCCAGTTAAACTCTTCAGACTACATGTGTCCAGGAATGGCTGCAACCCATGGAAGTGGCAGAGCATTTGCTAAGGGATGCAAGCACTGAATACAGTCCAGAGTGGGAGAGCTTTAAAGCTTTGTCTGTATGGGGCAAGGACATTTGGTGATGGACACAGCTTTATCTCTCCAGCCTCAGGAACCTCTCCCTGCTACGTACCATTCATGTTCCACGTAAATGCATCTCGGAGTTTCTGCCCATCAATTTCCATATCCAGCCTGATTGGAACCAGAACCTCTGGCTGGGATGCATTCTCATGGATCACTGCTGGGTCATGGTCATCAAAGCTGAGGTGGAGAGCAGCAACACAGTATATGCAATGAGCACATGACACATCTGGCATCCATAGAGGGAAGGCAACATTTGTTGGAAGCAATCCCCACACTCCAACTCCCTGATCTGTACTCCTCAATGCAAGCTTACAGGGCTGTGGCAACCAATACCAGTTCATCACCTTTAATTACATCTATCATAACACACTCCTGCAAATAAAACAAGTTTTCTAGGATTAGATTTATCTTGGTTGCCTTAAGTTTAATAATGGAAAAAACCTTAGTCAAGAGCTTCAGCAGCATTTTCCACTAAACAAACTAGATCAAAGTTACTGGTACATGTCAGTGAGAAGCAGCCTGTCCTTCACAAAGAGGGGCTGCAGGCTTCTCAAATGACAACTGCTCAGCAAATCAGCAGGAAGTAGAAGGAACTCATCAGGAAAAGAATGAACCATTTTCCTGACAAAAGGAAAGCCTCCACTCTGAGCCATGGATGGCTACTGTAACACAGAGCCTCAGGACACACAATTTAACTAAGATTAATGACCTGTAGGTCTTTTGTCAGCTGGGGATGAATCACAACATTACATGAACTCATCAGTACTCCCCTGGCAGCATGTCATTTTGGTAGCTATTGCCACTTTCCAGAAGCAGGGAGCTGTCTTACCACAGAGGGAATGTTCTCTTCTTATCCCTGCCCATGCGGTTCCTGTTGATGGTTGTGGAGCAGGGCACGGCGTCCAGGTGATGAGAGCTGTTGGGCAGGGTTGGCACCCACTGGTTGTTCCTCTTTGCCTTCTGTTCTCTGAAGGAGACTGGATGTTAACCTGCAGGCCCTCAGCACCACTGTCATTTTAAACTTTCAGTGCTATTACAAGTTCCTGCTATTTTTTTTTTATTCTGGGACTATCAACATTACTGTCCCACCAGGAATGTTCCTCTTGGAAGGCCATCCTCCAGCTCACAAATATCCATCAGATATGAATCCAGGTGCACCTTTATAAATACTAGATTCATATTTGGATTTTCTGTCTATACTTTACAAAAGGACTGCTGAGAAATGCAAGGTCCTCAAAAGGCAGTATGTGCAGAGAGCATTCCGTAAAACATCTGTTACAGATGGAATGCAGTAATTGCAAAAGAAGTTGTATCAACAAACACTTAGATTTTTCTTCCTGTTTTATGTGGGCAGTAACCCAATCCTTACACTCTGGAGATCCCCATTTGCCCAGCACTGCAAATACTGAATGCAGACTGCCAAACAAGCCCTGCACAACAGCCTGGGCTTATGGAACTCCTGGTGCTGCCTGCCCCAGCTGACACCTCCCAGGCAGCTCTGTTCTGAGCCTGGCCTCACCAACACTGCTTACCTGAGGTAGGTAGGAGGTTCTGTGCTGATGGACACTGCCTTGTACTTCTCATCATTTCCATCCAAGATCTCTTCCACTTCAGAGGCCTTCAGCAGCGTCACGCTGGTGGCTAATGTTGTGTAGCCATGATCTATTACCAGGAAACATGGCAATAATTAACAGGGAAAGGGCTACATAGCACTGTAGCACTGACAGGCTACATAGTGACAAACCCTCCCTGTCACTGCAGGAGGGACTAGCACAGAGATACAAGTGTCCTTTGGGCTTCATCTTCCTGTAGATATTTACAAGGCCCAGAAAACAATCAACGCTCAGTGGACTTAAAGGTCACAAATAGTGATCAAGGATTGATAGAAAAGCTGTTAAAGATTTGGGGAAAGAGGAGACAGCTCAGGACAGCTCTTGCTGAATGACAGAGACCATCTGCACTGGAGAGTCCTGCTAATGTTCTGAGAAAGGAGAGCTAGCCATGGGATTGGGAGGCACAATTAGGGCGACCACAGACAGAGATCAGAGGAAGAGGATTAAACATTAATATTATTGCAATAGCACCAAAGGTCACAGTGGACATCCTTCCTCTAGCACAGCTAAGAATAACACACAGATGAGACTTACATCTTCGGGGACTGTGAGACCGCTGGTTTTCTGTTGGGGGAAAAATGAAAGCAAGAGGTCAGCAAGATATTTGGAGGAAAGAGACATAAGCCCAGAGTAAACCATTATTTTTATTATGCTTTAGTCTACAGAACATACAAGAAGTCATATCGCTAAGAAATTTAACTGCTTGCTATCAGTCCCTCAACAAAAGCAATACCAATATTCTCCCTGTAGCAGTCACATCAGTAGCACCACACCACAAGTTCTGGCAGGCACAAACATCCAGTCCCTGCCAGAAGCAAAGTTAAGCAAAGATGCACATCTTAAATGGGGCACCCTTACAACGCTCCTGCCTATTTGATGAGAGAGACAAAGACATCTCTCTTAGTCTACAAAAAATCTCTTCTGAAATATTGTATTGATTTGGAGACGTGGCTTTTGCTTTGTGATGAACGTAGCCATGATGGATGTTTCCATTTCAGAACGTTTTTGATCAGGTGCTATCTGTTGCCAGGCTGAGCCAGGAGCCACCAGTGCCACCACTGCAGGGTGCTCCATCACCGGGGCAATCTCAAGTGATTCACAGAGCCCTCAAGGTGCACAAGCCTCTGAATCACCAGAACAGTTTTTCAAGGCAAAAATTTTCAATAAACATTACTGGGAATGTCTACTCATCTTCTCACCATGTGAAGAGGCCACAATCTTCTTCCTTTCCTCCACGGTGGCCAGGCGCCTCCAGAGCGAGGGGTACCTCTTGTACAGGGAGCCCCGGAACATGCGCAAGTAGTTCCCCACCTGCCAGGAGAGAAGTGCACATGTGGCCTTTATTCCATTTTGGAGAGTTTCAGCAGAAGCTGGAAGAAATTCAGCTCTTTTTAGTGATAAAAAGGACCTCTCAATTGGGTGTTTTTGTGCTGTGTTTGGCATCAAATAGCATTGCCGTGGTTTTTCTGGCAATGCAGAAAACAAAATTTTTATCAGCACTTATTTCACTGGTGCTATCTCACTTCACTAGATCCAAAAAAACTCCCATCCACTGATAATAGGAAATTTAATAGGAAAACACTCCATTCATTTGTATGTATTTTTGAACAACCCACCTCTTCTTTACTTCAGTTTCCAAATCAATGTGCAAGGCTCAGTTGGAATTAAACTAAACCAGATACTCAGCTCTCTGACACATTATTTTTACTTTGAACCTCCCTATCATCTAGACATTATTTGACTACAGCAAATGCCCATAGACTTGTATTTTGTTTTAAACCCTTTGAACATCAAAAACGTGATTGCTGCCAATAGTCTTCTTTCAGATTTACTTACCATCTGTAAAGCAGTTCTGTTCCTCCTGCCATAAGATCCTCACCTGTGCTGAAAGCTACAGCAGGCCTTGCTGACCAACACAACCATTTCTAGACTCTGAAATCAAACTTTTAGATTGCCACGACACTGGAAGACTGCCACACAACAAGATTTTTATTCCTTGTTTGATAAGACTCTTTCTTGATCTTAGATTTAGCTATATCTTTCACTCTACAGTGCTCATCAACAGACAGGAATTAATGGTCGATAAAAAAGATAACTCTTTTCCTTCTCCATGTACCTGGTATGGCAATCTCACAGCTCACCTGACTGCAGGTACAGTTTGCTTTCAAACTCTACATTTCACATGAGAGCGTGAGGGGTGTTCAGTCTGTGCTCAACCCACAGAGCTGGCAGTCAAACTTAGCCAATAATCCCTTTTGTGCATCAAGCTGGGGGCTAGAACATTTTTTCCCGTTTTCAGCTGTTTCCCTGGTGCTACAGGGCCAGTGTTTCTTGCTTGAATGAGGCTCTTTGTCAGGGAGGCTCAACCCCTCCCAGCACGGGCCAGCACAGACTCTGGGCTGCTCAAACTCTGCCCGCCGGTGTTTGCTGACCACACAGTGCACAAGGCAGAAGGAGCTGCCCTGCCTGATTTGGGTGCTGTTCCTGAGCCCTAAGGCTCCCAAAGGTGTGCGATTCGTTGCCTCGCCGCGTGTGAAATACCCCGAACCCCTCAACAACTGTGCCCAGAAATTCTCCTCGCTGATCGGGAGCGGGGCCTCAGGCTGCGATCGGGGAGGATCCGAGCGGGTCCCGGGGCCGCCCTCATGGCAGCACTGATCCCTCCCGTCCCCCCAGCACGGCCGAGGCCCTCGGGCAGCGCCCACCGGGGCACAGGGAACCCGCGGGGCCGGAAGGCCGCTCCCTCCCGCCAGGGTTCTCCTCCGCCCCTCGCCCGCCCTGAGCGCGGCTCCCGCACCCCTCGGCCCGGCCCAGCCCCCGCACTCCCCGGCGCGGGCCCGGCTCCCGCCCGGGCCGCACCTCGGAGCCGATCATGTAGAACTCGCCGTCCTCCTCCAGCTGGAACTTGACGGGCTTCTGCCCGAACGTCTTGCTCAGCGCCATCATCATCATCGCGGCGGCGGGCGGGGGACGGCGGCGGCGCCCGGAGAGCGGAGCGCGGCCCGGCGGCAGCGGCGGCGGGCGGAGCGCGGCCTAGTGCGGGCCCGCTGCGCGCATGCGGCGGGCGGGGCGAAGGAGGCACGGCCGGCACGGCAGGATGTAGAAAAAAGGCGGATTTTATTGTGGCGGGGCGGAACATAAATACACACGGGACACGGCACATCCCAGCGCCGTGCCGCCAGCCGGGCTCGGCTGGGAGGTGGGAGGGGAGGGGGCTGTTCGCAGCCCGGGGTGTTTGCCTGAGGCTGGGCGGGCACGGCGGGTGTGCGGTGCCAGCCCGGGCCGGGAACGGCGGTTCGGGAGCGATCAGTGCATCTGAGCATCCCGGGATGAGCGCGGGGCAGTGTCCAGCACTGGCACCCAGCACCGAGAAGGGAGCGAAGGAGGGGGCCCCTTGTCTATATACAGCTCGGTACAAAATCCTAAGGCATGCTGGGGATACAACGGCAAGGCGGGCTAGGGCTGCGGCAGGGCCCTGGCAGCCAGCACGGCTGCCCCGCGGAGTGGCTCTGGCAGCAGCCGCACGTCGCTGTCCTCCTCCTCCTCTGCAGGGAGGGTCCGTGTCCTTCAAAGCCCCGGGCTCGGGGTCATTCCTCCTTGGCCAGCGTCTGCAGCAGCGAAGGGCTGCCGTAGTGAGTTGTGTAAACATAGGAAATGTCATGGATCAGTTCTACAGGATGGGTTCAGATTAATTATAAGAGCGTAATCCCATTCCAGGCTGTCCTGGTGACTTTTGGGATGCTATTGCTAGATGAGAGTGGCCTCCCTTGCCTGTAAAGAACACGGCAGCTGCTTTTACATTGATAGCAACTGAAGCTGGGGCTGCTGGAACTGGAGAGGAGCAAACTCTGTCACTTGTGACAGACACCTGTTGTGTCAGATGCTGAGCCTGGAAGGAAGCCAGGAATGGCAGAGGGAACCCTCTGTGTGGCTGCTGGAGGTAAAGGGAGATGACAGGGGAGCGTGGAGGACACAGGCATCCCCCTCATCTGAAGGAGTTGGAGGAGGGTGTGCAGCTGAAGAAGTCCTGGCTGATCTGGCGTGGGTAACCCTCCAGCACTTTCACCTGGACCGGGTCAAACTTCCAATAGTCTCGGCCTCTCAGGAAATAGGCAAAACCTGTGGGTGAGAGAGGAAGGTTTAGAAAAACCAGCATTCACGTGGCTCAGAGCTCTTTGCCAGCATTTTGTTCAGCTGACACTCTGCAACACATGCAGTACTGAAAGAGAGCTGGAAGAGGCAGGAGGTTTTACTTGAACCCAGCCTTGTGGCATTCACTTTTCTTTCACACTGTTTTAGTTTAGATGAAAACTCTAGTTTTACTTTTGGACAGTACACAGGATGGATTTTATTTTCCTGATGGGTTTAAATATGCTGTATGCTTGTAGTGACCCAGGCCTGTGAGGGCAGGGGATTTTTAGGACAGAGACAGGCAACTTGTGAGGACCTGCTCAGAACATCTGTTCTGTGGGCAAGCTGCCCTGGAATTTAGGTTCTGGAAGCAGTGGGGAGTAGTTTCACTTCATCCTTAGAAAGGAAAGAAGCACTCACCGCACTGTCATCCCAAGCACCCTGGCTGTGTCCAGTGTTTCTGTGGCACTGCCCTGCTGCTTTCAGTATGGGGCACACTGGGGAGGACTGGTCTGTCACAGACATCTTTTATGAAAAATCCTTTCCTTAGGATTTTTCCTCCTGAGAAGCTGAGAGGCCTCAGGAACAAAATGTAAACAATGATTATCTGCTGCTGTGGAATGCAACAGGAGGATCTGTGATTGGTCTCATGTGGTTGTTTCTAATTAATGGCAAATCACAGCCCAGCTGGCTCGGACAGAGAGTCTGGGACAGAAGCTTTTGTTACCATTCCTTCTTTTTCTATTCTTAGCCAGCCTTCTGATGAAACCCTTTCTTCTATTCTTTTAGTATAGTTTTAATGTGATATATATCATAAAATAATAAATCAGCCTTCTGAAACATGGAGTCAAATCCTCATCTCTTCCCTCATCCTGAGACCCCTGTGAACACGGTCACACACACCGTCAATACCAAAAGCAGCCTGTTCTTTGTTCAGCTCCCCTGTAGAAGTGTGGGCAGTGTTTCTGTTGTCTCCTCGTCACTTCTTTGGCAGGAGCAGTGAGAGGTGGGCAGGACTCCATGACTATTTCTTGCTCAGGTATTTGACTTTTCTCTATCACACACTCACATATCAATTTGCAATTAACGGCAATGAAACAACTTCTCAATTCTCTCCCCACTGAAGAGAACCGCCCTTCTACACTGTATGGGATGTGTTATGGCTGGGCAATATCCACTACAGCCACACGTGTGGCCCTGCAGAGCTGTGAGCAGAGCAGGCTGAGCACTGACCCAGCTCGTCCTGGAAGGCGGCGTCGATCTCGGCCGGCACGCCGCGCCAGTCGGCCATGGCCCGCGGGTAGATGTTGTCCACCTGGCGCCTCTGGGGGTTGAAGCGCCAGTAGTTGCCTCCACTGAAGATGTAGATCTTGTTCTTCTCAGCCCCCCACACCAGAGCTGCCTGCACTGGGGATGCAGGGAGGCCCAGCTCCACGATGGGGGTGGGACCAGATACCCGTCTCTCGCCGTCGTAGATCCAGTACTGGGAATCTATTGAGGAGACAGAAAAGGGAAGCAAGGGGTCAAAAACTCTGATAATTTGGCAGTGAACTGTGCAACTGGAGCTGGAGCCTTGGCACAGCTCCCATGGGAAGCTGTGCCTGAGAGGCAAAAACACCACCAAGTGTAATGGATGCTGCCACTGTTGTGTGTCCAAAATGCTGTCAATGCATTGGCATCCCACCTCAGTCCAGCCTGGTGGGTGTTGGTGGGGGACAGGAAGGTCCATTTCAACAGCATTTTTCTCTATTTCTCTCTCATTTTCTCTATTTCTCTCTCATTTTCTCTTTTTGTGGAAGTTATAAAGGATTTGGCTGGAGGGACCAGCCTCTGCCCTGCAATCTCAGCACCTGGAAATCAAGTGGGCATGCACAGGCACAAAGAGGGCATGTGGCTGGAAAGGAGCGAGCTGCAGAAACCAGGAAGGATTTGCCAGGTTGATATAGAGACTGAAAGCAGAGTTCCAGATTAGATTAAAATGGGAATCTCTGTAATTAGCCTAGGGCATGTAATACTTTCCCCTTATCTCATTTTAACTCACCGTAGGAGCCTGCCAATTTCAGCACTGTAAGCCCTTGTGTGCAGGTCAGGTGCTCAGAAATGTGTTCATGCAGGAGCTCTGCCTGCAGAGCCACTGGTGTGATTTTGACACTCAGTCTCATGGAGCCCATACAATGTGTGCACACCCACAGTGAGTTCCCAGGTCATTCTGCATCCCTCCTATTAAACCTCCACTTGGGAAAAGCATTAAAGAAAATAGTAGCACTGAAACAGGGTTTGTTGCTGGCCTTGAACCCCAGAGATGGCCAGGAGGTGGTTTCATTCCCAATCTTTCTGGTTGCTGGAGGTTGCCTGGCTCTGCACCCAGGCTCTCATAAAGCCGTGGGGTACTAGGGAAGTTCCACATGCAGGTCTCTGAGGAGCAGAGAAAATGCTGTCCCCACTCTGAGCAGGGCCCTGGGGACACAGGCACAACCAGGGCACTGCTGGGGTTCACTTCTGGCACAGAGCTTCCCATGACAGCTGGAGAGATGGAGCAAATGTTTCCTTCCTTCTCCTCTGTAAGGGCAGAGGCTCATTAGAGATGTTTGTGTTCCAAGGAAGGAGAATGGGATATTGTGGCTGTGTTTAAAACCAAAGTGAACTCTTGTTCTCAGTCCTCAATACCTGATAAAAAGTTTAAATAGTTAAGAAAACAACAAGGATTACTGAACTTCTGAGGATTTCCAGATTTATTGTCCCAGTAACCTGCTGGGCCCTGACTACCCCTAAAGCAACTGAGATTTCTGAGCCATCTGATCACCGTCCAGCTCTTACCTTGGAAGAACCAGATGTTGCCCAGCGGGTCCTCGAAGGTGGCATCGACAGAGCTGGGGATGCCCTGCCAGTGGCGAGAGGCCAGGGCTGGGTACCCGTCCTGCAGCCTCCCCGCGCGGAGCCGCCACACGAAGCGCGAGCTGAAGAAGAACAGCTCCCCCCGGATGGTGGCTGCAGCGTCGAAGGCTGTGAGGCAGGCGTCGGGCTGCAGGGCCTGCCGAGGCACAGAGGGTCAGGGCTGCCCCCCAGAGCCCCCAGGGGTCCAGGCAGCCCCGTTTGTGTCGGGCACAGGCTGCCTGGAGATGCCCTGCCTGCACATCCCACTGCCAGCTGTAGGGGCTGGGCTGGGCTCTGCAGTGCTGGTGTGTAGGCGGATAGAACACAAGTAAACAAAGGTGGTATAGAATGTAGAATGTAATCTTACCCCCTAAAGAGTTGCAACTGGGCTAATTATTAAGGATTAGG